>NC_059186.1:6352930-6952930 GCF_020631705.1 Daphnia magna | reverse complement strand
TAATTTAAAGATCTCTTTGATGGAATGCAAGATTCAATGACACAAGCAACGTCAATAAGTGGGTCAACAAAAAATAATAGCCACTTGTTGGATATTCGTGCTTGTCAGGAAATTAATCAGCAGTCAGCTTCTATGGTATTGCCGAATCCTGTTGTAGCCGTGGCTACATCAGCTGTGACTTGTGATGGGGGTAACTTTTATTTCACAGACTTCTTAAAATTCACTTTGATTTAAAATAATACCTGATTGAAATATAGCGCTAAGAGATGATTGGCAACATCCAACAACGGAAGCAACCTCAGCTATTTGCTTACCATTGCATAATAGTCCAAAGGTGAATGCCCGTGATACATCTGATTATTCTGATGTTCCATCTGATGTTACTACATCAGCTGTGACTTGTGATGGGGGTAACTTTTATTTCACAGACTTCTTAAAATTCACTTTGATCTAAAATAATACCTGATTGTAATATAGGGCTAAGGGATGATTGGCAACATCCAACAACGGAAGTAACCTCAGCTATTTGCTTATCATTGCATAATAGTTCAAAGGTGAATGCCCGTGATACATCTGATGTTAAACAATTCAACATCGTTGCTTCTTTCGAATTCTGTCGAAATTCAGATACCAAAAACTTAGATAAAATTTATAATTTATGCTTATAAATTGCCTATTTCAAACTTGCCAAAATTTTCACCAATAAAATACCCAAACAAAGGTTTAATGTTCATTTGTTTTTCAAACTAACCAGCGGGTTGTACTAATAAATGCTTTTCAAAATAACCATTATTTAAAGGTTAAAAAAGAAATATCGAAATATATTCAACTTGTTATTGTACAAGCGGTATACAGCATATGGGATTGTGTTTAGGTATAGCGCAAAGCTTTCAAACCTCATTGGTTCGTGCAAGTCATGTGTGAAATAAGCCTCGCCTTTATCCGCTAGGTGGCAGTAGCGTCAGAGGCAAAAAAGTGACACAGCAGCTTATGGGAAATTTTCCCATAGCTAGCGAACCATCCTCTCTATGACTCTGACAAGGGGTCGTATTCCGAACGTCGACTAAGACTTGACTTGGACTTGACTTAGGCGTTTTTCCTA
This sequence comes from Daphnia magna, assembly GCF_020631705.1. Lineage (NCBI taxonomy): Eukaryota > Metazoa > Arthropoda > Branchiopoda > Diplostraca > Daphniidae > Daphnia > Daphnia magna. Next base: position 6,951,828 of record NC_059186.1, on the reverse strand, counting down.
CTTGACTTTAAAAAATTTTCAGACTTAAACCGAAGTTGAATTCCGAACCAAAAAATTTCAATCCAAGTAAGAAACTTGGACTTGAAAACTCAAAAGTCGAGCATTAAAACTAAGTTAAGTCTCTCGAATCTCAAGGTACCTTTAAGGTGCCTTAAAACTGACTTACGGGCTTAAGTTCTATAAGTAGCGGTGAGAATAGGCAGTGGCGTTGCGTTTGTTTACACAATGGCCGATTATTGTAATGACGTCATTGATGAATTCTTAGAGGATATGGGAAATTTAACTGATAATTTTGACGATTTATCTACGGGGAGTGATAATGAATTGCGAGCCGAAAATTGACGAGCCAAAAAGCGTTTTATATATTTTATTTTATTTATTATGTAACCTACACCCAAAAGGGTGTAGGTTTCCTCTTCAACCCAAATATCACGCTGCCTTTTCTGAGCTTTATCGCGACTCATTTAAAAAACAACTATGTAAACAAAAGTACAATCACAGCAATTTTGAGTCACTTTGCGTACAAGTTCCAACTTCTTTTTGCTATGACTTAGACACTTAAAATTCGTCTGCAACCACGAGAAAAATTTTGAGCAACGTCCTCTGCCATTGGCTGAGTTGCCAATTTAAAGCAAGTTGCATTTTAAGGCTGAGTAAAAAATCTAAGTTAAGTCCTGGGAAAAACTTCATCTTTTTGTGTTCGGAATAACACCTTGACTTGAGATTGAAAGTTTCTAACTTTAGCTCAAAATTTGACTTAACTCGGACTTAACTTAGGTTGTTTCAAGTCAAGTTTTCCTTAAGTTCAAGTCGCCGTTCGGAATACGACCCAAGCACAAATGTTCTTGTTCCAAACGATATTGAATTACTTGCCGCCAAAATTGTTAGCATTCGGTTTTTGAGCTATATTTGTTTTACTTAGTACAACCGAGTAACCAGTTAGACATTCTTTTCCACATCAAGACGCGTCGTCATAATCACAGGGGTAGCGTACACATTTAAGATGTCGGTCTGCGACGATGACTGGTTGGACGATATCGAAAATATTGTAGGAGAAGGAGACTTGACGGGATTGGAAAGATCTACAGCCAGGTCTAATGCAGTTGGGAAACGAGTTCACAGTTGCAAAGATCCAGCAAAAGCAAACCACATTGATCATCCATCGAAGAAAAATGGAAGCATTATTCCTGGAACCCAAAAAATCTGGGTGAAAACTTGGGGTATCTGAATAACAAAATTAGAAACACAACTTATATATTGATGTGTTTATCTGATTCTAGGGTGTGCACACAATAGTTCTGACTCTGAGTACATGGCAGGACAACCTGCAGCCTATGTCTATTTGTTGACAGGTAAACAACATTTTTTCATCATACAGTGAAGGATTAATGTTAGAACTTTCCCTACTAGATGCAAAATATGAAGCAGATTTGTGAATTCTGAACTCATGCACTCTCAAAACACCAGCAGAAGATCATTTAAAAAATGAAATTGATGACGGAAGAGCTAGAGGTACACCAGTTGTCGTAGCAGGATGTAGTAAGCAATAAAATTTTTTAGTCCTCTACCTCTTTTGGATAACATAAAATTTCAATTTTAGTTCCACAGGGACAACAAAAAGCAAACTATTTGCAAGGGTTGAGCATCATCGGCGTTCAGCAAATAGACAGGGTGGTCGAAGTTGTAGAGGAAACTCTGAAAGGTAAATTCACTTGTATGTCGTTCTTAATTCAAGTTCACAAAAGTTCACTTCTCAGGTCATTCTGTGGGTCTTTTGGGCACGAAAAAGGACGCAGAAAAGAAGAAAGCCGAAGGAGCATCGTTGCTGTTGCCGAAAATTCGAAGAATCCATTGATAGAAATCATCCAAATCAATACTGGTTGCTTGAATCAGTGCACCTACTGCAAGACGAAGCATGCTAGAGGAGAACTGGGCAGTTATCCTCCGGAAGAAATCGTTGCTCGTGCAATTCAATCTTTTCAAGAAGGCATTTGTGAAATTTGGTTGACATCAGAAGATACAGGCGCTTACGGCAGAGATATTGGCACTTCCTTGCCGGAACACTTGTGACAACTTGTTCGAGTGATTCCAGATGGATGTATGCTCCGATTAGATATGACTAATCCTCCCTATATCTTGGAACATCTCGAGGTAAAATTTCAAATTCTATTAAAATCGTGTTTGCATTATTATGCTGACTTTTCTGACTCAATCGGAATAGGCGATTGCCGAGATCCTGAATCGGTCTCGCGGTCTATCTCCGCTACCATCGCTTCCTCTCAGTAGGTTCTGCTTGTCGTACGATGGCAGGTTTTAGAACCTTCCCCCCCCCCAACATAACGTGGTAAGGACTCGCAATCTTTGCCCTGGCCGCTACTACTTTACGCATGGCAGGTGTCTGAAAACGACCATGAGATTTAGTCTTAGCCAAGTTATTATCCTTAGATGGTTTTTGCTTAGCAGCAACTAATAATGCCTGCTGAACCCGCTTCCTCTTAGCCTCCAACTAATTTAGCTCATATCTCGGTGTTATCGGTCGTAGCCGATTGAGATCAATCGAAACTAGGAGAGATGGCCAAACGGCTGGTAGACCTTTAATCAAATCCTTGAAAGACATTTTCTTATTAGCTTGTGAATACATGTTTGGAATCTGAGTTTTTATATGGGGAGTAGGAGAGGTCTGCCTAGCTATTGGTTAGATAGTTCAGCAATTAAACTTTGCTACTTTATTTGCTTTATGTGAACAAAACACTTGCTTATATAATTAATATTCAACTGTATATTTTCAGGAGACCTGTTGGAAGATATTATACTCGGATCAAATCATGCAGAGCCAACTACAAGTAAATCTCCAGCTGCATTTGCTTTCAGTCAACGTTTTCAGTCAAAAATTTTGAGTAAATTTTTTTACTCGCATGATTGATATGTACAAACATGCGTGAAAGTTTCTTTAGCAGGCAAATGGGTCTATATCCTTCTATTTCTTTTTTATGGAGGGGATAGTTTGGTGCCTTCCGTACCCCTTTATGCTATTCCTATTTCTCTTTCTTTGCAGCCCGCGAAAAAAGTGCAAAATTAAAATTAGGAAAATTTACTGAAACGTAGAGGAAGAGAAGAATGAAAAGAAAACGAGGGTATGGTAGGCATCATAGTATCCCTTCCGTCCAAAGAAAATGAAAGGATATAGACCCATTTGCCTGCTAAAGAAACTTGCACGTATTACTGTATATTTCATATATAATAGAAATTAGAGGGATTCCTATCCTCTGTTCTTTTACAGGTAACAGCTATTCGGAAGGAAAACTGGTTGTTATCGAACGTGAAGCAAAAGATGACAACAGAAAGCATGCAGCAAAAGTTGCTGAAGAAGTTGCTACTTTGATTTTACCAGCACCAGAGTATCTTTTTATGCATACGAAGACGGACGCCAAGGTGATGGTTTCCTCGTAGACTTCGCGACCACTGAGAAAGAAGCGATAGAAGAAAATGCTGCCCATATTGCTGGAATTGAAGCCGATAAAAAAAAGCAAGAATCCCAATGGAGTAAAGGAGTTACGATAGACAACAGCACCTGGAATGAATTTACCCCTCGACTTTTCGGCGCGTTTGTGTCGGCTGAGGCTTGTGACGCCGAGCGATGCGATTATTGTAAGCAGGAGCTTACAATTATTATTCGTTGTTTGGATGACTGCAAGAATCACCTTTGCCCGGACTGTGATGTTAAAATTCATTCAACCAGATCTTTCCACGACAGAAGGCTGTTCATGAAGGAGTTTGAGTCAAGACGAGTTTGACTCACGAGTTTTATGGAGTTGAAAATCGACCGCTCAGTGAGTTATATCAAGTTACTTTTTTTATTTCTCTGACTGTGATAACTAGATAACACTTTTTTTTGTTCAAAAAGATATCGGAATGCGCGTTTTTGTTCCAGCAAGATGCAGAACTGAGAATTGCAAGAAACTTGGAACTAAAGGTACATTGGTACTTGTTGCTGGAACCAAACACTGTACTGTGATCTCGGAAGAAGGTATTTCTCAATCATAAAAGCTCATCGCATTCACGTTACTTTTCAGTTTTAATTTCAGGTCGATTTGATCTACACTGCACTTCGTTTAAGTGTTCCCGTTGTGATGGCGTAATGAACGCGGAACTTGAGGACTACATTGGCTCGGGATATTGGCCTGGAAATCCCAAAACACTTGGAATTTTCTTTATGACATCATTTCTGAAGCTGTATTTCCATCTCAAGAATTACCTACCAGGTTCCTCTGAATATGGCCTTCTAAAGGCATGGGGTGCATTTTAAGCTGATGCAGGACGGGAATTTTTCAAGAGAACAGTAAAATATAGCTTTTCTATGTTTTATATAAATAACTTCTAATAAATTTCAGGAAAACACCATCTCCAATGCATTTTCGAGAGCCAGCAGGATGTACTATTAACTATTGTGTCATTCATCTTGCAGATAGGGATATCAAACAGCAACGAAAGCTATCGTGCAGAGCATGCTCCAACAAGTGTTGCGCTGTCCTCGCAAACCAAGAACTCGTCAGACGCAAATCAAAATTGAAGTTTGTTTGAATTGGACCTGACTTACTGCTATCTTATAATTAATTAATTTTGAATGGGATAGGCAACGCATCGAGCACATGGAACAGCAGGAGCAATCGAAATAAGAAATTTTGCAATTTATTGAATCATAGAAGACCGACATTGCTGCTCTAAAAAAGCATATTGCCATGAAAAAAGAAAAAGCACGTTCATCGACGACAAGGGCGAAATCATCATGATGTCCCACGACGTATGCCGGTTGAAACGGCTCCATGCGGGTGCTTCATCCTTCGAACGGTATAAACAAGATAAGGAAGTCCAGCTTGGCGACGGTACGCTATTCATTGAAGCCGTCGAGTCCGAAAAGGATTCAGGCGACGAAGATGTGACCGACCATGAAGTGACTTTCGAAGATTAGCTTAGCCCTACAAGCCGTAATATTAATTCTCTCCCTCTGTTTTTTTATAAACTTTGTTCAAATGGGTTTTTTATGTCTTTTTAATAAAAAAAAAAATTATAAAACACAAAATATAAAATAAAATAATAAAAAGCTTACCATATGGTTGTAAAATGTACTCCATAATTTCCCCCATAATTCAATCTATCGAAATGTATTTGAAAGTTTAAAAAATAAAATAATATACAATACAATATTCAATACAATAAATAAATCCTCCCCCCCCCCCAGAATGAATCATTAAATTGCAAAGATGAACTACGGCTAAAATAAAGCTCTAAAATTAAACAAAATACCAGAAATAGATAGTACTCGTCGAGATCTATCAAAGAGCGTTTGATACGATAGAAAAATTTTAGTCAAAAAGTGTATAAAGCAAAAATGGAAAAACTTTTCTTTTTAAAGTTTTCTCAACAGGGTCCAGTATAGAGCTAGATCGCAAAAACACATGAATTTTAACAAGACTCGACCACCATTACTCTGGTCTGGTTCGAAAGGGCAGGAACGGAGACCATACGGGAGCCTGACTGACCAGCCTCACCTTAACGCGGGCAGATCTCAGCCTAGCTAGACAGACCACCGTTGTGGTAGAAGCGTAAGCCTGTGCGGGAGTCCCGCACTCTGTTATATCCTTCGCCATTCTTCGGCCAGCCCGGACCTGAACCCAAAATAAAATCAATTATTTTCTAAATTTTTATTTTTATCCTTGCGCTTAGAAGCCAACCCTCAATGGGATCTTGTACCATACAAGCCAAACAACGAAAAAGACATAACCACAGGTTAGCCCCTGGTGGCGGGCTGTTTCTGCCCACCACAGCCCTGGGATCGTGACCTAGGAGGTGCTACACCTGGTGTCATAAAGGCAATCACACGATCTCTGTCAAACACACGAACAAGATATCCATGGCAGCCAGCCACCTGAAACTACTACAATGCCCACAGGCTGGGATACCTAGATAACTCGCCACTATACTTATGCGGAATAACTGGCCCCAAACGACCCGTAGAAGTATAGATATTGCTTTTGGTCTACTCGACCAAAAGGCTTATGGTATTGCCCCGCCTTCCCATTAATTAAAAAAACAGGAAACATTTCTTGGTTTTTTTGTTTTTGTTTTTTGGGGATTTCAAAATCCCCAAACAACCGGATTCAAAATCCCCAGCTGAAACATAAGCTAAATTGTTTCGGTAAGAAACATTACTAAGCCCAAGCCCTAAATTTCCAATTGTCGTTAACAAAAACACACCACCCTGGGGGTTGCAAAAATGTCCCGACCTGTTACTTGCCTCAAAGCGTAATACCTCAAGGCATAAAAAAATGTCTAGACTTACCGAATTCTGCCCTATGTGTCCATCACCCCGTCTACCCTCCCTTTTAAAGAAAAACGTGGTGTTCGGATTTTTGTGCAGGATACTGTAATATGCCAATGTGTTCTTGATATTTCTTCTTGCCATTTAATTATCTCACAATTTTCGCTTCTTGCAATTGACACGCAGCTTTCTATTTGTTTTGGTTGCTTCTCGCACAGATTCAATAATTTCATGCAATTTATTCTTTTTATGGGTCAGGAGGCAGTTATTCTCTATCGGATTTTCTTTTATTTAACCCGTGGATGAGACTACAGGACGAACTGTCCCTTTTGGCAGGTGACTCTCTCAGCAACGTTTCCGTATAAAATGTTTCGGAGTCTCTTGATTTGCGGAATCCACAACAATTTACGGGTAATACCATTTACTATGTTATTCAAAGCCTTTGAGGAAGCTGACAGATAATTCTTATTTATTTCATGTTTTACGGATGAAGTCCATATCGACAGGGGATCACGGGTGATGAAAAATGGATGTGGTGGGTAAACCCAAAAGCCGAAATCTTAGTGAATAAACTAATGTGAGTGTAATGTTTTTTTTTTGGTTTTTTTGCATCTTGTTTGGGTAGCTAACGAACTATACGAACCGTCTAGTATGCTTAGAAATCTGCTCCATTAGTAAGCGGTTAGTTTAACAATTCAACGATTTCAAACAATCTTAACGTGATACTGACATCGTAGAGACACCATGATCGAAGGCATTCATGTATTCTGATATTGTATTGGTTTTTTAGGTCTACAACGTTCCCGATGCCCAAGAAATTTTATGTCGAGTTCATATGATTTATATCACCTCTTTGGCGTTTCGATATCAATCAGGACAGCCTGTGTGAAATTTGTAACGGAAAACGGTTTAACCAGTGCGTAAAGACATTTTGGAGTGGCGTGCCAACGATGCAATATTCTCGTGTCGAGTGAAATCAATTGACTGGTGGGGAAGGTAAGTAACTTTGTTTGATACTCTACTCATTGACTAACTGTGCTCTTTTGTTGAAATTTTTCCTGTAGAAGTTTAGAAGTTTACTCTAAAACTACTGACATTCTTTCAGCCTCGTTAATTTAACTATGGCTTTCATTATTAGTGTAACCAGACGACTTCCACTATCATGTACCAGCCTTACCCTTGTGCCACAACACTTCAGTATTGGAATTACATAGGTAATGGATCCAATTGAACTTTTACCCGGCCTTCGAAGCCAAAAGATAGTATTGGACCTCAACTCCTTTAACGAACCCCACGTTAGTCATTACGCTGAAATCACAACCAAGCAACCATCAATAATTGTACGTCCCTATCCAAGCGGTGGGACGATGCCTAAAGATTGACGATACCTATGGCTCCCCTCGGCCACGCTACTACAATAGGTTATGGATATTACATACCCTAACCGGACGAAAACTAAAGAACCTAGCTTAACAGAGCTTAACCAACCTGGCAAAGCTGAGCTACCGCCATTTGTGGAGGAAGCCCTCGTAAAAACTCTACGTCCTGTACCGGCTAAGGTTAAGCCTGCTAAACAAATTGTCATTAAGCTGACCACCACACCCAAGCCTGCCGACACTCAGACAGATTTTATTGAATATACCCCCAGTTTTAAGCCACCCAAACGGATAATTTCTAGACTAGCTCCCGAGGGCCTTAACTAAAGAATTACTGAGCAAATATTTCTTATGTTTCCAAATACAAGGAATATTTTGAAACTATCTCTGAATTATTCCCGATTAGAAGGCACCTACAGCCCTGGTTTTTGGAACAAGCAACAGCACCCTTTCACATTGGAATTCTACTCAAAATATAAGCATGTTTTAAAGGCTAGCATACTGTTAGACCTGTAACACCCCAACCGTATACAATGCGCCCATGCCACGTGTGAATCGTCAGAGGGATGATACGTCGGCTTCAAGCGCGTATACGTACTAGGGATCGTTCGACGTCCTCGATAAACGTCTTTAATGTCCGTGGTACCTTACAACCGTTCTTGGTCTAGCTGAAGGCAAAAATGGACCACCGGTAGGTGATATATCCTGCCCATCGAGCAATAAAGAGTGAAATGGTAGGGTGTCATTGATGAATGCACCCGTTACCATTGTTCGCACTCGTAAGAGTCGTGAGGGTTGTCAAATAGCGCACCCGATCAACGTGGTTCACAATCCCTCCAGACCTCCCGTTAGCTGTTTTGGGAACCTGATATTTCGTTTGGCGTACTCGGAAAACGCTACCGCTATGCCGGGACTGGGAGGCGACCATTGATCAGACCAGCAACCTTTCGTAGTGTGTTTTACAAACCACCTTACAACCGTTTGGCGGTTCTCGGTCTAGCTAGAAGCTGGGCCAACCGTTCTAAGAAAAAGATTAACCGTGAGGGTTTCATTGAGTAATGCACCCGTTACTGTGGCTCGCACTCATCTGAGTCGTGAGGGTTGTAAAAAAGCGCACCCACCAAGCTCGGTTCACAAACAACCCAACCCCCCGCTAGCCCTTCGGATGTTTCGTTTTGGTTTTTTTCATTTTCCATTCGTTGATGACGACAGATGAACAATTACTGAAAGAACTGTGGTTGCCACCCCGTAACCGAGTTCACACTCATCTATAATATATAGATATATCTTTCTCTTTTCTGTCACACCGTAAACGTTAAACTTATTTTCTTCTTGCAAAAAGGTGTCCAGTGGCTGTGGCTCTGCCACAGCCGGCCCATCTAAACTTTAAGAATATAGGAGTGGGCCGAAATTCTTTTCCCCTCAGGGGACGGTTTAGACATCCTACTGATGAACTGGAAACACTTTTTTATCACCCCGCTATCACCCTCCTATGATAAGTACCACCATGCATTGGATTAACTACTGGGGTAATTCCATTTAACGATGAGTATTACCAACTCACTCGTACTTTTTACGCAAATTCCTGCGGAATCACTTGAGCATCGTCTGATGACGATCGCCGCAACATGCATAACCTTCGCGCTCACTGTCATCACCAGGCAGTCGGACACGGTGACGATGAGTATCCATAAGAACTGCCCGCCAACGAGTCCGACCTATTCGGTGTTAACACCAGATAAACAACAGCACTATACCTTTTATTGAGGAATATTAAGGAACAATGGACCACACTATATGCCATCACCGTCGTCACCTTCAGATGGGACGGTGGTTATTGCTGACCAAATACTTTTGTGATCACGGCCGCTCCATCTGCGGGGGCCAATGACCCTTCATAAAAAACATCGCTGAATTTCTTATAACCACCGCTGTCATCGCCGGGTGGGGCGGTGATGCTTAAAGCAGCGTACGTAATCATTTCTGCTCCGCCTGTTGATGCTGCTGCTGTTGAGGACGCCTTGGGCCAACTACTGCAACCAAATCTTAATGGTGATTATTGCCAACATTATTATTGCTGAGGGATGCCTGTGATTTCGAACACCTAACAAAAAAGTGCCCGAAATCACAAAGCATACCTGCCCAACCCTTATCACACTCAAACCTTGGGCTAGCTACTACAATCCCATCTCCTAACGATGAGTATTGCCAACATAAATGGATACATTAAACCATTGTTACTATAACTGCCGGAGTGGCGCGTGTGGTTTCCAGCACGGAATTTGAGATACGCGAAATCACTTGCATACCTTCCCGACCTTAATCATACTGAACTGGGTTATGTGCTTTAACGTCTATAAATACCCATATTTGTGACTCCTAAGCTAAGCTGTGACAACCTAAGCTTTATTATCATGCCATCCACCGAGAACGGGGGTAACGACTCAAAGTGGAATAAATTCTTCCAGCGTATTACCTGGACAACCACGGTACCAGTACCGCAGTCATTCTACACGCTCGACCTGGGAAACCTCGGGAAGCACGTGTACCAACCCTGTGCACCATTTCACCTTAACCGAGACGAGGTTAAGGACTGGCTAACCTGGAAAAAGGTCATCGAAGACGACGCCACTGATGAGGCGGTAAAAATGCTTATGTTTAAAGATGGCACGGACGCAAAGACAGTCCTAGAAATGGAAGACCTCAAGACTGGAATATCCTCCAGCATTCAGCATGATGCCTGGGCCAATTAAAACAAACAACTCGTGACGACTCAAGAAATAATAAAGAAAGCTATTAGCTGCGTTGCGCGTTCTTCAATCTTCACATATGTGCAAAATAAAAATACTTATCGATTATCTATAAATGAAAATTTTATTATTATAGATTATAAATAATCAAAAATCTATATCGATTATCGAAATCAAAATGATAAATATAAATAAATTATTAAATAAGATAAATTATTAAATACAATTTATTTATTATGAAAAACCAAAAACCACCCCGATTAGGGTCGTGGCCTATCCCTAGTCCCGTGTGTATTAACCTTATTGAGCAAGATTTTTTGACCTTCAGTTTTTGCTGCACGTGTGTGTGTTTGACTTGTTTTCAAAACTGAGTATTGCAATGCAAGTTGTGCAACATGAAGCAACAAAAAGTGTCCCTTCAAAAATGGATTTAACTAGGTAAGTTCCGAAAAACAATTTAATTTATTTATCTATTATTATTTAGTATATTTAGTAAATTTTTATTATTTAATTTTTAATCATTGTTCATGTTTATTCATGTTTTATTCTTTGTTATTTTTCATTATTTCTACAATTACAGCAATGTAGTTGGAAATAATAGAAATAGGGGACGGAGCCAAGAAGGAAAAGAAAAACAAAAACGAAGGAGGAATAGATACAAATTGCAAAATGCAACTCCATTTGTTAATGTTCCTTCCACAGAAGACAAAATGGATAAAATGGAAGATCCAATCGGCGACGGTAATATTATTTTTTCTGTTTCATTTAACAAAAATTAAAATCTAACATCAAATTAGGCGATCCCTTGTTCATTTAATGCCATCCACGTCTGCAGATGATAATTCTCATGAAGCAGACGTGGTGGCAGATGAATCTTTCATCGTAGATGAAATTCGGCCGCCAATTGAAAAACGAGTCACGGCATGGATGATGACTTGTCAACCACCCCAGAAATATTTAATTGTTTTGTTTATTTTAATTTTTTTTTTCTTTTTTTATTATAGTATTGCGGGACGCTTTACGAAGAATCTTTGTGATCCAATATATTCAAAACTAACTTGGAATAGATGTGGGTCACTGGTTTTTCTTTTTTCTCTTTTTCAAGCTGTTTAACAAACATTGTTTAAATAAATGATTCTAAAAATTGAAAAACAGAATACCTACATATTCTTTATCTCTAATCAAATTGAATGATTCTTGAACAGGTGTTTGATAGACAGAAAGGACTGTTGCAGCATAGCTTGTGGTAGGGTCCTGTAAAGCCTGAGTCCATTCATCTGAGTTCCACTGCTGTGATTTTTTTGCCAGAAAGGCATGAAAAAAAAAGAGTTCCATTTCATCTTGTTTTGTATGGTAGCGGAATGTTAATTGTTTTTGTCAGAGTAATGTCAGGTTTAATATCAAACTGGTCAACTAAAACTGTGTCTGCGTAAGAAAACCTTTCAGTCGGCGTGACAAACAGAAGCATCTGCATCACAAGATCAAGTTATGTATCAGCATAAAAGAACAATTAATTATATTAAGAATCTCTGCCACTACATTACCTGTAGGGAATGCTGAATTACTGCTATTACTAACACCTATTCGTATTGACTAAATTTATTAATGAATAACCAACATTGGCTGATTCTGCCCACCTAGGTTGGCAAAGTCAGCCAAGGCGTTGGCCTGTGTCAAAGACATTGAAAAAAAAATAAAGCCAGTGCTCTTTCAACTGGCTGCGGACCATAACTATCCAATCATTAGCTCCAATGTCAATACAATAACCAAGAACCCTTTATATAATAATAACAATAATAATCATAAAAAATTGTGTGGAAACCATTGCATGTTTAAAACGCAGGCAAAATGGTTGATTGTTCCCTGGGAACCTCAAATGGTGTCCAGATATTGAAACAGTTCAGGTAGTCGCAAATATAAATAAGAATGCATAAGGCCATTGTATATTTAATACCCAACTTGCAACTAATATTTCCCCATAGATTGACGATGTGATCATGGAATCTGTCACACCATAGGATGCCCAGCCAGAAATCACACCAATGGAGCAGTATGTTGATTGTGACTATAATGATTTTGATGGAACTAGAGAAATTTCACCTATTCCAGAACAACAGGCAACTATTTATTAATATACACAATTAATGCGTTTGGTTTTATTAATGTCATTGTGTTTCAAATAGGTTTAAAGAGAGCAAATATCCTCAGGAAAAGCTAAACGAAAGGATTCGGAAAAGGCTAGACGAAAGCAAGCAGGGATAAAGTCTATTTTACCCGACCAAATATACTTTATTGTTACTATACTTTTACTGAATTCAGAGATCCAAGTATACTGAACTGATCTGTATCTACTTGTAAACTGAATAAATGCTCTGCTAGAATTCCAATGTTGCCAAATGTAGGAATGCAATGTTGCCGTCATTAATTGGTAATATCTATTAAATACAAATTAACGTATATATATATTGCAAAATATTTATATGAAGTCGTAACTCTATTAGCTCAGTGGTATAGCACTGGATCACTAAGAAAAAGGATATAGGTTCAAGTCTAGTTGTTGGACGTATATTTAATATATTATATTTAGTATTCAGTATAGAGTTGGCTAACGTCCGAAGTTGCTAGTTCGATGAAATTGTGAAAAAAAAATTGGACACGAACTAGTAACAGTTCTTGCATGGCGGCTTACGGAGTTTCGCCCGTTGTAGTTTTAGTTTTAATTTTTTCAATTGAAATTATCTTCCTTTCCATTCATAATTGGATCACGAAATTCCTTCGTTATCAGGTAATCTTGTAATTTTTATTTTACCTCGATATAGACTGTACTTTATTTATTATTAATTTTTTTGTAGACGTGTTTACTTTCTGTAGCAGACAAAAATGGATGTTGTAGAGGAAACTGGCGGGCTGATAAGGGAGCCCATAATAACAATCTGTGAATTAAGTGACTATGCACAGGGACTTGATGAAAAAGACAAACGACAGTATGTAGAAAAACTAGTTAAATGTGAAATAGATTGCCCATTTTTTATTCCACAACAAATGAGGGTAGTGGAAGCCGTTGTTATCGAAAAACTGTGCCCTTCGTTATAATAATTAATTAATTAATTATAATGGGCAATCTATTTCACATTTCACTAGTTTTTCTACACTGGTTCGAGCTCGGTGATGATTGATGGGCTTGAAGGCCAAACCCGCCCACTAATGTCCCATTTTAGTCAAAAACAGCTGTCCCGATTTCCCGATAAAGAGTATTTTTTAAAAACGTTAATATTATCTACAGTAATTGATCGAAAATTATAATTTTTGTTTTTAACAATAAAGAAATGATTAAGCTTCATTTCCATATTAAATTTACATGTTATTTGCGATTATTTTTTTCTATAAACATTAAATGGCGGAGACAAAATTAACTAAAAAAAACCCGTTTTTTTGTTTTGTTAATAACTAATACAGTTATTGACAAAACTCAAATTTCATGCCAAAGTAGATTGTATGTATGTAAATAACATACTAAAAAAAATTTTAATTTTATTAAAATGTACTATTTTTCCCCCTACTGTCCCTCTTGACCCGGTGTCCCGGCATGCTCCAGTATCCCCTAGCTCACGAAGCACAAGTCTGTGTTGAAAAATCACATGGACAAATGTCGCGACCACAAGCTGCGGGTTCCCTTGCATGAAGAAGTTATGAGACAAAGGAGACAACTCGAATCCTATTTTGCTGGAGCAAAAAAAGAAGATGTTGCAGAATATGAGATGAGCCTTCTTCTCATGATTGCGGAGAAACAGCTTCCCATCAGACTTGTCGATACCCTAGTTCCTCTCTTAAGGAAGCTACATCCCAAAGATGAACGTCTAAAGAAGGTTCAGCTTGGACGCACGAAAGCAAGCACCATTAATAGTGACGGTAATTTATTATAACTATGGACGCTTTCAGTCTTTTTAGATATCATACTGTCACACGAGTTGTATTTGGACAAGAACAAATGAATACAACAAGTGATGACTTAAATTCTAAACAATGGTTTAACTCGAACAAAAAGGGATAACCATAACCAAAAGTTGGAGAAGCGTCTGAAGACCTCTAGGGAGCCAGGGAACTCCTCTTACGGAGCACAGCTCCGGGAGCTCACCCGATGGAGACTCATCTAACGCAGATTCGGGGCCGCGTTTTATACCGTCGCGCGAATTACTCCCCTTCCGGACTGCGTAACTGCGTATCTTTCTTAGAGCGGACTTCTCCCGATAATTTCTTCACCACCATCGCAGCGTTGTCTAAGGAGCGGATGACTCATCTCTGCGAAGAGATAACTAATCTCCCTTTTCACCATAATACCACAATACTAATATTCGCATTGCATTCATTGCAGGATTTGGTTCCGGGCTCAAAAACACACTTGTTGAAAAGCTGAAAGAGCGGTGGTTCTCGGTCATCATTAATGAAACTACCGAAGTCACCGTGGACTCACAGCTTGCTGTCATGGTTCAATATTGGGATCCAGCTGAGTCCGAAATGATGGCCGACGTATTGGATTACGTCAAATACACGGACGCCACAGCAGACGGGCTGTCACAGGCTGTTATTGAGCGCCTTAACTCGTTGGGAATTCGATCTAGGTGATTTCTGATATTTTGTATGAAATATTTGCTTTAAATAAATTAATTTATTTTTTATCAGGTTTGTTGGATTCTGCGCTGACACATGCAACGTTATGTTCGGGAAGAATCACTCAGTTTCGACCTGCCTTAGCGAAGAATTCCCTTTTATCGTCGTTGTCAAATGCTCTTGCCATTCTTCCAATTTGGTTGCAAACTACGCCGTCAAGGCATTTCCGGAAGAGCTTGAGACTACTATGAAGCAAATTTTTGCTCATTTCTCCCGAAGCAGCGCCCGAAGAATAATGTTTAAGCAGTTCCAAGAATTTGCTCAAGTGGAAAAGCACGTCATCCTTAGCCCTGGCCAGACAAGATGGCTAATTCTTCATAATTCTGTGCAACGCTTACTTGAGCAGCTCCAACCATTGATTTTGTACTTTACGGCGGAGGTTGCAGACGACAAAAGCAAGTCGGCGATCGACATCTTAACTTACTTGAAGCATCCGCAAACAGAGCCCTTTTTGAACTTCCCCAACTATGCCCTTGGTTGCCTCACGGAGTTCAACACGGTCTTCCAATCTGAATCTCCTTTTCTTCACGAGCTCGAAGACAGGGTCGGTGCACTCATGAAGGATTTTGCAAGCAACTTTATGCTGTTGGACTACACAAGGGCTACAAGCCCGGCCAATATCGACCCTTGGCTTGCTAGTAAATATCAACTACTGAACAAGATTTATTTGGGTATTATTATTAAATAATAGTTTTGTAAAGTTTCTTTGCTAAAATAATCTTTTGATATAGGTCCAGAAAACGTGGAGGGAGTCAAGCAATTGTCGCCTTCAGATTTGGAGTCCTGCCAGAAAATCTGTAGGAGTTTTTACATCAAAGCCATCACGCTCCAGCAGAGATATGATTTCAGCACGGAATTTTATTCCATTCTGCAAATGCTCATCCCGCAAAATGTGAGGGACCGGAACCCGCAAACGCTTGCCGAAGTTTTCGCCCGATTTCCAGCCCTACACAACAGCTGTGATTCATCGAAAGATAAGATTGAATGGCGATCCCTTTCAGTGATGCCCATCAAGGAACTTGGTCTGCAAACCGAAGATGATCTCAAGATTTTGTCTGCGGAAGCCTTTTGGCTCCTGGTCTTCAACTTGAAATGTTCAACCGGATGCAGATTTCCCAATCTGTCGGTGGTAGTCTCCTACTTGTTTTCGCTCCCTTACAGCAACGCGATCGCGGAACGACTGTTTAGCTTTTTGAAGCTGACCAAAACTGATCATCGAGGCGCTTTGAAGGAAGACACAATCCTGGGATTGATGCGTATGAAGTACTTCATGAAGAATACTGATCAAAATCATAAATAGTCCAATTTCCAGATGAGCTCGTTCAACGAGTACTGCAAGTGCGTGCGAACAAAGAGAAGACACGACTAGTCAACCAACCGGTGCGGACGAGCGATAAGAAAGACAAGCAATGAGAAAGAATTGCATTTTGTGCACAATGCAGCATTTGATATTCAATTCAGATTTTTTTTGTGTTCTTACGCCCGTGTGTTCCAATTTGTATGCTAATTGATGCAAAACGGTAAAATGTAACTAAATACAACTCGGAAAACCAAAAAAAGGAGCGGATAATTTTAGGATAGTTACGACTGGGCAAAAGGATAATTTCGGATAATTTGGAAATGTTGTGAGGATAGTCCAAGCCTCTGCCGTATAAGCACTGGATAAAACCACGCACACGGAACTAGAACTATTCCATGGTATTTAATTTTTTTTTTATGGGTACCTCGCCGATTTTGATGAAAAAAATACTGCGGTTCTCCGTCATTTTCATATACAACTATTAAAATTTCAGATTGTTTAGATCAGTGGTTGGGCGTGAATTATTGTTCCAAATTTTCGGTTTTTTGCGGAAGCGTAGTGTGGAATTTGCAATAAAACGCTAATAAAACGGCGGCGGATTTAGCAATTGAGATCGACCAAAAACCAAAAAAAAGGAAAAAAAACATGCATTTTTTTGGTTTTTGTCCGAGTTTGATAAGTCATTAAGCAAGGTTACGCAATCTTCATTTGAAAAAAAAAACTTTAATTGCACAATCTCCGTTCTCGAATGGCGGAACGGGTTTCGACTTGCGACATTCGATAGACCGTCTTTATTTTTACTTAATTTGTTAAAATTTCCATCCTTCCGGTTTTAGTATCCTAGTTATTTAGTTAGTTGCTATTAGCTAGTAGCTATTAGTTTAGTTGTTTTTCCGAAATCCCTATCCTTTTACACAGGCGGCAGTGCCGGTCTGACTTCGCCGGAAAAGGGGAGCCTCGGGCGCGCTACGCGCGGACCACCGCATCGTTAACAGCCCCCCTTGGTCTTGTTGAGAACTTACTTGTTTCCTAGCTTGTTACATATGACCAGGTCTTTGCGAAAAAATGAAAGTTCTCTTTCAGCGTAACTCTTTAAAAAAAACGGCAGTTTATGGTGAACTGTGTTGGAATTTTAGTCATGCTTTAGTGCTGTTCTAGTTTAGTTGTTGAGAAAATGGAGGATAGTTGCTGTATTGGAAAAATAGTTGAGAGCGAATGCAACTTAAAGCATTATTCGTCGATTACTGAAACTATTCCGCTTTGCGATTTAACATTAGATGAGCAGCGAGTGATTAAATTAAGCGTTAAATCAGAAAATATTTCTTTCATTTGCTGTCATCATTTGTTTGTGTTCTTAACTTACTATAATAAGATTTGGAAGAAAAGTCGGTGCTGTGATCCATATTCCAAACACGGAAATAAAAGTGTGAAAGGTGATAAGACAATCACACTGGAGTTTAGTGATCAAATAATCTGTGCAACAAATTCACTGCGGCTCACTCCAGGCGAAAAAAATTTTTCCGCGTTGCAACAAACTACTAAATGAAGTTATAGAACGTGGTACCTTAACACCAGAAAAATGCGTCTGCAGTTGTCGCATGAAAATAATGATACGAATGAACAGCTATTCGATAGTCCAACAACAATCGGCAATACGCCGTCACACTTAGTGGCCGTTCTTTCGGAAGCATCAGTTATAACACCAGTATCCGATCTTTCAAAGTGCAACCGGTAAAGGCGTTTGCAAATATGCGAAAAGGTGCTCAACAAAGTAAGGAGGAAAACGTTGCCTGAAACCCCGGATCCGTAAATTTATCTTGCAAGCGACTTCGAAAAATTTATTATATCAATCAGAGAAAAGGTATACATTTGCTTAGTCAAATCATACTAATTCTGCTAAACATAACCTATGTATCTACAGATTAAAGTCTGTAAAAAGCGGAGTGAGATTTTGTCACTTTTGACCTTGGCACCGAGTAGTTGGTCAATAAGTCAATCGGCATCATTCTATGGAGTTACGGAATATATGTTTATGAAAGCGTCAGCTATAAAGAACAGAAAAGGGATATTATCGCTACCTGATCCAAGGAAAAAACATCGTTCTTGCATCAGCGACAGTATAATGTTTTTCTTTTCTTAATACATCCGCATAATATTATAAATTATTTATTAAACATGTGATAAACAGACAATCATTGACTTCTACTTGTCGGGCGAATACAGCCGTCAATTACCGGGAATGTGGAACGTGAAAAGTGTCAAACTTCCCGATGGAAAAAGACTAAAGATGCAAAATCGGTAGCTTCTTTGTAATATAGAAGACTTCCATACTGAATAAAAGAAGGAAATGAATTTAACTACCGGACCAAGAAAACCATTCGGATTTTCTATATTTGCGTCTTTACGCCCCTCTCATGTCGTTACTGTCGGCGCTGGCGGATCGCATTCGATGTGCGTCTGTATCTATCATCAAAACGTAAAGCTGATGCTCAGCGCAATAATCGACGTCGTGAACGAAAAGAATCTTTTTATGGATAAAATCGTTTGTTCCGTCCACAAGCAGGTACTGCCGTATTCATGGAATTTATTATTAATTTATATTAATTTCCGTGCAGGAATGTATGATGGATCGTTGCGCAGCATGTCCTGATACTGAAAATCTCAAAGCGTTTCTAGATCAGTTGACGGAGGAATAGCCTGATGAAATCAATTACCAGAAATGGACGCAAACCGACGGGAGTAAGCTGGAATATATAATTAAAGACAAATATGACTTTTTCGAATCTCTGGTAATTCTCATCTCTAACTTGACTAAACATCATTACATCGCTCGGGCTCAAAGCGCATTTTTCGTCAAGTACAAAGAAGAAATTACCCAAGAGAGTTGCGTGTTAATAAGTGACTTTTCCGAAAATTTCTCATTCATCATTCAAGATTGTGTTCAGGGATATTACTGGATGATCCAAAAAGCGACCGTTTTGCCATTTCTAGTTTACTTAAAGAATGGGGAAGGTGAAATTTGTTCAGCTAGTATGTGCGTCATTAGCGATCACTTAACACATGATTTTGGAGCTGTAAATGCGTATCTCAAGCCAGTTCTGAACCACATAAAGTCCATCAATCCTTTCATTAAAAATGTCAAATATTTCACTAACGGTTCGTCGGCGCAATATAAGAATAAAAAGAACTTTGCTTATCTGTGCGCACACGAACAGTCTTTCGGTCTTACAGCTGAGTGGCACTTTTTTGCGTCTGGCCACGGCAAGAGCGCTTGCGACGGGATTGGCGGCACTATCAAACGGCTTGCTCGCTTAGCTAGTCTGCAAAGACCTTTATCTGATCAAATAATAACCCCAATTCAGCTTTTTGAATGGGCAAAAGAAAACGTGGACATAATGATGTTTTATGTTGAAAAACAAGTGGAAGTTAATTCTTTTGAGATTGAACGGAGAATGGCAGAAGCATTGCCAATAAAAGGAACGCGATCTTTCCACTGTTATGTTCCCCTTAACGTTTATCAACTCAAAGTTTCCGCTTTATCTTGTGATACCGATTTTCAAGTCTTTAATGTACAGTATCCTGCACAAAAATCCGAACACCGATTTAATTTTTTAAAGCCACTTATTGGCAAGGTAGTGGGTTTTTTGTTTGTTTTTCTTTAAGGGGGAGGGTAGACGGGGTGATGGACACGTCAGGGCAGGGTTGGGTAAGTCTAGACATTTAAAAAAAGTGCCTTAAGGTATTACGCTTTAAGGCATGTTACAGGTCGGGACATTTTTGCAACCCCCAGGGTGGTGTTTTTTTTTAAACGACAGTTGGAAATTTAGGGCTTGGGCTTAGTAATGTTTCTTACCGAAACAATTTAGCTTATGTTTCAGCTGCCTGTGAACATTTACGTCGTTGTCAATGGCGTAGGTGTAGCGTTTCTGAGTGTGATGCTGGAGATCGGTGTTCGATTTCAAATGAGGTGTTTAAAAATTGTGGTTACCTTACGAGAAATTCTCGATTATATATGAAAAAAGTTTTTATCGAGCAATATGGGCTTTTTTTTTTATTTTATAATTTAAAAAATAATAAACCCCTTCGTTTTGAAGTAATTAATGTTCCCAGCAAATTCGAATGAAGAATGTTATAACGATACCAAATATTTTCGCAATTCCGTATCGGGAATCGAACACTGATCTACGGCGTCGCAATCAGAGCCTCTACACATATGCCATCGGTATTGACAACATTGTGCACAGGCAGCTATCTAATTTATTTGGGTATAGAATATAACACAGCCTAAGTCCAACATTTCCAACTGTCGTTTAAAAAAACACACCACCCTGGGGGTTGCAAAAATGTCCCGACCTGTTACTTGCCTTAAAGCGTAATACCTTAAGGCATTAAAAAATGTCTAGACTTACCCAACCCTGCCCTATGTGTCCATCACCCTGTCTACCCTCCCTCTTAAAGAAAAACAAACAAAAAAAAAAACCCTTTAACCCACCAATAGGTGGGTTAAAGGGTGTTCGGATTTTTGTGCAGGATACTGTACTCCCTGAACCGCGCAACTGATTTGATTTCACTTCATGTCTAGTCAAAGATTTCATTGCATGTGTATCTCAAGATGATGGTTTATGGCACTTTGCTTAAATTATTTCAACTGACCCATAAAATGAGGAATATCTTGTCAAGTTTCTAGTTCCAGACGGAGAAGCTGGGTTTCTTAAAGGTTACAAATTTAAAAATGTCGATTCTCCTGTTGCAGTTTCCGTTGTGTTGTGTAAAATTATTTCCATTCATAGTAGAGGAGAGTGGGGGCAATTGAGACACAGGGCAATTGAAACAAAAATTGTTTCTCTCACCGTATAAGAGGAATTTTCTTGAAAAAATTAGGGTTAATAGAATGAGGGGGTTTACAAGTTTAGAATAGTTACGAGTTTTTGTATTCAAAACTTTTTAAGATATCTCGAAAAAACTGTTTTTTGTTCTCCGTCTGTTAAATTTGCGTTTTAAATTTTTTTGTTTTAACCCCTAAAACGCTAAGCTTTAGTAATCAAATTAGTTTCAGATGATTTGTAATTCATTTTTCTACAATTTAATGTCATTTAATTTTTCCCTGCATTCTTAAATAATTTTAAATAATTAAATGTAACGATGACCCTATTGCAGGGCAATTGAAACACTTTGTTTATATTCCCTGTCTGCGAGTGGTTGCATTTTTTTTTGCAAGTATTTGACGTAATTCATTTAAACAAATGTTAATCATCATGTTAACACAACTATAATACTTGTATTCGCTGTTTGGGATTTATTAAAAAAAGCATGTTGCTTAAGGGTTTTTTTTATTTAATTATTTAAATATTTTAAACTAAATTACGATCTACTTTAAGCATATTTTAAAAATCTGCAAATCGCATTGTACCTAATGGTAAAATTTGATTACACTAGCAGTTGTGGCTGCTGAGATATCGTGATTTTCATTTTATGTGGGTATGAAGAAGCTTCCTTATGGGAAAACCCACGTTGCAATTGCGTCGACACACCGTTTCAATTGCCCTGCTACCATGGCAATTGAAACACTCGAAGCGACCTCAGTTTTTTACAATGTACTACTTTTATAATTAATCTTTTCTCATTAAAAAAAATATCGTTTAGTAGCTGAGATAATAGGCTACAATTCTATATAATTTTTATATTAAATTTTTCAGTTTTTTTTCAAGAAATACCAAAAACCAAAAAGTGTATCAATTGCCCCCACTCTCCCCTACTAGTAAAAGGTCCCGTATGTTAAAAGTGAACCAAGATGAATTTACAAAGATAACTGAAAAATATACTCGCTATATGGTGAATGACGAAAACTTATGCTGTTTTTTTTTTGGTTTTTTTTTTGTGCTGAAATGACCTGAGTCTTATCAGTACCCAGGGGGCGATGCACGTTGGGTATTTCCGTCGCTCCCTCCGAAAGCGCTGCACCATGCGGATATTTCATGCACTACAATGCTATCTCTCTTAACCTCCGCTTGGTTTCTTACTTTAGATTTAAAAAAAATATATATAATTTTCATGTAAAATCAAAGAAATAGCCAAAGCCATAGCTCTAGCCCAGCATCTGAAAAATAGCAAATTTGGCTATATATAGCAGAAGGTGGAAGCCCTCGAGGGGGCGCTATTTATACCAGACTCAAAAGGGCAGGGTAGGTCAGAGGCGTGGCCAAACAGGTCAAGGTGGGGAATAATATTGACGCTGAGCGCATGCCCACGCATTCTAGCGGTCAATAAAACACCTTGACATTTTTAACACTCCTTAGTACGTCGCTTCATTGGCTTGAAGGAGAACTCCTGATCTTTGAACGTAAGGGGAAACCACATTAAAAATCGCCTTAAACGCTTCTACCGTCATAGACTTCAACATATATAATGTTAACTCGTCACAGATTAACTGTGACACTGCTGTGGGAGCCTCTCCGCTTAATCCCTAAATCCTGTCATCCGTTGACACTTTGGAGTGAGAGCTCGCAAAGCGTGATAACCAGGGATGGTTTCGTTCACTGCAAAAGCCTTTGTCATCTCCCAATTGCCCTTGTCCAGACCTGCCTGTTCCCTGTTCATCCTGATCCCGGATAACGGTGGGGCTAAATCTTGACTGCTACCCAGGTTACGTAGACCCAAAGACCACAAACGGACAAACGGGAACAAGAAGGATGTGAACGGCGAAGATCAAGTTAACAACCCTAGAAGGGAAGCGGGGACTCAGTGGTCACTCCAAAGAATAAGAAGCCGATAGGATGAAAGTAGAAGACCGTGGTAGGGGAAGACAAATATGTTACCGGGTAAAGAAGGTCGGAGATGGTTAGAGTGATATTGAAACTACCGGACAGCTTTTACATACATATGGAGAAACCTGTTGAGACCAAAACAAACGACGTAGGGTTTGAACCAAAACCAGACGGAAGGAGGATGAGTTCAGCCCGCCAGATAGTCCAAGGATTACCTCAGGGCAAACCGTAAGGCAATTGAAATTATACTCAGCGATTGTCGCATCAACAATGATCAACGCGGGTAGGGATATTGCCGTGGTTATTGAGGCCCCATGGACTAGTTGTCACGTCCGGCGCTTCTGTATCGGTTATTGACCGCAACTCTACCCGAGATGTCCGGCAGTCTTGTCAGCAGATATTTCTCCCGTTAGCTGCTGTCTACGTTAGTGCATAAATACTTGTGTGTGTCCCTTGCTGCGGCCCCCCAGTCTAGTTGTAACTGTTTGTTAGTACTGTGTGTGTGTGAGCGCATCGACAGCGAATACAATCTTAATCGCTACTTGAGTCTCAGCATTATTCCTCCGTGCTACAATATTAATACCGCAGGAAGAATTATTTTATCAAAACGACGTCGTAGTTTTTTTATGTATGTAAGGTGACGTTCGTTCTTTGCAATAAACGCATTTTCTCACCGACTTTTGTGTCTCTCTGTTCTTCCAGCCCTTAAGGGTTGCTAATGCCGAGCCAGCCTTGCCCACGATTACATCCGGCACCAGACTACCAGTAGGTAAGTTCCTTAGCCGATTTGATTTTTCTAGTCAAAGTGGTTGTTAATTTACCTTCACTATCTGTCATCACCACTACACTAAAGACCAGAAGCCCAACGAGATCTGTCCGGAGCAACAAAACAATCACTATTGAAACAGAAAACAAAATTAACGGAATGAAAATAAAATTTGGAACCACACTGAAAGAATAACAGTCGTTCAGGTAGACCGCGATTGGAAGACTGCAGGTCTGCAGCCATCCGTTTGGATGGCTAGTAACCGCGTATGGAACGAGTCGATTGTTTTCGAAATTATTTCGCTCGTGAATATAGTGTCTTGGTTAAATAACCAAATCACCATTAAATATACAATATATATTATATATTTAATGATATTTATGATTTGATTTATTATATGTATGATTGATATCATTAAACACAAAGTAGGGGAGGGTGGGGCTAGTTGGTACAATTTTTTTTATTTCTTCTCTGGTTTCTTTAATTTTTCATATTTTGACACCCAAAAAATTGTAAAAGAAAGCTCAGATAACCAGCTTTCTCGTGCTATTTTTTTATTTGATCTACGTTGAAGAATTCATACGAAATCAACGTTCAAAAAGCTAAAAAAAAATTTGCCTACAAGCCCCACTAACGGGGTAAGTTGGCAGTGGTAGTGGGGTAAGTTGGCCCCATGTATTTCAAATACGGATTTCAGTGAAATGTTGATGTTGTAAACAAACTAGAATAACATTACAATAAACAAAAATCCTATAGTTATTTTAGAGTGGGAAACTCAGAAATAAGTTGTGATAACTTACATGAAGATTAATAGCCTTAAATGCAAAAAATAAAAAAAAATATACATAATTCAGGCAAACATTTCACAGGTGAACATCGTATAAAGTGAAACACTTAAAATTTGCCAAATTTTGGCCTCTAATGCATACCACTGTTCACCATAAGTCATATCTAGCAAAAATTTGACTTACAATTCCCTGACATTTTGACAGGCCATGTACTCTATACATATGCAAGTAT
Source organism: Daphnia magna (assembly GCF_020631705.1). NCBI lineage: Eukaryota > Metazoa > Arthropoda > Branchiopoda > Diplostraca > Daphniidae > Daphnia > Daphnia magna. The sequence continues at coordinate 6,926,865 of NC_059186.1, read as the reverse complement.
AATGCCTATGCCGACATGCCCCATGTTGCAATGTATCAACTTGCCCCAACCCAGGGTTTATTCAAATAAAAATTTTTATTACTCCTTTATAATTGATTAAAACAAATCCATTGTTACAGTTCGATAGAGGACACAATTTTCTATAAAACCAATATTTTTTTAAAATTATATGCATACCAAGAAAAGATCAAATTGATGAATACCAAGCACGCAACTATTGTGGATTTGACGCAAAAAATTTTTTTATTTTCTATTTCCTAAACTATTTGGGATAAATTTGTAAAACTTTGCACAAATGTGCCCACGATAAACATCTTTGACTATGAAATATTTCAATAAAACCTCTTTCACACAATTCGTCTAAATTAAGAATTGCAAACTTGCCCTCCTTCCAACTAGCCCCACTCTCCCCTACATATTTCAATATATAATAAATATACACAGTCGTCCCCATTAGTCGAATGGAGTAGTTTTAACTGAATAAAGTCTGTCTATTTATTCATGAACACATTCGAGTTCTCTCTTCAAGCTATTTGGTGAGTGAAGACCGGTAAAGACCACTGGCTCTGAAAGTTCCTTTTTTGCGGGCTAGTAAAGAGTAACGGCCAAAGCAAATATATTTGGCTGTCTTCGTAGCTTCTAGAACATTAGCACGATTGTCAGCGGAATTTAAGCCAATATTCTTCGCGCTGTTATGGAGAACCTGGTGATGGTACCGTTAACTTCTACCCGTCCTTGACCTACTTGTGTTTTATTATGCAGTGCGATTTTTTTCACGCTTTTCAGGACCTACGACAGGACTGTTATCTAAATTTTGATAAAGTTATGCTGAGTGGTTTCTTTATCAAATGGTAATGTACCAATTAAAGTTCGAATGCAAAGAACATACAAGACTTATTTTAAAATCATCTGTATATTTCGATAAAAAATCTTTGATTGGCAGTTCGGAGGCAATCGTTAATTGTCCATGTCACAGAAATAATGCTGTTCATAGGTTGTTGTTTGTTTGTTTTTTTCAATTTAAGAATATATATATATCCGTCGCATACGGTTTTATGTGTCAATGCTTGATTATTTATAATGGGAAAAATGATTGTACGAGTTGCGTGTGATTTGCATGATTTACGAATTAAATTTATAGTCCATTGCGCATCAGTTGCGACGCAGGACCTGCTGACCTTATTGTGTCCGTTACCCTCTGGCAATCCTAGTCACATTTATTGGCAGTGCTATATTATGACTAGTCTCCGTGTAATAGGGCGGAGGCAACAAGGTGAGAAGACGATTGTATAAGAGCTCGTTGACGTTCACCGACCAGAGAAAGTCCCAGTGATTAAATAAAGGATAGTCAACACGAATCGATGCCTTTAGGTTGGGCAATTTTGAAGCCAACCAAGCGACGTCCTTCAGAAAGAATCAAAAAATTTAAAAAATAAAATAATAATTTACATTTTTCCTGTAAACAGCCAATGGTTCAAGAGCGTTGCCAGCAAGTTCTTACTTCTGGAGTTGTTAACAGATCGTTTTCACCCCAAAATAAGTAGACCGGTGCCGTGACAAGATTCAAATCATATTCGGGAGGTACTCCTTGTCCTGTGAAGAGAAACGATCTCTGATTATACTTGTTTATTTCGCATTAAAATTGGTCTGAAAATTTTTCTTTTGCATACCGTAGTGTTCGAAATTACCCTGAGGTCCATAATCGTATCTCGTGAACGTTTGACCTAAAAAAGAAAAGAAACCAAATGAATAAAAGTCCCCGACAGTTAATAAGTGTACCAAATAATGAATTCAGTGATGTCAGATGTATAATTCATGAATTGCATTATGCACCCAAATTGAAGCTTTTGGCAAACTGCGATACTGTCCTGACAGACGTGCCAGACGGATTGTGTCCCGAAATGACTGGGAGGGCCGTCTATCATGAGGAAACAGGAAGTCATAATGAGGTTACAAAAGTTAAGTAGCTCACAGTGAAATCATTCAAATATTCGTTTCTCTTACAATGTTGAAATTGTGCGGATCGGCACCGGCAATGAGGAAAATCAGATTACGGCATAATGTCGCCTCCTTGAGGGTTCGCTCGCAAAACACCTCTCGGATTCGCCGATGGATTCCCGTGTTGGGTAAAAATGCACGCGTCCGTATAAGCCGGAGGAAACTCTTGGAAATGAGAAATTTTTATGAATACATGCTGAAGATGTCAGTTGCACAAAAATGTTTTTCAAACTTATCATAATTAAGGTATGAATGCAGAGCGCGAAAATAAATAAATAAACGAATCAAAGATAAGTATTCTTAAATATTTGTTTCTTAATAACGCAATACTTCAATTGGATCGACGAAGGCGGCCGATAAACGGACGAAACTTTTCACATTGGCCACAGACGCGGCAGGTGCAAGAGCCATCATGACTTCTATTTTGTTATTCAGTTCGGGGTTGGTGATCATGGCTACCCAGAAAACTGCCGTACCTACATCCATCATGCAGCCAGAATAATTCAATTTCGATCATTTATTTACAAGTGTAAAAAAAAAATTGTTTGATGGAAAATTCTTGTTCATTAGGACTGAGTAATTGAGAGTAATGGGTACCCATTGAATGGCCAATGTACGTCAATTTCCTGCTTCCGGTCTTCCTCAGAACGTAATTTATGCAGGCCGGGATGTCGTAACGTCCAATCTCATCCCACCTAAAAATGTTTCAGACAATTAGCAAATGGAATAGATATAACAAACAAGTCACTTGCACTATAGCACTTTAACATGTCAAGCTTTTTTTTTTGCGCAAGAATTGAAACTTGGGTATAAGAGTTTTTTGTTTGTTTTTTTTTTACTTGAAGAGCTTCTACCCACGTCTTCGTTCTAAACTTGATACTATCTACGTAAAATGATTCCTCGCTTAAAGAAATTTATAGAAGCCAAATACTGACGAAAAGTCCCAGAATTCCTCCTCGTTGACGTCGAGCTTCACGTGTCTCTTGGAATAAGCGTTGCCTCGCGCGTTGCCCAGCCACACATCTACCCATTTGTGCACGCAAAAATCGTAATTACGACACCAGTTTTTTTTTATAATTTATTTATCGGAAAGTTGCATTACCATAGCCGCGATCCGCCAGTATAAACGCTGATTTTTGTTTACCAGAAAAATAAAAAAACGTTGACGTTAGAAAATAATAATTATTATTATGCATAAGTCGTGATTCAACATGTAAAAATAATAATAATAATACTTTCACTGAAAGCGGAAAATGCAATTACCCAAAGCTCTATCAGTCGGATTGATAAGCCAATCAGCATCACTATTAAGAAGTCCGTGCTGCAGAAAGACGGGTCGCTTGGGTCCCTTTTGTCGGGATATCGCCGTCCTTCCGTACGGAATTCGATGGATGCCTTCGTGGAATAATTTAAAAAACCCGTTTTAAGAGTGAAAGTTGGGACTAACCCATTTGAGCGGAAAAGTATTTCTTGTTTTGTTTCAACATCGTTCGATGACGAAATAGGAAGGTGGAACACGAAGCCAAAAAAAAAATAAGGCGTACAAGGCACACGATGTCGTTCTCAATGCGGAACTCGTGCGTGCGAAAGTCGATTTCTGACGGTCGCAAATATCGAAAAGAAAAGTAACGTAAAATTATACCCAACAAGTATCCATCTTCGGTCAAAACTGTGTGCAGTTCCACGGGGTATCCTCGATAAATAATGATTTCGGGCTGAATTGTGATACCGTAGAAATAAAAATGCTTATTAAAATCAAGACACAGTCAATCAATTTCAGATTTAGATGTAACATAATCAATATTCACAATGATTTATGGCCAAGTTATTTAAATGTGCCAAAATCTTTACGTGCCATGTGGTCGCTGAAGATCAGGATAGAAAACTTTCCAAGTGCAAGGGTGTTGCCGTTGCCCGGGGTATTCCACCGTACCATAGAGTCTCTCTCTCTCTCTCTCTCTTTCTCAGTTTGTATGGACCTCAAACTTTCCCTTTTCTTTCTCTCTTCTCTTTCCTCACGTCCAAGCCCCATCTCCGTACCATCTGCGGTTTCGAATTTTTTATTTTTTTTTCTCCATCTCTTCCACTTAAAAAACTACCTTGACCCAATTCATAACGCGTCGAATGGCTTAAGAATTACGCTGGAAGGAAATCGTATGCATATATTTTTGTTTTTCACATTTTCCCTTTCTTCCTAACAAGGCCCATTTCAGCGCATCTGTCCGTAAGGGTCAGGTATATATTCTACACCTGCGGTGTGTGACCCCGTTTTCACTTCGAACGAAACACTTTCCCTCTCGTTTCCAGACATTGAAAAGTGCGCCTCTTCAATTTATTTATTTTTTTTTTTTTTTTTGTTTACCTCTTCAAATATTTCGGTTAGACCAGGTGGATTTTAAACCTCCCCTTTACACCCTGAGGAAAACGTTAAAAAAAAACTACTGTATGTATAAAAAAAAAGAAAACATTCACTTACACTGGACATGTAAGCTTCCGGACTAACTGGAAGCCGAGGATTGTTCCGTCTTCCTCCTGCGCCCAATCCACTGCTTAAAACCGATTCACCGTTTCTATTACCGAACGGCAAAGTTGCCGAAACGTTAGCAATCACCACTAAGATCACGAAAGCTCTCGATGAATAGAACGACCACATAGCGTACAATTTTGTTTTGTTTTTTAAATCGTCACGTTGTTATTTACCGAGACCCCCACACGCGCAGATTTTGGCACTTGAAATTCGTTTTCTTTTGGGTGGGTTTAAGTCGAACCCGGTTGCGCTGGCAAACACCACCGATCAAGGAACAGGTACGCGTTTTGAAAAGCGAAAACTGTGCACTTCAACAGCGACCGTTCAACTTGATAATCGCCATGTAACTAGAAGGGAGAGGAGACGTGGTCAGGAGACTATGCCAGCCCTCCACGTTTTTTCGTACGCGCCAAGTGTAAGTCTGTAATTAAAAAAAACCGCTTCTACTCTTTTTTTTTTCTTCTTTGGTTCTTTCAAGCAATGACGACTAGGAGAGACCTACAACCATACTGGCAGAACCAGTAAGAACACGAGCAATAGGGAAGTGAAGTCCCATGCGAAGGAGAGTAGAGAAATGGGAGGTTCTCTCGGGGCGGTCGGGTGACCTGAAAAAAAAAAAGAAGAATTTCGCTGCCGCTCTCTCCTTCTACAAGCTCGTTTCATTCCCTTGTTAACCACAGTTTCATCTTTTTGAATTGGCCACTCTCCCGTGACCATCTGCCGGGCCCTGCGTAACGGCAACATCGCACTCCACCTCCGTGTGTATGCACTTTTTTCTTTTTTCTTTTTGCACAAAACAAACGCGCAACTCCTTCAGTTCAGCTACACAAACGGATAGTCCGAATGTTTACCCGTATGTCGAGAACAAGGAGGATGAAGAAGAGCTTTGCTTTCGGTCGACATAAAAGTCACGCAAGTTGAAGAATGAATTCACCTTCTTTGTTGTTTGGTGTATACGAGGCACTTCAGACAAGAGCGCAATGGCTCGTTTTCCGGTTTGCGTACCAAGGAGAAAGCCGTTCGCCTCATTTAGAAATGATTTAGCGCAAATTGGATATCACAAAAGGAAATAGACATTGGTCATGTTGTTTATTGTTGTCCAACCGCCACTTGCGTCTACGGTCGCGTTTGATTTTATACATGTTGAACAAGAGACGATCTAACTTGCTGTACACAGTTGTTTTGGGAAAACAAAAATTGAAAATTCGGAACTTTGAGGAAGTGAGTAATTAATGGAAGAGTGGTAATATATGGTCGTAGAGCAATTCGTTCACGTTGATGGACCAAAGAAAGTCCCAGTGGTTGAACAATTCGTCGTCCACCTGAAAGAGGCCCTGCACGTTGCCCAACTGGCTGGCAGCCCATTCACTGTCCTACAATTGCGTCACGATGAGAAAAAATTGTCCGTTAAAAAAACAAAGAAACTCATCCATTTCTTTATTCTATTTGAGGCTCATTTGCAAGCGCACATCTGATGATTTTCTCTTACTTCACGCGTTGAGATGAGGTCGTTCAGACCGTAATAGAGGTAGACGGGTGCAGTGACTTTGCTCATATCGTAAACAGATGGTTCCAGCGTACCGTAACGCTCCAAGTTGCCCTTCTTGCCGAAGTCGTACTGCTGGAAGATCTCCTTACCTTTTAAAATTAATTTTTTGTTTAAACAAAAACAAAAAAACAATGGAGAGAAAGGTGATCAATACAAGTACTTAAACAGCTGGTACGGCCTACCTGTATTATAATGCTGAGCGAATTGAGCTATGACGCGTATCGAAGTGCCTTGAAAGAGATGAGCATTCACCGAAGGCAGTAGATTCTGCCATTGTCCGATATAAATAAAAATATAGTCCAAATTAGAAGCTATGGGCTGATTAAGTAAGAGTAAACGCTATAAGCCCTTAAACATTAAATCAAGGCGAACGCTATGCATTTTTTTTCAATGCTTTAATACAATGCGCTCCGTTCTCACTTTGCTCGTGTTCTCTAAGCAACTCGTTTGCGTTCGATTTCATCGTTGTGCAATTAGTAAATAAATCTACTTTGGATGTCGACATCCCGCGCGAGAGAGTTTGAAAATTTAAAAAGAAATAAAAAAAAAAACACTCCTTTTTTTCCGAATATTGCGTTTTCAATTGTCAAGTCTGTAATTTCCCTCACTGCTAGAGAGTTGCCACTTTACTTGTGTCTAAGGCTTCTCACTGATTTCTCTGACCTGCAGTGGGTGGAGCGTTTACAGTGTGAAATGTTTACGTTTAGCTTCGCACTTTCGCCCACTAGAGTCTGTATACAAAATTGTTTGAGGGTTTTTTTGCTGTTTGGATTCTAAAACAAAGGCGGAGCGTGAGACATTCGTGGTGGTCTCTATAAACGAAAACTTCTCTCTAACACGAAAACTTTCGATATCGTCGGTTTCTTTCTACTACACACACGCTACGATGATTTAAAAAAAAAAAATTAAAAATAAAAACATTTACACATAGCAACAACACGAGGCGTACGCGCCCTTGTTACTATACACTATAATAAGATGGTGTTTAAATATCCTGCACGTACCAAATCGAAATTGTCCGGATTGGCGCCAGCAATCAAGAAGAGTACATCACGGCAAAATGAGGCTTTGAAGAAATTGCGCTCACACAATCTCTTTTGAACCGATCGCAACGTCATGTCTTGATCGAAAATGGCTTTCGTTGGCATCTTATCCATCACAACCTTGTGTGTAAAAAACAAAAAAAAAGAAAAGAAAAGACAAATTAAACACGTTCTTGTTGTAAAACTAGGTTTTGTTTTTTTTGTTGTTGTTGTAATGATGAAAGAAAATGAGGCGATCATTTTTACGGCTAATCGGGCGATGATTGGAGAAACTAGCCGGAATGGGCTGCGCAAATTGTGTTTGCTGGAAATGGGCGCCAACGCCAACATGCGGTGAATTTTGGAATTGAGTTCTGGGTGCCGGATCATGGCGATGAAGAACAGGCCCGTCCCCAGCGAGTGGCCAGCGTACACCAGTTTGTCCCAACCACTGACGGCCAGGACGTAATGGATGCAGGCCGGAATATCGAAATAGCCGATCTCGTCCCACCTGTTTCATTAGATAACAAAGTGGATAATGAAAACGATTCGTATAAACCATTCAAACGAATAGATCCACATTGTTTCATTTGATGTGGCAGAATGAATAAACAAGTAGTGACAAGTGCACTAATGACTCACGAATATTGCCAAAATTGGGGATCTTCGTCAGGATCGAGTTCGACGTGATGGCGGGAGTAAACATTTCCCCTCGTGTTTCCCATCCAGACATCTGCGTTCGTATGTTATAACCACTCAAAATTCTCTCAAATTCTACCATGATTATGCATAATGTTGCATTTATTACAATTATTAAGATCATTGATATTTACCGTAACCGAGATCAGCCAGCCGGAACGCTATTCATGTTTCGTCCGTAAAAGAAATGTATTTAAATAAAGAAAAACAAAAAGATTAGAATTTGATTGGATGAGATTGACGTTTGCGACAGAAAAAAACAAAATCGCATCCATACCGAGAGATCGATGACTTGGGTTAAGTAACCAACAAGCCGAAGAACTAAAGACGCCATGCTGCAAAAACACCGGCCGTCCTTTTCCTTCGGTCGTCTCGTAATCGTGGATTCTGCCAGCGGTTCCGTTCCATGCCGGCGATCCGTTATGTCTAGGAGGGATGCGATGAAGTTCCAGTATGTATCCGTCACCTGTTATGGTTTTTTTTTAAATTTATTTTGGATTTTTATTTTCGTGTGTTTGTATTTTTGTTTAGTTGGTGGTTGGCGGTACATAATCACAATCAGTAAAGTACTGTATGAAATAAGCCTTTAAATGGCATTCAAAACGCCTTGCGGCGCGCATAACTTACCTGTGGTCACGTGATGAATTTCCAACGGGTACCCGCGGTTCGTGATGATCTCTGGCTGGAAAGGAAAAATAAACATTTTTCATCATTGATGTGCATATCAATAATCCGACAATAAGCCACCAAACATGGAATAAAAGAACAAACGAGAAGACAAAAAAAAATCACGCAAGGCAAGAATGAACAAAACATCTAAAAATAGGAGATTACCATGTAATAAATCAATTGCGTGTCCTAGTAACAAATAATTCACCAACCTTCTTCCTCATTTCTTTTGGCCTATAATCATGAACGACTAGAGAGGAAACAATGCAGACATCAGCATCTCAACGCAAAGCGCAAAAGAATATGGAACAGTACAAGGAAAGTGATTGAATTCCGGTCACGATTACACAATAAGGAAATACAAGAAATGAAACAAATACGAGAGAGAGAAAAAAAAAAGGGTCGGCTGTTTCAATCAAGCCATGTGCTTTTTTTGTTTGTTGAGACAGTGAAGAAAGAGGGCCTGGCCCAGGCTTATAATATAACCTGTAATATATAATCCAATATGTCAAGAAAAAAGCTGATATGGGACACGATACGCCGCATAGGGACACCTGGATTAGCTCTATAGCCCAGGATGGGAAGAATTCAAGTCAGTTTTTTTTTTCTGGTGGATATCAGGGGGTCAACGAGTCAGTTCCACTTGACGAACTTCAAAGTCTTTAACGAACACATGCCTCCGTTCTTTTTGGTTGTTGAAAAGTTGAAAAAACAAAGTCAGTGACCTTCATCCTGACTCATCGTTTTTCCTCACTCTATTCATATAGGCTGATCGAGTCGATGACCGGGTCATTAAAATTAAATCAAACAAAACAGAAATAGAACAACAAACCTGTCCTGATCGATAAATCATTTGCGAGCCTTTCTATCTGTCATCTTTTACTCGGAAATTCGCAACAAGTATATATAGACAAGCGAATCGCAATGCTGTGTGACTTGATCAACTATCGTTGGCATGCTAAACATTACAAAATAAATGATTTGACATGTAAAAAATAAAAAAAACGAGCGTACCGAAGTCATGTAAGCCTCCGGATCGAGCGGCAGCCTCACATCGTCCGAATGGAAAGTTTTGTCTTCCGCTTCGTCGTAGTCAAGACTCCAATCCAGCGGATATTCATCTTGCTCCACGTCGATGTCGTTGCTGTTTTTCTCGTTGGTGTCGGGCACTTGGTTCGTTCTCCGCCGGAACAAGAATCCTCCGAACATTCGGCTTTCGCCGGCGCTGCTGCTGTTTTGCGACTTGGCATCCAGCGCGGCCGATGCCAACACTAGCAGACAACACCACCACCAGACGATGCCCAACATGGAAGATAAGCGCAACATCTGACGAAACCCGTTTTCATTATTGTTCCAAACCTGCATAACGGGTTAGCACCACCATATAAAAAAAAAAATAATAATAATAAAAAAAAAGCGAATGGGGCGGAGTTGTAATCAAAAACAATATTGTCTCTTGAATGCCAGATTTGTTTTTCCTTTTCGTTTGTTTTGGTTTCTTTCTTTTTTCCTTTTTTTTTTAATCTGCCGCTATTTGTTGTTGTCCCTCTTCCCTATTCCACCCAAGCGCACACGGCAATGTTTCAAAACGAAAATTCTAAAAAGAATCGATGAATGGAAGTAAATGAAGTCGAAAGGTGTCGAGTCGGCAGGGCGAGTTGAGCGGTGCACGTCAGTCGGGACGGAACTGCTAGATTCAACTGATTCCTTGGCTCGTTTTTGTATATATATAGTGTTGTATGGCCATACCGCAGCTGAGTAGTCTGGGTAGCAGTAGTACCACAGCAGCAGCAACAACACGTGAACACTCCCCCTTTTTGTTTTTTTTTTGTTTTTCTTCTTCTCTTCTCTTCTTTTCTTCTCTGTTTTTCTTCCTCTCTGTCTATTTCTTCTTCGTTTTTTTCTTCTCTTTTTCTATTCTTTTATTATTCCTGTTGAGACGGTTGGACATGTCCAGCCAACAAGGCAGGAACCAACAGCTCGCTGCTGAGATATCGCGCCCTTCTTTGATGAGCCTCCATCGCCCGGCCCTTCTCGTTTTGATTTTATTTCATTTTTTCTTTTTTTTTTTTTACCTTCCTCTCGTCGCTCTTCCCAGTTTTCTTTTCGTTTCACCCTTACTTGTATAGATCTCTGTACGTAAACGAAATATATTCAGCTATGATAACCAGAAGACATGATGGCCGACGCGGGCCGACGAGCATTCCATTCCTCTTCATCGTCTTCTTCTTCTGTTTTTCTTCTTCAACGAATCCAACAGGAGCTGGACAATCTTCTTCCTTCCCATCTTGTATATAATGCCCGTCTCTCCCCGATTTAGACACTTGCAGCGTCAAAAGTGTTTAACCGTCAACCCACTAACCCACTATATGGTGAGTTTGATCCTCTGTCTACATCTCTCTTTTTGCCTTTCTCTTTCTCTTTCTCCTGGTGTATAAATACAACACCTTTCATTATGATAATAGCACCGACCTCTGTTCTAGTGAAAACTCCATGTTATGATGCTGTCGCACTGTCAGAGCCGATTGCCCAGCTCTCCTTTTAGATCTCACGATTGATCGCAATTCATTTGCCCCGTGGTGTAAAGATTATTTTGCTGTTGATGTTGTTGTACAGTCCCCCGTTTTTTATTATTGACGGTTGCGGCCTGCCAAACAATGGCATCGCATTGGTTCGGTGACCGGCCAGCGTTGAATGGCCGTACAGGTGCGGTATATTTGCCTATTTGGGCGCGGTTTAAAAATGTGTTTTTTTTTTTGGTTTTTTTTTAAATCGGGACGCTATGTAAAAATGGCTGATTTATTCGTTCGACATCTGGGATATATAAAGCGGGTACGGCGATGGCTGCCGTACTCACAGCGGTTTCGACGGGAGGCTATAACTAACAGCAGTATTATGCAACACCTTCTATGTTTTTGAAGAAGGAATCTTCAGCAAATTAGTTACCGCTATGTTTTCTTTTATGTGTGTTTTTTGTTTAATTCCTTCCTAGGGAATGTGTCGACAGTGTCCACGAAATATCTACAGGGGGTTATTACCTTATAAAATCTTGCACTTTCTCGTCACCTTATCGAAAAAACGGGCATTCCATTTGATAAGGATCGCCATTGCGCAGAAGAAGAATAGAAAGTGCTCGATAGATTTACATATATGGCCAAACATGTCAAAATATTGAAATTGTTCAAATGAAAGTTTTTCGTTTGGCAACTATAATTTTTATATTGATCGCCATTCTATTAACACATGTGTTGATATTTAATTTTGTATTTGTTTGATCTATTCTTCAAGTGGACCTGAATCAACCCCGATTGGCTGACACTTGATTTCCCGGCCTTGCGACAGTTTACAAATAGGCTAAATGGTGTCAACCTGATCCCCGTGCACGCATAGCTGAACAACAACAACAGACGAGAACAAGAGGAAAGTCCATCTGATATGTGTCTACGACGTAACTGCCAACTGAATAAGCAAAAAATAAATAAATAAAATAAAGTGGAACACTTCCGCATGTGTGGGGTATAACCGCCGCCTTAGAAAGAGCTGATGCTATCGCTGGGCAGCAGCATTTGTCAGTGGCTGCTCCAATGTCAGACAAAACGGTATTATATACTACATGCATATATACGAAACGGCTTTCCACGATATTGTAGGGAAAACGTTTTCGACACACTAAAAGCCGAGGGTTTACCCTCGGCCGTCTGCTATTTTTAAGTGGCATCAGGTGCGAGACCATCTGACGGAACCCGTACCAACATAACCGCGACTGGCTATATAAGAACTTCGTAAATCTTTCCTACTCTCGGGGCAGAACCTCATTTGACTGCGAGAAATTTTTCTTGGGCTGCTTTGTGGCTTGGGTACGCGCCATGCAATGACGTCACAAAGCCAAACGCGAAGAGAGTTGCGTTTAAATTTAAAAAAAAAGAAAAATGTAAGTGCACCCCCCTGCTGATGCGATAGAGTGAAGCAACAAGGAGGATCCCATATTCGGTAATGATGTAAGAAAGAGAGGTATAGAAGAAGAGGAAGGATGGTTCCGTTTGAAAACAGCTGGTCAATCGTTTTCGACCAGTTCAACATCTGCCGTCGAACCGCCATATTTTCAAATTCAAGGGCATTACTTGCACATGCACCGCATTGTACCGATACGCTTCGCCTTTTGGTTTCTGCTTCAGTTCGTATGCTTTTTTTGTATATTGGTATTATAATTACATATCATGGAATTAGTAGCGAGTACGCAGACATGTACATTACATCTAAATATCTGACTAAATATTGGAGAACATTTTCGCATAATCAAGGCCAACGGAACACGCGATCAGTGGGGACAATTCGTGACATTAGAAACTAGACAAGAGGAACGCGAATCACGGAATCAAGTGCTCGACAGTAACAAATCAAAGACAAACTAGTAGAAGGGGGTCCACATTGTCTACACGTACTTAAGTATGGCTGAAAAATGCGCAACACGAAACTTTTCCATCTTATTCAAATCATCATCAAAAGTTTTTCTTTCTTTTTTCTTTGCTGCGGAATGAGAAATGTGTCTTAATTGACGTTGCAAAACGCAAATTCATATGATGACTGCGCGACGATGACTCGATTCTGGTATAGATTATTGAAAATTCATTTGATGTCTCTCCCGTTCGGCGGTGCGGTCATTTTTCAATAGGAGTAAGGTAGGAGTTGGAGGAGGTGATTGTAAAGCAGTTGGTCGACATGCGTTGCCCAGAGGAAGTCCAAGTGATTGAAGGCCGTCATGTTGACCCGGTAGAAGCCTTGCAGGTTGGTCAATCTTTTGGCTAGCCACGTCACGTCCTGCAACGACAAACAATAGGAAATCGTCATGCACACAATGCGACTCACACACGAAGCTTATCTAGAAGTTATGGAAGGCAATCAAGCAAAAAATAAACAAAAACAGAACATTCGTTGCCACCCGTCCGCTCGTCTTTAAAAAAAAAACAAGGAAGGGCGTTTCGACTTCTTTCGCCAATTCCTAGAAGCTACGCGGCGACGTAATGCGAATGAAAACGTGATTACAAAAAGTGAGCCGCACTGTTCGCGTTCAGAATATGAAAGGAATCGCGATCGAAATACCATCCAGCTGGAAATGAAAGAAAGCGAAAGAAAAGGAAAGAGAAATAAATAAAAAAAAAAAAAATGTCGGTTCAATATGGACCGCAACTGACAGTGTGAAATCCTGGTGAGAGTCGATTTGCCTACATGCAGAACGTCCTCTCGTGGCGAGTATCCATTTTACTTACGATAAAACGCATCCGTTGCGTTGTGAGTATGTATATACTGTTTGATGAATATATCTGCGGTTATAATGAACGCTGTTGCGTCAGTGGGAAAAAAAGCCAAAAATCGCACAGGAATCGTTTCATTGTTTAGACTTTTTCTCGAGCGTTGGCTTTTCTCTATCGTGAGAAATGTAGTTGAACACACGCACACACATACACACAAAAAAACGGAGGTAATGCATCGGGATGAATATGGCGTGACGGGCTTGTCCAAGTAACAAGAAAGAGGAGAGGCCAAGGCCACACCAGTTATGAGATTGGGAAAGAAGCGACCGACGATGGCAGTACGGAGCTTTCGTCATCAGCGCGCGGCATCGCCGCATAACGTTATGTTTTATTAATGCCATTTCCTGTTTTCAAGACTTCGTATCAGAGAAGGGAAGAGAGAGAGAAAAGTAAAATCAACATCCGTTGTCGAACCTTGAAGACCGACGATCGCCCATTGATTTTCAATGTAAAAGAAAAGAAAAAAAAAAAACAGTCTCCGATGCGGCAATAAGTAAAGCCTGTACAATCGCGACGAGGACAAAAGAAGAGAATGTCGAGGCTGAATTTAAGACTGAAATAAATTTTAAAGAATACGCTCGCTTACATGTACGTGATAAGTCGGTAAAGGGCGAAAAAGGAATGAAAGAATAAAGACGGCCAATGGTAATAAACGAGGGTCGGGTGGTTCATGGGCGTTAGCGTGTCTTATTATCGTTCTTCAGGCCTAACATTAGATGGGGGGGGGTCATCCATTTCTCAACTGATAAGTCTGTATAGTGTGTATCGGCCAGCGTTGCCGGTCACAATGACGCGAATGCGGTATAAAGAAGGCGAATCAAGTGAAGGACGCGGTCCGCTTCAATTTGTATGACTGCACATCCAACTGATGATGTATGACCTGTACAGGTCCACTTGCGCTCTCTGTAGAGCGATCGTTAATTGGTTCTTATCGGAACTTCCCTTACGTTTACACTTTCGAGCACAGGAATAAAGCTGTAATGGCATCCTCTATACGCACACAGACACATACAGACAAAAGACTTTTTTACAACCACCGAGAAAAGAAAATGGCGCGGTGTTCGTAAATGTTAGAAACTGAAAATGCCGAATAAAGTGTTCATTAAAAAGTTTAGATTGTATATAGCTCCTTTGCGTTGAGATGGGCTCTATTTAGCCACACCACCTCGAGCGAAAACGAAACCCAAAACAAAACAAAAAAACAATCACGTTTCTTGATTTCAAAGTAAACCAGGTTTAAACTCCTCGATTAATAGTCGGAAACTTTCCCCCTTCCCCCTTATTCCTAACCCAACAATTTATACGGCTGATTGCCCTACATAAGGATGGGGTCTAGCCATCATCAACAAGCAGCTCATTTTTCCCTCCCTACAGGCTGAGGGTGTGTATAAACTATAAAAATTAAGATTGAAATCTCTTTTGATTTTCTTTTGTTTTTTTACCTTTGGACTGGCCAACCAGTCATTTTCGCCCCAGTAGAGGACGACGGGCGCGGTCACTGTTGTCAGGTTATAAGGCGGGGGCGTTGGCTGGCCGTACTCTTCCATGTTTTGTTTGGTGCCCCAATCCATGCGAGTGTATCTTTCAGCTGTTTTTATTTTAATAAAAGAGAAAATCTTTTAAATTTCATTCTCAAGTAATTGAACTATAGTTGAACTAATCACAACCACGAAAGGTCGAGAAAATAATAGAGTAAAACGATGTACCCGTAGAGTATTCTTGCATGTAATGAAAGATGGTGTACGTCGATGTTCCCGCTGGAGTGTGGGTCGTAATGAGAGGCACCATTTCCTGCATAAATCGGAGAAGATATTGCGTCAAATAAGCCGGACAAGTGAACTTGTACGAAACCTACGTACACAAAGATGGCTACGCAGTAAATGAAAGCGCGGCGTGGGGTGCATAACTTCTTACCTCATTAAAATTGGCAGGATCCGAGCCGGAGAGCAGAAAGAAAATATTTTCGCAGAAATCCTCTTCCCATTTGGTTTGATCGCAAAAAAGTCTGCTCAAGAGTTTCAGGACAGGTCCCGATGGTAGGAAGGCCTTGGTACCAAACCACTCGAACATCAACTTTAAACAAACAAAAAAAATGAATCAATAAATAGGGTAATGGTAAGGACACAACTAAACTGCGCAAATGGACACTATTACGCCCCACCTGGAATTCGTGAATGAATGGAGTGAATATTCTGATGGGTGACTTCATCCGAGAGACGGAAGCCACTGGTGCCAATCCCACCTGAAAATAGCAATAAAACATAAACTGTTTGAAACCGTATTGATAAAAAAAAAAAAAAAATTTTTTTTGCTTATTTAGTACCATCAGTTCGATTTTGTCGTTCAGTTCGGGATGCGTTTCCATGGCTACCCAGAACATGGTCGTGCCTGTCAGGTATTGAACCAAACAACGTAACGGATGAGCCAATCGAATTTCAATGGACAACTCTGTCTGTTCGAGTCCGATCTACCCTTATCAACTGACATGACACAAGTTTGAATTACCCATCGAATGGCCGATGTAGATCAGCTTCTGACGGCCAGTGGTCCTGAGGATGTACTCCAATGTCGCCGGAATGTCGTAAAGGCCCATCTCGTCCCACCTGTACACACGCGGGCACGCCGTACCCATTGGAAAATCGTCAAACATTAATTCGTAGGTAAGCGGAAATCAAAATATCATTAGGGAATGATAACGAGCGAAATGGCTCATCCAGAATTTTGCGCACAACAAACATCAAAGAGCAGAAATAGTAGGATCGAATTTCCATTCACCAAGCGGAAGCGGCCGGCTCCGCTTGCAACTGGAAAATACATGCGGATATCTCAAACATCGTCATTATTTCAAATATTCCATTCCTCCTGCTGACGTCATCGAATGACAATTAGCGCAAACATTTTTTTTTTCCCTCCTGGCTACGAAAATTATGACGAACTCTTGACTCATTTTCATCGGCGCAACGTTGTCGATTAAAAGGGAGAAAAAACGATGACGAACGGCCTTACCCTTTCGTTTCAATTGCGTCCACCCTCGAAGCGGATGGTGACGAAATGTACTGGAAAAGTCCGCTATAGATAAGGCAATGAATCGAGAAAAGACATTTTCTCCTTCTAGGAGTAACTGATTTCGCACTACCAGGGTTCTTCTTCTTCTTATCAATAAAAACAAAAAATGAATTCTAATCGCCCCCCTTTTTTTTTAAATGATAAGTGACTAGAATTAAAAGAGACTGAAAATGGAAAAAATAGTAAGAGCAGCTAAAGACGGGAAACGAATAACGGGACTATTGGTGCTTCGGATTTCCCGCTATGGGACGCCACTGTGGTTTATACGGTAAATTGTTGGGAAACATTCCAAGTGAGAAGGAAGAGAAAACGTTGCCCGCGGGACGATAGAGAGAGATAGCGTGAAAACAAAAAAAAAAGGACGACGCTTTTTGGAATGGAAGAAAAGACCCCCCCTAACATACACACACACACACAAAAAAAAACTAAAGAAAAAAAGCAAAACAAACAGAATTTGACCGTCACTGACGCGGGAAGAAAAAACAAAAATGGCTTCGCCAAATCTTTGGTTTAATATGCAGAACAACGGTCGAGTGTCTTAAAGAAAACGTGCTGTATGTATACACAAGGACCCAGTAAGCAGTCGAAGGAAGTGTGAAAAAGAAAATGAGGCTAATGATATGGGAAAATGTTCATGCTGGGTGACTCATTGGATGATAATAACTTACGTGAATCTCCAAAAGGCCTCGTCGCTCTCCTTCAGGAAAATATGCTTCTTGGAATAGGTGTTGCCTCGAGCATTTCCCATCCAGACATCTGAATGTGATAGCAGTAACAAATATTATTTGCTGTCTTAACGTCGACATTAGGCTAATGATTGAACTCACCGTAGCCTCGATCTGCCAGCATATAGGCTATTTAAATGTCAAAAGAGATTGATGGAAGAAATGAGACACTTTTGTTTTGTTTTCTTTTTTTTATGAGTTGGACCGATTGACTTATTATTTGTTTTTTTTTTTTTTTTTAAATCACATTACCTAAGCCCCTGTCGGTTGGGTTGAGCACCCAATCGGATGAGGAGCAAAGCAATCCGTGCTGGAGGAAGACGACCGGCCTCGTTGACATCCGATTTGCATATTTATTGCCAAACTGTTTGGAACGTTGAAAGCGACTTGGCACTCGCCTGCTGTACGGAATTCGATGCAACTCGAGGATATACCCGTCAGCTAAGCCAAGTCGTAAAAACAACGAGTTAATTAACTAACTATAATAATAATAATAATAATAATAATAATAACATTAAATAATGAAGACAAAACAAATAGTTTTGCATTACATGTTGTCACTTCGTGAATTTCAACTGGATATCCCCTGTGAGCAATCAGCTGGGGCTGTCATTTCAAATTTGCGATATGCAAAATAAAAACAAAGAAACAAATGAATGAATTAATTACATATTATTTAAGTATTCATCAAATGGAGTAGCCGATAAAACGGGTGAACAGTTACCGTAGTCATGTCGAGTTCAGGATCCTCCATCCGGCTGAATCGACTGTCAGCGTTACTGGCCAATGCATCAGATCCATTGCTGGCCAGCAGCAGAGAAAGAAGTAAAGCTGAGCTGTCAATCAACGAATTTGTTTTGATAGCGTCCAGTTCCAGTTGCTGATGGCAATAATGGCCGGGCGACCAGAACAGCAAAACAAACAAGCCAAGGGGATAACGGAACATCGAAAGCAACAGCTTCGACATGCTGGTGGCTATCGAGTCAAACAACAACAAAAGGCGTCGGGAGCCAATCAGGCCTACACGCTCTAGTGTAACTTGAGTCTCTTATGAACAACAAAACAAAAAGGAAAACAAAAACAAAAACAAAAAAAAAACGAAATAAAAAATGAAAAATAAAATAACCGATAGCTTCGAGTCTCGAAAGCCAACTGAATGCTGGAACACTCGTTTCAATCGAGTTCTCGCTTCTCAACTGCTCCTCCCCAGGGCGTCCTCGCTGGCCCTTTTTATATTCAGTCTCGACACTTAGAGTCAAACCGGAAAATGGCTACAAAGAAGAAACGTTGGATGAATCCTCCCACCAAAAGAGAACGAAAAAGAAAAGAAAAAAGAGTTCAGTTGCACTTGTCACTCGTCTGAGATCATGACCCCGACATTTTCATATCTCGGCACATGTCTGGAACTATTTTATTTTTTTTTCTTTTGTTTCTATCTCGTGTCAGACATTCCGGTTGTTATTCTACTTCTTCTTTTTTTTTTCGCCTTCTTTTATCTAATAACGTATTTCTTTTTTTTTTTTTTTAGCCCTGTGACTTCGATAAGAACAATAACAACAGCATGTGGACATCAGACAATCACAAATGTCTCTCGTCATTTTTCCCAGCTAAAAGACCGGCTGTCCCTAAAATCCTGTCTCGGCCGGATCAAAACAAATGCCGGGATGTCCTAAACATCGGCAACGCGTACAGACGACAGGGACTGCTAGCGTATCTGAAAATTTTTTTTTTTTTTATATATACTGTATATCGATGGCTATATTTACACGCACTAAGATTTTAGAGGCGGGAATTTGCGCCGAAAACATCACGCCCGTATTTATAAATTGAACGCTTCCATCGTATTTTTAGATTTTCTTGGACAGATGGTCGGGCTACGTGCATCTTCTCCGTCGGTGAAAATAATGTGAAGCCGACCTTCACGCAAAATGACGGATCGCTTGCAATGTCAAGCCAAGTGGGTTACTCACTTGTCCCGCGTGATCGATGATGACATGCTCTACGTTTTGCTCTGTTTCCCAGTTCGTATACAGTCGGTATAAACAATGGCGGCATTTTATTTTGATGTTTTCTGAAAGAAAGAGTGGCCACATCTGGGTGTTTAATGAGTCAATGATCTTCACCCGACGCCCGTATAGCGCGGGAGGTTATGACAAGGAGCGTTTTGGCCAACATCATTTTCGGTATGTTACGCACCAGCAGGAAACGGTCTGTCTGCGTTTCGGGTTCGGTCGTCTATGTCGCAATTTTTTTCTTTTCGTGATTCATCTGTACAGTCGCCGACAGACTCAGTAGGATGTGTGTATACCCTTATTTTGAGTCACGCCCTTTATTGCGTCGTGATTTCTTTTTTTATCTTTTTCTTCGTTTTCCGTTTGTTTTGGTTGTTCTAAATCCGTTTAATACAAATAAATGCTGAGCAAACAATCCGCAAAAGCGTTTTTGTGTCAAATGTCAATCCAACTTGCGCTAATGCGTCATCCGCTATCGTATAAACGGACTTCTGCACTCGCAAGTCAACGAACCTAAGAGTAACTCGAGTAACTTCAATTTCAATCTAACGAGCAAGTTGTGCTCTCTCTGTAACACAAATCTGGCCATCGGAATCAATTGCAAAATATTCAGTCCTTTCTCTGCATCCAGGAAGCACAAATTTAACGCCCCGAAACTCGACTAATAAAAGCGTAAACGACCTATCTAACTGAAGGGAATAAAAGTTCCAGGGTGACCATGCCCTGTCCAATGCGCCGGAAGCTTATTTTCAGTGACACACTGAAACACAGAGAGCCCCCCAACCCCACCCGTTTTTGTTTTGTTTTTGTTCGCTCCAAACTTTCTAATGAGAACACCAACAATGTTGATGCTCTCTTACACTTAGTATACTTGCACAAGCAGTATATACTACATAATTAGAGTGTGTTGACACATATAGTGGCACGCAACCAACTTTTATTACTTTTGCCTCTTGATGTTCATGGATTGTTCTCTCCCTGTCGTTTCCCTCTTCTTCTTATTTCTTTTTTTTTTTGTATTACCCTCTATCCCGCATTACACAGTGTTTTTTTTTTACTACCGCTGCTATTCACCTTCCGATTGTTTCCATTCGCAAACAGTTCCTCTAACGTCTTTATTAGAAATACTTGAAAGTCTCAGCGAAGGAATTTCGAACATTGGTGTACATATTTATGTACTGGATGTTTGTTTTTATTGTTCTCTTGCTTTCTGCACTTAGCCATCGATCGATCCCCTCTTGGCTGCTCACACGTCTTGAACAGCAGGTTAGAAAAATCTCGGCCATGGGAAAGGAAACACGAAAGAAAAGAAAACAATGCAAATATAGAAGACAAGGCGGCCCTGGTGAAATAGAAAGGGAAAAAAAATAAGGTAGCTGATATTACTAGCTGTTCTTTTGCCTATTGGAAAACATGCGGAGAATACGTATATAAGTAGTCTATGTACGATCCGGCGCAGCGCTATATACATCCTTGTCTTTAAAAGGCGGTTTGCGGTCTTGACGCTGGCCCGCGCAGACGCGACTTACTTGCGCCTCTATATACCATCACGCAGTGTGCAAACCACCTACTATACGTATATACACCCATACTACACCGCTGGTTTGCTACTATTCTTCCCGCGTTCCACCGTGGCTGTGTGCGTGTGTGTGTGTGTCGACCTGGCAAGGTTTTCTTTTGTTTTGTTTTTTATTTCAGATTTTCTTTCTTCGTTGCCAACGCGAGAAGTTCAGGCCGCCAGTCGACCACCATCGGCCGACAAAGTTGTCACATCCCAAGTCGGTTCACTTGCAGCACCTCTGGCTACCTGGCTATACATAACCAGCAGGGACATAGTATTCTAATAATCCAGTTCGTTCGGGCTTAGGAAATTGGCCAAAGTGCGCGCGCTTTTTTCTGCATTGTTTTCATTGAAATTATTATTATTATTATTATTAAATGTTTTAACTTCACGGACGGACAGCGCATCAAACGGGAAGACGACGCCAAGGACTTTTTCGTTTTCGTGTTTTTTCTTCGAAAAAATTTCAAGGTGTTTGTAAGGGATCCGTGACAACTGGCCACTTCAAGTCGTGTGATCTGAGGCTTTTGGCAGCATCGCCACACCAAAGGAGCTCGTTGGCATTCAGCGAGCGTTCACACACACACACACACACAAAAAAAAGCCGGACCGAGAAAAAGAACAAAAATCTATTCGGCGCCAATGCTCTAGGTAGTGGCCCACCCCCCGTTCTCTCAGTTTCAATCAACTGATACACCTGAACACTACCGGTCTTGACTCGACGGCATATGTGATTTATTTATTTTATTTTATTTTTTTTCGTGGAGGGGTTGCTGAGACGTTCGAATTCATTTTCTTCTTCTTCGTTCATTCGTTCATTCGTCATCGGTGCTGCGTTTGGTTGGCAAGACAAATCGAGTCTATTATCCGTTAGATAGACGTTGGATATGTTGAATTCGTTGAAGCAAGGAAAATTCAATTGACTAAGGCAGTGAAAGAAGTCAAAAGGGGAAAGAAGCCGTGAAAGTTCGCGTTTACAAGAACACCCACGATTTGCGCACGAATGACGTCGTGATGGCGGTGTCGGAAGAGGAAGAAGAGACAGCCGCTACCGTTTGTAGTAACCTAACGACAGTTTCCTACAACTCCCGTCCACCTACGGCTCGTGAATTCGCTTCGAATAGGTGAATCGCCAAAAATAAGGAGACAAAAAGAAAAAGGGGGACAACAACCTTTGATTGTCATTGACATACGTCATCAAGAAAGAAAGAAAAAAGAAACTTGCCGCTTGAACCGATCGCCATACTTAATTTTTTTTTTAGATTTTCCTAGCAAACTTTTTTTTTTTTGTTTTTCGTTGGGACCGCCCTTGTTTGTTCTGTGTTCTACGGTGATTGATTTCGGTGTGCACACGCAAAAACCCAAAACAAAAGGAGAAAAACAAAGTTTCGAATTGAACGGTGGGCCGGTACATCTAAAAAAAAAAAAAGAGAGAAAACCGGAAATAAGATCTTTCTACGCCCCTCGTGCAAAACTCACAAAAAAAAAAAAAAAAAAAAAAGAAAATCAAAGTTGTGTGTGTGTGTGTGCATTTGGTTGCTGCGCGTGTATCGTTGTTCGACACGGAGATCGGTACGGAACGATGCCCACTTCTGTGGGCGGCGGTCATGGATTGGTTATATCGCGCCGGGTGCTACTGATTGTCGGACTGACCATTTCCATCATCCTGGTCGTCTGCGCTTTCACCCTCCTCCTTGTTCTCCAAGGTTTCCTTCTTTTACTTACATAACAATTTTCCTCTTTTGTTTTTTTTTTTCTTTCCTATTTGGCTCTCGCCCCTCTTATCTCCGGCTGCGTTCTATCTTATATTCCGTCTCCATAGCCATGGCTGTCTGGAAGTTAAAACAGACACAAGCCGACGAAAATTGTTTTTATCTAAAGACTGCGTTTGTCTGTGTGTCATACGTATAGTCGCATCGTTATAGTCTGACCACCATTTTCATCCCTTAGCAGGGTCCTCTCTTATCATCCGCTAGCGGAAGGATCATTCGAAATATCTGGTTTCGGTTGTCCGTCGTAACGATTCGTACGCATTACTCAATCATGTTTTGGGCTTACGTCGGAAGTTGATGGATGATGCAGTCGAACTATACGGATGATCACCCCCCCTAAAATCAAGTCATGTACGATATAATAACGACCAAACATACTATTACGAGCTGAATCGTATTTGATCTTCGTGACAATGTTACTCGTTTATTACTTACGATAGTCGTCTTTTACTGTCACCTTGTATGGCTATTATTAAACTGTAGACATAGGAGGTAAAAAGCCATTTCAAAAGTAATCAATTAGTAATCGTAAAACAAAGGAACAAACATCTACGTCCTTTTTTGCTCACTCTTGTGGTTCTTTTTTTGCGAGTTACTAATTGCGGGCACAGCGGGGCGGAAAGTTCAAATTGAATCGTCTAAACATTGTTTCAACAAGGGCGAATTGGACGTGAGCTAAAGTAATTACTTGTTCATTTTGGAGTTGATGAAAAAACCAGATCGATCTTTTAAAACTGTTGTTACCTTTCGTTTGTGGTATTATGGTTGTATGGTTACATGCTTTGTTTGCGAGAAGTCCTGTTTAGAAATCCCATCAAGCAAAACAGCAGTCACAGCCAAAAGGCTTTGCCCGCACTCATACGAACGACCTTATTAGAATTTGATTTCATCCTTTCGTGGGTTTTTCCCTTTTTCCCTCTTCCTGTCGTAATGGGAAGCACAAAGTTTTCCCGAAAAACATGATTTCTGCTGTTCAGGGGACAAAGCGGAAAATCATTTCATTCTATTGTTTCGTTTGTTGTTATTATTATCATTTTCTTTTTTAAAAATCAAGATGGACCGTGCGGGAGTGGCAGTTTTCAATGCGGTAACTCTTCCGTTTGCATACCTCAGCAGAGCTATTGCGATAACGATCCCGACTGTCCCAACGGCGAGGACGAGGAATATGAAAAATGCGGTAAGGATCTTTGCAATTGTTCATTTTATGACTTCCCTTCAATGGTAACAGAGACGGGCAATAATTTAACAACGATCGTTCCATTTTTTTTTTTTTTTTTCCTTTTTTGGTTCCAATAAATGACGGTATACGCGCTTAGCGCAACTGCCGTGAACTGGTTACGAACGCCTAGGCGAACGTTAACCGAATTTTTTTCTTCTTTCTTAACTCCCCCCCTACCCATTGGCGATTGTTCGACATTCGTCACGGATTATGATTCTTCAAAGTAGCGTGGAAAAACAAAACAAAAACGTCAGCCTTATAAATACATATAGACTCGTCATTGACGACCTTCGACGATGACCAAGTTGACCGATGCATTGGCATGACAGTCAAGCCCTCGTGTAATCAACTGTTGATAATCAATTTGCTAGGCAATTCCCCTATATCCTTATCAAGCCGTAGTGACTCGATTAATTGAAATCTATACCCTTGCTCATGTTTTGTGTAGTGGACTTTCATGGAAGTACATTTCTGGCCCCCGACTGGTACAACGTTTTGAATAAGACTCAGCAACAAGCCGGTCTTCCTGACGTTTTAGCCGGCCAACAAGAGACAAATACGACCTGTCGTAAGCTTGAATGTTTTTTTTTTCTTCAAAGTAACAAATAATGGCTTTATATTCATTTTATTTTTTCTGTGCTTGTGTCAATTTTTGTCTTTTTTCATGACCGGATCGTCATCTATCTTCTTGAAACACCGTGCAGTATTGAGAAATTTTCCTGGCAAATGCGTCTGCGAGCAAACAAATCTGTTCTGTAAGGTACGTTTAGCGTATGGCCCAGTGGCGCTCAGAGTCATTTGAAATAACGATTATATTGTCATTGAATGATCAAGAGAAACGAAGCAGCAGCGACGTATGCTAATGAGTTTCTTGTCTTCTTTTAATAATGCAGCACATGGGGCTCGCCCATATTCCGGAGCAGATCACTCCACCCAACACACTCAGTCGTCTGTAAATATAGCATTTTTTGTTTTGTTTTGTTTTGTTTGTTTTTTTGTTACATTTTTTCACATAAGAGAAAGATCGTTCATTGTTACATTATTTTTAATGCATTCGGCTTGACACCGATGGAGAATAACGTCATATTTTCATTCTTCTTTCCCTCTTTTTGAAGGATTTTAGCCAACAACAGCATCAAAGCTATTCCTCGCTTCGCTTTCAGTCGCTACACCGTCCTGGAAATCATGTCAGTATAATGTATATATATATACATATACTATATAAACAATGAAAACTGCAACTTTATTCACCCAACATTTTGTACTCTTTGTGTTTGTCTCTGGGCATTATTAACTTTGCTATAAGTTTGGATTTGACTTCAAGCCAACCGTCCAAACTAGGCTTTTTTGTTTGTTTTTTTTTGCTTTTTGATTCTTTAATGCACACGTGCAGCTCTCTTTGCTGTATGCGGCATTGTATCCGCTACATGCTGCAGTACACACTGTAGTAGTATGTAACTACATAAACTGCGTTACAATTTTGAATGGAGTTAGATCCTCTTTTTTTACGATGATATTCCGACTTCCTGTATCGACATCTAATCTCCTTTTTATTGTGACTTGTAAACAATTTTTGTGGACGTACAGACATCTGGAACAGAATAGCATCAGGACAATTGCCAACGACGTTTTCCGCCATCAGAAACTCTTGCGTTTCTTGTAAGTTGGTTCGACTGCAAAATGTTTTCAAATGACATTCTAATTGTCTGTTCAATTGATTTAAAATGACATTTTAAACAGGTATTTGTCTAAGAATTCCATCAGCTGGATCGAACCAAATGCCTTCAAAGGACTGGGCAATGTGAAGCGATTGTTTCTCGACAACAACGAAATCAACGACACCTCCTTAGATGCCCTCAACAGTCTACCGAATCTTCAATGGCTGTAAGATTCCCTTATCAATTCATTTAATTATACGACAGCTAGAATGACACGCTTTGCCTAATAATGTTGCGTGTAATGTTTCGTAGGGACTTGTCCAGCAATTACTTGCGACTCGGCAATCATAGCTTTTCGTCGTGGATACACCTGAGGGAACTGTAAGTGCATTTCAAATTCTTGTTCAAGTCTTGTTTGTTTATTCTTCAAAAAGACGAGACGACATTGATTCTTTGTGTTCCGTTCGGCTTAAACGGTCGGTGTCTTTCCCATTACAGAATGTTGGAGCATAACGAAATCCAGTACATTGAGGAAATGACATTCCGCAATCTCAGTTCTCTAACCTACCTGTAAGTTCAAGGGCGATGTTTTAATCTTGATTCATTTGCATCGAATGTTTATGAAGTTTGAAGTGGATTGATGGAAATATTGATCATGTGGCATTTGATAAATCGGGGCTATTCGTATAGATCTCTACGGGAAAATAAACTGACTCGTCTGCACCCCAAGTCGTTCTGGACCCTCACCCAGCTGCAGGAATTGTATGAGTATCATCTGGGACGTTAATGACGTAGTAACCAAGTGCAGCTCTAATGGTGTTATCTTGCCCCCTTTTTTTTGTTGTTATTGTTGTTTTATTGGCCTCTGCTTTGACTATGACGTCGGACACTTATCGAAGGGATCTGTCCCGTAATGAACTCACCACCATCCCGCCCAGACTCTTCGCTCAGAATATCCAGTTAACATCATTGTAAGTAATAAATTTCATTTAAAAACAAAACAATGAAAAAAAGAAAATTCAAACTCGGGCGGAGCGGAAGCGAACAAAAGCGGAAAACTAACGAATCTAATTTTTTTGGTTAACGAGGTCTCTGGGTTCCAACAATATTCTACAACTGCCCGCCGAGGTTTTTCTGCCTTTGAAAAACATAAAATCCTTGTGAGTTCTTCTTTTCCCTCATCAATTTCAGCTTCCAAATTTATCGAAGAAATGATCTTGCCATTATGCAATCGAATTTTCCTGAATCGATTTTTTGATTGTAAACTAGAAATCTGGAGGATATCGACATCCAGAACATCGACGTCGACATGTTCAGCAGTTTAACTAATTTGGATTTCGTGTAAGTAATCAATAATGAAAATGGTGAAAAAACAGAAGTCAAGTCTTCACGTAGATTATTGGTAAACAGGTACTTCATCCGGTTTCAGTACTGCAGTTACGTCCCCACCGTCCCCAAATGCCGACCTAACACGGACGGTACGAAGCACTTGAGCTTTGATAACATCTCCAAAATCACATTTTTCTTAGTAAAAACTCTGTCCAAATGTGTAGGATTGTCTTCTACGGAGAATTTGCTGAACCGAACGCTGATTCGCATCATCCTTTGGGCTATCGCTATTTTTACTTTGATTGGCAACTCGCTCGTGTTACTAGGGCGTGGCATACTCAAAGATGAGAACAAAGTACCACTCAATTTCATCCGGAGCTTGGCAGGTACATATACAGCCGTTTCAGCTGACTGGTTCATTTTCTGCTGACGTTTCATGTTTGTCTTCTCAATCCGCCTCGCAGTGGCCGACATGTTGATGGGCTTCTACCTATTCGCCATCGCCATTCAGGATTTGCAGTATCGCGAGGTCTATCACCAGTACTCGCATCAATGGACCTCGTCGTTGGGTTGCACTTTTGTTGGCGTGGTAGCCATGACCTCCACCGAGGTAAACGATTATAGCTTAATCTGATCTGGCATTGCGCCATCACGGCAATCTTTTGGCCAGGAAAGGAGAGCTTTTGTTATCGAGTAACGTTTTTTTTTTTGTTTTTTTGTTTTTGTTTTGTTTGTTTCTTCTTTCTCTTTAGGTTTCTCTGTTGCTGTTGGCTTTCATGTCAATGGAGCGTTTCCTATGTATAGCTTCACCGTTTGGCTATACGAAACTGAACCAGAAAACGGCCAAAATTAGTCTGGTCCTCATTTGGGGCCTCGGACTCATCATGGCCATCGTTCCAGGTCAATAAATAATCTTGCCAACATAAGAAAACAAAAACAAAAAAACTCACTCACCTCGAAAAAAAAAAAATAATAATTTAAAGAAATTGCAATAACTCATTGTCACTTTGTTTTATGCATAACGACCAGTATTGTATTGGCGGCAGTCGACACACTACTACGGCTCTAATGGACTTTGTTTCCCGTTGCACATTGGAGAATCACTCTCACTCGGCTGGCAGTATTCCGCCTTCATTTTCTTGGGCGTTAATAGTTTATGGTAAGGAGACACCCCTATAATAGTCAACTCATTTCCATACAAGAATCTTGCCTCTTTTCCCTTTTTTTTTTTTCGTACCCACATTCTACCATCCTACTTGACTATATCCTTTTGCCATTCAATCGACTATTCGTGAAGAAAAAAAAAAACCCATTTGAAAAGCCTTCCTATCACTATTTTTTTCACAGCCTGGAAAGATAGTGTAACACTATCATGACGTCAATGAGCTCGTCTTCTTTCTCTCGTAATATCTTTTGTTTCCCTTAACAGTTTTTTTTTTTTTTTTAATAAGAACCCGTTCGGCTTTAGTTTTTCTTTTCTTTTTGGCATCCGTTTTTCACTCGCAATAGCCCCGGTGCTTCCTATTCCAGATTGAAAGAAATGAAACAGTACTAAAAGTTTGGGGCTCGTGCCAAAAGTTTCGCAAACATCATAGTGCCCCTTTCGTTTTCAATTGTTTTCTGTAGTTCATCGTTCTAAGTTAAGACATTTACTGCTATGTAGGCTACGTGATGAGGATCTATTTTCCATCCTCCTTTCATAAAGCAAAAGTTTGCTTACTGATTTGTTTTGAAACATGGGCGCGCTCTAATTAGTCCGGAAGCCTTTTTTTTTCTTTTTTTTGCAGCCGAGCCATCACCTTATTTTTTGTCCTCCCCCCTGACATTAGAGATTTTTAAAGCTGTTGCAACATGCGGGATAATTAATTTATTGATGAACCCTCTCTGCTGGTACTAATCATATTCTTGCGTAGCGTGTTGGTGGTGATCTGCACCTACGTCGGTCTGTTCGTGAGCATCCGCCGGACGCGCGGTCAAACGCCGTTAGCTAATCCCAATGATATGGATTTTGTCCTACGATTTTTTTTCATCGTTCTTACCAACATTGTAAGTTGCGCTGCTTTATTTTTTGCACTGGTGACAAACATGTCTAATTTGTGTGTGTGTGTGTGTGTCTCGCACGTGTTTTCCATCGGTAGATGTGCTGGGCTCCAGTTTACGTTCTCAGACTCCTCGTCCTTCTTAAGTATCCAGTTCCAGGTGAGCAAATTTATTATGGCAACCGCCGTCTTTGTCATATGGTCGTGATATGTACGTAACCTAACCTAACTTCTTCTGTTTTGGGTGGGCATCGACGCAGACGAAGTTTCTATTTGGGTAGTCGTTTTCGTGGTACCGATCAATGCGGCTATCGATCCGATCCTGTACACATTCACAACGCCAAAATTCCGCCGTCTTCTTGCCCAGTTATTCGCTGCAACGGGAGCCGGAAGCTTGGCGCACAATAGCCGACGTTTCAATTCGACGTCTACAAAATTCAAAACCGACCAGAGCTACATGCAGCCTATGCTTTCGCCTCATCATCGCCGCATGAGCTGGGATCATCACCTCCAGCTAACCCGCCGGATTTCCAGAGACACTACGGTAGTCGCTGCAACCGACCCGGTGGCTCTGATGGACGGCCTTCACGATCCGTCAGTTTTCATTGAAATGGTCAATCTCCAGTCGCCCATGGCCGGCCGGAGAAATTCCTTGTAACTATTAATTCCACCATTTGTTTGTAATTAATGTACATGTTTCAAATCAATTAAGCTGTTTGTCTGATCGTCCCCATCAATGTTATCAAAAAGCAATGTTGAATTTCGTTTTCGACGCTTCTAAATATACAGTACATATTATCAAAGTAACGGACAAAAAAACAAGAACACTTATTTTTAAAAAGATAAGATCAAAAGGAGATAACGCAAAAACATACGAAACGCATGGGATATTGGATCTGACGTGCGCGTAATTCATTTTTGGCTCCAAAAAGCGTTTAGTTCTTTACTTCTTGTAACATATCTCACAAGGCGATATCCCTATATGAATAGCAATTCGCTTTACACGACCTGATTGGACTGAAGCATTATTCTGACGTTCGCTTTAATTAGAGAAATCATTAAAAAAATTTTCTTAATTTGATGACTTCTTGAAGACACTCATTAGATTTGGCAGCAGGTTCTTGGCTTATGAGACAGGCTCAGTTACTTTGAACTATTAGAAGTGAAACTGTAGACCACTGTCACCTTTTTCTTCGGTATAAAGTCCTCAGCGTCTACTACACGATAATTTATTCTTGCAAACGCGAGTCGACTATATGGTGTAGGCCTACCTGAAAAGGAAACGACTACGGAAGATTTTCTAAACTGATTATTATAAACTTATGTCATCTCTTTTTGAATCGAAGTAGGCTATATAGAATTCAAAGGTTCCAATGTAAAGCGAAAAACTAATTAACGAGAACCCACCATGGAATAAGCAAAAATGTTTCCTTCCTTATTTCGCGTTCAACTAACAGCGTTTGCGTGAGTCTGACGGCGAGTTAATTAGGCCTAGTATAGGCTATACTTAATAGGTTCCATCTTTAACTTAGGCTTAAAATGCTTTTTTTGCTGTTTTAGTTTGACCTTACTTTTGCTGAGACCAAACTCTGTCCACCTGTTAAGGCTGATCAACTTGAATACATGAATTTCTTCGAGAGTCTCTTTGCTAGTTGCTGAAAAAACGGGGTCAGAGCTAGAACTTGAATTAAAAGTCGGATCAAGGGGCTAGACAAGCTAGAATTCAGCACGATTTTTGCTTGGCACAAGAGTATAACAGATCCGAAGTGAAATGATCAACTTGATAATTCTTTCTTCTTTTCCTACGCCCCCCCCCCTTTTTTTTTGTTGGAAAATAAAGTAAAAATAAAAGATTGCATACTACCAGCGTCGAGCGAAATTCATTTACATTTTTCTTCTCCGGATTTCATGCCCCGTGAAGCTACACGCCAGTAAGAACTACTAATTCATTCGAGAAGAAGGAATACCATTTGCATCCCATCTCACCTTCCTGTTCTTTTAGGTCTATTACTTCCTACTTCTCGACTCCCCTCAATTATAGGGATTCCCTATGAAAAAGCATACTTCGCCGATCAATAGTAACAGGAACGTCAAACTTAAAAAAAACCGCGACTGTGAACGACTATAGGCTCTCTTTAATAGACCATCAATACTGTTGCTTTGACAGTTATTGGTCGATTAACTAGGTTTTTCGTTAACGAATTTGACATATGGAAAATAATTAATTGGTTTTTGATGGGGAGTAGCATTTCATAGATATGGGGGGAGAATGAACGTTTGAAAGAAATCAATTTTCCTATTAGGATCACGTTTGCTACAGGGTGTTCTATTCGTTGCCTTCCGACAACTGGCGCAATGCTGCATTTCTGTTAAGAGAACTGACAACAATAAACGGTTTTTAGGGGGCTACTATTCTACCATTCAAAAGAGGCTGTTTGTATTTTTTCCCCATCTAGATATCGTTGTAAATATTTTTAATAATATTAAGAATTTAGACTGTGTGGGAGTGTGGCTAAAATGCTCTATAAAACAATTTTCCATAAATCAATACCGGGAATCACCATGTTCAAGGCTACAAGCAAAATGCGCTAATAATAGGAATTCTTCGAGAAAGAGAAACAGTTTTGCCCTGCTTTTTAAGTTACGTAAATCTTTTTATGTGGTTCTATCATTCGAGTTCCTTATGGCTGTGGCTCGGCTATTTTTCTTCATTTATGGGTTTCGTTTATCTTCACTTCTTCTATTCTTTACGAGTCACGAGTTTCACGGCTCGCAAATTGCAACTCGCAAAGTCGCAATTGTCTATCGCTTTTAGGTCGATAGTAATCATGAAGTGGCAACGTTGTGTTTATCAGACGGAAATTGCTGGATCTACCTCAAGTTTTTTGTATAACTAGCCTATTACAGATCACGAACGAACTGTCATTTGCATTACCATCGTTTTATAAGTTATATATCTTTATTTCTCACGTAAGCTGCGCTGTTCAAAGAATGAGCGAAAGTGAAAACAGAAATGAAGAGGATAGGCCGCAGTCTCAACCGTCAACGGGACTTAACGTGCTTACAGCACACATTGGGCGAAACAAAGTCGACTTCGCTCTTTGGTGCACCCGGTTCGCCACAATCATCTTCACATTTAACTATCTAATCCCAATATTTGGGTAACTAATTTACAATATTTTCATTCATTTTTGAAGTTTAAATATGTAATTTTTTTAAATTTCTTACTTAGGTCTGGGTACAACATGTATTACAAAGCTTTGTTGGCTAACTCGGCAACAAGTGCCCTACGTCTCCACCAGAGACTTCCACAAGTTCAGCTGAGTAGAGAATTTATCGGCAAGGTTTTCATAGAGGACAGTGCCCATTATCTTCTCTACTCAATGATATTTTTCTATTCACCTCCAGTTACATGTAAATAAATTTGTTATTAAATTGGTACAGTTATCTTTGTAACAGTTATCAAATCATATTTACCTTACAGGGGTGCTGCTCCCAGTTTTTCTTTTTGCACTGCTCCACATTTCCAGCTATTCTTTAGGACTGATTGAGGTCAGCATTGTAGTGTGTGAACAAAGAGTTTTAGCCATCTTAAACATCTTACCATCTTTTTTTAAAACAGCTATTGGGCCCAAATGCCTTAGGAGTGGGGAGGATGGCTATTGGAATTGTGGAAGTGCAAAGTGTCAATCTTTTGAGAACTATCGCATTTTCTGAAATATTCCTATTTCCCATGCTGCTTCTGTCTTTTTTCAGGTAAATATTTTAATGCTTTATTGAGAAAGATAATTGTACCTAATCAAAACGTTAAACTTGGAATTACAGTGGTCGATCTTCGCTTATGACCATCTTCGTGTACTACAGATTTCTTACATTGCGTTATTCGTCTAGACGTAATCCCTACACGAGGAATACCTTCGGCGAACTTCGCTTTCTTGTCGAAAGCTACGCCCAGAAACCATCTTGTCCATCAATTATCCGCAATCTAGTATCTAAATTGGTCGCTCTTATCTCCCGACTTGCTCCTCCTGTTATAACTGCAGAACAACAATAACAAATATTGCCGATGCGAATTGGGGTGTCCATGCCGCTGAAAAGAATTGTCTATGACGTTTTGTTTTTATCTAGTTCAATCCAGTAGATGTTTGGTGTACTTCCTTAATGTAAGTGTGAAGAATAAATTTTTCTATAAATGTAGTACCATTGAAGGTTATCTGCTGTTGAAAAGACTGTTCATTCGCTGACGAAGCACTTGGTTTGAAGAGTTGGGCCGGCGGTCCGTTACGGGCTCATAGCGCATTGGCGCCACTTGAAAACATCTTTGAATAATTTATTTCGGGTTTAGAAATATGGCAACGTCGAAGAATCAGTGCTTGTCAGGAAAAAATGTCAAAAGGGTTTTTGTATCACAGACAGGAAACCGAGTAACTGGAACGTGCTTTTATGAACTGAAACAGAAAAACGATTATTGTAAAAATCCTACTCATCAGGGTTTACAAGAATGGTGGTAGGAAGTGCGGAAGCCGTTTGCAATGATATTGTTTTCCTTGTTGAAGGGACTTCGGCTTGTGGAGCTTATATGAACGAGATTAAAATGAACTACATTTGTCAGACAGTGGAGTACTTTAATGGAGGACCTATAATAGAGGACAGGGACTGTGGATCAGAGACTTTTGCAACATTGTACTCCTTGGTGGTGTATCACTCTTCTGATTGTTTACCGGCTGATATGGTTGATGTTTATGGGCCATTCAGAAATCCACACAAGTTTCTACAGCTTCTTGATAAGCTTGATTTCTCAGGAGGTATAATGTAGTATTTGACTATGTTGTTGTATTTTTATTTTACAAACATTGAAAATTATTAGGTCATGCTGAGCATATGGCTTCATTAACTGAAGGATTAGCTACCACTTTGGAATGCTTCAAGGATCTTGCTTTATTACGTGATCCTGGTTTAAAGGCACAGAAGTTCTGCATTCTGGTATGCAATTCAGCTCCCTATAATCTGCCAGTAATGGATCTGCCAAGCTTCAGAGGTCTGACCTTGGAGCAATTAGCCGTGCTTGTGAATGAGAATAATATACAATTGAGTATAATCAGCCCAAGAAGAATTCCTACATGGGTAACACCAGCAATGTTTTTCCAAGTAGTAAGTTTACTAATCTGTGAAATGTATGCAGATAAATTTATTTGACAAAGCTGGTGGAGATTCGATGACAGCCAATTCAAAACACTACGCAAAAGATCTCCGCCATTTGGTTATGCTTAGTGGGTTTTCCTTACAGGAATCCACCATCAGCCAAGCACCTATACCAAGTATACCCATTCCAACTGTGCCAACTAGTCCCCAAGGCTTAAGTCCAAACCAACAACAAACTCTTCGGCCAGTTGTGAATGCTGTGGTCAGGCCAATTCAGCCTCAAAACCAACCTCAGCAAAGACCACCTGTACCAGTATCATTTGGTAAGTCTCAGTTTTGAACTTACATATCTTCTCACTTAAATGTTTTCGTTTCTTTAAAAGGAATTAACGTAACCGGACCCACGTCCGCTCCTAACGTCACGATTGTTAACACAGTACCTCCCATGATGACAGCCGATGGTGGGGTTCGTATTCGAGGCCCCAGCCCCCGGTGGACAGGTCCCAACCAAGGCCAGCAATTACCGAACCAAGTTCTTCAACAAACACAGCAAACTTTACCAGCACAAATGCAGCCTACAAATCAAGTGCGCCAGCCGTCTCAAATTCAGATGCCGCAAACAATGCAGATTCCACTGCAGCAGCAACAGTTACAGCAACAACATCAACAGCAAGCGTCGATGCTTCAAACTCAACAGCAACAAGTTCCTCAAGTTCTAAATCAGAACCTTCAAAATTCTGTGCTCCAACACCAACAACCCATGACAATGCCAATGGCTACTAATTCCATACAACAGGCCCAGGGTCAAGTCCAACTCCAAGTGCCACAGCAGTCTCAAGCAGCGGGTCAAATGATAATCAATCCCCAACAGCAGCAAAATGTTCGGGCGCCATTTGTTGCCTCACAGAGTTTGGTGAACCAGTTGAATCAAGGACAAGGTAGTGTTATTTTGTTTATTAAATTCTTACAGCCACAGCCGTTGGCAACTTTAAGGTTATATTTTTAAAGCGGATCTATGAGATCCGCATGAACATTGTGAGTGCAATTAATAATAGCAATTGAAATCGAACCTGAAATAAGTATAATGATGAATTTATGAACGGATAAACAAGAAGTTGATTCGGTTGAAATTTGCCATTGCGAATCGATGCATTGAGTCCTTCTATGAATAAAATTAATTTTCTGACGTAATACTAAGATTTTTGAAATTAGGTTTTATTATGTTTTCGAAAAAATTTGACGTTTTGTTTTTGTATAGCTCCGAATGCCGGTCAAATGGTGAACGTGAACCAACAGATGCTAAATCAACAGCAACAACAACAAATTGCTGCTAGAAAATTAGCAATGGAGCAGCAGCAGCTCCAGCAACAACAACAACAACAACAGCAGCAACAACAACAACAGCAGCAGCAGCAGCAGCAACAACAACCACAGCCACAACCACAAAATATGAATTTCGCGATTAATCCAGCGAATGCCAATTTGGGCATGCAACCAAATATGCCCCAACAGCAGCAAATGCAGCAACAGCCTCAGCAGGTCAATGTTCCTGCCACCTTGACTCCAGGAATGGTTCAGCAACAAGCGGCTGCTGTGGTCGGTGCAGCTCCAGCAAACCCTGCTCGCGAAAGACAAGTAATTTGGCAAGGTGTACTTGAATGGCAAGAAAAAACCCGTGATCCACAGAAACTTCCCCGACACGTTCCGTGTCAAGTATCCGCGTCCGTTACTAACGGCGAGAGCGAAGTGTAGGTTATTGTTTTTCTTATATCATCCGAATAGGAGTAATAACGCTGTGTTTCCATCTTTTTGTTTCACACAGAAAAGCGGAACACTGGCCACAAAAACTTCTTATGCAGCTTATACCTAAAACGTTAATAAGCAATTTTGGAGGCGCGCATTTCCGTAATGCCCGTTCGGTAATGTTCCATCCCCAGGATTGCGAAGCCCTAGAAGCTCTTGCCAAAGTGATGTCTACTGGATATGTAAGTTTTTTGGCTTTATTTTTATTTTATTTTTTAGATTTTAATTTCAAGCCTAGTTTGCACAGCGTTAAGGTTTAGTTAGTTTACTTTACCGTAAAATTAAAAACCCTTTCAAATCTCCAAAAAAGTATTTTTTGCGTGATCAAACGTTTTTAAAAAATTCTCATTATCAAACTAACTCTAACGACTGTTTTAAGTCGTTAGAACATGTTTAAAATTTATAGCGTATTTTACCAAGACAACAGTTGTCCTTAAAAACAAGCAATGCATTCAAACAAAGCGTTCGTGAAAACTGCATGAAAGTCTAATATTGCCAACGAGTAAGCCGTTATTACTTGTGTCAACTAGGCTTTCTGTTTATGTTATAAATACTTTTTCTATATGGATTTTTCTTAATTAGGCTGGTTGCGTCCATTTCACGGGGATGGTGAACCCTAATGCCTGTGAAATTAAAGTATTAATGCTACTTTATAGTCCTGACAAGAAGGCGTACATCGGCTTTATCCCAAACGATCAGGCTGGATTTGTGGATCGAATCCGCAAGGTTATTCAACAGCAAAAGAGCAAACAAGTACAGGTAAACATAACACAACTCACGTGGCCGTCAGCGAACTTTTTTCTTATCATTGTAACTAATTCATTGAAAACGCAGCAGCCACCAGGTCCTGGTCAAGCAGGACCAAGTCAAAATATTGCTCAAACCGGACCAAATATTTTGGTGACACAGACCAATCCGTTGTCAATGGGAGGTGGTCAAATGAGCGCAGCACCTCAACCTCAGCAGCAGCAGCAGCAGCAGCAGATGCAACAGCCTCAGATGATTGGTAATTCTCAACAGCCGGCGATGGCTGCCCCTGCTCCAATGGCTAACCCTGTCCGAGGTGCCGCACCTACACCGGCTCAACTGGTAGCTGAGAGACAACAAAATCTGATGACCATTAAGCAGTTACAGCAAACACTTGAAGCGGCTCAACAGAAGGATATTCATCTCAAGGCACTGGTATTTTCTGTATTTCCTTACGTTTAAGGTTGCCTTTGCGCTGGTTTGGGGCTTAACTAATAATTATACGCTTAGAATATTACGCTTTGATCACTCAAACTTCGGAGTAATTTTTGGCTAATTAGAAAATCAAATTGCTCTACAATTTCAGGAGCAGCAACAACGGCGTGCGCAATTGTTGCAAATGCAACAACAACAATTGATGCAACAACAGCAGCAGCAGCAACAACAACAGATTCAACCTAATCAGCAGCTACAGATGCAACAGCAGCTGCAATTACAGCAACAACAAATGGGCCAACAACAACAAATGGGCCAGCAACAACCAATGGGACAACAACAACAAATGGCTGGGCAACAGATACAGCAACAGCTTCAACAGTTGCAGTCTCAACAACAAATGCCAGCCCAGCAAAAGTTGCAGCAGCAGTTACAAGCACAGCAAATGCAACAACAGAGAAATATTCGACCTGCCGCGGCTCTACAGAACAATCCAGGATTGCGCAATCTTTTGCAGCAACAACAATATCGTCCGCAAATGTAAGAAACACTTTGTATTTATAAATATTCGTTGATTTATGAATAGTTTATTTGTTACACAGTATGCAGCCAAATCCCCAAAATTGCATGCAACAACCTAATATGCAGCAGCCACAACAGCAGCAGAACAGTGGTGGAAGTCAATTTGATAATCTTAGTTTGGCAGATTTATTGTAATGTAAAATATTGTAAATTGATTTGATGAAGAAATAAAATTGTTTTCTGAATTATTACAGAAAAGATTAATTTTATCATTGATTGTTTACCTATCATTGTCAGTAAAACCTAGCTATGATGAAGGAAAGTGAAAAATGAAAGGTGCTAAAATGATTACTTTCAATGAAGTACCATACTGAATTACTTAATTTAAATGAAAAACCAAATGGCTTATGTTGAAATAATAAGACAGTATGTTAACCACAACACATTGTATTCCATTTGTCATACAACGAATCAGGCCATTGGATGTTTAATCTTCAGAAACTTCTTGGTTTTCAGTTTGAAGCCCCTTGAAGGTTGCAACAGGGATGAAGGAGACCAAAGTGTAAAGCTTATGCGGTGAATCTTCATCCTCATTACGGCGGCGAGACAGACGAACACGAACTCTGAATGGAACACTCCTGTAGAGACAAGATTGCTGTTGTAATCACCCTTGGTCGACAACAATGAAACACAAAGTTAGGGCTAACTTACCTAACACCCTGGGACCAGATGTGTTTGTTTAGCCTTGTTTCAATGCGAACATCGGGGGTACCCATTGCCTGTTCAGCGAATTTGCGGATTTCCTTGATGGCCCTTGGAGCACGTCTCTTAAAACTGATACCATGAATCCGTTTGTGCAGATTGACAGTATAATCCCGTGTTACAACTTCATTGATGGCTGACTTACGAGTCTTCTCTCGCTTTTCCTTGGCCATCTGAAAAATTAGTGAAAGATACGGGAATTTAAAACAATATACATTGACAAGACACCTTGTTCAACCGGCCGTGATTGAGAATAGCTAACATTGCGGCCAAACATCGACAACAATCGCTAAAATAGCAGCAAATGGTACCATTATGCAGGGAATTTTCTTACTTGTAAAAAACAAATTTAAATTTAAACGAAAGAGTATCCCAGCCAAGGATGAGAAAGGATATATGAGAAAATATCCAACTTACTTTGCTTTCGAGCTGCAGTCTGTGACCCAAGTGAAGGAGGAGTGGCCTAAGTGAAAGAACAGCAAGGTTGTCAGACGCGAAGAAGGCGCTGAAGGTCCGAATAAACAGTCACCAGATAGTCCCTTCTCGATTTTAAAATGAACGAATTGAACTGTTTTTAGGAATAAATAAAGGAGATACCCCCGAAGATGTGGCTTGTACTAAAATTTTCTTCTGAGTGTAATTTTTCAAATTTTTACTCATCTAATTTCATACAAGCAATAAGCTTTGTTTAAAAAATCGATCATGGGGTTTGTGTTAAGCAACAGTGAAAGTGTAAAACTATACATGTTCGGAAAAATTAGAATATTTGGCTGTTCCGCCAAATTTTATTACAACTAAATACATTGGATAAGTAAAAACGAATATTTTAAGTCAATAACTTAAGAAAATATTAAACGACAGTGACTAACTTGTGTCAAACTGTAAATCCACCATAAAGTGAAAGCTTTTATTTCAGGCACTTTGTTTACAAGCAAAGCGCGTCACTTTAACTTCGGATTCATTTATTTGAACGGACGGCCATGGAATTCCAATATAAGCAATCGGCGGATTTTGTAAAAAAAAAATGCAATCAATGAACGTAACGGGTAGTCATTGTAAAGCGCACCGAAACGTACTATTACGGATGAGTAGGGTTAAGCCCCGGTTCTTGAAAACCCGGGTTACCCGCGGATCGTCGCCAAAAATAGTCACCCAAGGGCGATCCGGGTAGCCGGTTTGCTAAAATAGGTAGGCTGGGCCGGTTTTGATAGGTAAACGGGTATACCCACCACCATCTTGAAACATGACGACTGGGATGGCGCCAAGTAAAAAAAAGGGAGGGTAGCTAGACCGGGGTTCATACCAACCCCAGTCTATGCAAAAAATTTAAAAATACACTTGTCCGGGGTTCGGGCCAACCCCGGTCTATGCAAAAATTGAAAAATCCACTTGTCCGGGGTTCGTACCAAACCAACCACGGTCTATGCAAAAAAAAATTATACAGTTGTCGTTTCTGGATGCCATCTTGTGGCGGAAATTTAAAGCACAAGAATAAATTTCGGGAAAACCCGGGATAATCGGGCCAAAAAAACAGGGTAATCGGGTAGTAAAGCGGGGCTAGCCGGGTTATGGAACCGGTTTTGAAATTATGATACCCACGTAAAACCCGGGTAGGTAGTGGGCACAAAGTAGCGCAAGAACGCAAAATTTTATTGTCGTACTTGTAAAATATTCCACGTATTTATCGATTTCCTTCCACAGTACATCTAGAGACTAGAGTACAGTACACTAGTGTTGGGTCGTTAGCGATAACGAATAACGAAATTTTTCGTTAATATTTCCAATTTTGGCCTAAATTAATAACGACAACGAAAGCAAACTTTTATGGGCAAGTTTATAATTTTTTTTCTCGTTATTTAACAAATTATTCTGCTCAGTGGTGCTGTTGACTGCGAATTTGAACTAAAATATTTTTTTTTACACCGACATCTAATGCTGTGGCCTAATCTAGAAAACCACTGAAAATGGGAAAAGCAAAAGAAAGACTTGTACAAAAATTATCTCGACGTTTTGAAACTATATAACGAGAAAAATAACGAAAAAAATAATATATTAAATAACGCATTAAGTTAACGCAGAGTCATAGACCCCTGGTTCCTCCACTATGGCTATTTTCCCTCTCAGGAAAAGGGTACCCTCTTGCGGGGATTACTATACAAAAAAATGAGGGTTTTGGGTCGGGGCATGGTCGGGGCGTATTAGTGATTTTCCGCCTGGTGGGACTGCCATATGTCGACAAATGAGTTTCTGCGTGGAGTGAAACAACACACCCGCAAGAGGCGCTCCCACCGGACGGAAAATCACTCTTTCGCCCCGACCGCCCCAATATCCAGCATGGTTTCGCATCATGTTGCATCTTCACATCATTTATGATTCACCTTTATCGTTTCCGAGGGGTCGCCGACTCTTTTCCGGGGTGAACCTCGAGAAATTTTCCATATTTACTCTTCGTTTTGTAAACGAATACGAATAACGAATAAAATAGACGTTTTATTCGCGAATACGAATAATATTTGAATAACGAAAAAATTTTCAATTAAAATATCCAGAGTCATAGACCCCTGGTTGCTACACTATTGCAATTTTCCCTCTCAGAAAAGGGGTGCCCTCTAGCGGGACCACAATACGAAAAAACGAGGTTTTTAGGGCGGAGCGTAAGAGAAATTTTCCGCCTGGTGCGAGCGCCACCTGGCTATAAGTGAGGCTGTGCGTGGAGTGAACACCAACACACCCGCAAGAGGCGCTCTCGTCTGATGGAAAACGTCTAGTGTTCCCCGCAAAAGAGTACCCCTTCTTCTGAGAGGGAAAATAGCCATAGTGGAGCAACCAGGGTTCTTTGGTTCTGGAATATCGAATAAAAATGGAATTTAAGCCTTTAAAAATAGAAAATATTTGTACTTAACAGCAATAAAAATGAGATTGTTTGCCAAAAAAATAAAATTACTTATTCAAAATTTTATTTGAATCTTTTATTCGACAGAACTTCTGTCGAATAAAATTTCGAATAGAATAACGGAAAACTTCTAATAGAATACAGTGTATCGTATTTGGGTATTAAAATAAAATTATTTTAAAATAAAATACTTAAAATACGTATTTTATTCGGTATTTGTATTTGGGCTGTTTCTTATTTAAAGTATTTGTATTTGTATTGGTCGTTTACGCTGAAAGTGAATAAAATACAAATACAAATACAAAATGGGTCATTCCATGACAAGTCGAATTTTTCCGTCGCAAAAAAAAATAGATTTGCACAATTTTTTTACTGTGGGTTCTTATTGTTATTAAGATTACTTTTGCCAAAGGAAAAATTTTTCCGGTCAGCAGGAGCTGAGGAATAAATCCCCGAAATTTTCCCTTTTTTAATTTTTTAGATGCGTGTTTTTTCGATTTATTTAACATTTGGCCTATTAATTTTTTTTAAGAAAAAATAGAAAATAGCGAAAAGAAAGAGAAAATTTTTCTCTTTCTTTTGGTTTGTGTCCGGTAAAAAAAAATTTCTCCCGTCTATCCCAAAAATTGATCCCGAGATTAAAATTTTGATTGAATTTTGACAAAATCTGGCCGCTCGGACGGCCTTCATTTTTTTAAGAGTAATAGAAATGTTTGTAATAAACGACGATAAATAAAAATCACGCTTTACCCGCTATCAGTTTAAAAGTTACAAATTTTTGAAAACCATATTTTATTTGCGGGTTTTCACCGCGTGCGGAGCTGAAGGGGTGCGCGCGCTCGCCGCGCGCGCCCCCTTCAACCGGCGGATAAGGCGCAACCATGGGAGCTACTATAAGGAGAGCTACTGTTCTTAAAAAAACAAACAAATATTATTCTAAATTTTTAATGAATGATTGAATTTTTAAGCTTCCAAAAAGTGAACATGACAGTATTTCTGCCAAATATACTTGCCAATTGGCAAATTTAGAATAATATTTGTTTGTTTTTTTAAGAACAGTAGCTCTCCTTATAGTAGCTCCCATGGTTGCGCCTTATCCGCCGGTTGAAGGGGTGCGCGCGCGGCGCGCGCGCACCCCTTCAACTCCGCGCGCGGTGAAAACCCGCAAATAAAGTATGGTTTTCAAAAATTTGTAACTTTTAAACTGATAGCGGGTAAAGCGTGATTTTTATTTATCGTCGCTTATTACAAACATTTCTATTACTCTTAAAAAAATGAAGGCCGTCCGAGCGGCCAGATTTTGTCAAAATTCAATCAAAATTTTAATCTCGGGATCAATTTTTGGGATAGACGGGAGAAATTTTTTTTTACCGGACACAAACCAAAAGAAAGAGAAAAATTTTCTCTTTCTTTTCGCTATTTTCTATTTTTTCTTAAAAAAAAATTAATAGGCCAAATGTTAAATAAATCGAAAAAACACGCATCTAAAAAATTAAAAAAGGGAAAATTTCGGGGATTTATTCCTCAGCTCCTGCTGACCGGAAAAATTTTTCCTTTGGCAAAAGTAATCTTAATAACAATAAGAACCCACAGTAAAAAAATTGTGCAAATCTATTTTTTTTTGCGACAAAAAAATTCGACTTGTCATGGAATGACCCAAATACTTTTTTTTCAAAGATTTGAAGTTTGTAAATTGGCAACAGTGTATGAATCGAAAGTAACTTCATTTTGACAGCGTTATTGCACCTGCAAAACGTTTTGCAATAGCTTTTTCTAGTTTCAAAACTTTCAATTGCATTTTTCGTCGTCTGTTTGTCTCGTGTGTGTTTTCATTAAACCACAAGTTTCTTTAACGTATATCTCTAGTTCTCTACAAATCGGATGGTTTCTTATTACTTTGCGTTCTGAAGAACTTGTATAATACCCATGGTAAGTGTTTAAGTTATTGAACATTCTTAAAATACGTAATGGCATAAACTAATAACTTGGCATATCCTCTGATTCAGTGACAAGAATGTCGGCAAGACAGAACCTTGGACAGACAGTTAAAAATAAAGGAGTAAGAGGCAAATAAGAATGGAGCATTTGGACATCCTACGTTGCGCATTCTCCGCAAATGCGAAAATCAAATTTGTGCCCAATCTGTGGTACGCTGTCTACAGCGTCTTATGGGAAAACCAACCATTTCACTCTAAAAATATTGTTTTCTTCTCTATAACTATGTTTTACCTCACTGTTGTACCTAACAGTGGATTCGCTATTCATTTGGTGATAACCAAATTTTTCCCTCCATCTCCTTTTAAGTCTAATTTATTTGTAGTTAATTTTTGTTTAAGAGTCATTTTTTGTGATCGACCCGGCTAGCAGAAGAACCCGAATTCTTTAGCTAGCTGGTGTATTGTTGTTCACTCTATA
Organism: Daphnia magna; assembly: GCF_020631705.1. Lineage (NCBI taxonomy): Eukaryota > Metazoa > Arthropoda > Branchiopoda > Diplostraca > Daphniidae > Daphnia > Daphnia magna. The sequence goes on along the minus strand of NC_059186.1, from coordinate 6,882,989 downwards.
AACGTCAAACTTGTAAGTTTAACAAGATGAAGTGTTGCGTACGAAACTGTGAAAAGAATCACAAGGATGGAGTTAAATTTTTTAAAAAAGAAAATTCACTGTTCAAACGAAGTACAACAACTCCAGAATATGCGAAGGAAAGCGTGGGAGGTTTTTAGGAAAACTTAAAAATACAACAGTGAGGTAAAACATAGTTATAGAGAAGAAAACAATATTTTAAAAGTGAAATGGTTGGTTTTCCCATAAGACGCTGTAGACAGCGTACCACCAGAGTAATAGAATACTGGTGTAGCCACGGCCATGTTAACTCCCCCTCTCGGATTTTTTCCCAAAAGTTGCTGCAAGTTTCGCGTATCGATTGTGAGAAAATGAGGCAAGATATCGATTTAAGTGTCCCGTAACCGTAACGCCACCTATGAATTGAGTTTTAAGGGTTGTTATTGTTTTAACAACCGATATGTTTATACATACATTTTTTTCAAACTAATTAATTTAGCCACTTTTTGTTTGCTTTCTGAAGTACAGACGACGAAAATGAGCGAAAACATAGCGAAAACGTAATACATCACAAGTTCACAACACAGCCGCTGTGGCGCTTTCGTTACGGGCCAGAAAGACTTTCAGGCCAAAAAGGCAATGGGAGGGCCCGCCATAAGCGTGGCTACACCAGTATTCTATTACTCTGGTACCACAGATTGGACACAAATTTGATTTTCGCATTTGCGGAGAATGCGCAACGTAGGATGACCAACTGCTCCATAAAGGAAAAAAGTATTTTGTATTTGTATTTGTATTTGTATTTTATTTTATTTGGTATTTGAGGTTTTGGGAGAAAAAATGTATTTTGAAGGACGAGTATTTTAAAATATAGTATTTGTATTTTTAAAATACTCGTTTTTTTTCAAATACGATACACTGATAGAATAACGCAAAATTTCGAATATTTATTCGTTATTCGTCGAATAAAAATTTTACTTGTTCGCATTCGTTATTCCAGTGTTCTGCCGAATAAAGCTCTTTCGAATAAAAAACGTATTCTGAATAAGAATACGAATAAAATCTTATTCTTTATTTTGAATAAATTTTTATTCGATTTATTCTTATTCTTTATTCTCGAATATTTTTTACCTGTATTTTATTTTTATTTTTTATTCGATTATCCAAAATTTAAATGGAAAAATCGAATAAATAATAAAGTTCCTCTAAGTTTAAAAATCTTTGTTTCCGCTAGCCGTTGCTCTTTTGTTTGGAGTTATTTTTTCCGTTTAGCCATTGAAAATGTCATGAGGCCAATAATTGTCTGCTACTAGCACACTCTTGAATTAGTGATACTACTTCTGGAAGAACTTAAAGTATAAAACTAAGCTGTTACGTTTACGTATTAATTTGGACTTGTTTCAATTTTTTTCCGTTTCCATTTTCTACTGTTCCATGAATCTGGATTCCGTTGATTTTGAAGTTTTTTTTTGTTTGATTTGATTGGACTGGCTGTGTCACCAAAATAAAGAAATCACTTGCTTAATTATTTATTATTAATTGTTTTTAATTTTATGATTCAAAAATCGAAACATCATCCTTAAATTAAGAAAATCATTAGAATTTATTTTATTCGAAAATTTATTCGAAAATTTATTCGAAATACGAATAAAAATAAATTTTATTTTTATTCTATATTCTTTATTCTTCATTTTTTATTTTTATTCTTTATTCTTATTCTTTATTCGATTCAATTTTCATTTCATTCGTATTCATATTCAAATAAATTTTTTCCTTATTCGGCAGAACACTGCGTTATTCTCATTCGTTGTAACTCCAAATAGAGGCAATTCACATCGCGGTTTCGCGTGTCAATTGTTTCGATGTCCGCCATTTTCTCTGGTTGTTTATGTCATGTTTTGCGTTGTTTGTATTGGCTGAAAGTGTTATTTCCCAATACAAAGTGGATTTTGTGAATCAGTGTTTAATTTTTTTCAATTTTTTTTGTGTCAGTTAATTGCTACGTATCTTGGTTAGTATGTCTAGCAATTTCTCTTTCCAGATCACATTTCTTGTATTTTTAAAAAAATCTTTTCTGTAGGGCTGTCATGGGTTTTCAATATTGTTGTGCCCCGGGTTGCAAAAACAAATAACATTAGAGTTTGTAATGCACATTTTGTTCTAGGTAAGTCTCGAAAAATTTATTAATAGTGAATGTGTCTATCTAATTCTTCTATTTGAAATCACACAGGAAAACCTTTTTAGTACACTGGAGAAACACACCCAGACTGGGCCCCATCCCTGAATCTTGACAAAGTGTATGTTAACGCTAAGTCAGCCATGGATAGAGAGTCAAGAAGAGTAATTTTAAATGTTCAAGAGGTAATACAAATTATGAAGTATAATTTATTCATACGTTATGACAACAAAAAGTTATGTGTTATAGTAATGTTACAAATAAACAAATGAAGAGTAATAACCTTCGCTTTCATCAACAAATTTTTGTTTAAAAGACTGATTGCACAAAATGATCCAATTCCCCCATCGATAAATCTCTTGTAGGTCTCAAGGCCCTTGTAAGCCTTTAAATCTTCATGCGTGTATGGAGACTTGGAACATAGCAGGTAATTTACCAAATCAAGATTGGTTACCAGTGGCATTTTTCCTGCGATGCTAAGTCCATTGCACCAATACTCTTCGTGAATTGTATAGGGGCAATCACAACCTACTATTAATAGTTTTGCTGCATACTTACGTTTATCTTCTGACAGCCCTTTAGAAAATATTTTTTTAAAAATACAAGAAATGTGATCTGGAAACAGAAATTGCTACACATACTAACTAAGATACGTAGCAATTAACTGACACAAAAAAAAATTGAAAAAAATTAAACACTGATTCACAAAATCCACTTTGTATTGGGAAATAACACTTTCAGCCAATACAGACAACGCAAAACATGACATAAACAACCAGAGAAAATGGCGGACATCGAAACAATTGACACGCGAAACCGCGATGTGAATTGCCTCTATTGTATCATTTCGAATACAAATACGTTTGGTCATGATTCATATTTTTTAACCGTTTAAATTAAAATATTTAGATTCTCTATAATACCAGTAATTTTTTTATGTAATTCAGAACTATATATACGATTATTTAAAATGAAACCCAAAGCATGTTTGAAACACCAGAAGGTACTGTCGTGACACCTAAGACCAGAGGGTATTGACCCTCTGCTTTGTTCGAACCCTGTTATTCGCCAAGGTCACCACATACAACAGATACCATAAGTAAGATACAGTAAGATAGAATAATATACTAAAATTAATATACTAAAACACATATTTAAATATCTTAGCCCAAGCAGAACAGCGTTCGCACCTACCGCAAGCGCAATGGGTTATATTATAAGCGTCTAAACATTTTTTTTGTGGCAACCAACTAATTTTTGGAAATATAAGTCCGCCAATGCCCACCGAGTTGCAGGTTTCTTTAATTTATAAATTTCAGCAGGTCTTCTGTAGGATTGTGTTTGCTTTTCTTAGCTAAAGAATAAGATGCTCCTTCAGTTGTGTCATCTTCAGGATACACAAGTGTTCTTCTTGTCTTCTGCCTTGTATCGAGTACATGTAGTTCATTCGCATTGTTCTTTGCTGAAGTTTTATCAAGAATGAGCTGTTGCCTGAGTTCAAGTAGGTATTGTTGATCAGCTTTAAGGAAGTAGAAAGAGAAGAATAAATATTGTTCTTAATTGCAATAAGTTGTGTTACTCACTCGATATTGCCACAGTAACTCCAGATCTGTGATCACAATCAAAACGGTTGTTTTTTTCATAAACTCTTTCGCAGATGACTGAGTTGAATTCTTTAGGCCACCTTTGGATGCAAATAATAAAGAATCACAATTAAAACATTAAATTCAAATGAGCACGTTTGAGATTTCATTCATCAACATTTGTCGACATACTTCTGAGAAGTGACATAAATAGAATAGCAGTAAATGCTAGAATAAAGTTGAATAGACAAACTGATGTAAATTCATACACTTATCTAAAATGGAGAATACAAAAACTTTTACCTGACCACTAGTTTGGTTCTTTCCTTAACCCATATGTCTCGTACTGTTGCCATTACGTTTTCATTTTCATTTTCTAGCAGAATAGGACTCTTAATTGAACTGATTGTCCCGATACCTGATTCTTTCGCATTGAAATCAAATGGAACAAACATCTTTTGGGCAGTGGACATTCTAAATTACGTTTTCTTTGGTAGAATTCGGATAGACTATAAGATCACTGTTGAACACGCGATTCAAAGAGTTTTGGAGGGAAACAGATGAAGCATGTACAGGATACACTACAAGGGACTGAACCAATCAGAGTAGCTGTTCGCTTTTTTAATCGATATTCATATCGATTACAAATATTATTTTCTTAAATTTAAGTACTTAGTAAAAATAAGTAAAACTAACTCTGAAACTGTAAAAACCTAGATAAAAAGACAAACATTATTATAATTTTCCAGTACTTTCGATGAATTGTTTAAATAAATTGTTTTTTAAATGACGGGTCTGTTTTGAAGTTTAGTCGTCTGCTTCAGTACTGCTGTCAATAATAAATTCAAACTACAAATATTGATACGCAATGACCAGAAGCAAGGACTACGGAGCACTGGCACTGTCATCAATTCCCCGGTCAAAACGGCAAAAACTGGAAATAAAACAAAACCAAATACTGAAGACGATATTAGTCTGCTTCAAGTCCACCCCAACGGCGCTGGTGTATGTGGAAACAGGAATATCATCCATTAGGGACAGATGGGACTTGCTGGCCAAAAAATATCTAACCAAACTATGCAACAAACCGTGGAACGCGGCTTATGAGACGATATACACACTAACCCACCCCCCACAACAATGGTAGCCCAGAAGTACTCCAGCAGCTGTGAGACACCTGGAGGCCCTCAAGGAATCACACAGGATCTACCCGAAAACACTACCATCCTCACAACCTAATATAGATCCTATCCCACCTTGGGGCCTATTTGAAATCCCAAGTGGAAGCTTTCCATTAAACAAACATCTAGCAACAGCTAACCCAATACGTACCTCAACTCTCTTCCAAGAGTTAACAGACCATGAACCAGCAGACCACCTATCCATATTTACCGATGGATCCTCTTGCGAAACTACTAGGACATCAACATGCGCATGCCACATACCTAAAACAAAAGAAAACTTAACATGGAGACTGAGAAAATACACCAACAGTTTCAACGCAGAGCTAGCAGCCATTATGCAAGCCCTTGAACATACTTATCACCAGGAATGGGACACAATAACCATCTTTACCGACTCAAAATCAGCCATCCAGGCTATTACAAACTTCAAGTGGGATGCCAGTGCATACATACCTGGAATCATAAGACACATTACAAACTTCAAAGCATCGGGCACAAAAGTAAGATTATTTTGGATACCTGGACACGCAGGAATAGCAGGGAACATGGTAGCAGACCATCTAGCAAACTTAAGGAGAACCGAGAAGGATGGATCAATCCTCAAGAATGTCTACAGCGTCCCTGAAAAAATACGGGAAATAATAAATGACCACAAACAACAAATGCTCCAACGCATCAAAGCAACAACAACAAACCTAGCAGTTACAAGCCGGCACAGCATGGGAATCCTCCCATGGCACACCCACAGTGTGAGACCAATCCAGTCGGCACTAATAAGACTTCGCAGTGGCCATAGCAAACTCAACGGAACAATAAGTAAATGGGACATGGACACTCAACCTAACTGCCCCCATGGATGCACTGAAACGGAAAACGCATCCCACGTACTGCTACAATGCCCCACGTACTCCACAGCCAGAGAAGAACTGAAACAAACGTTGGAAAAGCTGAAGTACCCAATGGACGTACCAACTCTAACGGGAATCAACTGCTCAATAGCTAAACACTCACAAAAAAAAATTGCCCAGAAATTAATTGTTTTCCTAATCGAGTCCAAACTATTAGAAAGAATATAACCGTAATTAATATGCCAACTAAATCCCACTAACACAACCCCCATAACAGTAATTAATAAAAATGTCACAATATGCAAAAAAAAAGGGGGAGGGTAGCCCAAAAAATAAAAATTCCTTGTGAGTGCTAGATGGCATTGTTTTTCATTGCACAATACAAACAGAAAAAACATGCAATATTTTTTTTGTATGTTTTGACTGCAAATGCGAGACGATTCCCATGATTTCAATATTTTTTGCTGCGAGCAAAATATGAAAAACGGAGAATTTGAGAAAAAAGTTGGGGAAAGGCTAACCTCTGAATTGTTAACTTCCCCCCACCCCAACTTTTTTCTCAAGTTTTCCGTTTTCCATATTTTCTCGTAACATGAAAACTTATTGGAAACCATGGCAACCCTTTGAAGCTGTGTGATTTCAAAATTGAAAAGCTATTGTTTAAGTGGCAGACTAGTTCAGACTAGAAATAAGTAAAGGTGACTAGAAAAAGTGACTAGGCAAAGTGACTAGAAAAAGTAACTAGAAAAAGTGATTAGAATAGCGGTGCTTTTTAAAAATGTATATGCAAATCAACCAAAAAACCTAAGTGAAGCACAGCGTGGTGAAATAATTGGTTTGACTAGAGCCGGGCATTCCCAAGCGCAAATCGCTAATTTAGTCGGTTGCGCAAGATCAACCGTCCAAAGGTGGCAAAATCGTTTTTCTGAAGAAGAAAATGTCAAAAGAAAAAGAGGGACGGGCATAAAGAAAAAAACCACACTTCAGCAAGATAACGCAATAGTGCGTTTTGCCTCTGCTAACCCTATTGTTAAGGCTAGTGTTATTGCAGGTTAAGGTAGCGTAATATTTTTTTTTTGCTTTATGAGACCAAGTTTTTCTGCTTAGATTCCCTCGCAATACCTGTAAGTTCCCAAAAGATAAGTCATCGTCTAAGAAATCGTGGCATTATTGCTTGCGTGGCCGCAAAAAAGTGCGATCTCACGCAGTGTCGGAAATTCCGACGGACGAAGCTCACAGCCCTCGTCCGGGTGATAACCCTTTGGCCGAAGCAGGCTAGACTCAGCCGAGTCATCCTCAGTGGATCGCCACACCACCTAGGATAAGGAAGTCGATGACCGGAGGCAAACGACATAAGACGGCCTACGGCTCGCAAGAGCCGTAGTTGAGAAGCTGGAACGCAAAAAAGTGACATCGGAACTGTCTGAGCGCTTTTTCATATATATGGAGACACCTGTTGAATGTGAAAGGAACGACGTTAGGGTTGAACTCATTGAGGCGGAGCCTGCAGAGTTCATCCTACCAGAGTATAGGTTCAGTTCCCGCAGGGTTATTGGGAAGGTTACCAATCGATAACCGGCAGGGAACATCATCAGCAACTGGTGCCCTCTATTCCGGGATCGGACGCTCGAAGAAATCAGACAACGGTGTAGTTTTTCTCATGTATAAAAGGGGCTGTTCAGCCGTGAAAATACACTCACTTTTCTCCACCGAACTGTAGTGTCAAGTTGTCCGTTCTTGTTCATTTAACCCCCTGATTTTCCACAGTAAGGTCAAGGATCCCCGCCGTCGCCGTTCTCCCAAGCCTGTCAGCCGTCAGCCCCGTTGCCGAGCCAGCCCGCGACCAGAGACGACCGAAGCAGACCCGGGATCCAGACATCACCGCGAAGAGTAAGACTCTAGCGGCAGCATCCTCTGTTGAGCCCGATAAGGCCCAACAGACTCTCGTCATTGTTTTAGCCCGACACGGTGAAAAGCAATTCCAAGGACCTCAAGCCATAGCCCGATAAAGGCGACAGCTGTGGTTCCTGAATCGTGCTACGGCACTAGACAAAAGTTAACCGCGCAAAGATCATACCAGTCTGGCAGGCTCACCCCCGTAAATCCCGACTGACAATCTGCGCCAGCAGTTAACTGGCCCTACGGGTGATAAATCCTGAAACGCAGCGAAACACGGAAAATCGTTTTATTTTCGCGGCGGTGTTTATTAATAAGGGGCCGTTCACAAAATACGTAACGCATTTTTGGTCAATTTTTGACTCCCCCCTCCCCCCTTGTAACGGTCCGTAACAAAGTTTACTACCCCCCCTCCTAAAAATACGTAACAAATGTTCAAACCCCCCCTCCAAAACCAGAATCATATAATTGAGAGAAAATGACTGCAATGGAGAAAATACCATTTAGCAGACAACAGTTGTCATGACAACAACAAAAAAAGAAGCTAAACAGCATTTTTTTTTTCTTTTTCTGCCGAAATTAAAAGTTCCACGAAATAATTGTTCTGGTACGTAACATTTTATGAAACCCCCCTCCCCCCTTGTAACAAAGCGTAACAAAACCAACGACCCCTCCCCCCTTTCGCGTTACGTATTTTGTGAATGACCCCTAAGGACCCTGTGTATTGGTCAAAGGTTGTTTTCTCTGATGAAAAAACTTTCGGGTATAAATAATATTAAAATTACGTTACGGCAATGTTATCTTACAAAATTTCACTACTTCTATAAGGTCTGACGAATACGGTAGAGTGTTCGTCAACCGGAAAAAGGGAACAAGATTTCAACGGGAGCATATCCAGACAATTAATAGAAGTGGACGCAAGACAATGCCTGTTTGGGGCTGTTTTTCTGCCGCTGGGTCTTGCCCACTAGTTTCGATAGAAGGCAGATTTACAAAAACTAAAATATCTTGAGATCCTAGAGAACAATTTCCTGCCCTGGATCAATGAAACTTATGGGCCGGAAGAAACCATTCCTTTCATTCAAGAGAATTCCCCGATCCAAAGAGCAAGGGTAATAAAAGCTTGGTTTGCTTCCCATCCAAGGATCGAGGTTCTCCCGTGGCCTGCCTGCTCGCTTGATTTCAATCCCATTGAAAACGTGTGGGGGGATATTGTGCGTGAATTCGACGTGAAAGATTCCCGAAACAAAGAAGACGTTTTTGCCCATGCACAGACCACTTGGCCAAATCTTACTGAAAAACACGCTTATCGTGAAAAACTAGCGCTTTCAATGACAAAAAAATGCTATAATTTTATTCTTCTGTCACCAATAAGTTTTATGTTGCGAGAAAATATGGAAAACGGAAAACTTGAGAAAAAAGTTGGGGTGGGGGAAAGGTAACAATTCAGAGGTTAGCCTTTCCCCGACTTTTTTCTCAAATTCTCCGTTTTTCATATTTTGCTCGCAGCAAAAAATATTGAAATCATGGGAACCGTCTCGCATTAGCAGTCAAAACAAACAAAAAAAATATTGCATGCTTTTTTGGGGCCGTGCACATACTACGTCACCCGAAGAGGGGGGGGGAAGGGGGTAATGAAAGTGTGACGCGGTGTGACATGGGGGGAGGGGGGGTCCTTGAAAAAATGACGTCACTTGACAATCGCCACTGCCCTCTGGTGGACAATTTATTTTCAAAAAAAAAATTAGTCCAGACACGTTGCTTTTACAATCAGTAGTTAGAATCTGAACGAAATTTTTATTGATCCCATAAAATGGACAAAAACAAATTATTTGCTTCCCTGTTTGAAGCGTATACAAGGGCATTTTCAGAAAAAAAAAGACAAGATTGTCAGAAGGAGGTGGTTTTAATTTGGAAAGAGATAAAAAATGAAAATGAGAAGTTGGAACTGAAAGTCGATTCCCTTTTTAAAAAATGGAATTCGGTTTCTTTAAAGAAAAAAGGAAGGTTATTGAATTTATGGTCGAAGCAAAATGCCTTGACAAGCACGGAAAATAATGTCCAAAATGTGTTAAATGATTCGCAATTGAACACCACATTATAACGGTCGAACCAATTGCTCTGGAGTTCATGCCAGATTCAGATCAGTTTCTTGAGCACGAAATTGCCGGTGAAGATATTCCTGAGACTGCAACTTCGACCAAAGCAGTACAAAATGCAATTCCTTCAGTTATAAAGCCCAAACCAGCTCAAGAGCAAATAAAAACTCAAATTTCAATAATCAACTCCGATCTTGTGGGTCTTTTTAATAGAAAAGCCAATGGATTCATCACAAAAGAACAAGAATCGGAACTAAGAGAAAAAAAGACAAAGAAGAAGGAGTTAGAACAATTGCTCAAAAGAAAAATAGATAATCAAAATAGGGCCAAGAAATCCCTAGAATCAAAAAAAATCAAGTTGGCAAAACTTTGTGAAACAAATCCTGAAATCCAAACTGTTTTGAGTATACGGAATAAGCCTGGGAAACCGAGACTTGAAGTTGATCAGCCACTTCTGTTAACTGGAGAAATTTTTCTCAATAAAGAAAAAACGAACACGATATATTTTTTATTTGGGTGGGGGGGTCAAGCCAATTGTGACGTAATATAAGGAGGGGAGTGCAACCATTTGTTACGGAGTATGGCAAAGGGGGGGAGGGGGTTAAAAAAGGGGAAAAAACGCGTGACGCAGTATGTGCACGGCCCCTTTTGTTTGTATTGTGCAATGAAAAACAATGCCATCTAGCGTTCACAAGGAATTTTTATTTTTTGGGCTACCGGGGGGGGGGGAGGGCCTCTTTTTTGGCGAAGATACTGTACTGGTAATGATGCCATGACTGGTGGAATGGGCTTCGATGACCTACGCTTGCAAGGCCAGCAGGTGTTGACAACTGATTTGATGAATTTGCGTCCAGAGATTATCCAGTAACGTGTACGTAAATCCGTCAGCAATCTTTCAGACTTGATGTGAACGTTCCGCGTACAATACTCCCATACAATCCGATGCGTCACGAGTTGATCGGCTAGAAGCAGAATGGGATGCTTTATGGAATAATCAACTGGAGTCTGCAGTATACGTCCGCCTACACGTAGTTGTCCTACTTCATCCAGAAAAGGACTGAAAGTGTGTAGATTTGATTTCAGAGGCAACTCCAGTTTTTTCTTTAGGGCATGGATTTCTTCTCCGAATGCCAGTTCTTATGCGCGTTTAATGCAGAGTGTTAAGGCCGCCAACTTGATCTCTTCCCAAGTATCCCACTCCGACGGATCGAGTTTCAGGAATGATGAACCCTCGTGGAATTTCACCAACTCGTCGACGTTCTTTGGGTCGATGCCACGACTACACAAGTCCACGGGATTGTTAACTCCAGAAACGTGACGCCATTGTCTTCGATTCGTGTTTCTGAGGATCCTGCCAATACGATTGTTTACGAAAGTTTCAAATCGGATGGTGCGGGAATGGATCCACCATAATACAGTTTGAGAGTCGGTGTGGAAGGTAACTTCACGTAGGTCGATTTCGAGCTCCCGACAGATGACTAGAGCGATGTTTAAGCCTTCTACAGCAGCTTGCAACTCCAATATGGGGATCGTGAGGCCTTTTACTGGTTTTACGTGGGTTTTAGCCCTGACGAAGGATACGGTGATCGACTGGTCCTCGAAGACGAAGCGTAAATACGAAACAGCTCCCAATCCTTTTATGCTTGCATCCGTTAATACATGCAGATGCTGCTGCGTCCAACGAACACGTTGATGTCGAAAACATCTTGGCACCTTCAGCAACTCCAGGTTCTCCAGATGCTCGTACCAATAGTGGAAACGTTGGCCTAATTCCTCGGGGATATAGGGTCATCCCAGCCGATTCATTTCTCGTATGTCCAAATGTCTTGAAGAAGAGACTTCATCAAGAAAACAACAGGAGCAACGAGTCCCAACGGGTTGTAGACACTTGATACAATACTAAGGAAACTCCTTTTGGTGAGAACGTCATGGCTGGGCTGCTTTCGTATCTTGAACGTTAGCACATCCGTGTCCCCGTTCCACATTACTCCAAGTGTTCGCTCGATGGGCAACTTTTTCAGATCAAGGTCCAGTGTTGGTGAGGCCAGACCAAACTCACGTAGAGCCCATATCACCTTCCTTGATGAGGACGTCCACTTTGTTAGGTTGAAACCACCAAGTTGTAAGAGTTTCTTCCTTTGGTGGACCCGTTTTACTGCCCCGTCTTCGGAATCGAAGGAGTCGAGGTAGTTGTCGGCGTAGAAGTTTCTTCGGACGCTATCTATTGTCTCTGGATGCTGGTCACGATGATCGTCGGCAGTCCGGTTGAGGGCGAAGATACAGGTCGTTGGGGAAGATACTGATCCAAAGACGTGGACTGTCATTTGGTACGTTAACGGTGCTTGATTACTGCCAGGCGTCCGGTAGACAAACGGTAGGCCGCCTGATCTTCTACTAGGACCTTCACCTGGTGAAACATCTTCTCAATGTCCGCGCCGACCGGTACTAGGTTCCTTCGGAAGCGTAGTAGGACACCGAGCAGGTTCACGAAAAGATTGGGTCCACGTAACAGGTTCTGGTTGATGGAAGTTCTTCCATACTCGGCGGCTCCGTCGAATACAACTCGAACTTTGGTCGTAGAGCTGGATGGGCTTATGACCCAGTGGTACGGTAAATACCACGTTTTACTTGATTCCTTCCGCAACTCTTCGCTCATGAGGATCCTGGCGTGATCCAGGCCGATGTACTCCTTAACAACTGCATCATACTTCCGATGAAATCGCCTCTGCAGAGAATAAAGTCTCTTCAATGCAGTTGCCCGGTTGTCCGGAAGGTTTACGTTGTCGGTTTTCCACATTAGGCCGACTTGATACCGATTACCAACATTTTTTACTGTTGACTCAAGGATACGTTTTCCACGTATATCGTCTTCAGAGAGAACAGGCTGATCCATGTCTATGACTTTCGCCTCCAGCTGCCAGAATTTCTTGACTAACTCCCCCCCCCCTTTGTGGTCGTGGGCCTCTGCTACGTCGAGTCCAATCAATACACCAACGTCTTCGGGTTGTACGTTCGGGACATCAAGACCACTGTAACAGAATTCCCATTCTGCAAGCATGGCTTCTTCACTTTATCTCCCCCACATCCCTCGTCACACAGCCTCCACAGGAACCTACCATATGACTGCAAGCAGCAACAGAATAGACCTTTTTCCCATCGACTCCCCAAAAGACACCTACACCGCCCGAAGACATATTCTTACATCAGCCGACTAACACGGGAGCACCCTCGTCTAGCCGGAAACTCCTCGAACATCTTCTTACCTGTTTCCACGCCTAGAATATTCATGCACCTGCACCGCACGCGCCAGAACATTCAACCCCTTTTTAGATTAAGATCACAATGCATAAATAACCGTAAATATAGAAATAGTTTTACTAATTATTCACTTAAACCCTAGTTAAGTGACCTGTCCGAACTGTCACCACAGTTCGGGGTGGCTTTAAGTTGCTCGTCTCTTTTAGCTGAAGAATTTCGTTTGCTGCCAGAAATTCGTCTGCTACAAGGGGATGAACAACAAACCATTCACAAACAATAGCTAAATAAAAATAAACCAGATAGAACTAGAGCTAGAAAAAAAATTGGGAAATGAAAAAATGAATAGGGTACCCACTGCTAGGAAGAAAAGGGGGAAAATCTTAATTATATTGATGAAAACTTATTTTTTAACATGAAGAAGTTGGTTTCTCCATAAGACGCTGCAGCCGCAGCAGACCAACTTCGACACAAATGAGATTTTCGCATTTGTGGAGAACGTGCAACGTAGGGTCATATTTAAATTTTCAGCCCTTAATAATTTTTTAGTCCGAGTAAACTATACATGAAATTAACGACCGATATCTTACCTAGAGCACTGTGGAATTCTTGTGAAGAAATATTGCGAATTCAACGAGTTACTTATATTTTGTTAAAGACACTTAAATTTCTTATGGCCTTTGCCATGTAAACGGAAAACGACTACAAAACGCATGCGTTGCCAGATTTCTGAAAGTCAGATTTTCGCTTTCTAAAAAAGCCCTATTCGAAATTTTATTCGAAAGTTTTATTCGACAGAACACTGCAAATTAGTCAGCTGATTGGAGCGTTGAGGCACAGATAATGAGCACTGGTTCGTTGTCTCCTATCATTTTGGCCCTATCCCTACTGACCCCAAAACTACATCTGATCGTAGTGCCTCTAGCGGATAATGTGTTGTACTACATGGGGAAAACGAAGAAAATAAAAATATTACAAGTCTTGAACTTGCAGTTAATTACTACTTCTGATACAAACAAGTTCGTCTTTTCCAGACAATTAAAACAATCATCATTGTTTTAATCAGAGGCACTGGTATTAGTAAGTAGGCTAACCAAGCGTTACACAAATTTCTTTGCAATTAAAATAGAATGGGTTTTCTATGTATAATTTTCCCATGTATTAATTTTTCCAATTTTATTAATTTCCAATGTATTAACTTACTTGGTTTAGGTTTAAACAACGGTAGACAGCTTCTTATGGTTTATAATGTGTATAATAAATAAATTAATGACAATAATCCCGGCATTAGAAATTTTTGTTATAGCTTTGTAATTGCAAACTATTACATGAATAAAACATATCATACAATACATCTGAAACATTCAAAAATATTCTACTTCATAATAGTCAATATATCAATATACGTGATTACTTTAAAAATGTGTTGTTTAGTAGTATGATTGAATATGTCATATGTTTTTTTATGTCCCAACGCCAGTTTTCGGGTAGCTTAACAATATGTGTTAAGGAAGTAAAGTCAAAACTGATTGTTTGTGCTAAAGGTAAGTAAAAAATAATTAGAAATGAAATATAGCTATCACAAAAGTTGCTCACCTTTTGAACAGGCAACCTGTGCTCATATAACATAGAAGTGTCGCCAGACATGGACTGGTGCTGAGAAACATTGACAGTTGGCTCGCAGTAAGTTAGGCAGCCATCAATATCTGTGGCTATAGAGTCCGCCATAACAGAACTGGATGGTAATGTTATCTCCATGGCACAAACATTGTTTACTACCACAGTGGTGGTCTCATCAGGCATCACTAGAAAAAGAAAACATTCAACGTTGACATTCAATAAAAATTTACCAATCATCACAACAATGACCCAATTTTCAAGCAAGTTGCTCACCGTTGTCAACAGGGACTTCATGCTCACATAATGTCATGTGAGATGTTTTGACAGACACAGACTGATGCTTAACATGATCAGTTTGCTATTGATGCATTGGGAAGCAACCAGCATCTGTAGCTACAGTCACTCCGATCGGAAGTGGCAGGGAATGATTTGCCAATAGTGCAAACACCCTGTACTGCCATGCTGCTCTTACCTAGCTTCACTATGAAAAATAAAACCAATAAAAATATAACTTTACATTATAGAATTAGTTACCTTGTTGTTTTTCCTTGTTGCAATCAGCAAATGGGTTTCGTTTATTGACACTGGCAGAAGTAGAGCATTTTGGTACTGCTAAGTCTTTTAGTTTCCATATCTTAAATGGTTGGGTATGGTTCCGCCTATTTCTCTACCTTTCACAATATCATTGACATCAAAATACCGACCACAAATGGGTAAGCCAATCTTTAATCCCGGCTTAGGTATTACTTTTTTCCACTCCAAATACCTCTTGTCGGTAGGTAAAAAACGCCCAAATCTATTTCCGTCCGGGTTTTCTTTATCGTCGATTACGCCACAAATGAAACCGTATGAACCACGAATCTTCTTATTTTGTTTCAACGCCATTTTCAAAATACATCATAGATTGTACCATAATGACGCCACAAACTTATGCAAACAATGGCGGATTGGCGGTTACAAAGAAGCTGCAAGCTGTACTGAAAAGCAAAGTTAGGGATTAAAAGCCTCACTGGATGGCAGGATCAGCAGTCATAGCACCCAGAAAACGGAGGAAGGGTATTGAAAATTTTGGGGACAGTTGCCCGTGTTATTCCTCTTATGGAGACAACGAACCAGTGCTCTTTGTCTATGGTTGAGGGTTTGAACTAGGGCTCGGCCCCGATCACATTCTTATCGGGGACACCGCTAAGCTTCCCCGATAAAACTGAATCGGGGAAGTTCGGTGCGGGGATTTCTTTTTTCGGCTGTGACTAACCCCCAGCCATAGGGGGTTAGTCTTACCAGTGACCTTGCGTTCTGATAGCCCAACGAGAATCACGTGATTAGGGTCGCATTTTGTTCTTGTTCGCCGCAGGGCAACTGCCAATTAAGATCACTATTCATTGATAATCGGGGAAGGCACCGATCACCGATATCACCGCACCGAGCACCGAAATCACTTCCCCGATTAAGATTATCCCCGCACCGGATCGACTAAAAAGCTCCCCGATTGGCGCGGGACCGAGCGCTAGTTTGAACCGGCGGAGACCAGCTTAAAAATAGCAGTTCCAGGCCTAGCAAGCAGCTGTTTATCCACTGTTTAGCATCACGAATCCATGGGTGTTTGTCGTCTACCATCAGATAGGAAAAACGACTAGAAAAAATGGCTACACTTTTGCAAAGATTCGCTGTTGCTGCGGAAAAGTCTTTACAATCTGGACGGGTACTGCTTTATCATTATTTTAACGCTATATCGAATTACCTAGGGTTAGGAAAACAATAATTAAGACATACAGTTTCCATGTACAAGCTATCTTGGGGAAATGGGTTTTAAAAGAAAGAAGAGCTAACTTCATTGTACTGATATTTTTTAAGATCTTGCGTGCTACCACTTCGTATGCTAAAGCATCATCGGCATTCGAACAACGACGACATCTAAATGTTCATGAATATGTCAGCTATACCCTGCTTCAACAAGAAGGAATTGCAGTACCAAAGTTTGGAGTAGCTACATCCAAAGAGGAGGCTCAGAAGATAGTTGAAGAGCTAGATTGCCTTGATGTAGTGGTTAAAGCTCAAGTATTGACAGGAGGAAGAGGAAAAGGATATTTCAAAGGTGGCCTTAAAGGTGGAGTCAAAACCGTCTTTTCGTAAGTGTGAACTTTACATCTGTCCAATTGTTTTAATCATTGAAAATTTATTCAGGCCTGAAGAAGCAGGAGATATAGCTTCAAAAATGCTTGGTGACCTGCTCATTACCAAGCAAACTGGTGAGAAGGGTAGGATTTGCAACTCTGTTATGGTTACTGAACGGAAGTATCAGAGAAGAGAATACTATTTCACCATAATGCTGGAACGTGCTTATGGTGTAAGTATATCTTTAGATTTAATGAGGTTGCTATTTAAAAATTTTTTTTTTAAACAGGGACCAGTACTCATTGCATCCACACATGGTGGCATGAATATTGAAGAAGTGGCCCATGAAAATCCTGAAGCTATTATCACTGAACCAGTTGACATAATTAAAGGTTTTTTTGTTGTTTTTTTGTTGTTTTTTTCTCACTTGTGTGTAAATCTAAGGGAACATTGCAAGAGTTAATATTTTTTTAGGACTTACTAAAGAGCAGGCCCTCTTAGTGGCTGATAAATTGGGTTTGAATTCCAAACGGGAAGAAGCTGCGGATATGTTTATTAAACTGTATAACTTATTCATCAAATACGATGCTACCATGATTGAGATCAATCCTTTAGCTGAGGATCAAAACGGAAAACGTATAATCTGAAATATTGTTTTATGAGGCCGGATATTCCGTAACTTTGAGTAACATTTTCAGTTATGTGCTTGGATGCAAAGATGCGGTTTGATGATAACGCCGATTTCAGACAGTCGACCGTGTTTTCGTACCGAGATTGGACCCAGGAAAATCTACAGGAGGTTGAAGCTGCCAAGTTTAACCTTAATTACATAGCTCTCGACGGTATTCGGAAAATCGTTTGGAATAGCTTGACGAACAGGTTAGCATTCTTTTTTCTCGTAGGTGACATTGCTTGTTTAGTAAATGGCGCTGGACTTGCCATGGCAACTATGGATATCATTAAATTGCATGGCGGAGAGCCAGCAAATTTTCTCGATGTTGGTGGCGGTGCAACGTCAGCGCAAGTTAAAGAAGCGTTCAAAATTATCACGGCCGATCCAAAAGTTCATGCAATTTTGGTCAACATTTTTGGAGGCATTATGCGTTGCGACGTCATTGCGGAAGGAATCATTATTGCAGCCAACGAGTTAAATATCAAAACGCCTATTATATGTCGGCTTCAGGTATGGATATTATGTCGATGGTTAACAGTTTGGGAAGGCTAATTCTTGGTTTGTTTGTTGTTTTTCCTCTAGGGAACTAATGTTGATGAAGCAAAGGTTCTTATTGCTAATTCTGGATTAAAGATCTTGCCCTGTGACAATCTTGATGAAGCTGCAAGACTCGCAGTGAAACTGTCCAGCATTGTTTCATTAGCTAAGGCAGCAAGATTAGACGTGAATTTTGAAATCCCCATCTAAACCCTATGGGATTAAACTAGATCATCTGGTAGAATGAATTATACTATTGCTCTCATTGCTCCCGTGAGGCAAGGGATCATATATGTAAATTAAAACACTGTTGTTTGACATCGATTAACTTGAAAAACAGCTTCCAATACAGGAGAATGATGCTGATATCTCTTCGGTAACCAAATATTTCACATAGAAGGAAAAAATTTACATCTTACATTTTTATTTTACATTCACTCTGTTAGCTGTTTCTTTAAAAAATTCTGTCTGTTAAATACATAGGCAATAGTCTGGTGCATATTAAATACGTATGTCGGTAGTAGGGATCATCATCTCTCTTGGAATGCAAATTTCAATTGATTTTAGAGGTTCCTATTCGGCGGAAGTGGAAAGGCCTTTAGAATTTAGCGGCAGAATACCCCTAATTGGCGGAACCAGAGTCATAACCCCTGGTTGCTTCACTATGACTATTTTCCCTCTAAAAAAAGGGGGTACCTATTTTCGGAGGAAACTAAATGAAAAAACGAGGTTTTTAGGGCGAAGTGCAAGGGTGATTTTCCGCCTGGTGCGATCGCCATCTAGCTACATACCATTCTCTGATTGGAGTGAACACCAACACACCAGCAAAAGGCGCTCTCGTCGGGTGGAAAACGAATAGTTTTCTCCGCAAAAGAGTACCGAGTACTTTCTGAGTGGGAAAATAACCATAGTGAAGCAACCAGGTAGACCTCTGGTTGCTCACACGTTGCTTGACTTTGGCGCAACCTAACTGATTCGGAGTAATGGCCACAGCATTTCTAATAGAACCTGTTCTTTAAGACTTATAGGAATGTATTATTGCTTATAAAAAGGTGAGTTAATAAACCTTATTTATTTATTACCAAAAATAAAATGTTTATTTCTTTATCAAAACACTTTTCAGAGCAAATATATTAGGAAAATGTTATACACATTGCATTAAGCAGCTCACTGTGAGAGCAACGCTAGACGGCACGTTTCTCCTTCAAAATTTAACGTGGAATGGATTATCTTGCCCTGGATGATATTACCTCTTGCATTTGATACAGCCCACTACGGTTCTACACCTTTCAGGCAAAATAGTGTTGATCGTTCAAAGACTGTTGCTTGAAAGTTGAAACTAAGTTGTTTAGCTATACGCAACTTATGGCTTGGACCCGATTACCTGAGACCCGGCTTACTACCAGAAGGTGCTGGCGCGAGACATAATAAATATGTTTTCATTTGTACATTGTATGTATATTTTGTTTGTTTCAGCTATCGTGCAAGTTTGGTAAGTTGGTAAGTAAATCAAAGCTCTTTTTTTTAAGTGGAACTATTTTAAACCACCATTTTACAAGAAGGCGCCGGGTTTTCCGTGTTGAACTCCACCCGATCGAAACCCATTAGCAGGTTTTCGGGGTATGTCGGGTCAGGGCCGAACCCTACTAGCAATCAACGACGAATGCCTTATGGCTGTGAATAGTTGTGTCTGCAGGAAAATCTAAACAAATATGGCGACACCCTTGCTAGAGTCCAACATTTGTCGTCTTTGCACTGCAGAATTTGACCATGGTTTCAATATATTTGAATCCTCTAATTTATCTCACCAATTGGACACTATTATTAACCGATATTTGCCTCTAAAGGTGAGCAAAATATCTTACGCAAATTCGAAATTTTTATAGGCTTTTCATTGAACAAAACGACTACAGAAAGCGCCATTATTTTAAATCTTCAAAGAAAAGTTCCGGGTACTTACTGGTTCATGTTCATTACGTAGGTTTATTACGAAAAAAAAGTTGTGAAAAGATTTTGTTGGTTTATTGGGTCTTATGTTTCTTTGAATGGTTTGAAATAGATT
Source organism: Daphnia magna (assembly GCF_020631705.1). Lineage (NCBI taxonomy): Eukaryota > Metazoa > Arthropoda > Branchiopoda > Diplostraca > Daphniidae > Daphnia > Daphnia magna. The sequence continues at coordinate 6,862,944 of NC_059186.1, read as the reverse complement.
GGACAAGCATTGGAGCAAATAGATAGATTGATATCATAATCAACTGTTGTTGTTAATTCTTGAATGAAAAAATGTTTTTTAAAGCAAAAATTTGCATGGATTCATTTTATTATATTAGGTCCTTGATGATGGAAAGCTACCTCGTCACATCTGTCAATCATGCAATCAAACGATTATAGATATTTCAACATTCTTTGATGTGCTGATAGCTGGACAAAGAAGGTTACGTGAATTATGGAAAGAAGAGGTAAAGATCCAATAGGTTTTTTTGCATAAAAAAATTGTATTTTCTTTGTTTTAGACAGAAAGACAAAGAAAAGAAAAAAAACTTTCGGAAAAAGCTGTGTACTATGAAGATGTGAATATTGACATTCCTGGTAAAAAAATTAGATTTTTAAAACATTTACATTGATGATGGATTTTTTTTTTTCTGAATGTGAAAACAGGAGGAGTTTCATTCTTTGATTGTAATCATACAATCAGTTTAGCCATAGAGGGTAGAGAAGCACCACGTCGAAAACCGGGGCGTCCTCGAAAGCCGAAACCCACGGAAGTTGAACTTGAATTTTTGATAACGAGTGATACTCAAAAGACCAATGAAGAGCAGCCAGCACCTGAAGATATCGTTGATCCCGAACAAGTAAGAAACACATGTTTTAAAACAAAACTTTTCATCTCGTGATAGTTACATTTCTAGCTTTAAAAAAAGTTTCAATCTTATTCATAAAATACTGTATCTATGACTGAAAAAGTGACCCATCCATATAATAGGAACTCGATTCGTTTTCTTAAGGCTTTAGAATTGATGTTCAAAGAGGCAGAAGAGAAACGTCTGACGACTGGGGACGTTTCCGGCATGCGCCGTCGTCGACGTCTACCGCAGAGGTAACACACCATTCTGTTCACAGCATATTTCTAATTCATGCAACCTTTTACTGTCGATCAGATTCCCAGGCGAAGTACAGGGTAAGGAACTAGAAGCAATCTTGAAAGATGAAGGAGTAATCGAGCCAGATGAAGAAAACGAAGAAAATCTTGTCGAAGAAGAAGACGAGGAAGTAGAGCTACAAATGAATCGAGAAACTCAAAATGAGCTTGAAAAAGGGAGCGACGAAGAAAATGCCATGAGCATGATTTTGGTGAATAAACACTTATATCTTGATTGGGATATCAGGGTCGCCTTTTTTTTACATTTAGATGTTTTTTTTTTTTTTAAATATTGGCTAAAGTAGTATGATTGATGTACAGGAAGAAAGCGAAGTTGAAGATAGTCGCAGCTATATACGAAACAGTGCGTTTAAAGTAAAGATGAAGAGCAAAGTTGGTCGTCCAAAAAAACGCCGTTTCGTCTGCGAGTATTGCGGAAAATCATTTCTCCATTCTGGTCACTTTGCACACCATATTCGTACTCGGCACGAACAATCTCAATTCATATGTTTGACTTGTAAAGTGTCGTTTGTAACGAAGGAAGAGCTGAATAATCACCAAAAAGAAGTCCAACACACAGGCGAAGGAATTTCGGAAGTTCAAATTATGGAAGAGACAGATCGCGAACTAGACGAGTCAGCAGAGGTTTGATTTTGCAGATTTCATGTTGTGTGCTCTAAATAACATTTTTTTTTCCCCAAAAATTTGTGAAGCAACAGGTTGAACTTAAGTGTGCGTCTTGCGAAAAAACTTTTCCCCTCCAATCGGCCTTAACGAATCATATCGTCACCCAACACATTACAGAAAATAGTAATGTATGCGACTTATGTGGCAAGACCTTCTCACACCCTAGCTCAGTGATTTACCATAAAGAGGTATTATTATATTACGTGTGGTCTTTGTAGTCCTTACCTTACTGTCACGTCTTTGTTGGGAGTAATAGGTGGCCCACAGCAAAAGTGCGTACGTCTGCACCATTTGCAAAAAAGGCTTTAAACACAAACAGCTTCTGCAGCGTCACAGTTTGGTTCATTCAGATGATCGACCTTTCGTGTGCGATGTTTGCGGCGCAACATTTAAGACTCGGGCAAACTTATACAACCACAGCAATATACACAGCGAAGAAAAGCCTTACCAGTGCACCTTTTGTGATGCAAAATTTTCACATAAAACTTCTTTGATCCTACACACTCGTTGGCATACCGGCGAAAAACCCTACACATGTAAATACTGCGACAAAAGCTTTTCTCAGGTATTAGGCAGAGCCTATAATGCATATAAGAAAAAAATCATACTACCAGCATAGTTGGTTTAGGGGGGAAATCTCCAAGAGCACATGCGGATCCATACAGGAGAGAAACCATTTAGCTGTGAAGTTTGCTCTAAACGCTTCACTACATCATCGCAACATCGACTGCACATGAAGGTGAAGAAAATGATAATAAGCTGTTTTACCTTTTTTTGTTAATGCCATTTTTTATCCGCATGGATTCAGAGACATACAGGAGAGCGACCGTGGAAATGTGAGTACTGTGGGAAAGATTTTCTTCATAAAGATTCATGGAAATGCCACCTTCGTCGACACCGTGGTGAAAAGCCGTTCTCCTGCCCTGTCTGTCCACGAACTTTCACTGAACAGTGGGCTCTCAAAAAGCATGTTCGTCTTCACACAGGTAAACAAATAGCAAAATATAAGCTGACTAACGAAGAATTCACCATTCTTTCCACATTGATTTCGAAGGCGAAAAGCCTTATGCGTGCAACATCTGCAGCAAGTCTTTCTCGGACCTATCTAATCTGCAGAAACATAAGAAAATCCACAAGAATCTCCAACCACCCATGGATGATGTTGCTATATTGGGCGACACGTCAGCATCTGCTCCCGTCTCCAATGATGGAGACGGAGCGGAAAATGCAGTCTCTGCTCTGACTGATGGACAGCACATCTTTTACGTGACGGCCGACCAAACCCAGCTTGTAATTAGGACTATTGGTTCGGAAGAGGCTGGTCTGATATCAGATGGTAACATCGAGTATTCATCAATGATGGACAACGATGTTGCCATGGTACATCTGGATGAAGATGAATCGCAGCAATTAAATGTCGAACTACAATCAGAACAGACTGATGATTCTGAAAGCGTCCTAGCCATTGTCGGAGAGGATGGCGCAGATGATGTACAACAAGCAATTGAAATCACTACAGAAGATGGTCGCCGCGTCACTTTGCTCATTCCGGCCAACGGTGATCCTTGTGAAATATCTCCTGATTATTAGAAAGTGCAGCTTTAAACTATTTTTGCCAAAGTTCGGCTAAGGTTTTTTTTATTATTATTATTATTATTATCTTAATTTCCCTCCAAAAATTAGTTCATTGCTGCTTCATCTCATCGTCGTATTCAAATGCCGTAAACGCGAATGGCAAAATACAACATTCTCTGCCACGTCAATGGCTAGACAGATCTCGCGTTCTCCTAGTTGTTCTTTGTTTTTGTTTTTTGTTTTTTTTGTTTTTTTAAACATTCACAATGCGCAATTGAATCTACCAAATCAATGGCAAGAATACAGCAATGTGAATCCAAGGACAATTGGTCCAAACTTTTCAAAAGGCAGTGTCTGGAAGTACTGTTTCCGGATGCACATGCCACATTGACTTGCATTCTCGTGTAACTCGTTTCGTTACGCATTCCGTTCACTTGGATTCAACCAACTCTATCGCCAGTAAACTTTTCGATTTCGATTTTCCTGTCAATTTAGACGGATGGACCAACCAGAACCTAGTTCTGGCGTTGAAACACGTCTGGGGTACGGATAGGATTCTGCTATTGACGTCGCATTTGCGAGAAAATTCGAATAAGAAGGCGACGACAAAGCAAAACACTTGCATTCTCTAGATCGTTTGCAAGTGAAACGTACGATATTTGCGATGGGGTCCTTTATAAAGATAGCATTTATTTCACTTTCTCTAGGTGTGGTGTTAGTCGCTTCAAACGTTCAAGTTAACGTGCTAAAGGAAGAGAGACGGCGACTTTATGGCCTAGATTTGAGAGCTTCTGCTTTCAACGTATATCGTTTGTTTAATTTGATACTCAAATAAAATTTTCCATAATTAGAAGCATATTTGACCATGTTCGTGATTTACAGTATCCTCCTTGCCTTTTTGCCACAAGAGCGCCTTTAGGGAACCATTCATCAGTTCCATCATATGTTGGAGTCTGCAACGATATTGTTACTTGGATTTCTAAACATTTTCGTATGAAGTAAGAATCGTTTTTCCCCGTTTAAAATTACTTAACCTAAACGGTTCTACTCAAATTTAAGATTGACCTACGTGCCTACAAATACTTCGGGTATTGTCAAGGATGGGTTGATTCCTGCGCTCATCAAACAAATTGTCAATGGGGTTCGTGTTTATATACCCTTCTAAAAAGGGAGTATTCACTATTCTACTACATCCACAGTGAATCTTTATACTTTAGGAAGTCGATATTATACCATATGCGTTTGCCCCTTCGGTGACGCTCTTACAGCAGTTGGATTTTACCATCACTCTTCGCGTAGAGGATTACAACCTGTTACAACAATGGCCAAAAGAAGAGAGCCGTCTTATTGCGTATATAAGACCCTTTTCCTACGAGGTAAAGCCAATCTCCTTACTAAATTTTTGAATGTGATTTTAAATTCATCTTCCAGGTTTGGTTGCTATTTTTTGGTTCGACTGGTATTGTTGTTATTTTTATGGCCATACTGACTCATTATCACCATCAATTGGGCACAAGTTGGAACTCCACGAATTTCATGAACGCTTTTAATCACCACACTATTTACGTTATCACAGTGATCACCGGACAAGGTACCTGCACGGACTTAAGTGTGCTATTACGAAAATATTTTTTGTTTTCTTTTTCTATCCCACGTAAAGGTAACAGCATATCTCCAAAGGTAAAATTTCCGTTACGCCTAATAGCAGGAGTGTGGTGTCTGACGATGGTAGTTTTGGTGAATGCCTACTCGAGCACGTTAATGTCCTATTTGACCGTTCCAAAGTTAACTCCTATTGTGAACACGCTTACTGAATTGGCAGCTAGTCGTGATTCACAGCTAACGATTGATTTTGAATCGGACATGTCTCGTATGTTTATGGTAGGTTGCGAAGCAGAGGGAAAGCAGAAGGTTCAACATTTTTAAATAATTATGTTATCACAGGAAGCCAGTTCTGGGCCATTTAAAATAATTGGTAATTCATTGCGTAACAACCCTCAGCTACTCATCAAAAGTGGAAGTCTAGAAGGAATGAACAATGTTTTACTGCGTGGCAATGTATACTTCGCGGTAAATACTAAAACTCCCACGTTTTAAAAGAGAATCTGGCGTAGCATCGTTTTTTCTTTCTACATTAGAATCGTCCAACTGTTAAATACCTAATGTCGATGGACATGAAAAGTCACACCAAATGCCGCTTGACCTCCTCGGATCCCATTCCGTACATCCGAACTTACTCGATGGGTTTACCTAAGGGTAGTCAACACAACTGGATCATCAATCACGAGTATAAATATATTAATTTGTTGTTATTAATTATTAAACCGTTTTCGATTCCACCACCATTTCCTAATTTTCTTTCGCAGTTTGCAATATTTGCAGGAAAGTGGTCTACTGGACCACTGGTTAAAACAGTACACACCCAACGTTGATAAATGTATGGTCGGGAAGAGCAAACCTCACGAGCGGATGATTCCCTTCTCCCTATTGGATCTATCAAGTGCCTTTCTACTTTTAGGCATCGGCATCGGATTGTGTTTATTTGCGTTTCTGTTAGAATTAATTGCCTCTTTGCATGCTTACCAACGCGAAAGGATCAACCGCCTAGTGGTCCCTTAGTAATCCAACAGCTGTTCAAATCAGTGTTGGCGATAGTTTGATATTTAAAATTATTTTCAAAGATCAGGCTATCCAATCGCTAGTAGCACAAAGTGCTGGTAGATACAACATAATCGTCCAATAGTTAAATGTATTTTTTTGTCACACAAATCTTGCGAAAGCATCTGTCGAATAGACGTTGAAATGGGTTTCTGAGATTTAAGTCCTAACAACGGGCTTATTAGGCTACATTGATTGCAAGTTTGAAAAAGGGCTTGGCAAACGCTATTGAGTAACAACAGTACCCTTGGATGAATGCAGTTATGCTTCGATTGTCTACTCAGCAAACAGACGTTTCAAAATCATTTATAGAATTTGCACCTATACCTTTTTGTCGGAGGCAACCTTAATGACCTTTTCTCTCTTTCTGAAAGTAGCGAGATACAGTAGTCTGCATCGTCTGCCGAATAAATACAACAATTGATGAAGAAGTTTTTGTCCAAGGTGCCTTCATAGCCCCTTTTTATTGGAGCTCTTGTGTATGAAAGTTTTTGTTTGGAAAACAAGAATTAGCACTTTTCTTGAGTGAGTGTTTTTATCCGGATTTATTGGCCATTACTTGCGGAAGTTAAAAGAACGCGTTTTCTATAAAAAAAAAAAAAAAAAAAAAAGAGTTGTTCCACCACAAAATGGAAATACCACAGTATATAGCCTTGGGTGGTTTTCAGTCAAACCTATATAAGCACGAGTGAAAACAAAAACTTATCAGTCTTGCTCGTTTACTTGTTTAAACAGCATTCAATGTGCATAACACTGACGCTTCAGTCTACGGCTATATTTTCCACCCTACCCCTCTCCGTCTTGCGTATTACTCACAGAATTGTAGTCTGTTTCTAACGTAGAAGGTGCATTCCTACAAAACTTACCGAGAAAGAAGGCTTCTGCTATTACAAACCAGATTGACCAAAATGAGGCGTTTTGTTGAACACGTTAAACTGAAATTATACCGGCGGCTTTTCACGGTAATATCTTTGGGTGTCATCTTCTTACTTGTATCCCAGCTAAGTCATCAAAATGGTTTGAAGTATTTCTACGTCAGCAGTAGCTCAAAAGCCCTCGAAGAAGAACGCTTATTACCAATAGCTGGCGCTAGAAATAGTTTGCGAGAAAAGCCTATCAAATATGCAGTCTTTTGCGCCTCCACTCCTAACGGAGCAAGTTATCGCTCGTTCGACTATGCCTACAATCTGCCGTTGACTGCACTAGCCTGGGAGCGAATAGGTTACAAATCTATTGTCCTCATTATTGGCTCTCGGTGCGAATGGGAAAATGATCCGGCTTTGAGACTTATTTTGGCCCGTCTGGAAGAAAGACGAGGAACTACAATCTTCATTGAATCTCCACTTGAATATCGCCAAACGCTTAGCCAAGCAGCCAGAATTTTCGTCGCCAATATGAAGGAGTTCTCTGGTAATGAAAACGATTACTTAATTACTACAGATGCAGACCTTTGGCCATTGCGGAAAGAACATTACATACCCGACCCAAACATGGACGTCATGTTGTTGCACTGGGGATGTTGTGGAAACTTCACAATGAACAACAGAACATACACTATGTATCCAATGAGCAACATTGGGGCTACTGTGGCTGTTTGGCGAGACGTTATAAACACCAATCATTCGTTGGCTTTTGACACTGAAAGTATTCTGGATTACCTCGAGGAAATGTTCGGTGACCAGGCCAGAAGTCCAGTAATTGTTGGCGAGGAAAGGTGGTTCATGGATCAACAGCTGGTCACCGTTCGTTTTACAGAATGGATAGAGAAACATGGAGAAAACACTGTTTACAGGGTATCTGACGAAGGATTCTATCGCGTTGATCGATCTTGCTGGTCGGAAGTTGATTCTTTAGCACCAGAGAACTTCACGCATCGATTTGATGCCCATTTACCTAGCAAAGGCTACCTACCCATCCAGCAATCAAGAATGGAACCGCTAATCCATCTCATGTATGGCAAAAACTCGTGGGAAACTAAATGGGTCGAGAAATACAATCAAGAATTTCTTGCTAATGTTGATAACTGGATAAGATTTCGTAAATTGGGATAACTGATTTTCTTTTCCATGAAAGGATCGTGGGAGTACAGCCACCATCCACCATTAGAACAACCATTCTAACCTATATAATATTTCTGTCCTGAAGTTTTCGTTACTGTTTCATTTACTTTTTATCGACAGTTTATGATCAAATCTATGTTTCAGTATCACATGTTATTATTTGCTTCGATATTTTCGTTCGAACTTTGAATGACATAGTCAGTACACGTAAAACCATCTTCAAAGCAAAATTTTCTTGTCAGACGATAAATTCACTAATAAGAATCTTGCGAGTACCGAAAGATATGGTTGTCATTTTAACGCATCGTATCAGACAATGATATTACTTCAACGAGAGATCCCCTCCCCATCATGTACCTTCAAAAAAAGGAGAGACTGTTATGTTAAGGTATGTCTTTTTGGATAAGGAATCTCCTTGCATCAAGGAAATAGGAGATAGCCTAGTAATGAAATGTGTCATCTGTTGAGCATGAAGAACTCTCCTTAGATCAGCGGATTCGTATAGATGATTTTAAGGCAAAGAATGACATCGACGAGGAGTTGTCGATCCGTGATTTAAGTGCATGGAATTTCGGGAATTTTGGCATATTTTTGACGTTCCTGACCTTCATTTCCCTACATCACTGCGGAGTTCTGGCATATTTTACCAAAGCGTACAAGGAATTTTCCTAAGTTGACAACTCCTCGGTAGTCGACTCTCATTTTTGTATTTATTTTCGGTGTTGTTTATACTACGACTTTATTATACGGTATACATATGGTGTAGAAAGGCAGGGCCATAACGTTTTTGTTTTCCGAGACTTTAAAATAAACGAATTTTTGTTCTTCCATTAATGTTCTTCCTGCTCAAGGCGAGCAGTTGGTTGATGGAATTGCTGGTGCAGTCACAGACGCTCCTGGAGGTCAAAAGAGGAAACCGAACAAGGCATTGTGGGATGCCTCCTATCAACGTAAACGTAGACTAGCCAAGAGAGCAAGGGAGAAAGCAGAAAGGGCCTCCCTGGAACAACAAGCATCCAACGAAGTTGGTTCGATTAAGGTTTGCGGAAACGCAGATGGCAATATCGATCACGTGCCCTGCTGTGCAACACCGTCGGTCTCTGCGTAAGAATTGTCTTACATAGAGGATTCGAGTTTCGAAACCGTTGCAACTGCCACTGATGACGATGCTCCGGCCCGTACAGACCCGGTGCCTGTTTCTATCGAATTGGCTGATGGTCATGCTTATGAGAAGCATACCCTAGTTTCCAGCCGGCAGGAGCTTCCCGTTTCTCTTATTCAAGGTGCGCCATCGGTTGATTTAGCCACCATGTCCGTCAAGGATATTGCTGCTATTCACCAGAGGATATGAAAATGTTTTTTTTTTAATCTATAATTGTATAGGCGCTCATGTCACCCACTGGTTCCTTCGTTTTCAGGCCTTCTATGTTCAAATGGTCTCTGTCGCCAAGACCTTTTTTCCTGGGTATGCACATGCAGCCATTATATTTATTGTTTCATTACTACAGAACAGGATTTGACGGATAAATAAAAAAAATTCTAAATTCAAGTGAAACACGGCAAATACAAACTCATATAGATAAGTAGTGTAAGTGAAGTGTTTTTTTCTTTTTTTGATCAGACAATGGAAATCCTCAGACTAAGGCACGGACTAAGGACGTCGAAGAGATACATCACGTGTAAAGACATCGACTCGTCATAGAGAGGAGCTATTTACATACGTTCGCGTGTATTCCGGCAAGGTTATACAATCACATTTGAAGAACAAATGGATATCTTTATCCCTAGTGATAATCTGGTTTCTGTTCGCAGAAATCGACACTAAACGATTCTCTCTCTTACAAAATCCGAGCATCTGTCTTATAAAATCGGCAAGGTCATATGAACTACTTGAAGTATTTCTAAGCAATAACTACATTTTATACAATGGTCCTTTGCATCCCCGGCGATCCCCGGTGCAGGGGCTCAAACTTTGTCAAGTCGTGTCAAGTGCTTTTTGTGTGTATTGATTCTATTGTCCTTCATCTCTAGCTTCCTGTTGGCTGCCCCCATTTTCCTTCTTCAAAATTTTCATACTGCTTTGAAATGTGCGGCTTTGTTTTAGACTACAATTTTTATTCGTATCGTAGACGTCGATCGAGGAGCGTGCTGTAAAGCCAGTATTTTTACGGTTATTTATGGTCTTATGGACGAGTAGGGTGACATACTAGATGCTTCACACCAGCGTCCGTGTGTGTTGTAAGCCAGCAGTACACAGACCGATTTGTTTCTAGGGGTTGTTTATTTTAGGCCATGTTTTATTGTAAGTTTTGACGGGAGCTTAAAAGCAAAAGAAAGATAAATTGATAAAGGATAACAAAGCATTTGACAAAAAACCAGACCGGTTCCTATTTGATGTGGCTCTAAAATGGTCCTGGTTGATCGTGTCAGGTCTACGTTCTAACTAAGGTCCCTAACCGAAATTGTCAATTATATCGTGTTCTGAGACAACATGCTTGTTTAGTATGGCATTTCATGCTAAAACGAATACTGCCTCAAACAAAGTTAAAATTTTTAATCTGCAAAGTTCGATGTTAATGTATCTGTCTCCGGCATGTTATAAAATTTATTGTGCCATCAATTTCATTTGTTTTAATACACTCTGTGGCACAGGATGTCGATGAGTTATATTTTGGATACGGAAAGAAGGAAATGAATGTTTGTTCATGTAGGATTCCAGCGGATCGATAACTGAGGGCGCTTTGTGTTAACAACCGGAGGGAAGGGTGTGTCTGAATTAAGGAAGGCTTATTTCCTTGTCTCTTCTGTTATGAGTAATTGTGATGGTAATAGAAGTACTACAAAGCTTTTTGAAAGAAAAAAAAAGAGAAAAAGGATGTAACGAATTTAGTAAACGAGGTTTCAGATTACTAGGGCTGAATTCTTCGTCCGGTAAACTGCCTAAAAACCCAAAAGCTTTGGAGGTGCTTGAGAGTTTGGCCGGGCGCTTGGGCGGCTGGGGCTGGCTATTAATGAATAGAGGAATAGTCGAAGCGGTCGAACGTCGAAGTCGAATACGAATTCGTCTGATCGCCTGGCACTGTTGTATTTCTTTGTATTAGCTCAGCCTCAAATATTCCGCAGTACAGGCACACTGACAGTTGAGAGCAGGTAATGCCCGCAGGATAACGCCGAAATTTGAAAGTTAATAGTGAAAGGGAACAAGGTAAGTGCAAGTTACGTCACGTTGTGGAAAAGGATATTTGCCAAATTGGGTTTCAGGTCACGTTTCGATTGGACTGGATTGTTCAGTTCATACATAATCAGCCTTTCCCTTGCCGCATTATTCCAGGTTGGTGCGCCCTGAAATATCCGTTGGTGCCGTGTTGCCCCGTCTGATGTTGCGGAGGGATGAGAAATCTATTTCGAGCACACGTCTTCCCATTCCCATAGTAAACAATACGGCTTCGCCTAACTGAGCTTCGGCTTCTACTAAAGTGAACTGATGCTGTATGTTTGTATGTGAAAAGGATACTTCCAGTCAGCCATTTATCAACAACCAACATTCCAAAGATGCAGGAAAATAGTTCACAACAAGGTCTGTTTTTGTGAAAATGCAGCTTAGTTGAAAGAAATTTAATGATTAAACATCTTTTAATTATCACAGATCAGATAGTTATGACACCAGGGAAGAGGACAGCCAATTCCACCATCATTATGGTGGAAAGACGTCCTATGGCTATTAAAGATGAGAAAGAAAATGTCCATGTTGCAGGTGGAGCTCATAAGGGGATAGTGATTAATAAAAATTCTGTTGCAACTGAGGATGATCCAACTCCAGTACAACTATCACTTGAGTTTTGTGTATACTTGGTGAATGCTGCCACAAACATCCATACCAAAGAGAGCAGGCAATTGCGATTTTGGTTCAAGGAGGCTGTCTCTGAATGTGAGCAGCCAAAAGTGGCACAGGAATTCTTTAAGAAACTTGTGGCCCCTTTCGAATTTCCAAGAGACTATGTAGGCTTCATTAAGAAGATTATGAAGCTAATGCAACAAGATTACCCTACTCTTCGAAAAATAGAAGTGGAGTTAAAGCAGCTTGGCCAATCAAGTCAACCTCCACCAGATACAGGTATGATTCTCTATAATTTTGGGTTCTTGCCTATGTATGTGACAGTAAGGATATAACTGAATTGACTTCTACAGCCAAGCGGGGAACAATACTTTTATCAGTGGGAGTAAAGGGGAAGTCTTCCATAGAGGTTAAAGGTTAGATTCATGTGATGCTCTTTTGCAATTTTCTGACTTGAGTATGCTGGACTTGTATAAGCTGGGTAGATGCACAAAATTCCATTTAAAGTTTTCAATATATACCATATATAATTTGCATTTACACCAGTACAATCAGATGATTCATTTTCTCCCTTAATATTTACTAACAGTATGTGCGTGCTGTGTTCCTCAACTGCTATGACATACCCTGTACCAAAATAGCTTACACTAATAGAAATTAAAGGCAACAATAATAACAAGCAAAATCGATAATCGGTTGAAAATATTACTGACGGCAATGTTTCTGTATAGGTATGATGGACCAGGATGTGAGTTTAACTGAAATTGAAGTCACATCGACTCGTTTGTTGGAAATGATTGAATCGGCGTACCCTAACCCTCTGTCCGTGTCCGAAATGGCCAGGTACGTTATGTTATTAATCGATATGCAATGTGACAATAATTATAATTTCTGTTTTTCAGGCAAACGCAGAGTGAAACACAGAAGGTATCCTCACTGCTCGCAGAACTTCAAGCTAGTGGTTTGGTGAAAACTGTGAACGGAAACGAGTCTTTCACACGTGTTGTACGCAACGAGAATAAAGTTAAAGTGGTCAAGCAAATGCCCAAAATCGTTAAGGCAAAGCAACCTACCATCGCAATTATTACTTCCCAGTACTGTGAGAAACTTGCAGTAGACGCTATGATGGATGATCAAGAAACTTTTGTACGCTACACTACCGTTGGTATGCGTATTTTCTTATTAGTGCCTGCTGATGCTGACTAATTTTATCATTTTCTACTCAGGTGAATCAAATATCTACACGTTAGGTAACATCGGACAGCACAGAGTAAGATAAATTGCTCGCAATCAAACATGTAGTTTTGAAACTCATTTTACTGTTTGGTCTTTATTGCAGGTGGTTTGTACCAAACTTCCCACCGTTGGCCACACACGAGAAGCGTTGATTGCCTCCGGAAGCACAACAACCCGGCTATTAGGAACATTTCAGGCAGTTGAATTCGTGATCTTGGTGGGAGTGGGGGGAGGAGTTCCCCATTACACGGATCATGCACGCCACGTTCGTCTAGGTGATGTGGTTGTTTCTTCGCCCATCCCTCCCAAAAAGTAATTATTCGACACTATAATTTAATCATTTAATTGAAATGGCACTGATCGTACCGTCGTTACCCACTCTAGAGATATATATACATACTGTGAACTAGAGCCGGTAAAGGAAGGACAAACACAAATGAATCCAGTATATGAGACGAAATCCTGGGCCCCGCCAACTTTCCTCCTCCAAGAAATAAGTGCCCGTTTGAAAGCCCAGGTAGGATTTTGTTTCCCCTGAATTATTGCCAGCGGTGGCAGGAGCAATTACCGGCTCTTATATAATTTATCAGGTTGAAGACGATCCGACCCAGGCAGTTTGGGATAAATACATCACAGAAGGAATAAGTAAACTGTCTAAGGATGGCGTCAACTTTTCCCGTCCCCCGGAAGATACTGATAAATTATATATGTCTCTTGGAGGCTCTGACGTGATTGAGGTGACGCACCCGACAGGTTCTTCTGAAAATGGGTAAGTGCAAACTGAAAAGCCATAAAAAACCATTGACTGAAACTGAAAGCAGTACAATAAAGTAACGGTGATGGCACTATATTATGATTTTTCTTTAGGCGCCAACCAGGAAAGCCAGTCATTCACCTTGGACCAATAGCTGCTGGTCGTCAAGTGAGCAAAGACGATCAGCTCCGACAAGATTTTGCAGCCCGTTTTGGGATCTTAGCGTTCGATATGGAATATGATGCGGTCATTGAAAGTGTCTATGGTAACCGAAAAGATTCTTATTTGATAGTCCGTGGAATAGCTGACTACAAGGATGGTTCAAGGAAAAAAGATTGGCAACCGTATGCCTCACTGGCAGCGGCGGCATTCACAAAAGCCGTCATCTGCTCAATGAACCTTTCTAATGATGACTAGCGTCAAAGTTTGCTCCAGGTGGTGTAAAACAAAAGCGCTCTTCATTCGGTCCAAATTCTCTCCAGAACTTGCATCTCTTCAAATCACTGGATCTGTTCGTTTGTTAAGATCTGACATTCATCCTATTTTAAATCTTTTGATCGACTCACCTATCAGCTGCATTTTCCTCTTTTGCTATTCCCAATTGCGTCCTAGTCCCAACAGCTATATTAGAGTATTAGATCGAATATAATATATTGTATTTCTGCAGCTAATTATTTTAGCTTTAGCTATGACTTGGCTTCAACCAAAGTTTTGCATCTTTTGAATAAAAGATAAGGTAACTAGGAGATAAAAACTAATCGTCGATTTTATTTATTGCATCGCGTGTGGGTGTACACAGAACAGTTAATATTTCGTTTCCTTTTCGTGAAACATAGCCCTTTTATTTAACTTTCACTGATAATTTCTTCTAATGTTGTACTTGTCGGAGACATTCAAAACACTGACAGCTAAAAAACAAATTCAACTTTTTTACTTGTAAGCATAATCTAAACGATTAAAGTTGTAGCAGTTAGTTGAAATTATGGTGCAGCCATTATACACGGCAAAAAATTGTATTCCCTTTCAAGAACAGTTACAATAAATATTCTTTTCAACATAAAAGGCAGACTCATTTTACTCCTTTTCCCGCCTACAACATCCACATTGCTAGATTGCTTATTAATAAGGTAACATCAAACACTTCAGAAGTTATAGATTCGTTCGAATCCACTTCAGGGTACTCTCAATAACCCTGAAGTTATATCTCATCGGCAAAAGTTTCGAAGCGTCAATAAAAGGAATAAAAGTACAAATTACGAAAACATCAAGCCTCACTGTCAGTTCTTTTCGTCACAATTCCTCGAAAAGCTATGAAATGACGTCGCGTTGGTTTTAAAACGATTATCGAGTAAGCTCTCATTCCCCGTTCAGCTTGGGTTTCTACAACCGAGCACCCACCCTTTTACTTTCTGTATACGTAGGTAAGCAATTTTAGGGCGGTTAGATTACTTTTATCATTGCGGGTTTTCGGATTATACTACTTGATTAATATCCTATTGGAATTTTAGATAGTGCAAATATCGCTAGAGATTATAAATCATATAATTGCAAATATGCTGTTCATCGTCGACTTACCGTCAAGTGGTACCGGTAAAACACAATAATTCGTTATTTTTGTGTCTTTATCGGTAAGACGTAAAATCGGGACCAGAGAAAAAGGGTTCATTGTGATTTTGATCATTTCATTCATTTTCATTCATTCATTCATTCATTCAGATGAAGTCTCTTCATCTCTGATCGGGACTCATGCCAAACTTTTAAGCATCATTTGCAAACATTAAAAACAAAATTTACTCGTTGCGTTTAAATTCGAGCCAAGTTGCAACCTTAGTCAAAATTAAATACGGTTTCTGAAAAATACCAAGAATATAAGCAAAATCTGGTGCTCGCTGATCAGCATTTAAATCAAACCAAATTTCGAAATTTTCTCACCCACGGACAGAGATAGGTCGTATGTACCGCTAGATGGCTTACCAAATAGTAAACACCAAGTCTGAAATCTCGTGGTTCTCGAAAAAAGTGGTTTTGGCTTACACCATGATGAGGATATAAGGAAGAGTTTGAAACATGAGAGAACATATCTTTGCGTACGTGACAATGGCAAACACCACTCTATTTGACGCAGATGATCAACGCTATCGAATCACTCCTTCCCAACAGATGCTATGTTCTTGTCTCGGTGCCCTAACAACATCTACGCTTGGTAACGAAGTTTACTTCAAAATTGCGTTTACGATTGCGTCATGCTTTTCAACATTTTTTTATCGTAGTAACTCCGCTGGATGTCGTAAAAATCCGACTGCAAGCACAACACAGAACAGTAACACCAAACCGCTGCTTCATCTATTGCAATGGCTTAATGGACCATTGTATAGTTTGTGTTAATGGTCAAAGCAAAGCATTAAATAGCTCTATATCAAGAGAACAATGGTACAGACGACCCGGACAATTCACAGGAACATTGGTAAAATATTTAATATTCAAATTGGAACTGTAAAAAAATTTTTCTCTTTTTTCTTTGATTTTTATATACAGGATGCATTTGTAAAAATTATTAAAACAGAAGGTGTTTTTTCTCTATGGAGTGGCCTTTCACCAACTTTAGTTCTTGCATTACCTGCTACTGTGGTATATTTCACTGCTTATGAGCAATTAAGATGTCTAATGAAAGACCGTCAAGAGGTAGAAAAAAGTCTGTTCTACCATAAACCTGTATGGTTAACGTCTCTTCTTGCTGGCGCAATTGCAAGGACATGGGCTGTCACAGTAGTCAGTCCATTGGAATTGATTCGAACTAAAATGCAGTCACAAAAGCTTAGCTATAGAGGTATGTTACTTTATATGTATTGAAACTTCAAATGAAGGCATAATGTAAACGGTAAAATTGTTGTAATACTAGAAATTGGCGTTGCGGTTCGTGATTTAGTGAAAAATCGGGGCCTTCAAGGATTATGGCAAGGCTTGCCTCCATCCTTGATGAGAGATGTTCCTTTTTCTGGTAATCGAATTCATTTTATCTTGTTTTTCAAAAGAGTGTTATGTTCCAACGTCTTGTTTGCTACACTAGCTTTGTACTGGGCTACTTACGAGACGTATAAAAAGTCCTTCACTTCTTCAGAAATAACGATGTTCCAGAGCTTTATTGGAGGAGCATTGTCTGGAATGGTACAGTTAACTAAGGAAAACACACTATAGTAATTGCCATTATTCTCCTGTTATTATGTAGCTTGCTGCTGTCGTTACTCTCCCCTTCGATGTTGTGAAAACATTGAGACAGCTCGAATTTGGAGAAAGTTTAGGTTCAAGTAAACTAACGAACGTTTCTTTCACCATAAATAAAGAATGAGATGGTTTTTACGTTGTGTTGCTGATGTATTTGTATACTTCGTCAACAGATGAATCATCGAGGAAGGCCAGCACAACCAAACAGCTGTTTCAAAGGATTTACCGGCAGCAAGGAATAGGAGGACTTTTTGTGGGATTAGTTCCACGAATAGCTAAGATAGGTTAGATTTTTTGTCGATACAATATCAAATGCATTTATTTGTGAGGTTTTAACCGTTGACATCTTTTCTGTTTTTGCAGCACCGGCTTGCGCAATCATGATATCTTCATTCGAACACGGAAAATATTATTTCACCCGTCGAAACAAACAAATGTTAGAAGAAACTTGAAGTGACTGAAACAATGTTATTTTGACATCTTAGTAACGACAGAGATAATAATGTGAAATATTTTAATAAAAGTATAGGTTCCACCTTTTCGTTTTTGGTGACTAGAGGCCATATATTATTTAAATAAGTTTTAGGGTTTAAAGGTTACTTTTAATATATATAAATTATCGCTTCTTTGCAAAATTCAAGATCACGAGTGAAACGTCTTTTTCGGTTTTAATGGCTGCGGCTTTTACCGTGTTTAACTTCATTTGATGCTCGAGCACGGCACGGTCCAATTGCTCCAGCTCAGCACGAAGTTTTTCTACTACGGTATCGATGGATCTGCCAATATATGAGTGGTTAGTTGCACGTGAGCAGAACAAATTACACGGCTGTGGAAAAAAAAAGGTTATTCTTACGTTTTTTCCCTTTGATACTCTTCCTCCAGCAAATCGGCCTCTCGCTTCCAAAACTGCCACTCTTGATGTACCGTATCCATATCTTCATGTATCAGCGGAATCAACTGGCCTAAAGGCAGTGCTGTTTGTGTCATTTCTTGGATCATGTTCTTCAGATGTTGAACTTGAACTGAAGAGCTGCTTTTGTCCCTATTTCCAGGATCCTATATTTAATGCAGATTCTTTTCAGCACTGAAATTTGATCACCAATTGTTTTTTAAATTACCATGTCTGTTAGAGGATCCCATTCTCTTTGGGCAGATAGAATTTGTTCGACCAATTTACCCTGTGCACCGCCCATCAACTCATCAGCACCCGCCTGTGACAGATCGGCCGTGGCTTGATCAAAAACGGCAGCCTGAACTATTCTATCTTCCTCGTCGTCTGACATCGGATTACCCTCGATTATCACTCGAGGCACTTGGCTAGTCATCGGTCTGGAACAAAAAGGCAATCTACATCAATCTGGATCATAAATTGTCATCGCAAAGGTGAAAGGTATCTTATACCTGCTTTCCTGTTGAATGACTGAAAGTCTATCTCTTGAGTTTCTTGAAGGGGGACGTCGCGAGCTTTTTGGCCGGTGTCCGCTGGCTGGCCGTTTAAGAGGCATATTGAGATTCATAGTTCGATCGGGTATTGGTTTTTCGAACGCATTCAAAATATTAGATTGAGGTGGCGATAGCTGGGCGACACTACTCGAAAGCACCCCTAAGTCAAATCAATATGACGATAACGTTAAGGTGAAACTGAATGTGGTAGCGAAAATTTAACGCATTACCTGGTAACTCCTGCGCTTCAGTGGAATCTTCTACACCAAACCCTGTGAACAAAACAGCATTAAGTCGATCATGTTGAAAAATTTATCATATCTTAAGTGTCCGCGTTTACCTTCGTCTTGAAGATCTTGCATGGCTGCGGATTTTGTAGTTTGAATCTTGTCGGTAAAAAGAGAAAAAATAATTATCTTTTACTGGAAATTTAGTTATACAATACAATGATATTACATTCAAAGTGTCCACAGGTTGCTCAATCGTAATACCGCTGTCTATAGAGGGGAAGTCTGGAGGTATTTGAGATTTATCATCACCATCGACAGGGAGAGCTGATGTATCTTTGACGGGTTCATCGTCAACGTTGCTCGTATAATCTAGGGGTACAATCGTATCAGCAATGTCTTCATCGTCAATAACTGTCTGATTTTTATGAGGATTTTCTAGTGGCTCAACGCTACGTGGCGTTGCTGTGTTATCTTTGGAGATTCGGAACGAATGATTTGATTTCGCTGAGACACTAGGAATTGGTTTCGTTTGTTTGGTTGCGATGTCAGGCTTCATGTCACTTGCAGCAGGCTCTTTTTTAGTTTCGTCAAGTTTACTAGTTTTCTTATTGGGCATTCCAGCCAAAGAAGGCTTTGAAGAGGAACCTTGATTTGATTTACTGGCTCCGATTTTGGCAATGTCTTTAGTTTTGTTAATAGCCGCCTGTTTGTGTACGGTTTCGGCTTTTGCAATTATTTTAGACACGCTGTTTCCTTTAGACATGTTGCCAGGCAGTGCATTTTTCTTGATAACTGTGTAAACATTTTTAAATTAACTATCATACATTATCAGCATATCAAAATGAATTTACCATTTTTTGCAGGTTTTGTTGAGGAGTGCAAGTTGCTGTTGTTCTTTGATTCAGAGTTGTTACTTTTTGATTGAGAGTTGCTGTTTTGCTTGTTTTCAAGTACCAAAGCCAGTGCCTGAAGTAAATCATTTGTTTTTTCTGCTTCAATACCAGCCACTATCTTTGATGGCTTGATATTTAAATTTTCACCAAGTTCAGATGCTGAAAAAAATACAATAATTCATAAAGAAGAGAAAAGAACACAAACTTATTTTTACAGCTTATACATATATGTGAAATGAACTTTTGCAGGAATGCAATTTTATCTTCCTTTTCTTTAATGTTCTCAGAAACCAACTCTTGTTTGGTGAAAACATTTTCAAGAATTCCATATTGGCTAATAACCTAGAGTATGAAAAAGGATTGATAACACGTAAATGAGTAAATCCATGTGTTCAATGTGGATCACTAGAAAAGCAAAAAACTTACTGCCGTTATAATGTCATGAATAAAACGGAAAGGTGGGCGCTTTAGCAGTTTATCAGTCAAGTGAGGTCGTTGAATGTACTTTCCCAACTTTTGCTGAGTGCGCTGGATGACAAGAGAATCTACCTCCTCACTCGTCATTGCCACTCCTGCTCGGGTTGGGTGTTCAGAAAACACTGATAAGGACTGGGAATAATCGAGAACAACAGACTGTTTCGGTCGTTATTTTTGTCGTAGAGAATTTGAAAATTCTCTCGTTCCTGAAATGCGAAACACGGAATGAATAAATAACAATGTGCCGGACCGCCGAAGTATTTGTGACGCCCGACAGTCGTCATGACAACCTATCAGAATTCTAAATCAATTTGAAAACATGAGATGTTGCCATCTGTCAGCTGGTATTCTAACCCTATGTGTTAGAATTTCAGGAATGTTAAAAAATCGTATTCCTATAATATCACTGGTTTTATTTTAACAACCCTTTACGCTACAATATCTCACCATTTTTGAACCGTTTTATTTTCAACTAACTGTACTTGTCAAAAATAATGGAGTCGTCTGGATATCAAGCTGTCAGCTGATGTAAACACTGACCATGAATTAATTTTCATAAATAAAGTAGAGGTTATAGCGATTTAAAAATTATGCAGTGTATTATAAATCCTTATAACAAATTTAGTTCCAGGAGATTTCAAATTGAAATAGAGTATCAGTATTTTTAATGATTAAAATTGAAG
Organism: Daphnia magna; assembly: GCF_020631705.1. NCBI lineage: Eukaryota > Metazoa > Arthropoda > Branchiopoda > Diplostraca > Daphniidae > Daphnia > Daphnia magna. Next base: position 6,842,264 of record NC_059186.1, on the reverse strand, counting down.
TTCTCTCCATAAGGCCCGAGAGGCAAAAAACCAGTTGGATATTGCAAAAACATGCAACTCAGCACCCGAGTCACGTCTATAAGCTGTAACGGCTGCCCGCTCCACCATGAAAACGAATAAACAGGTTCTATTGGGTCAATATTTGCCCACGGTTCGAGTCCGGGTCCAATCCGCAAGATCCAGCGCCATCTTGTTGGACGGCGAATTGGAACGGCACCACATTTCAAAAAGGGGTCTTGTTACTTGTTAGCCTACAGGCTACAGACAACGAGGAGTCGAGGACTTCCGATAGGTCAGCCAGAAACTGATTCATGATAGTTAGTCTAATGCTCGAATCGCACTTTGATAGGTCAGCCAGGCTCTATTGTCCATATGCTTGGTTCCGCATGCATTAATTATTTCTCATAGTCCCATTGTCACCCTCATGGTGAACTCACTCCCTAAACGAAGAAATGCAATTTGGTACTTGAAACATTGTACAGTATCCTGCACAAAAAGGTGAACACCGATTTATTTTGAAAAAGCCATCTGTGTAGTGTTGGCGATATATCTGTACTCGAATAGATATATCGCTTCTTTTAGATATATCGATATCGTTTACTGTGTTTACGATTGTCTATATCTGTAAATATAGATAACGCATCGCCATCTATCGATAAATACACGAACTACAAAAGGCATCTATCGTTCGCAGAAATACTATTAATCAATATTTCTTTCTTTTTTTTAGTCTCCGCGATATAAATCTGTATCCGTATCTATATCCGTATCTATATTTAATGGCAATACCGCAGTTTTAATTTCGCCGTTCTTGCTTTAATAATTGTGGCAATACCGTCGCTTAGGTCGTGATTGTTGTTTGTTATTGCAGTTTTCTGCTAGTGGTTTTTGTTACTTATAGATAGGTATTAATAGGATCTGATATGCCGAAACGAAAAACTAGCGCTGTTTGGGACTATTTTGAAGACATTAAGGTTGACGATAGACGTGTATGGAGATGTGTTCTGTGTAAGGAAACGCGTGATTTCAAGGGAAATACAAGCAATCTCTGGTCTCATCTGGCGAACAACAAAGATGAACAACACATTGAGGCACACCACTCCATAAAAGATAAATGTCACCCACCCAGAAAAATAACGAAGAAAACTGACAACCGACCCGCACGGCTTTTGGATGTCGACACAGATGTAGAGAATGAGAATTCGGAAATAGCTGAAGATGGCGTAATGTTACCAGCATTTGCTTCGACTTCGGCGGCATCAATGTCGGGTACTTCAACTTCATCATCAACTGGTAAATAATGTTTACGTGCTTAAAAGTTAGTGACTCATACAAAATTTAATTAGGTGAAACGTACGAGTTGAGGCCAATGCCATATTCTATTTCAAGTTTGAAGTTCAAAGGATTTTTTTTGGCCTTGGGTTTGTACATTTCTCAAGCCATGCAACCGTTGTCGTTGGTCGAAGAAAAAATTTTAGAGAGTTTGTTCTTCACATCGATCCACGACTAACAATACCGTATCGTAATACGATGACACATACCATTTTGCCGAACTTGTATAGGTATTCAAATTTATATTTATCTTTCGTATGCGCATGGTCACTGTTATAAGTATACATTTTTAAAATGTAGGGAAGCAAAGGCTAAATTGGTGAAAGAGTTGGAAGGTATCAAACAAGTTGCGCTAATCACTGACTGCTGGACTTCCATAAATAATGAAGGTTACATGACGGTTACCGTTCATTATTTATCGGATAAACTTAAAATGGTCTCTCGTGTTCTAAACACGATAATGATCGAAGAAAGTCACACCGCAGTGAATTCAGCCAAGGAACTAAGAAAAATCGTGACTGAATGGAATTTGATGAACAAAATTTCAGCGGTAGGGGAGACTGGAGTAAGCCGGGACGGTTTTCGTTTTCTCCCAAACTAATCATTAAATTAATTTATTATTTTGTTTTTATGTATTCCATACGGTAATGTACCCCCCATATTTTTAATATAATTTAATAATAAACCATTTCCCCATATAAGACCTTTAAAGTTTTCTTAGATTTTTTTTTTCTTGATTGCCTATTTTTAGGGGTAAGTGAGGACACTAGGGTGGGTGGTGAGGGACGTCCTCAATTTTGCCTTAAAATTCATAAAAAAAATTTGTAAAAATTGAAATAGCGTCCCACTGCATAGACTCTATAAGTTAATAAATGTTTCAATTTGATTATTGTGTTAATAAAAATTTTTTCTTATATGATAAAAAACCCTTATTACAAGATAGGTGGGGGTTGGGCTTATTGTAATCGATTAATATGCTGAATAATCGATTGCTTGTGTTCATTGTAAGGAACAGTAATGGCGTCATGAGCTCGGTGATGATTGATGGGCTTGAAGGCCAAACCCGCCCACTAATGTCCCATTTTAGTCAAAAACAGCTGTTCCGATTTCCCGATAAAGACTATTTTTTTAAAACGTTAATATTATCTACAGTAATTGATCGAAAATTATATATATTTTTTTAACAATAAATAAATGATTAAGCTTCATTTCCATATTAAATTTACATGCCATTTGCGATTATTTTTTTCTAGAAACATTAAATGGCGGAGACAAAATTAACAAAAAAAAACCGTTTTTTTAGTTTTGTTAATAACTGATACAGTTATTGACCAAATTTCATGCCAAAGTAGATTGTATGTATCTAAATAACATACTAAAAACATTTTTAATTTTATTAAAATCTACTATTTTTCCCCCTACTGTCCCTCTTGACCCGGTGTCCCGGCATACTCCAGTCTCCCCTAGTTACAGATAATGCTGCAAATATTGTTAAGGTAATTTCAAGCCTAAAATTTTATAACATATAATTTTTTAACGAAGAAACGATTAAATAAGAAATCTTTTATCTTTTTAGGCTGTAAGTGACATCAATAATTGGAGGCATGTGCCCTGCTTTGCTCACACACTGAGCTTAGCAGTAAAGGACGCAGTCCTAAAAAATAAAGATTTCAAAACAATTTTAACAAATTGTCGTGATATCGTCACTTATTTTCATCAAAGCAATCTTGCAAACATTAAACTAATAACACTTATAATTTTATGTTCTAGAAGAATGGCTCAGTATTTATAATCAAAGGTTTCTCCTGCTTCGCTTTCAAGTTGGCAGACTCATCCCTTGCATTTTGTGGAGCCTGCCCTTGTCCATTGTAATTTACTGATGGCTCGAACTTGTACACTTCCCCTGTCACATCATTGATGGCTGTAACACCATCATCTAGGAAAATCCACTTGGCCATTCTTCTAGATCATCAAATTATAAGTGTTATTTGTGCCATACTTATATCCAAATCAATTATTTTACCTTACACTCGTAAAATTTATGGGTTTTGGCTAACACTTGTATCAGTAACCGTTCTTGTGATGTCAAAATCAATCAGGAATTTCACAGCTATGATGAATAATCGATAATAATCTATAAATGAGAGCGAATCGAAAGAAACCAACAACAAAACAGCCAAGAATAGTCTGCTTGTGATTTTGGCAGAAAAAGACTAATCAAGCGCCTCTAGTGACACTTAAAAGAGGAAATTGTCGTTAAATTTAGGGGGTCCCTTTCTCACCCCTCTACCCTCTCCCATACCCGGCGGCATAGCCGCGGGTAGGGACAACAAATGCAGCACATGTCGGGGGTGATCCAATATTTCAAAATGATCCTTTTTCCCATATAACAACTATACTTTTTACAAATTAAAAATCTGAAAGATAAAGACTAGTTCTTTATCTTTCTGATAAAAAAAAAATTAATCTCGTACGAGAAATCTTAGTATTAAAAAAAAAAACCGCGCGAGACACCGTTAGGCCTATCTCCCGCGGGTTAAAACGCCTTTTTTTTAACCGAGGTGATCCAATACCTGGCGTGGGTACTGTAGGTATTAAATGTCTGGAAAAAGTGTAGACTGTATCATCGGTAGACTCCCCTACCCCCCGGCTAAGTAGAACAATTTTTGCAATACAAAATAGAGTCTTTCCATTACTCGTCATTGTCATTATCGGGTCGGGTTATCGGGTAGCATATGGAAACACAAAATTATTCTTATCAGTATGCTAGCTGTCTGTTAGTAAATTGTTAGTGGCTTATTGGTAGGGCTCGGCCCCGATCGTTTTCGATCGGGGCGAACTGCGGTTTGCTGGCCAAAAATCACCAAACCATCGTCTCGGTTTAGCCGTTTTTTACTTCGGTGCGGTTCTCGGTTTGGAATTCGGTCAAACCGGTGCAAACCGCCGCCATTTTGAAAATTTTTTGAAAATTTGACGGAAATTTCAAATCAACCAATCAAATCGCGTTGAGCGTAAAGTGGCACCAATGGTTGCCAGGTGGGACCTGAGTTGAACTTCGAACTTTGACTAATTGACTTAATTGAGTCAGGTCAGGCTGCCAGGCATTGCTGTAATGGCCTAAATTATCAAACATGGCTAGAGATATGTTAAGTATTCCAGCCACTAGTGCAGGCAGTGAGAGGGCGTTCAGCACTGAAAAAGATTGTTTTGGAATTGCTAGGATGAGCCTTAATCCCGAGACTGTTGAAGCCTTCATCTGCTTGCGCTCCTGGTTTAAAGCCGGTTTGATCAACGAAATTGATTCACGTTCCCACAATCTGACTGAATTCGATATTGAAAACATTGACGAATGATGATTCAGAAAATTGTTGTAATGATGTGGGCAAAAATACAACTGGTTTTCACATAATTTACGACTTATACTGTTGTATAAACTGTGTAAAACTTGTTGTGTAAACTTGTGTAAACTGCCGCGGTTCTTACGGGTCACACCGCGGTTTTAGGGTAAAACCGCGGTGTGACCCATAAGAACCGCGGTGTGACCCAACAAACCGCGGTGCGATCGGTTCCCAATTATTTAATTCGTAAACAATTACACTGTATTCATGACCGGAATAATTTTAAAAACAGTTTTCCCATCCAAGTCTAGAATGCGGATCTCCCGCGTCGCCGACGGAAACGTATCCAATAAGCCACTAAAAATTTACTAATAGACCTCTTTCACGGTGCGGATAGCAGGATTCCTGTAGTCCGGCAACGGCGCAATCCTCCATTGTTTTTCCAACCCCACCCTGTTTTGCTGGGATTTCAATAGGTAAACAAGTTTAGCATTAAAAATTCTCCTCTCTGTGAAATTTTGCTGTGTTTCAGTGCATTGGATAACTAGCACCATCATCTGGGTAAGAGATTAAGCCTAATTATATTGTCGCAAACTGAAAATTAATGGTCACCTTTTTATGTCGTGTATAGGGCTATCCAAATGTAAACAAGAAAATTCAAAACAACACTAAATGGTAATAAAGTGAAACGCGTATATTTTCCATTAATAATCATGGCTACATTTTAGAATAGGAATGTCAAATGAATTGCGATTGCTTATCTTTAACATTTAGTTTTAAAAAAGCGGTCTAAAACAGGTCAAAACTAACAGAAAAAATAACACGTTAAATATTTTAACTCACTTATTGTTACCCTTCCCCAACCCCGACTTTTTTCTCAAGTTTTCCGTTTTTCATATTTTCTCGAAACATTAAAACTTATTGGTGACAGACGATTTTAAAAGACAGATAAAATTATAGTATTTAGAAAAGAAATCTAAGAAAAAATGCAATTTTTTTTTTAAATAGGATTTATTTAATTTAAACAAACTGACAAATGAAATATGTTTAATATTTCGTCCACCAGCAGTTAGCTTCAAAGCTGTTAGCATAGCTGATAGCAAAGCTGATAGATCGGATGCTGAGTTGCCAAGGCTGAATTCCGACCTGGGTTATTTTTCCTCTCGGGCCCTATAGGAGGGAAATGAAAAATAATATATTTAATTAAGTTGTAGTTAGTTTTATTACAAAATCTTTTGGAATCGTGTACTATACCTCTGTGCTGATATAATACAAAATATTTTATCTCCAAAAAAGCTGTTATTTTTCCAGGAAACTTTTTGAAAGGTACTTGTTTACCTTTCCACAACACCCCCCCCCTCCCCGTATTACAACTGTAGAACAAGAAGCAGACGTTTTTCTAAGTAAATTTCTTTTTCCTTATGAATAAGTCCTTTAGTATAATCAGATAACTTAAAAAGACTAATTGTGTCAAATAACTCATTACTGACATCACAAACTACACTACTCATGACATAAAAAACGAAAACAGTTTGACACTACAGTCATTAGTCACAGTCAATCACTTTACGTCTGCTACGGTACATTGTAAACAAGTACCTTTCAAAAAGTTTCCTGGAAAAATAACAGCTTTTTTGGAGGTAAAATTTTTTGTATTGTATTGTTTTAGGCACGTAGAAGGACGAAGACACTATAGAAGGCACCATTCAGTTTATTTCAAATTTTTGTAAAAATGGAATTAAATATTTTTTGCAACTGCAGAATTGGCCCGCTTTGGGCAGTCCTTGTAAAAATGCCCCTTCAATAGACAAAAAAACAAATTATTAATTGTTGAAATGATTACAAAAATATTTTGAAACCTACCTTAAATCATTTTAAATTTTTTTTCTTCCTTTTCAAAGTTCTCTTTCTATTTTTTTGTTGTTTTTCTTGTCTTTTTCTGGCAGCAGCAGTTGGGAACCGGTTACCACTTCTTCGGCAGGGATAGGAGAATTGGGTGAAGGTGGTGTTGGATTGAACGAAGGTATGGATGAACTGGTTGGGGGGGGGGGTGGTGGTGGAATAAATTAATGGAAGGATTGGGTGAGGATGGTGGTGGTGGGAATGATGGAATGGAAGGATTGGGTGAGGGTGGTGGTGTGAATAATGGAATGGTGGGTGAAATGGATGGGGATGGTGGTGGTGGGAATGAAGGAATGGATGGATTGGGTGAGGGTGGTGGTGGTGTGAATGATGGAATTGTGGGTGAATTTTTGTGAATTATTTTTGAACGGGGAAAAAATGGAATAAAAAAGTTTGATTTCTTGCTTATGGACGATCTTCGCCAAACTTCTTGTAGTAGGCCAAGTTTGCTCTATAATGAGCGTCACTTGGAAACCCATCATGGGGTGAAAGAGAGCCTGAAGGCTGTTGAATGCAAACAGTTTTATTCGGTTTTCACCACCTCAGCATTCAAAGCAGGTCGTTTGAAAGCCATAGGAGCTGCACGAGTGGAATTGTGTGCAATTGTGGTACAACCGGCCTGCCTTGTACTTGTTAAAATTGTGGTGAATCCGACACTAGATTTAGTCCAACCGTTGACATCTCTTTTGCCGGTGGTGGATGGCAAAGTCGTTGATGCCGCAACAAGCAATTTTGACTAGCGTTACTTTTTATGCAGCCATCGACGAAATATTTGAAAGGAACAGCTTTCATTTCAATTTCTTCTCCTTCGAAATACTCGCAAGTATTTTTCTTCGCCGGACGTCAATGAAAGGGTTTTTAGCTTCTCTTTCGATGAATAGATCTCAGTGTCCATTTCTCTTTTAAAGATCGCCGAGAAGTGGCAGAGAAACAAACTAGCCCTAAGTAATTTCATTTTATTACTGTGCGTAAGACCCTAAAAATTAATATAATGAATATTAAATTAGATATGAGTAGATTATTTGTCCGATAGTGCATCCCAAATTCGTTTGAATGTTTCATTCCTGTGTTGGTTGCTTGTGGTTAAATTGAATTTCTGCAACAACCAATAAGCAAAAACTCCATGTGCAAGTAAGGGTACAAGTTGAAACTTTTGTTCCGTTAATTCGTGGATTTTTCGATACAAGTTTTTAATTTGTTCAACAGTTTCAACATTTTCAGTTGTCTGGCACCACTTTTCGCAATTGTCGGAATCCTGTTAAATTATTACGAATCTGTTAAAAACATTCAAATAGTACCTCCACATACATCAAATGGCAAAGGTAAAAATTGCATATTATTGGGCATTAGGATTAATTAAGCAGGCAGACTTAACTAAAACAAACAGCAGTTACCATCTTGAAAATCCGAAATAATGATGGAAGTCGTTGAAATCGAAGTTGCAGTGAAGAAAAACTTCAGTTAAGTGATCACACAAGGTCAAAGAACAACGTATCACGAAAATGCTAGAAATAATTTGCAGTGTCCTTGTTAAGGTGTTCTTTGGCCGTGGAACATCTTGAACGAAGCCACATACCCTTTTTTACCGCGCAAACAACTCTGTAGAATTGTCTGCAGTTTTTATAGTTTGACTAAACAGTGCCAAACAGACTTACTCAAACTAACTCTAAGTATAACTAATCTAGTTTAGTAGTTTTAAGTTGTTTTACTCGCTTGTTAAAACTAAACTTTTAGTGCAACTTGCCAACATGAGTGGTAATTCGAAAAAGCTAGATGTAGCTGTAGCTAACTTTGTTTCAACATGTGTCGACTAATTGGAAATCAAAAATATTTGTGAACTGTTAGATGGTATACGTATTAATTACTATTTATAATTTTATTGTTCCTGCAGTAATATTTATTTATAAATTTCATATTGTTCAGCTGATTTTTCCGAACCTCCCACATAACACAAGGCAGTCCGTCGGATGTCCGACAGATGTCGGGGTCGGATGTTGAGTACATCTTTTTGATATCCTCCGGACAGCCCGATATCCGATTTGGATGTCCTATGGATGTAATTTTTTTTTGGTTTTGACCGCCCTCAACAGCGCCGTCGGACATTCTAAGGATATCCGAACGGGCTTTCATTTGGCTATAAATATGACATGTATTGGACCTCTAATCTAGAAAAAACATTAGGATACCTCAGGGTTAGAACTCGGGTCTCCCGCATCATAGTCGAATATTATTCCACTGTGCCAATCTTCAAGTGTGCCACTGTGCCAATCAAGATTTTAAAACAATACAATCGAATTTTTGTAAAACACTTGAGCTTTTTCGATAACAAATCACATACAGGATTTTTAAGAAGTCAAGATTATGTCGAACTTAGGTTAAACCAGAAGTGTATAAATGGAAATTAAACAATTAAGGCTAAATATTTTTTGAATTTTAAACTTCAGCAGGATTTATTAAGTTTAAAGGAGTTTTTTATTATTTGAAATTAAAATCCTATCATAAGTATACTTGCTTTGAATATTATTAGATGCCGAATAATATTTATTTTCTGTAAGTTAATTTTCAATGGCTTGGTTCCCGTAAGCTAAATGGAAAGCCTGTGCAAACAAACTCACGACTTACATATATTTTATTCATTTTTTGTAATAAATTTTAAAATAAACCATCCGGCAAATAGATAATTACTCCTTTATTTTTTCAAGTTTTCGTATTAAATGCTGGACTTAAAATAAAAATATGTTCAAGGGTAAAATTTGAACACTGTTAAGTTTTCCCCTTTTGGAAACAAAGAAATTTTGACAATTAATTATGAAACTTAGTGATCGGCCCCAATTAGTTCTAATCGAGTTAACCGCCCCGCACCGATAAAGTGCATTCGTGGTTGAATTGAGGTGCCACTTTTTCAACCGGTGCGGTGCGGGGAAAAATTTGAGGTTAACCCGTTGCCCCGAAGCAATAAAAAAAATGCCGTTCTTTCGGTTTCAGAGTAAAAATCGGGGCAAGCGGGTAGAACGAGCTATTATCGGGGTTGTTATCGGATAGATCGGGTAAAACAGTCAATCGATAATGTTTTTTGCATTGATGAATCGATTGATTGCCATACAATTGATTGCAAACCCCAATTGAATTCGGGGAGAAGAATTTTCCACACTGAGCCACGCCTCGATGGCCCGAAATGAGAAACCCGATTTGCAAAAAAGCGCCCCGATTAGCTCGAGGCCGATCCTTAAATGAAACAATTGAAAATCTTCTTGGCTGTTGGAAGGAGGTCCGTAGAATATAATTTTCGCACATCCATTGCACTTCCAAGGTGACTAGCCGACGGACATCCCTGGAACTACCCATTGAGTACATAGATATCTAACGGATGTTTGGCCATGATTCGGACATCCGACGGCAGAAATGTTCTATATGGGCTGAGCCTGACTGTGCCAACACTGTTATTGGTATTTCATTACCAAACAACAATAATGTGTTTCATTTGGCAGATTGGTGGGATTTGCCACGAGGCATCATGTGTAGCAATTGCTACAATCAGGTATAAAGAAATACTTTGGTATACTATATTTTGTAATTCTAAATGAACTGTAAGATTTCGTTGAAATACAATTAGGTTCCAAACACCCATCCCGTACGGCAACACGAAGAACGTGTGTGCCTAAGTTGTAGTCGTGGAAACTTGCCCCTCAAAACTAGGAGCGTATAAGTATTACAGCTTAAGAAATTATGCTTTGTTTCATGTGTCGTAATAATATCTTTTTTGTAGCATAAGTTTGGGATGAAAACAATGAGCTTCCCACCAATAACAAATTTGGCAGTGAACTAAATTGCTGTAATCGGTCGCCAATCCCGCGGGAAATGTCTACAAAGCGATAGCTTCAGTGATCTCGTGAAGTTTACAAGATGTTGGCAGTAAGATGGAACTTAAAAGAATTTTTTGTTTTCAAACTTAGTTGCATATAATTTTTTTTTTATTTTAGAAATTTTCCACTATGAAATACTATGACACAAAATCTTGTCGGGTGTTTCGGTGGAAACGGTTCTGTCTTGGCATTGTATTCAACAATGACTGCTCATTTGGTTGAAAATTCAAAATGAGAAACATTTGAGCCCTTGTCGCACATTTTACCTCGTGTAAATTGTTTCTATCGTCCTGGCATTGTCAAGGTTACAATTGTATTTTACAAATTTTCAGCTTTAACTGTAAGAGCCAGTAATTTGGTAAATAATTTCTCATTTCTATACTTGCATTAATCAGTGCTAATTATTTCTAGTTGTAGATAAATTTTTTAAAATCTACTTTTTTCTAGATTGCTTTCATTTTTTATTTCGTGGAAAGTAAAATTCTACCTAAGGATAAAATGTTTGTGGCATATGGCAATGCTACTCGAAACAAGGCAACCATTTTTGCACCTATAGTTCTCAACGGAGACAAATTTTTGACTACTTTAATTAATCATGAATCAACAACATGATTGGAAACCATAAAATGGGATAAACATTTTTTTTAAATTCATATTTTTTTTTATTGAAATAGATTTCTGTTGTTTTGCAGGATGTTTTTCTATGATGTTTCCAACAATTTCTGGCCGTAACCGTGGAGTAAATTGGTTACAGAATGTGACCGAATACCTAACATAAAAAGAATACGGCGAAGAAATTGCCATGGAAAATTGATTTGTTTTTTTATCATACTTGTCAGATTAGTGAATTTAGGTTTGTGCATCGTTAATTTTAATTTTTAGTTTACCACAAGCAATTGCAGCCTTGGCGAAGTTGGCTTTCCCGTTTCTAGCTGCCACATGTGTAACAGAATTCCCATTCTTCAAGCATGGTTTCTTCACTTTATCTCCCCCACATCCCTCGTCACACAGCCTCCACTTGAACCTACCATAAGACAGCAAGCAGCAACAGAATAGACCTTTTTCCCATCGACTCCCCAAAAGACACCTGCGCCGCTCGAAGACATATTCTTACATCAGCCGACTAACACGAGAGCACCCTCGTCTAGCCAGAAACTCCCCGAACATCTTCTTACCTGTTCCCACGCCTAGAATATTCATGCACCTGCACGGCACGCGCCAGAACATTCAACCCTTTTTAGATTAAGATCACAATGCATAAATAACCGTAGATATCGAAATATTTTTACTAATTATTCACTTAAACCCTAGTGAAGTGACCTGTCCGAACTGTCACCACAGTTCGGGGGTAGCTTTAACACAGGACTATTAAACACTAATTTATACCTCAAACTCACGCTTTCTCCAGTAAATCTCAAGCTCTGAGACTCAGTTTAAGGTACCATTCAGTTCAGTTAAGTTAATTTTGTGAATTAGACCCTTCCCTCACGCATTGCTCAACTGTTATAATTGGTATGTCACACCTCTATTTATTAATGTCTGTAGATTAGACTTAGTAGCCAATACACTTGCATTGTTGATCAGACGTCTCCTTTTTATTTATTTTAACCGCTTTTAATTTAATTATTCCGTAAAGGGAAGAATGAGTAAATCCATGACCCCATTACACGTGCATCGGCGTCATTCCAGTAGATTCATCACTGATGCACAGCAGACTAATAAAAATATTGTCGCTGGTGAAAATGGAGATTGATTATCCCTTCGCAGAGATGAGTCATCCGCTCCTTGGACAACGCTGCGATCGTGGTGAAGAAGTTATCGGGAGAAGTCCGCTCTAAGAAACACACGCAGATACGCAGTCCGGATGGGGAGTAATTCGCGCGCGACGGTATAAAACGCTGCTCCGAATCTGCGTTAGATGAGTCTCCATCGGGTTAGCTCCCGGAGCTGGACTCCGTTAGTCGAGCTCCCTGGTTTCCCTAGAGGTCTTCAGACGCTTCTCCAACTTTTGGTAATGGTTATTGGTTATCCCCTTTTGTTCGAGTAAAACCATTGTTTAGATTTAAGTCATCACTTGTTGTATTCATTTGTGCTTGTTCAAATACAACTCGTGTGACAATATTCTATGTTATGTAACATGGGCTGGAATAGAGCTAAATGAAAAATAATACGTCAAAAATGACGGCTCTTTCAAACCTTTCTTTCAATGTCTTGCTGGACAGTGTTGGAATTTCCAAGAATGTCCAAGTGATCACTACGCAACTGCAACAACTGCATCATCAAAGAAAGGAAGCTTTCATGTCGTTGCTTGACTGTTTATTGTTTTGGTTGCTTGATCTTTTGACAGCCATTGAGTTTGGCGAACCAAACTGCCACCGTTGGTATAAGTCAAAGGTACCCACCAGCAGTAGACGTGCGTATCAGTCGAAGTGGGATCCTTGCGCAACAAGAATCGCTCCTGCAGGGCCGATGGCAAAATCAAATGTGTGTCTACTACATCAAATTAGCAATGATATCATGGGATTCAAATCGCACCTGTGAAACCACGGCTCCACCGGTGTTATAATCACTAGTTACGTTGATGAGTGGGAAACCCATTTGCAACGTCCACGTATCCATAATTTCCTCGACGGTGGCAGGAAGGCCAACTGCCTCTTCGTCAAGGAAATTAAAAAGAAATTAAAATTAATTAAGAACTAAAACATCTTACAATCAACATCCAGAAGGCTTATAAAAACGTCAAACTAATCTGCATCGAAAATCAGAAGGTCTAAAAAATCATTACAGCACCCAAAGGAAATATAGCCGTTGCCAGTTACACACCACAGTCCTCACCTGCCTCGCCATTCAAGAGGGAAAATGCTACTACCAGAGTTCTGAAAAGACTTACATCAAATTTACTTGGTAAAGTAATTTTCTGAGCTCACTTTTTGATGAAATTATAGATTATGATTTTTTGTGGTGGGCAGGTCTGATGGGTGAAGCAAATTTGCGGTATGCCAGAAATGAGAAGCAAGATGCCATCAACCTCTGCATGGCGGTCATTCGGCAGGTACTTGTCAATCAAACTTTTCAATTCCCATTCATCTTGTATGAAGAATTATGCACTTATTCATTCAGGCTCCCAATTATGCTGAACCTTTCCAAGCATTAAGCATGTTTTATAAAGATCTTGGGGATTACGAAAAGTCATACCAATTATCTCTAATAGCTGCATAATTGTCCCCTCAAGATGCTGAGGAAAGGATTCGGCTTGCTGAGATAAAAACTAGCAGATAACGATTTCAGATAAACTATTTGATGAAAAAAGCTATTTTAAGATAAAAAAATAGATGAGATCTGTTATTGTAATTGTGTGGATCAAACAAATCTCTGCGTCTATCGCAGGTGTGCTTGAGTCGTAACGATGAACTGCAGGCGTCGAAATTTCTTGCCAAAGCTGTCCAAGCAGATCCTTCAAACATACAAATTCATCAAAAGTATTGCACAGTAAATCTTACCACGAAAAGAAGGCTTTAGTTTCCATTCATAATATTTTGTTGCATTTATGAATTTCAGTCGCTGTGAATTGCTTGAATCCATGGCCGCGCAAAAGGATTTGCTGAAAGCTTGTCTCACCATGTTACGATGTGTCCAACCAGAAAATGAACAAAAAAGAAATGAGTGGGTCGTGCTGGCTGTTAGAATCGCTCGCATGCATCACGCAAGCGGACAACTGTATTCTGCGCGTAGAGCTCTTAGCAATGCCCTAGTCACCTGTTCCGCGAGTTTCACCATGGAAACCCAGCCAAAAATCTGAGACAATTAATTGTACAAGTTTACAATGAATCGCATACTAGTATAATTAATGATATATTAGCCTGATTTTATCATACTAGTTTGTATTAAGTATGATCATAAAGTAACAATATGCAATTTAATACATGCTAATAAAACAGAAGCAATTAATTATGCTAGTTTTCAATAAATCGGTCTTGATAAATATGGTCTTGATTGCATTAAGTTGCATTTTTGTATCCCTGCTCCGTCTTGCAATTAAATACATGTAAAGCTCATGCTCTCTTATAGGTGGTAAAAACTTTTCAATAACACTGATAGTTTTCTGCCACATTTCTTTTGGCAGTACGTAGGGACAGTCTACATTGCACTTGCACAGTTTTTCTAAGTAAATTTCTTTTTCCTTATGAATAAGTCCTTCAGCATAATCAGATAACTTAAAAAGACTAATTGTGTCAAATAACTCATTACCGACATCACAAACTACACTACTCATGACATAAAAAACGAAAACAGTTTGACACTACAGTCACTAGTCACAGTCAATTTCTTTACGTCTGCTACGGTACATTGTAAACAAGTACCTTTCAAAAAAGTTCCTGGAAAAATAACAGCTTTTTTGGAGATAAAATATTTTGTATTATATCAGCACAGAGGTATAGTACACGATTCCAAAAGATTTTGTAATAAAACTAACTACAACTTAATTAAATATATTATTTTTCATTTCCCTCCTATAGGGCCCGAGAGGACAAATACCCCAGGTCGGAATTCAGCCTTGGCAACTCAGCATCCGATCTTGGTCTATACCACAAGTGGGACACAATTCATTATTCTTTTTATCTAAAAATTATATTTTAGACTTTAGTATGATTCAATGCATAATTTATATCGTCCTAAAGTGTGCCAATATAAACACAATATTAAAACATGCATTTAATTGTGTCGGATTTTTGCCTGGGACATTATAATCTTTTATTGTAACTCCGAGTTTTGACGAAGCATTATCTCGATGTGATGAAAGTAGGATAAATTTTGGCCTGCGTTTATCGAACGTAACAAATTAAGTTTAATTCCATAATTCCTCTGATTTTTAAAATAATTCCACTAGGTACTTACTAAACATTGCGGCTTGGTGTTTAACAATAAAAAAGTTGATGCAATTGACCTCGAAGAGGCAGAAACGATGGAATTGACACAGGAATTACCACTGGACATTCTCAGCAAGCTTTGTATTGCACTAGTCTACTCCAAGAAACACGATTTTGCCTTTCCCTTAATTGAAACGTTTCTTGAATATGATGTGGAAAGTTTTGGAGATACAGTATTTACCCTGACGTTGCCGAGGCCCCTGTGGAAAACGAATTTCACCAACGAGCTATGTAAGTGATCTGATAGTATAATTGATTAACACTTACCATTTTCAATCTGATTTCCGTTCAGGCCATTGCTAGAAGCGCTAATAAAAAGCCAATCGTTTTGTTTGGCGGCGGAATAATGTCAACCATTCAATGTGAAAGCCAACCAATTCATAACCAAGCAATCCTTCAAGCACTTGATTAGCCCATGGAAGCAGCCGGAAAATGTCCCAAGGAGGAAATGGGATATAAAGAAAGAATCCCAATTTTATACGAATGCCTTTCTCTGTTGCTAGCTGAACAAACGATAATAAACGAACATTCCCAGTTACGAAATTATAGCGAAACAGTTCAACTGGTTGCATCCTACAACCAGGCCGACTTGCTCCAAAAACCAACATAACTCACCCGATCAACGCTCCCCGTGTCCCGCAGTGAGCCTTATAGTTCAAACTGTTTCATTAAGCACACGCATGATAGTATGGTATCCCACTGTTCCAGTTGAAATTATATTTGGAACCTATTCTAAGGTTCTTCACTTCTAATGAAGTGAATTAATTATCGGTATCTAGACTACATTTTTCTTATTGGTTAGAAGGATTATCAACTACTGTTTGAAAAACTAAACGAAATCCTGTTTATTTGCATTTCGTAAAACGGATTAAAAGTATGAATAATTGCAGGCTTCGAACTCCTGATTAGCATTTACAATTACCCTTGTTATTACAGCTTGGTTTGTAGCACTTGTCGTTTTGTTCCCGCCAAACGCTCGAATCATTTCCCTGGTACCACGTCTCGTATTTTGCCCCGATAAGCGTCTTGTTCGGCGCGATGATCACACTTCGGTTGTTCGTTGTCTTCGTCAGCTCTTGACTGCCGTTGTTGTATTCCACGCAAACATAGACTGTGATTTTAGGATCATTCGTCCATCCTGTCGATATGTGCTTGGTGATTTCTCCGCTTTCCAGGGTTGCACAGGTCTCTTGTTGATTTTTCCCGTTGTCGTAGATGATCACTCGAACGGTTTCGTGGCTCCCGTTCGCAACGTGTACTACTTTCGAGAATTTACTTTTCACGAACTTTTTTACTACGCTGAACGGCGATTTCATGATTGAACTTTGCACGAGAAAAATTTCAGGTTTAAACGAAAAAAGCAGCAAAGATTTTTTTTTTTTTATTTGAACTTACTCTTTAAATATCAGATGAGGAACTGGGTTAATAAATTTACTATATGCGCACTTGCTGATGTCTTTTTGAATCAATAGACTAGGCTCTAGTTGCTCTAAAAACTAGACTTACTTAGCCAAGCTGAATGCAGGTGTTTTTATTGCTTAGCATCAAAATAAATGCTCTGCTATCAATTGTTATCTAAATCAAATAGCTCGTTATTAGCTCTTATCTGACTGGCGCAGGTATCACATTGCCTCACCAATTTCCGTTGAATTTTGCTTACGACAGCAACGACGAAAGTTATTTTCTGGAACTTGTAGGCTACTGTTTCAAATTGTAAAACTTATTCATTTAGTCTTTCATTTAGTGGAAAGCGTATGGACAAAGTTTTAAAACCAATGAAATTGCCACTCTTACAATGACCTTGAAATTCTCTTTTTTAGCGGAGCCAATCCTGCTCATTTCCTTTTTTTCTGTTTATTAAGACTCATTACGTTGTGGCATTTAATTGGTTTGTCCCATCCTGATTGGGCTTAAAAAACATTGATCGAACTTAATTAAAGGGGACAAAAAAATATCCAGTGCACCAAAAAATCTGTTCTGAACAATCAAAACAACTCACAAGATAAGGTAAAAAAATTACCATATCAACAAGGAACAGAGCCCTACACGTCATTTGGAGCACGGGGCGAAAAACATAAAACCCCGTAACCCGGCCGACCTGCTCCGAAAACCAAAATTACTCACCCGATTGGCAGTGATCCCATAATTGGAGCTTGCGCAAGAAGAATTTCAGATTTGAACGAGAAAGCAGCAAGGATTTTTTTTTCTCCTATTAGAACTAACGTTTAAAATATCAGATGAGGCACTGGGATAAAAATTTACTATAACCGCACCTCGGGCTGCCCACCCCACCGAGTAAAATGGTTCTATCGGGTCGATTTTTTCTCCGAGTCCGGGTTGCGGAAAACCCGGTGCCATCTTGTAGGACGGCGGATTGAACGGCACCACATTTGAAAAAGGGGTAGTTCTTGTTGTCCTCCAGAAAACAAGGATTTCTGATAGGTCAGCAAGAACCTGCTTCATCATAATTCAGCCCGAGTCTAACTTTCTGATAGGTCAGCCAGGCTCTATTGTCCGTATGTTTGGTAACTGTCACGCATGCATTAATGATTTGTCAAAGTCACATTGTCACTCTCATGGTGAACTTACTCCCAAACCGAAGAAATGCGATTTGTTACTCGAAACATTGTAACAAGTGCTCTCATCTTTTATTATTGTGTCACAAACAAGATGTACAGTTTCCAAAACAAAACAGTAACAATAATCAAATTTCGGGGTAGAACTTGGGGTTTAAAAAATGCATAATCGGGTATTGTAAACGGGGCAGCCGACTCGATTATGTTGGTAGGGTCTAACCATGAAAAATATAGATCGATTATGTTTGAGTGTCAACAATCAAATTCTTGTGTTATACGTTTGCTCAACTCCACCGTTCAATCCGATTAAAACCCGACCAAGCAAGGGCAAAAAAAAAAAAAAAAAACGAAAACCCATGACACGGCCGGCGTGCTCCTAAACCAACATAACTCACCCGATCAACGTGGAGCTGAGCCCTAGTGCAGACTGTTTCGTTAAGCACACGCATGATAGTATGGTAGGCTACCCTAAACGCCCACTGTTCCAGTTGAAATTATATTTGGGAACCTATTCTAAAATTAGCATCCCGTATGGAAATTTTTGGGGCAATAATCAGTTGGTAAAATCACCTGATTTATCTATGACGATTTGGGACGGATTAATTGCCGATAATAATATAGTAATTTTGTCATGAATAACTTCTAGATTAATTGCCGATATATCTACCTCTTTGGCATGAATCATGTCTGATTAATCGCCGGTAGATCCACTGATTTCACAATGCATAAATCACTAATTAATAGCGAAATCTATCGCTGATTTATCATTAATACTGAATTTTATTCCTAGATTCTATGGTTGATTTGATCTATGATAATGATAGCATAAGTGAAGGTAGCTGGAGAAAATAAGTCCCAGAGTTTTGGAACTATACTAAGTATGACCTGTAGAAACAAGTCCCGGAGATTTAACACCACACAATATGTCCTGTGATCACCTGAAGATATAAGACAAGGGGAATTAAAAGTTTACAACCCAATTTTCCATACATATTTTATCAGGTCATATGTCTCCATCAGAAGGATTCAAGCTCCAATAATCAACGATAAATCTTTATAAAAATCCTAAGAATAAAATCACTAGATTTCAATATGATTTTGTCCGAAAACATCCCGGGGTGATCACATCGTTAAAATCATATCATAAATCGAGGTACAAATCACCCAATTTTCACTAATAGAGCAAGTGACTGACGCGTACCCCCTACTGTTTTACGAGCGCACCTTACTATTTTAAGAGAATAGCGGCATGCGGCTGGCGGCCATAATTATCGCGAAACAAACATGGCTTCCAGCCGCAAAAGCTAATCTTAAAACACCAGGGTGCGTTCGTAAAACAATGGCGGTACGCGTCAGTCACTTGCTCTATAAAGCATGGTTAAAATCAACAATTACAATCATTAAATCATAAGTGATAAAATAAGGAATTAATCAAGATAAAAATCAACTAATAATCAGGGATAAATTTATGTAAAATCATGGTTAAGGTCAACCAAATTCATCAGTATAATAAATCTCCATTAAAATCGTGGTAAATCATGACGACATGATAAATTTGCGAAAAACCCCTGATGAAATTGAAAGAACTTGTGTTCGCAAATTGCTTTCTGGACTTTGATTTTTACCTGATACAAATAATGATTTTCTGGAAAAATCCCGAAATTAATCAGGAAAACACAAGTTTTTGTCTAAAATCATATGAAATCGTGTGAAATCATCGGTTATAATCATCATGACTCATCAGTATATTTCCATACGGGATTAGCCTATTGAGGTGAATTAATTATCGGAATCTGTAGACTACATTTTTCTTATTGGTTAGAAGGATTATCAACTATACTGTTTGAAAAACTAAACGAAAATCCTGTTATTATAGTATTTCGTAAAGCGGATTAAAAGTATGAATAAATGCAGGCTTCGAACTCCTGATTAGCATTTACAATTACCCTTGTCATTACAGCTTGGTTTGTAGCACTTGTCGTTTTGATCCCGCCAAACGCTCGAATCATTTCCTTGGTACCACGTCTCGCATTTGGCCTTGATAAGCCTATTTTTCGGCGTGATGATAACACTTCGGTTGATGTGCGTGCTTATCCACACATGGCCGTTGTTGAATTCCACGCGAACACAGACTGTGATGTTGTCATAGTCGTTCGCCAACCCGGTCGATTGGTGCTTGATGATTCCTCCGCGTTTCAGGGTTGCACAGGTCTCTTGTTGATTTATCCCGTTGTCTTTGATGGTAACTCGAACGGTTTCGTTACTCCCGTTCGTAACATGTACTACTCTTGAAGATCCAGCACTGTATACGAGGTCTTTAACAAAGTTGGACAATGCTTCCATAATTGGCCTTTGCCGAAATCTTTCAGATTTGAATAAGAAAGCAGTAAGAATTAAAAGCAAAGATTTTTTTTTTTTCCTACTGGAACTTACTTTAGAAATTTCAGATGAAGAACTGGGATAATAAATTTACTACAAGTGCACTTGCTGATGTTCTTATTAATCAATTGACTGCTGGCCTCTAGTTGCTCTAAAACCTATACTCACTTAGCCAAGCAAAATGCAGGTTTTATATTGCTTAGCATTAAAATGAATGCTATGCTATCAGTTGTTATCTAGATCAAATAGCTCGTTATCAATTTAAATTTGATGGAAGTAGCTATCGACTTGCTTCAAGAATTCCTTTAATATTTTTAATGTTAACACTGTTAAAAATGGTTTTGAAAACCAAAGGTTCCAAACCTTTTATTTTAAAGCAAAAGGTTTGGTTGTCCGATACCATAAGTATCGAACGTTTTATCTTCAAACGTTTTGACCCTTTTTTTTACATATAATAAGAATTTCACAGGTTAAAACGTTTGGTTTTCAAGGTTATTATATCTCTTGTCAAAATAAAAAAATTTCGTAAGTTAAAACCACGATATAATAGGAAAGGTACACGATCGTCCTATCTCCAGAGCGGCTGGTGTTTAGTAAGGGGTTTAAAGATTCTCCACCAGTTTTGCTAGTGAGTTAGGCTGATCGCCGCTCAGGGAGATAGCAAAAAACCCGGTTTTCTATTTTTAGTATTTTTAATTTTTAGTAAATATGTTATGAAAGTAAATGAACTGAAGCGTCATTTTATTCCCGATTTTTAGGGACCAAAAGATTCAAAATAGGGTCAACTGGGATTCACTTAAGCCTTGAACTGTAATTGATAGTTGACCTGGTTTATGATTGGGATTTGTGATGCCGCACCAATCACCGAAAAACCGCACTGAAAAATCAAATCAAAAACAAATAAATACAATAACTGACCCAAACAACGCGGTACTGAGCACTAGCGCTTTGACTAAATTTTAGATGGCAATATTAATACCAAGGTTATCGGGAACGTTCCAAACGCAATTAAAAAAAAAAGTACAACTGCCTCATGGCAGGATTGATATCGCAATCTGTCATTGTTTCTGCTGAAGGGTGAGCGTTGCTACTTGTCTTAAAAATCGCGTAGATGAGACTAGAACCAGACCAAATTGTATTATACAGTTGTCTCGACAGTTGTCATGGCACTACGCAAAAGTTCCACTCATCAGTTATTCTTCCAAAACCGAACACTACGATGTTCCAGCAATGGCGCAATTGACTCCAATAGCAAACGCGTGCTGTTCGTACACTCGGATCAAATTGAGGGATTTCAGCAAATAAGAATCGACATACAAAAGAAATGCCCTCGTTCAAACAATTGGCTTCGACAACACAAATCCGTTTCATTGACACACAAAAAACTGCCCGTTTTTTTCTTTTTCTTTCCCTTAAATCAATTCAAAGATCAACAGTATAACAACAATAACATTTTAGAAAGGAAACAGTTCGATCGTGTCTGCTGTCGCGTTACGGACCGTAGGGGGAAGACGTGAGCACGACACACGTGGCAACAGTTGTGATGATAACGAACGTGAGCAAGAGGATCCTGTTTTCGTACAAACAATAACAAAATATGACGTACATATTCACAAAAAAAAAACATTTAAAAGAAAAAACAAATAAAATGGAAGGCCAAAGTAAATAGAAACCTGTCGCAAACAAGGGCCAGCTGTTTCCATTCGAGCGCAATAGCCTCTCGGCGATCTTGTTCTTCCAATCGATTCTCATTACGTTCGACGGCGGTCGACACGCGAGCCATCAACTCAGTCAATCGTTGCTCGTAAATGCTGCCTTGGCTCAGTAGACCGAATCCACCGCCAATCTCAGCCGATGACGATCCACTAGCTATACGGATAACAATTTTCGTTGAGAGAGCCTTCGTTTTTTTTTTTTTATGATAGCCGAAGGATATCTACAATACGATTTGAGTAAGGGAAAAAAAAATTCAATCACGGAGCTAACCTGATTCAGGATTGATTAATGGCTGCTGTTGCTGCTGTTGGAAATGTGGCGCTTTGGACGTTGATGGGACGCGGCGCGAATAAAATTTTGGCGATGGAGGACCAATCCCGAGGAAGTCAAGTTCGGCCGACTGGAATTTGTCGCTAAATTCGGGATCCAAATAGACGTCGGTCGCTCTTGGTTCCAACTCCTTTTTCAATTTATTAATTTTATTTTTCTATTTGTCAACTACCAACTGTTATCAACTTAAAAAACAATGTATATTATTGATGTATTTTCTATATCAATAATTACCTGGAGCCTTAACCGAAGTCTCTCTTGTGAATTCCTGCTACACGATGGACCTCCATTAACAGGCGTTGAATACCTTGCACAATTCCATCAATGTTAATAACATTAAACATCATTAATTTTTTTTTTTTTTTTTTTAAATACCATCCTGAAGATCTGGTGGCCGAAACACCAACGGGTTGGTGTCGCCCTCTCTGATTAATATTCCGACTCTTTCCGCAAGTGCAACGGGGGTCGCCAGAAGCGCAAGTTTTGGTGGGCGATTCCTCGAAGCGAGAAGCCAATCGGCTAGCCGGAATTGGATCGCCCGAATGGGAGCTGGACGGTTCGCCAGCCGGTGCCGATGTCGGCGTAGACGCGGGCGAATGCCTCTTGTCGACATCGAAGCGAAGGAAGACCAGCCGCGCCAATCCGCCCAGAATGATGCGTCGCATGATGTAAGGCACTTCGGTGCCCCTCAAACCGCGATGATGTAAGTTCAACGTCACGACCGACAGTCCCGAAGCGAACGACACCAAACAAATGGAGACGCCATAGTACAGACCTAAAAGTACGTTTTTTAAAAGAATAAACAGCTCATTACGCAGACATTTTTAAAGAAGAAAAGAACATTTTAAAAATGTCGAGGCCCAAAATAAGACGCAAGGAAAATATATGGGACCAAACGTCATCAACGTCTCTCATTGCCATGATGGAAAGCTAAAAAAAAATGCCCAAATATAACGTCCCTGTGATTAAGATGTCTCCCCCCATCAGCAAGAAAGCGGGGGGGGGGGGAAATGTAACATGATCATTTCATCATAAAAACTGCGTCCCATCGTTTTTTTAGCGCGTTGACGTCAAGCGGTCACCAAAGAGTTTTGGTCGTACGAGACCAGCCATCGTCAAGCTTATCGACCCGTGAAGCGCAAACAGTGCGCTGCCTGTATCCACAACGTCAGTTTCTAACGAAACAAATGACAAGAAACAGAAAAAGAAAAAGAAGAAAACTGATCCCTTTTGACTTTTTTCGTGGCACGTCAACTGCGCAACAGCAAACAAGACAAGCCTTTTTTAATGCAGGAGCGGACCTGCTCTAAATGAGAGTTTTGCACAGAAGTGGATAGGATTTTGCGATACGTATATATACACACTTACTGATGAGTGGAGTTTTTTCTGTGGGTGGCAAACTTTCTCTGATCGTCATGAGGAAGACGGTCATGGATAGCAGTGAGCTGATGCCCAAAGTCACTTTCTCGCCCGACTCGGATGGCACGTAAAACACCAGTAAAGCTGAAATGAGACACGCACGCACAGATAAGAGAAAGCCGTAAAAAAATAAAATACAAAATCAATGTAATAAATAAGCGTATAGTCATCATTTTATTATTGGACGGAGAGATATTGAAATGCAGTAGTATAGTGCCACAAACGGCTTGCATCATAAAGCTTTTTAATTAGTGAGATAGTAGGGCCATTATGCGCAAATATTATAGAGGAATAAATTAAAATGTAGTACTAAATAATAATAATAATTAAAAAAAAAAGATTTCAACCAGTAGGCGCGCATGTTTTGATGATGTGATGTTAATCTTATATTTTAAAAATGATACTTGTACATTTCTAATTGATAATTATCGTTATAGTTTTTTACCGATGCCGTTGATGAGCAGACAGGGCAGGATCAAGTTGAAAACGTAGAAAAGTGGGCGGCGCCTCATTTTGATGACGTAGGTGATGTCAGGATATGGTTCAGGACAGCAGCTGTAGTACTCTTCGTGGTGGATCGCCTCGAAATCGACCAAATCAAACTCGCCGTTCGTCTGATAATTGCTGACGTCACCTTCATCCGTTTGTTTCTTCAAGTCAATCTGCGAGCAATCAAGACACGTATAGGGATATGCGGACGAAAGGACAAGCCACAGAGCTTCTCTTGAATTCGATTCATTTCTAACGAGTTTGCACAAAAAACCAACTGGCCAATTGAATCTCCCGGGGCAACCTTTCCCTCGACGTCAAAGTTCAAACGCAAGTCCATAAAAGAAGGCGGTAGGATCTATGATGTTTCCCTTTTTTTCGTGCGTCAATATTTCAATAAATGCGGAAATTCTTTTGACATTCACGTCGAAATCACGTGGCAAAGCATCTCTGGCTTTTCACAGAAGAAAACAGATAAGTCAGCTGTCCTTTTTTCTTTATTTTTTTCTTGTGTACGTTTCTCTTCCAAAAAGTCAGTGAAAACTCGTTTCGCCTTCAATGATACGCTTCATTCGCAATCTCTCATCTCTTTCCCCATTATATATTGAACGAACAAAAAGGGTTAGGAAAATACAGCCTATACAGAACCACCCCTCGTTTCGCCATCATTGAATTATAGATATATATTAAAGTCACGGAGCCACAACATCAGAGGCAAGCGAAATCTATGTGCGTAGAACACAATGAAGCGCTTCGGAGAGAAAGACACACACAAAATAATGGAATCACATTTAGGACAAAATCGGAGGAAATTCATTTGCCTCAGCCATTGCCTTCTTTTTTTTTACGGTTCGCATACAACGAGAGTCAGGCAAACAAAAATCGCGTTCGACATGTAAAACAAACGACGAAAAAAAAGGGGGGGAGGGAGTTGCATTTTGAGAACGAATCGAAAATAACACCGCCCGCGCATCAATTTCAAAGGGGTCATATTAGCCAGTTTTAGGGGCTTTGTCCTTTTTTTTTTCTTCATTGCTATTCGTGACGAATAAAATGAAAACAAAACACGGTCATTAGAATATAAGGCTTCCCGTTTTCTAATAACAGACAACGGGTTTGTGTGGGCTTGGCGGATTGCGGAGAACAAACTCGGCGAATGATTCTACATTATTGGGCTGTGCTTTGAAGTTATGTGCCCAACTTGATGTTATTAAAAAAAAAGAAGAAGGAAGACGTGCACGATGTATTGTATATAGTCTGGATATATATATATATATAATATATTTGTACTGTGAGGCTGCTGTGACTATGTGAGTAAGCCGCATTATAAATTCAGTCGGCGTTGGGATCCGATTGCCCCTAGGCTTTTTTTTTCTCCATTCTTATATAATAATAGAGCCTTTTTAAAATCTAAAATTACTATACGTAGACTATACGGCTTACATTTGTACAATGTTAATGTTTAAGTATTATTATATGTACGTACGTATACATTTAGACGAACCATTAAGAGTTTTACATTTTGCACGCGCAAAACGGAGAATCAGACGCAATTGGTTTTCGGCAGACGATTTTTCATTTCCCCCCTTTTTTCTCGTTGCTTCGCTATTCGTCATCTAATGGTCGACAGCCTCTGTGATGACGTAACAAACGGCCTTTTCTGTTGGCTGCCGCCTGTTGGTTTTTGTCGTTGATTCAATTTGCCTCGTAAACGCTGACTAACTATAAATCACACGACTTCTTATACGCGAACGAGGGAGTGCTACGAAGAAGCAACGCAGATGTGCAGACGTGCAAATTGGAAATGCTACTCGGAAAACATTAAGCTGTTAACCACATTTTTACCTCTTAATACGTCTATCTCCAACTATTTACCTACACTATCGGTGAATTAAGTGAAAGTCTCGTCTGATATGAAGGATAAAAAGATGTGATGCATGGGATGGATTCACATCATCACCTCACCACAAGTTGGTTGGAAATGAAATCCGACGCAGAATTATGGACACGCTCGCCATTAATGATTCTATAAGCCCTGAACAAATAACTCGAGGGAGTGTCGAATTAAAAGAAATTCTTCGTGCGTTCCGCAAACAGAATACTGAAAATCCCAGTAAAAATAGAGCGAGGGAAACCAAAGGAACGACCGAATTCCCGAAATTCCGTACGCTATACGCACGTGTCAACAACCCTTTGAAATAAACAATATGGAAAAACCAACAGTCGGTTTCACACGCGCTTTATCATTCCGCTTCACCATGTTTTCCGTTTTAAAAAAATATAGACAAAAAAATAAATGAAAAAAAAGGTATACATGTTGGCCAGGCGGGAGGAGAGGGGCGAGACACAGGTGAATAGGATTCCAAAATACAAAGCGAACTTTTGTTATGTTTACACACACACACACACCCACAAAAGGGGGGCTTCCAAAAGTAAACTAATCTCATTTTCAATTTTCTTTTGCGACCCATAGTGTCCACACCGTATTGTATGGTTTACGTGCTTACGTGCCCTTTTCTCGTTGGCGAATGATTATAGGTTTACATGTAGAGTTAGAATTTCTGATGATATAACTAAATTTTTTTTAAATGTATATACAGATAAATATACTGTCCGTTCTTGTATATACCGCCCTTCTTTTCTTAGCCTGTGACGATACTCCCCCCTTGAATCCTGTTTTTTATTTTTGAAATTTGGTGGGTTTCTTTTTGCGTTACAGGTCAAATGAGAACATTTTTCTATTTTTATTTTTGGGTATAACCAAAAAGAAAGGTGCACGCATACCTGAAATCCATCGTAGGTCCAGGAAGCCCATTTCATTTTGCAGCTCTGCAAGTCGAAGGGGAAATATTCGACGTTGATGTCGCAAGACGATCGGAAAATGCCGTGACTCAGCCACACGACCTGCGGGACATTGTACGCAACAAGAGTGCGATAATATTCAGATAAGAAGCAAAGTAAAATATGTGCAAATTCACCTCTCCGTTGTCAGAGACGATCACGTTGGTATTGATGACGCTTGAAGTGTATTGAGCATCGGCGCTGTATTGAATGAACCAATAACACTTTTTAAGCATCTTGTTTATTATAGTTAAATTGTCGATTGACATTCAATTTGTACTAACTTGTTGTAAAGGATGATATCAGGCCGCCACACTCGATGATAAGGAATGCGAACAACGTGAATGCCCCCTTTAGAATGGTCATCAATCAAAATGATTGATTCAAATCGAATTCAAACTAAAAACTAGGAATTCGTAGATGATAAAAAACAAACCGTAATCGGATGCGTTCCAGGTGAGGTGGCTATCGTTCCATTTCTGCGTCAGCCAACAATTTGTCGTCAGTATTTGATTGCGCTCGTCCTACAGAATGAAAACACTTGCGTTATAGAACCGACAAAGCTAACGGAGATGCATTAATCTAAGTAGCCAACTTACCACGTCAATGAGAAGATGAAGTGACATGCCAAATATGACTTGAAGAGCCTTGGTGGAATTGGCTACAGGACCTGTAAAAACATCCATTTGCGATTTGCCATTTGTGATTTGCCATTTGCGATTTGCCATTGAAGATTGAATATCAAGTGATCATTTCCTGAACAGAATGGTCTATACATGGCTAATTGATCTGCACTTACGAGCGTTGCTGTCGTAATTTTCCATTAAATGACGCAAGAGTCGATATTCGTTGAGGTCCGAATGCACTGCTTCCGGCAACAGCACAAAGAGTCCGAGCGAAAGCAGAAGGCGTCCTGATGATTCGTAAAAACACCATCAGTCAAACGGGTATTATTCAAAAAGAAATAAAAAATATCCAAAAGTGCCAAATAGATTTGTCACAACATTTTTATTTTTATACAATCGTAACATGCATCGTCAATCAAATGTTTTTTTTTGGGCTCTATATTTTCTACAATTCGTGTGCTGTGTATCTATAATCAGTAAGCCGTTCATTGAATTTGGGCGTCCGTCTCTTTTACGATCGTTGATGGGGAAGCTTTGCATATCATTAATTAGTCGCCACCCTCTGAGACAACTATCGTCTACCCCTCCCGAGTTCCTGATGGATTTCTCTCGTTCCATCGCCGCCGCCCCTCCTTATTTGCTGTCACCCTCATCATCAACGCATCTTTAGTTATCAAAAGTGCAAAGAGACATCAGGGGGAAGCAGCGATAGCAGCAGTGCATAATTAATTGCGCGCTGTGATCGGGAGGTTTGAGCGCGCCCAGAGCTGCCAGTGACTCGCTGCGCAGACAAGGTGCATCAGCGACAATATGCAAATCCTCGTTAGAAGCCGTACGGATGTGTCGCTCGGCTTTGAAACGGTCGAAGGAAGCGAACACATTTTTTTTTTTACATAGTTGCCTTTGTTATTATTTTTTTTTTTTTTCATCTGTTTCTTACGTTATTTGATTTGTCATACGTGATAGCCAAATCCTAATTTGGCACACTCAACACCCGCTTGAAAACAGATGAATTATTAATGAAATTATAATTTCTTTTGCTACGAGTATCTATACAAATCTTGTAAGACATTTCATTTTAGTTGACGTCCTATTTACTACTATCCGCCATCCTAATTTTTACCACAACGTTTGATGGTTATACCAGCTACATATATTTTTGAATTCATTTTGAAGCTCGCTGCGATTCTATATCTTTAGAGGGATGATGATGATGTCTATATCAAAATTTAAGAGCGCGGTGATCGTCAATACCAACGGCGGCTATATTCGAATGTTTACAGAGTGATGATACGAAAAAAATCTCAAAAGAAAAATCCAGCCTCAAAATAAATATGCAGAGTCGGCGAATGCATACAGTATGCAGATCAGACTGTGATGTTGCATCGAGTCTAACGTACAAATATAGTCTTTATGTGCGTTGATACGTACGTATATACTGTATATATATATCTTTATATCTACAAAGATGGAATAGAATGTTTGCGCGTCGCTGTATAGCACTTGAAGATGGATCGTGAAATAAGACTCAAAAGACTTGGAAGGCATCCGTCATCAAAACCGGATTACAGTTGATACTGTGGAAAAAAAGAAAAGCTGAAAGACAGGAATGTTCCAGTGGCGCTTCTATTAAACTGGCGATTTTCTTGCTTGAAAACGACGTCAATATCAAGCGATTTTGCATACGTGCAACCGAGGAAAACAAATATAAAAACAAAAACACCCCAACCGAAAAATGAAAAGCCAGATTCCGCAACGTCCATCATTCACATTTTGAAATAAATAAATAAACATTTTAGCGGAGGGAAGAAATCTGATACGACTCCATACTCACAATAAGCGATGCATTTCTTTTTAAATATTCAAAACGCGCGTTTAATTTTTCTGACTTTTTTTTTTGATTTTTATTTTGATTTTTTTTGCGATGTAACTTTTTTGATTTTACTTCACCGGATAAAACAGAATTAAATAGAGTTGTACGCAATCGCAAGTTTATGGCTGTAGAAACGACATTGTGACAAGTCCGAACATGTTTGACTACACCCTGGTATATCCCCATCGACCATCATAACAGATCATGTAAATAAATAACTCGTTGATTTAAAAAAACAAAAACAAATGAATAACAAAAAAATTTGATTGTTTTTATTTTACTATAAATGCAGAAAATTTTGGTTTTCTTATTACCTAGTGCGTAATATACAAGAAAAACCACTCGGTTCACTCATTGCGTCTACGCTATACCCGCTGTTTCATCCCATATTGGAAAGAAACCCAAAGTGTATTACGTATTTTTATTTGCTACTGTTTTTTTTTCCGTCTCACAATTCAGATGCGGTGAAAAGAATTTATATTAAAGTAGAAAAATGAAAAAAAAACAATGAAAAACCTTACACACATATTTACAGACTAGGAAATGATGCGGTTCGTGACTGCACATAAGCCTTTGCGAAGAGAAAAAGACTTTGCGACAACGATGCCACGTATATATATAACCTACGTTATAAAGCCCTTTCTGCCTCACCCTCGTCCTCGTATATAAGGCACTGCTTTACTATAGTATATACTATAAGCTATGTACATGTGCCAAGAGTGGCTGCTGTCGAATGCCGATTGGATTCGATTCTCTGCTAATGAAGAATGTGATCCTTTTTCCCCGATGGCTTCCACACCAAATACAAAAGAGATTTTGTCTTTGTTTGTTTCTTTTTTAATCTGCGAAGGATTTCTGTACGACGGTCGATAAAATGCCACGCGTAATTGAATCAACTATAATAATGTCTTTAGAGCTTCAAATGCGCTACAGACAATTGAAAAACAAAAATGCAGAACGAGTTATAATTTCAGGCGATTAAACGAATTTTGTGTTTGTTTGTTTGTTTGTTTTACCTGCCGTTCTGACGCTGACACTTTGAGGCGACATAGCCTTGGATTCCATCAATTGTAGCTTCTTTTTCCCCCCAAAAAAAGTATTTAGGTTCAATTGAATTTTCACACTCGCACTAATCGGGTTTGCAGACCACTCACTATTTCTCGCATGAGAAATCGCGATTTATTTTTCGCTCGAGAGGTTAATGGTGAGTCCGTAAGCCCCAATCCCCTCTTGCATCCGGCGATGCGTTCTCAGCTGCCGTATATATGTACATGCAGGATATTTTCACACACGCGCATATTATGACCGTAGAGAAGGAAAAAAGAAAAAAGAAAAAAAAATAAGAAAAAGGGGGGGCATCGGAATCCTCCTGAGAGCGACTTTGAAGTCAAGTAAGTGTGGCTCACGATATATATATATATATATATATACAGTATATATATATAAGAGTTTGTGCCTTTCGCCCTCCCCCTCTTTCGGCTATATAGCCGAGATATATAAAAAGAAAGAAGGAAAAAAAAAAAAAATGGCAGCTAGTTCAGCAGATGAATCGAGACAGTCCGGTCGGCGAGCTGTCTTTACGGTAATGATCCACTCCTCGGCAGCGGTTCTCTTCACATTGGCTCACTCATCGCATAGCACATAGACATACAGGAACACACAGGAAGCCACACACACACACACACAAGCGGCTCCGTGAGACCGAAGCGATCAGCAAGAAAGAAAGAAAAGAGAAAAGAAATCATATGAGAGTAGGCAGGAACAGCTAGCGCACACTCTACGCGAGATGAGCGAATAAAATACGGGCCAGCAGGACGGCCAATGTATATCTCCAGCACGCCGCGTCTATATAGTTGATGATGCCTTTGGGCTCCTGTTTGGACGTCTCATATATACAATCGAGATCTCCCTCCTTCTTTCATGCGGCGCACAATATATTGGGCCGAAGAAAACCAAAAGAGAAATATACGAACACGACGCACATATGCTGGTGGCGAGACTCGCTTTCGCTCGGATTAAAATTGCTTCAATGTTGGTGGATAGAACAAATATCATCGGACTGAGCTGTAAGTTGCGACTGACCCTTTTTCGACTCCTGGCGCCAGTATAGGAACGCGAGTTGCGTGCAGGGCCGCCTTTGCACATCTAATATGTTGCTGGTCTCTTCCTTGCTGGACCTGAGAAGACTTTCAAGAAATGCTAGCACATGCGCAGCCAACGGAAAAAAAAACAAAAAAATGCGCCAAATATAATAAATACGTGAAATCTATATCTTTCCGCTCTAACACATCTTGATCGGCTGCCTTTTCCCCCTATCTATCGTTACGCTTAAATGCGCACGAGTGTTGTGTTTAACAAAAAAAACAAGAACATATGCGAATGCGTGAGACAATGAATCAACGCAAACAATTAACAATATTTCGTTTGTATAAGCGGATGAGTAAATAAAACGATGAAACTGGTGTTTTGACGGCGTTTTGGACGCCGTTATTTAACCATCACGCGGCTACGACAGCCTAGACATTCAGCCTTTGATAGCAGGGGGGCTAATGATTCGTAAATTTGTCCTAGAGAATGGCGACAAGATCAACGGCATAGGCCAAGGAACGAAGAGCTGCTAATCTCCGACTGTCTGCTCAATAATTAACGTCGATGATCATGCTAATGAGCACCCAGCTGTATAGAGGCATACATACAATACGCACAGCTGTAGGGTTTATCGATTTCTTGTAATAGCCGCAAACAAAACAAACAAACAAAAATCACAAGTTTTCGGGTTTCGTTGAAACGCAATCGGAAGATGATCTCATTCGTCAAGGACATCCATCGTGATGACAAACTGCGTAGTCGCATCGATGACGTACACACATATCATACAGTCTATGCCGGTCTATGCATAACAGCTACAAATATCAGTCTAAAATAAGTATATCTAACTGCGGCACGGTGATGCGTGAATGTATAAGGAAAAAGTTGATGTGACTTGCAAAGAGAGCATCGAGTCGCAGTTGCGTATTCGATCGTTCACGTAGAACAAACGAGGCAAAGTGGCTTGTCAAAAGGAACAAGAAACGCATTCTTGATTGATTCAAAACAAACCTGATGGTATCAAAGATTTCCTTTCTCGAGTGGAAAAGATAAAATACAAGATCACGACGTTTCAGATGGAGAGCTTTCCTGTGTGTGTGTGTGTGTGTGTGTACAGATGCACGGCGCAATCAATGAAATCTACGATGAAAAGGCTTTTTTCTAAGTAGGAAAAAATACATCTTCCCATTTGTTAATGGGTTTGTTTGGTCGAAGAGTAACACGGGAAACACGGAGAACACTAACGCCATCTTGTTTCTTTCTATTGATGACCCATCGGTCGATTTGACATTGACAGCAGGATCACCGTCAAAGTGAACGCTGTCGTCACACAGAAGATGATTTTTCTTTTTCTTTCCTGCAGTCACTGCAACTCACTCGCAGATCACACGCCCCAATTAGTCAGAAGAGATGTCACATGTCACTGACATCTTCCCGACGTCTATCCTGCTCATCATCGGGAAATAGAAAAAAAACAAAAATCTCTGTCTTCTGCCTAAAAAGGGGGAAATAAAATAAAAAGGAAAGTAAGAAAAAAGAAAAGAAAAAAGAAAGAAAGAAAAGAGAACATGTATCCGGGATAAAGATCGAAT
Source organism: Daphnia magna (assembly GCF_020631705.1). NCBI lineage: Eukaryota > Metazoa > Arthropoda > Branchiopoda > Diplostraca > Daphniidae > Daphnia > Daphnia magna. The sequence goes on along the minus strand of NC_059186.1, from coordinate 6,808,972 downwards.
ATCCACGACAAAGATTCCGGATATCTATGGATTGCCGCTGCTGCTTTATGAGTGCATCTCAGCGTACGTACGTGGTCTATATACTAGGCTATATAGTATACACACACAAGTAGATAAGATTCCGAATCATCAAAGGGATACAAAGAAGAGTGGGGATGATATGGGACACGATAAATAGATACAACGCATGTATACCACCTCAGCGTACACATCAGTATGTCGAATATATAATCACGAGAAAATTTGTCGATGGAAAATCGTTGATGGGCGTCTACCCTACTTTTAACGGATCTAGTTGGCGTATAGAAAACCGAGAGTACATACAGTATCAAGTGGATCAAAGAGATACTCCTCAGTCCAAAAACCTCAAACAGAGCTATGCCTTTTTTTTTTCTTTTCCTTCCCTTTAATAGCTAATTGAGTTCTACAGATGTCAAGAATTTTCAAGATCCCTCCCATTTTGTTTTTATTTTTTTTATTCTTAACAGAAATGTGCACAGCACGTATCAAAGGGGCTGAAAAGTTACGTCTACCTCTTCGATGCTAAAAGGAAACCATCTCGATTGTCGAATATAGGACGGGTGGGCTATCCGTCTGTCTGATATTGGTATACCGAAGTGGTTTTGACCGCAATCACCATTAGCGACTCAACGGGCAATATATAAAACACGCGCAGTGTCGCATACACGGCGTCTACTGTCGTCGACACGTCCCCAGGATGCTGCGCCCGTTCGGCCACGATATATGAACATTCAGCTGCCGCAGACGGCCAATGCTAAGTTGCATTCTTCAACTTAAAACATGCCTTGTTCAACTGTGTTTTTCTCCATGTAACGGGGCGAAGGGAACGTATAGCAAACATACACAGATTTTTCTTTTTTGATTTAACATCTTTGACCTTTGTCCTTTTCTTTTTGGAAACAATTGTGATTTATACATTTCCTGTAAATGCGGAATAATCTGGGGACTGCTGCACACAGCACCCATTAAGAATGGTGTATAAGAGTCTATACTGACTTCTATATGGTTTATCTACAGTATGCCTGAATAGAGGCTAGCCTTGCATTATTCTAAAATCTGTCTTCTGCAGAAGTCGAATGTCGATTTGAAAAAAAAAAAAACTAACATACAAAACATATGAAGCTACAAAACGAGAACTCTGTGCCATTGACCAGTAAAATCATTAAATTACATTTATACTTAAACAAATACTGATGTGGATTCAAATGAAACACAAACATTTTATTTCATTTCCAGTGCACTAACTTTCATTCGCCTCGAGTCTTGGCGCTTGTCTGGATGTTCTTTATTCATTAGAAGTGCTCATCAAAAACACCATAGTGCAAATTGGATAACTCAATTTAGCTGTGCATTCGTATAGGACAAGATTTCACCAGTTGTAGACCCATCATTTTCCTATCCCAGATTAACCAGAACTTGAGTTACTGAATTAGGAGTCACTTAAAAAAAAACCAAAAAAACAATCAGCTGTTTGACTTCCGCAAAGCAAATGCCCTTTATTTGAACACGGCCCAACACATATAAAGGAATAACATGTACAGCATATTCCCGACGCACAATTTCATCATTCAACTATAAATAAAGCAAAAAGCAGCGCAAACTCGACATACTTCTTATATATTGCATGTATCTCATTTTAGATCGTGTGTCACTTACATTTATGCGCCAGGTTTCATTTGTCTGCCGAGTACGGAGTAGCTACATGTAATATATGCAAGAGAAGCCATCGAACCAAACGAACTTTGCTTATAGTTATTATATACGGCTTTGAAAAACAAAAAAAGAGGAACATGTAAACAAGCAAACATCGAATCTAAGCAAAAGGAATATTCTAGAGTTGGACGTGCAACACGGGATCGCGTACCCTCCCGAGGCCGAACGAACTCGAGACTATCTATACATGTGTGTACGTACCTCTATATACCTAGAGTGGAGTTATTCCAGGGATAGACATACCTATACGCTGCATTTTTCAAACTTTGATGGGAAAGTCATCGGCGATAAAGTTAATAACATGCTGCTTGAAAAAGAAAACAAAAAAGGGGATTGGTAAACGACTTGTGATGAATAACAACCTTTCTGGGCACGAAACTTGTGGAAATCGTATCAAACGAAAAGGCTACTTAACAAAAAATAAAGTTAACATTAAATGCGTATTGCTCGTGTGTATAGCAATCAACAAGTTTGTGATGGTCCCTGTGGCGGTATTAGATCGCGGATGTTGCGAGCCTTTAATCCAGCGCAGATGTTTTGGTGGCTTAGTTTTTGTGTGTGCGTCTATTCACGCCAATCATCCCCAACGAAATATATTTTTTTTCTAATAGAAAAGCGGAAAGCACGTCGTATAAACTTCCAGTCCCCGAAACCAGGAAATCAATGAGCTCCGCACAAGTATATAGTCCCACTCAAAAAGAAACTTTATTTTATTTGTTAAATTCTATATTAATATCAAAAGTTGGCACATTTGATGTGTAGGCCTAGTATAGTAGGTGTTTTACGATAAACCCTTGAGGCATGGCTTTCTTTTTATTCGTGGAAGAGAAAATCAAATTGAATGCACGCCCGCACGATGCTTCTGTTTGTCAGTGTGTCTATGTACATTTTCATAACGCACACTCTTGTATCTTGCTCGATGTACATAGGAATCCCTACACAATCGTAATATGTTTGGACAAGGCCGATGGTATAACGGGCTTCTGTTTCCCGTTCGGGCTAGTAGGCAATGAACTCTGGCATTTGAACGCGACGTACCCTATGCACCCATAGATAGGGACATGTACTGCGCTGTACTGCTGTATTGGTAATCACGGAATATGGTGTCAGTGTGAACGAAGGAAATGCCAACAAGCCTTTCACCATTCCGCCAATCATTCAAGCGTTATTTTTTTTTTTAGGGCTGTCAATTGATTTATGTAATCTCATTGTCGTGTATAGGTAATGTACTAACTTTTGGATCATTTGTTCAATTGGCTTTGTCATCGATCGCCTGTGATCTCGAACAGCTATGTGACGTCTGTATGTGCATATCGATCTCAATATTCTCTACAGTTTTGGCCTTTTTCTTTTTTCGTGCCTTTTGTTGACCACTTTTCTTTTAAAAATACAAAAGGGAAAGGAGAAAAAACACCTAAACAGACAAAGTCTAAGGTTGACACGCTTTTTCCCTTATCCCATCTAAGTAAAAATCAGCACATCTAAATTTTTTTTATTTTTTGTCTTCAATATTTGGGAATTTGTTTTGTTTCCTTATTCGTTTTGCTGCTGACGTGAGTCTTTCTTCGGCTTCAGTTCCCGCTCTCCACATCATCCTCTAATCAATACTATTAGTATAGGTGGAGTTCTATAGATCTTTCTAAAAACACAGTCACTGCTGTATATACGCAGGAAGCGTGACACATCATTCGATCGGTCTTAAATATATGCAAATTCAACAATTAATTTTGCATGCATCATTCTGAACAGCGAAACAGATGATTCGTCAGTTTCGATTCGTCTCCGTCGTTGCAGATTTAATAACACAACACTTTTAAGCAAAACTAATTATGACTGCATAAAAGTTTATTCAGTTGAGGCGTCAAAAGACTCTTTGCTGACTTCCTTCGTGTAAAGAAAAGAGGTTCATCATCACAGCAGCGTTTATTTGTTAACGCTTTTTATATTACAAACGACAAAGAGCCAGAAGCAGCCTGATACTCGACAGCAGTAAACTGTGTTGTCTACTCTAATCGTCATCTCTTTGCATAATAGAATTATCTTGACACCATTATTTTCAATGGCAAATAATCAAGATGGAGAGACTGCAATTGTCTGTATTTTGCAACCGAAAAATGTTGGTCAGTTGGTCGTGTCAGTTTTATTACACCAACAAAACATATTCAATTTCTTTCGTTTTTGCAAAACTTAATCACACGAGCTTCTAATTCTGGTGAGTTTTTAGTGGTATCAATAATTATCCGATACTCTTTAATCCCGCCCACTTCAAGCTGGGAACTAACCTTTTGCACGCTATTCTTCACCAAGCTATTTGTGAAACACGAAGCTTTTACTGTTGATCTAATTCTTTGCCAGTGAACAGCAAAGAGAGAAAACATTGAAAAAAAAATTTTTAATGAAAGCATTGCGATATAGCCAATTAACTTCCGCCCGGACGACGAATTATACTTTATAAGTATAGATGGCGAAATTATTCAGCTTAAATGGGTTACCGGGTTACTAAAATAAAAAGGGGGGGGGCAAAGTGACAGACTCAAAGATGACGTTAATTACTTTTAGCACACAGCACACACACAAAAAGTTGTTATATTTAAGCAGCCCACGTGCTGTGTGGGTATTTCATTTACCAGCGAGCTCCGATTAACGCAACGCTTCCCACTCCATTTCGTAAAATCGACTTATACAGTTTTTCTTTTGCACGGGGTAAAATTGACATAAATTAACATGTTGATGATAAAAATCTGCTGGTTGAAACACACTGGGAGCTTGTTTGCTAACCATATCATCAGCTGCGTGTGGCATAAAGCTATACGAAACCTTATATTATTTTTATTGATATAGGCTTTTCTTCTTTATCTTCTTCCTTGACGTGTAGAATGTGTTCTTTTTGCACTTAACATACAGTAGACCCTATACAATTTACACCTATAATGGTAATCTTATTTGTATGAATTGGGAATCACTATATACGTCACCTTCGTTATTGGCCCCCCTCACTATATTGGATTTCAAACTGATTCCAGACTAGAGATTTTCACACCAATCGCCGTTAAGGACGGTTCATGGTATACTCTTTTGGGTGGTTTATTTTCACCTCGCAAATCAAAAGGACCGACCTTTCTGTGACAAAGATTTTCCGCAAAGCCATGAGAACAAAATTTTCAGATTTCTTCTACTCAGTTACAGACTAAATGGAAGAAGGTCTCATGCAGTGCGAATTTGATTCACGGCATTTCTTCCACAAAGTCTTCGAGGAAATGCAAATTCCCCTTGGAGATATACGCTTGCTTAGAAATCAACGTTCGCCATAGGCAATCAGCGTGGATGAGTAATGTGCACTTTCACAGTCTCAAATTTGAAATTTAAAACAGCCGTGATGCTGTAAGACCGATCCGACAAATATGCAAATATCAGAAAACGCCATCGCTTATGCAACCTCCAGTGTATCGATGACACGTACCAAGTGAAGAATTCGATAAATATATCCATCCTGTTGTCGTGACTACATGCTAAACCCGACGGGGAACAGTTTGAAAGAAAAAAAAAAATAAATCAATAATAATAAATAAAACAAAATAAATAATCGATATTCCGGGTGGGCGTTGTCGGTTTGTCACCTGTCATGCAGCTCCTCCTAATTCTTATATTTTTCTACATTCTGGATACGTACTGTTATAGCAATCTGCTAAATGATGTGGAAGGCCATCACAGGGCAATCCTCCCGTGTAGCTCAGCAAAATATTATCTGAACGATATCTACGTACACTCCGCAGTCCGCACGATTGACTTTCTTTTGGCCGCTTATACACATCCGCTTCCTTTTTCTAATCCCTCCTTCATTCCTCTGTTACTCCTTCCGGCACTGATCGCTTGTAGAAGAAAAAATAAATAAATAAAACAGCAATAACAAAATAAAGTAGCGCGCACATAAAAATGCGGTACTTTTTTAAATTCTGGAATAATGGACTTCCGAATTTATTTATTATTTTTTTTTTGTGCCCACCCACGCTTGCCCTTTGTCTACTACTTTTAATACTTTGCTACCTAATCCTAAGCGTTTCCATCGTTTCCCTAGCATCAAGTAAAAAATCGAAAAACAAAAAGACAAAAAATGGGCGTTTCCCCCTCTTCCGGAAGAGAAAGCTTTTATATATATAAATATATACTGTATATATATCTCGATGTGGCTGACGAGTCGTTTAAATACAGATTGCTTTCTGGGCATGTAGGCGTTACGTCACAACAGGCATCTTTCTAGATAAAGAAAGCCACTTAAAAGGGATACATGCACTATATACGCAGACTATAGCATAGGCTATATTATTTCCTAGAATCCGTATATTTATATATTTTCTGCCTGAAACCGGTGTCCTCTCTACATGTACGTCTTTTGTTGTAACGGATATGTACACGCAGACAACATTTTTCTAAAATGACAAAGGCTTGGGTGTGTCGAAGAACTTTGACTATTCTAGGAATTGGCCTACATATTTTTGTCATCTATTTTTTCCTTTAAAAATCATTTTCAATTCTTAGAGTACTCTTGTATCTAGACTTTCTCGAAAATTGGCGTTGGGCGAAAATTTTTCTATTGATTTTTTTTTTTTTGTCCTTTTCCAGAGAAGGGCGTTTTGTATTCAAAATAATGGAACAACATCATTGCCGAGAATGCCACAAATGGGAAATTTCTGTTTGTTGTCAATCCCAACAAGCGATACATGACCTCAAATGCATTACAAAAGAAAATCAAAACTTTCACCCCAAATGTAAATACAATAGAGAACGAACTGCTGCAAAGGCCAAAGGAAATTCTTGAAAATGAGCTTTGGTGTGTCTTTCACATTAACTTAATTTTGGAATGTTTGTTTTAATTGATCTTAAATTTTTCATTTTAGATAGCCACTTCTCCCGACTAATGATTGGTTAACAATGGCCAACTTGATGCAGCTTTTATACAATCGCCAGCACCCTGTCAAGATATAAAGACAACCGCAATCCAAAATGCCCCTCTAAATAGACTGTCAAGAGAACAATAACGGAGGTGGAAAGACTATGGGGAATATTCTGCATTGAGCTATACAAAGTCAGCGAGAAAGAAAAGGCTGCACCAAGAGGACGTGAGTACATTGCAATCGAATAGACATACCCATCCCGCAGTCATATGTGCATACATCTCGACCGCTAGAGTTGATTGAATCGCAAGGCGACGTGATGATTTTGCATGGGATAGCAGAGACCTGCCACTCGAGATCCCAAGTGACTTTCGACAACATAAGCCACATGTAGCGCACATATCCTATAACGCAGCGGAATCAATTCGTGTACCAATACACAAATACAGCTACGTCCACAAACGTCAAGGCTCTTCTATTGCGTCAATTGTATTCGCATCATATAACATACAATCTCTTCCCATGCTGCCTATTTATATTCAGATTTACTGCGGCTGTGAGGATCACGACTGTTAATCTAGTAGGATTCATTTTCTCCATTGATCTTTTAGAATTCATTTTTTTTTTTTTTAATACAACTGACACGTTGAAACTGCTTATGACGATTGCATAAGTGACCTTACAGAAAGAGAAGGCGAAAGATTGATTGGGTGCAGTGGGCTGACAGATGTATGCAAAATTCAGGAGAACAAAAAAAAGGGGACGTGTTGATTTCTGTACTGTTGAATCGCCCAGGTAACGCTAATGACTCAAACCTCATTAAAACCAATTAAAGCTAAGGTACACAATGGAAAAGTGTGATTGCTGCCATCTCGACCAAGATGTGCGTAAATGCTCCCTGTTCTACGAGAGGCGTTTTATTGCAACACGTTTATGTAAGCGTGTGCATACACATGGAATGCACACAATCCAATTAGTCATTTCTCCTTCTTTATTTTACCTGTTTCTTACGTAAATCTGAAGGTTAAACACAGCCTGCTAGTATATATAGCTGAATTCTGCTCTTTCACCGTTTTGAAAATGGTATATGCGTAGCAGGATATAAGCTGGTTTGTTCATTTCACCTTTATTTGGGCCAATGTCATCCGAGTGAATGCTTGAAAATGCAGATAGCCATAAATAAAATAAAAAAACTGAAATGCCGTTGCTGGGCTCTTGTTTTTGTACTTTGTCTTGGATTTCAGTTTGACAGGAAACCTTCGGGTTCGCAAGAACTCGGAATAGCCCGGTTTTATGAGCCAGTTTGGTCTAGAAGATATAGTGTTTCACTTGCACCATTTTTCAGCAGTTTTCCTATGGGACAAATCGGTAGTGAATTCAAGGAAAAGATCACCTTATCAGGAATTGTCCTGTGGCCTGTCTGTTTTTGCCCTTCGATTTAGCTTCCTTTTTTTTAAACTGTGAATGAACTGTCCACTTTTAAGACTATAGTAAAATTGTTTTTCTTATTTCTTGGAGTTATTCTATTTTCGGAATTTTTCAGTGGCAGCGGCAGAGGTAGACCTTGGAGTTTTATACAAAATTGTGTCTTGAATTTGCGAAAAGGAACTGTTTTGTGTGGAGGTTGAATTTGGCCTCATTCGAATTCAGCTGTTGTCAAAACGCCTGTTTGCTTTGGCGCATTGTACAGCTCTTTTGAAAGTTTACCTAAAGTCATCAATGAACTACTTTCTTAACTCACGCAAGCAGTCGAAATGTTTTGATTTGTATAGCGGTCGGCTCTCCCTAAATCTCGCCTATAGTTTCCTTTGTGTCCAACGTCATTCAAAGTTCAAATGAAATTCAAGTCCGTTTTCTTTTTGTCTTTCGTGGAACCGTTTCTAAGAAAAGCGGAGATTATGTTTTATGACAGTTATTGAAAATCTAAAGTGTGGACACAATGATGAAGAGGATCGGAATGCTCGGCTGTCGTACGTGCGATTCGTAGTATTAAGAACAGGAAACGACGATAACGGGACATAATGATTCACCGAATGAAGCTAGCATATAATAAACGTAGCTATAAGAAAAATAGTAATGCGCACTAATATCGTACATAACTAGCTTCATTTCTATTCTAGTTGGAGGCATCGTATACCATCGTATACCCCAACTCATGTCACATGTATGCCTGTCATCAGTCATTTCAAGGAACTAGCTTGATAAGCTATAAATATACACTGTGTTTTTTCCTAGAATGTGTCTATAATGTATACACATACTCGTCATATTAATGAATAAACCAGTCCTAATGTCACTCAGTTTATGCAGATTTATTGATTAACATTAATGTTATCCCATCACACTCTTTTCCTCCACTGGAGTTCCCCTGGAAACAGGAGGTAAAATATAGGACCAGCATGCCATCTAGTGCTAAATTTCCAACACTGAAAACCGTGAAAAACTTTCCGTTACATTTATGACCGCTAGATGGTGGTTAAACCTATTTTGTCGCACATTTCGAATGGAAAAAAACGTTCCGAGTATTAAAAAAATAAAAATATCCCGTTGACAAGTTATTACGTGCAAACATCCTGATATTAATATATAAGCATTATACGACTGGCACCATAGACAGCGCCACATCTCGAAAAAAAAATAATAATAACAAGCACAAAATTGCTCAATATAAATATAATGCGAACACTTTTTTTTATGACATGTATTGTGAAACTCGTTTGACGTGTTGATTATTACCCGAAAGCTATGATATTCACAACGCATAAAAAGATATATGACATCCTTTTCTGCGAAAAATGAGAATCGAATGTAATGAGGCCGATAGGCGCGGGTGAGACCCAAACGTATACAGGAGAAATAAAAATAAAAAAAGGAATAGGAAAACGCGTGACAAAAAGACACACAATTTGCCGGGAAAACAGGGTCGATGAAGAGAAGCGATGCAACAGCAGGAGTCTATACATATGAGAAAAGGATATACGCAATAATTGGAACTGCCATACTATTGGCCTTTTGTGTACGCAGGAGGTAATGTATGGTACAGAACCGCATAGAAAAGGGAGCTGCATAGCGGCAACTGCTGCGTGCGTCGAGCATTGAATTCTCAGCCACCCGTAAGTCCTGCCACCCATTTCACTTACCACCCATCAGCACGTTCCCCACAGAAAAGCCCTATGAAACAACATTCCTTTACGTTTAATGTTGATATTCTTTTAGGCTGTTTACTTCGACTACCTTGTTTTGATATGCTTGAAATGATGTATGACGTGCATTATTCTTCGCATAGTAAAGTATTACAGCGCTGCCAGTAAGAATGAGCACAAACGTCATAATGCAGATAAAGTGCTATTCGGATTATGGATATAGGAAGAAGGAGGGAGAAAAAAAATTCATTGCATAAAATATTGGGACATAGCGTATGCAATATTCAGTATAATGTTTGGTTTCAAGATTTATCGGCATCTCGAGAATTGCTGGAACGCCAGCGTTCTTTATTAAGGGCACGTGCACGTTTGATGTGCTCGCCGGCCACAAAAGTTAAATATTTTTAGTAGTATGTAGACTAGTTTAATACGTAATATGCCAAAGATATTCAAATAGATACATCTAGCTGATATTAGTCAGCTATAGATCTGAAAATGACATTCTAGCTATAATACTATATTTTGTGTATCGAATCAATTAGTTACATGTACAGGAACAAGCCCTATATCTTTGCTTGGAGTTTATATAGGTCACCGAGCTATGAGAAAGTACGCATAGGCTATTACTTACGCAAAGCCACACGATTCTTTGTAATCCTTTTTTTTATAAATATAGGAGAGAACGAAGATATTTGGAACGGAAAAGAGGCCAAAAACAGGAGATATACCCAGTGTCCCAAATAATCCTGGTCTTTTCTACCTATAAAAGCAAAATAAGGTCGAATAACATTCCGTAGTTTTTTTTTGTTATCTTTACGTCTTTTTTAATGATTTATGCTTAATCGATCGTTGGCTTTACGTACGTATATATGCCAACTCGTCAAGTGCAGCGAGTATTACGTCTTTTTTAGACGACTAGTTTTATTGTTATGGATATTTCTAGTTGGCCTGGCTTTTTAATAGCAACGTGAGCGTCCAGGTCAGCCAGTGCTGGCCGATGTACAGTACAAACGTCGCAAATCAGTATCAAATGTTCCAGAAATAAAAGTATACTAGGGCACATATAAATGTAGGCCAATGTAGTGCAATACTAAAATTTATTTTCGACCCCATGAAGCAACGCCACACACATAAAAAAAAAATAAAACGTTTAACTACTATATATATAAGCCAAGAAAAGGTGGAAGAAAGAAAAGAGCAATTTTAATGGTGTTTAATAGCCTACGTTGTTATAAGCAGCACTCCTGCCCATACGTTTAATACGCCCGTCTGAATATAGAGGCGCACGTTTCCTTATCAGATACCTTCTTATGTAATCTACTGTATGTATAGTACATATATGTTTAAAACACCCATACAAAACATCAAATGAAACTGATGGCTTCTTGTCTTAGCAACGCTTGCACAGCACACACATTTAACTTAATCAGATATGATTAGCTTATACTTCTAAAAGAAGAACTTGGTAGGGTCTACGTGCTACGGAGCTAAAAACTCCAAGTAGCTACACACTTCAATCACAACGAACGCGTCAGTATCCGAGTGTGCGTATACTAGTATACATTCAAGAATAAAACTTTGTCACAACTCGGACATGGTGAATGAAATTTATCACGCATGCATATCTCTGCTCTGTAGTCGTGTTGAGCGCGTGCCTACGTGTTGAGGATGTAAGCCCCTGCTCACAGCGGATATAATATTTATACGTAATGAGGACGTGACTACTACGGACCTACGTGACTTTCAACCTCATCTACAGCGCCGCTATATATACTGGCACCACACTATACAAACCATATAATAGATGGCCAACGATAGAACATGAATTGGCACGTTTTTTACGTCTATATATGAGCCTCGACATGTCCATAAATCGAACGTCCATTGAATTTAAAAAATGAATTTTTATTATTTAGATTCTAGAGGAACAAATTTAGTAGATGGGAAATTATTGAGGCAGCAGCGAGGGATGACAGTATATAGAGAAGAGATTAATAATAGAACAAGAAAACAAACAATTGATTTAACTGGGCATCAGTGCGATTCGCATTCTTTGTGGTGCACGTTATGCGGGCGAAAATCAACGTTACTTCTATTTAAGAAAAATTTGAATGATTGACGGTGATGAATGTAAAATCAGCAAAAGATAATTGTTTTATGCAAATGGCAGTAATATACGTGCTTCTTTTATATACAGCGATGTACACCAACACGAAAAAAAAATTTGATAGATTGAAATACAATGCGTTACTAATCGGGCCATGTTAAATTACAAAGAGTACAAAATATGAAAAATATAAAGGATAAGAACATTTGATATTTTGATACGTAGACAATTTGATTAAAAGGGCAAACAAAAGCTAATTATATCGTATACGAAATAGCAAGGGGAATGTTTTTTTTTTATATGTTTGTTTTTTACTGTGAATATAAAATATAGAGCACATATAGAAAAGGATGTAAAGCTTGAATGGCAACTGGTGATATCAAAAGCGCAACTGTTTGGATGACTCTTATGTTTATGCAGGGTCATCTCGTCCAGCCAGGAATATTCAATTGTTTTTACGCCTAATGATAAACAAGATCTAAATAAACAGACAGTTTTGCCAATAATAATTTAATAGTTATGTCACTGGACAAGAACAGATGATGGCAAATATTTAAAACAAGACTCTATATGATAGATACAAAAAAAAAAAAAGGGTGAATTTTATCATTTGAATAAATAGATAAAGAAATTCACAAAGTGTCAAACATAAACAAAACACAGCAATATTACATTTGCGAATGAAGAAAAATTCCTTCTTCGATGGACAATGATGGGAAAAACTTCAAAACAGTTGTCTCTGCCCCGAAGAAACAGAATACAATTCAATTCCAGACAAAACGTTAAATCCATTATAACTAAAGAAAATACACTAGCTTACATAATGAAATTTAAAAAAAAAGGAATACTAAAAAGACCAGAGCTAATACAATTAAGAGAGGGAAAATCATTTGGAAAGGCAATAGAGCTGATGAGATGAACCCACAGATTGGTGGCATACACAAACACAACACACACACACACACACGCGCGCGCGTACACGCAGCACACAGTTGTTTTTAGTGCAGCACGAGTGGCGTTTCGGGGGCCTTTCAAATAATTCAATTTTGGGAAATGTACAACAAATTTAATTATTATAGAATGGGCTCCTGGTACACTGTATGCTCTGCTTTAGAGTGCTGTATGTGTTACTATCTATACATATATAAAATCCTAATTATTACAATAATGCAATTATAAGCTGTATATATAGGCTTTACTTTTGTGTTATTATTTTTTTTTATTTGTCATTCCATAAGGGAATTAATGAAGTAAATGATGAAGAAAAAAAACATTTCTATTTGGGTGTTTGTCTCAAATGATCCGACAATGATGAATTGTAAAGGTCATAAATAACTGCGAAGAATCCGATCAATAAAACCATTACCAAAATTCCGCTGATGACCAATCCTATCAATTTGTTTTTATTATCCATTCGAGTCAATAGCTTTATTTGAAAGAAATTAAATTCTAAATGTTCAGACGGATGAAATGGCCTGCTCGTCGACTTGGACGCATATTTGATGTTGATCAAGTAGCTTCTCCTTTTCAGACGGTTGTGCGAACGCGCTGCTATTGCCCCCATCGTTAGTGCTGGTGGCGATCGTAGCAGTAGTCACGTTAGGTCCGTAGCGCGTCAAAGAAGGCCGACGAGACGTTCCTGGATGTTGACCCATTAAACAAAACATTTTTATTCAAAATTTATTTTTGTTTATGTAAATAGCAAATGTAACGTGTCGACAACATCCATTCCATGCCTTATAGGCTATTTTCCCTCCTTCTTTTTCATATAGGCCTAACCAGAAAATCTATACGTAAAAAAAACAAACAAAAATATTTAATAGACAGAGGGCAAAGTGTGTGCCAGCAGTGACCAGGATTTCCCATCAGGACTGAAACCCATCAGCGTGAAACACTCTGATGCTATGCGTACAAAACCCACTTTATATCTACAGAATATACCTAGCTCTATATATTGTTATATAGCATGAGCACTAGAGCATGTATACAGACGAATACTATACAGTTATATATAGTGTTTGGCGTTGCTGTATTTATTTGCTATAGCATCCTACGTAGTATATATATATGTGTGTATAAAACCTTTTCCCCCGATGGCCTACGCCTGGCACCCGACTCGTGTTGTTGTTGTTGCCGTACGATCGATATGTAAGCGAGCAGAAAAACACAGACAGGCAAAGGTCTAAACTAATGCCTCTCGAAGGCATCAATAAAACCTGTGTAAAGGTCTTTGCCGTTTTGCTTGAGGCTGTGAATCTATTTAAAAGGTCTATAATACGGGGGCTACAGCACGGTCTCACGTGACGTCTTTAATCGTTTAGAGCAATGCAATTCTATGTGCAAAAAACTATTTTACATCAACGTATTATTGTAATCCATAACAGACACGGGCTTTTGAAGGTGGAATGGGTTCAATGTTTCGGGGACGGCTGACGGGGAAATGTCCACCCGCTCGATAACTTGGACTTCCTCATCAAGATTCGTCGTCGATGCAGATTACACTCGCACTTGGCGATGCGTAATGCTTAAGCAAGAGACATTAGACTAGGTTTGATTTGACACGTCGTTTCACGATCCAATCGCTTCGTCGTCCTTCTACTGTCACACGTAAAAATGGATCTGTCAGATGATAATCTTTAGGCTACTTATAACAGAGAGGCCAAGAATTCTGGCATTTGAAGATCACCATCTCAATCAGGGCGCACTTAAAAAAAATTATTCTATACTTTCATTGCATTGTTAGCCGATAATCAGCAGCCATGTCTACAGTCAACTATCATCACGTCATGGCAATTCACGAGATATATATTGAAGCATTGAAATGCATCTATCGCAAAGGAATAGAACTAAAAATCTGTTATTGTTCATGTGAACTAAAAGGGGCAATAATCTACTACGTCAGTCAACATTTCTTTGTTTTGATAGGAACTGGCAATGGATGACCAACAAGACTAACAGAATATGATTACTACAATAAGGAACTACTGCCGGTCCCTTTATGTGACCACTCATTACCGAACACGAATAATAGTCTACGGCAGGGCACAAGCACCCACATAATAACTGAAATGCACTGGCATTAGACTGTCCGATGGTATGAGTAGTATTGATTCCGCTGTTACTGACGCACAGCACGGAGAAATGTACACAAAAAAACATCCCACTTGTTCATTTTTATTCGAACTCGTCTATATAGCTCCGACTGCAAACACACAATGCTAAAGGACATGCGTATACCAACGAAGTGATTCATTGGGCCCATAAATTTGAGGACACTTAAAATGAATGCGACTGATACTGCGCACGTATTACTACAGTCTATATAATGTTTTAAAAATAAATTTGAAAACGACATCAGCTGGTGCTACGTAGCCCTAAGATTGTGCCATTGTTTCCTGTGTGTAGACATCCACACAAAAGGGCCAAGCAGATGGATTTTCCTCCTGGGAAATTACGACCCTCCCGTTCATTTTTACGTAAAAACGTATTTTTCGTTTTCTAAAGCGCTTTGTATGGTGACACGTAGAAATAGATGCTAAAGGCCATTTCTTTTTTAAATTTGAAATGGCCATAAAAATGTATGTCGTTTAGCTATATAGGCTACTGTATTACATGACGAAAGAAAAGACACAAAGAAAATCACCTGGAGCGTCAAGATGGGCGTGCGGAATCGAAATCAGGGACGACTGTCGACTGCCACTTTTGGCCAAACTGCTTCGTCGACTTCCTGCCACTTGCTGTTTAGAAGTGACTTCTTTCAGAAGTGATGCATTGGCTAAACGCGGATTTGGCGTGTTGAAAATGGTGCGGTTCTCTCTCCACCTGGCCCTTTTTGAAAGAACGGTTCAAATTCAATTACATCACTGGTTTTTGTTTGACTTAAAGAGAAATCACGATATGCAACCTGTATATTTTGCTATCAAGACTGGATTTATTTCGAATAAAATGGGTGTAGCTAGATTTTCAGTAATGACCTCTTAAAGAAATGAGCCGATTTCCAAAAGAGGAACATGAAAAATAGGCAGCAGCCACCAGTGAGTTCAAACTTGATCATCGTTTATGGATTTATTGAATTCAGTAGTCTAACATTATAGTAATACATGTTCTTGTAGCAATTACTTCTCTTTATCCCATTCCAATCCGATTTCGTGTATAGGCACAGCAATTAAATGTATATTGTTACGACTCGTTGCCGGATTCAAAACTTATGTCTTATGTAGAAGCGCCCTTATTGGCCAGCTCGGCTTATCATTTTCCTGACCCACATTCACCTCAAAATGAAGACGAGCCTAATCGTATACGCCTTCGTCCTGCTCTAGAATCGTTGGCCACCTGTACTTGTAATACCCAGATGCCAACACAATAAACAGGGTCGTCCGTTCTAACAACGCAAATACCCCCGGCTCCCGCGTGCGCTAATGAAAGACAAACTATATAGTCCACCCCACCGAAGCAGCTCTCTCTAACCCAAGACGTTGGTAACACAAATTACAACTCTCTCCGCGTGTGTTTGGAGTCAGGAGACGTCCTCAATCGCAGACTTAACTTGGCTAAAACAAACGACGAGCCTTTTTTCTTTTCCTCCTACGACCGCCATACCGTTCTAATTCCTTTTATCTTTCAAGAATTCTGGGACGACGGTCTTCGTTAGCCTTTACTGTTAGGGTTAAATTTAAGGAAACGCCGTGGACCCGCCCGTGATTGCGTAACATCCGCCCGTGATTGCGTCGAACAACATCAAAAATGACATAAATAAAGGGAAAAACTTACTTGCTGAATAATCGGAGGACGACACACATGATGATGAACATGAGAATCAACCTGAGATCAACGATTTAATCCGTTTCTTAATATTTGATTAAAATGTATGTGTATAAAAACATACCCGCTGAGAGCTCCAATCATGGTCGGATTGATATAAGTTCCCATTTCATCCGATACCGATGTACCTAAACAAGTCAAATAAAATTAGGAAATCAACGTTTAAAAAGAGAAATCTCATTCAGCTGCACTGCACATTTTTTAAATTTTGAAATCTGATTGTTATTTATTTTTAAAAAAACCTAACGAATCTTATATCCATATATTAATAAATGTGTCTTAATATACATTTCTAGATAACATGCAACCACTGTGTAACCATCCCTCCTTCAAACTGAAGAATGTAACATAAAATGAGCATAAATCGATAGCATTCGATGTTGCCATTGTTCCCGATCCAACAGGCACATCACCGTTTGCACGGCGATAGCCTATAGCTACTAAATAAATATACAGGGGCCACACAAAGAAGCAAAAGGTCAATGACACCTGGGCTATATAGCCACCACTATGCAAGAAAAAGTGTATCGATCGGTTCAATTGCATGATGTCATGCCCACCGGTTTCCCTTGTCATTCACTTATAAGAAAAAAACACAGTTTTATTCCTTCTATACACCCGTGTATATTATAGAGCCAATGTTCGTCAACGGCTCTCAAAATATAAGGCTGCAACGTGAGTCTCTTGTGTTCACATGTGTGTGTCGTATAGATTCCTAGAATTTTGCACACGCAAAGTGAAATCCAAGTCTTTTTCGGTTCAGCGCTTCTACGCAAGCAACATCAGCAATTTGTATGCAAATTGCCTATTTTCTCACACGTGTCTTGTGCACACAGGACTGTGCACAATAGAATTTTCCCGGAATTTTTCAACGCTTTCTGCACTCACACTTACATTTCCATCTGTTACTATGTGATTACCATCTACCATCCATCCATCTACATATACGCTCATTAGCGACGCAGTCATCGTGTCGACAACGTTCAACATTCATCACTGAGGAGTCAATAATCAAGTTATAATCTACCAAGAGAACAATGAACTGTTAAAAAAGAAAGCCTTTAAATCTAAAATTCTCTTTTTGCTCAATAAAAAAAATAAAATAAAAGTTTGGCTGCAAAACTGTTTTCTTCAAAAGATGCGTTGGGGCACAAGACATTCACAACTTTTCACACATTGAATGAACTCCGAGGAGTTTATTTAACATCATCAATAGTTGGAAGAAAAGCTCCTTTTCAAGTCGATAATTGTGCGGACGAGCGCTCCCAAAGTTGTGAAATCATACAGTGCAAGCTGTGTACTGTATAAATAAAATTGAAATCTAGTGATCTCACTTTAGAAACTACATTTACTTTCGATTACTGGCTTTTTGTTAGGCTAGTTGACTCCAAAAAAAAAAAAAAAGGGCGCCCACATATCCGCAAAACTTTCTTATGGGGGAGCCAAGGGAAAGGAAAAGATTCCAACTTTTTTTTTTTCCACTGCTCAGCCAGATTATATTTTCGGATATCTTGAGCTATAACTATAGATCGAACAGCATCAGCACATAAATAACTATGAAAGAAAAGCGCAAGATGAGCAACAGGAACTTGATTCTCTGTTCGTAGTAGATCGATACATCCATTCGTAGATCGAGCTCTATGGTTCAGACCGGCAACAGCTAAATGTAGGCCACAATTTGGAACTTTGAAGTTGTCGAAAACATGAGACATCGAATCAAAAGTTTGCTGCTACTAAAGAGCAGTTCTTTTATCGAATTGCGCTTTGATCACAGGTCTCAGAAACATTCAATAGATTAGTAATTAAACGTTTCTTTCTTAACTGCTGGATTACAGAGATACTCAACACACAAAGTCTAGCGCGTGTTTTCCAAATATTAATTAATATACGAAAACATTAGTCACACACTTTTAGCACAGGCAACAACAACAACGCAAGGCAACAAAACTGAGTCCATTAGTTTCTACAAACATCCTCGCCCACATCCATTATTTATCCTATTTTTCTACACCGAATATTCTCTTTTGTTTGCCTTTGCGCACGTGTATAGGCTACATGTCCATAGCTATTCCAGATGGATGTTACACATACTTAACTGAGATTTCATCAAATACTATAGACTACCAGCATCCCCACGTGCGGATAGTGTCTCCTCTTTGTATATGACGTTGCTGTCCATCACCAAACAGCGACGTTCCTTCTACGATCACAGGCACTAGAAAAAATCCGTCTTACTATCTATCTCGAGAATAATATCTAGAAATCATATTTAGTATAGTGCACAACAATATAGCGACATCTACTAGTCACCAGAATATCAGGTCATCACGACATCCATCACGGATAAATTTTAAAACACATATTTACATATTCTATAGATCGTGTGGTACCGACTAGGTTTATTATATACATAGCCATTTGTATTAGGGCGTGTATGGGCGTATGTCTATTGCTGTCGTGCATTATAAAAGAAAAAAATACTTTTTCTTTCGCTATATGTACGAATGTGGCGAACGCATAGCTCCTCGTGAACAGTGCAGGCCGCCACGTTTACATACATTTTGTCACACATGTACCAAACGAATAGCAAATCTATGAGATGTCACATCTCTTTATATCAGCAACAAAGAATAAAAATATTTTTTTTTTTAATTTTACGTTACATACTTTATGTGCCCTTATACATAAATATGCGATGGTCGATAGGCTTACGAGCTCCTTATTTCTGTTTGGCCAAGCGCATCACGTCAATATTTGATCAGAAGTATTGTCGCAGTTTTGTTTTTTATTGCTCCAAGAGAAAAGGCGAAAAGAATAGATGGCTAGGGGAAAAGAAATAGAACTGCTGTGGACTTACTGGTGCAGACGATATTGCCTCCCATGTAGAAAGTGGCTTTAAAATCGTAAGCGCACTGGCAGACGTGATCGCGGCATTCCATGTTGCGGTCGCTCTCCACGCACTGGCCATTGAACGTGCAACTGTCGTTCAACTGTCGCCCTAAATTTACGCAATACCGCCATCGAGAAACATTTTTCAAAAGAATTATGTTAAATCAGTTGACACAAAACAATTGCATACAAATTTCAACTTTTCCCGGTGTTTCACTCCCCCACCAATTCAATTTTTTCTTACATAATATTAAAATACGAAGAATATGACGATCCCATTTCAGTTTGTTATGTGGATTCGTGTTCGAGGGTTTGGGTTTATGCATGCAAGACTCGTATCAAGACTGCGCCAAAGTTTAATTGTCCCAACCGACTTCTTAGAGACAGCACCATCGTCAGGTATATACTTACGAAAAAGATGAAAAAGAAATATAGGGTACAGTATATCACGCCACATCTTACAGCAAACCCCGAATTCGAAAAGAATTAACTTTCATTTTTTTTATGCTGAAAACTTATTTCTAGACATTTCCCTGCAGCGTTAGACGTATATACAGTATACATTTAAACATGTATAGCTACAGCAGCAGCACGACAACTTACATCACCATAATTATACCTTCTGCTCGGCTTACGAGGCTATCAAAGTAGATATTAGCGTTCAGACCGCATCTGTCAAACTACACACTTTACTATATTTTCGGTGGGAGCATTATTATTCCATGCGTAGGCTATATACACATACAGAGCACCGTATGGCATCACACGAGAGGCCCTGTTACATTATGCGTCTGTATACCATAGAGTGAGACGAGTAGTACATATAGTCTAGCTTATAATGAATTCTTTAAAAGGTCCGGGTTTTGTGCTAATGCTTCACCATGTCCGCAAAAGTTTACGCGCACACATGCTGTCATACAGCACTGTATAGATTATTCACTGACATTCAAGAACTGCAACGTTGGTTCATCTTGTTGTCGAGCGAAAACACAGTGAACGAGCGAGCGCCATTTAGCCACTTGTATATAATATATAATTGACATCTATACTTACACGGGTATACTACTACTACTATATAATAAGTTTCCTTCATTGCACCACGCCGTAGTTCAATAGAGGGTAGTCTATAATATCACTTTCGTCTAATCAAAATGCTCAATAAAATGTACAAGCTCATTAGGAATCGACATGTCTTAATCACGTACGGACTTGGCCGACCATTTCGAATGAAATAAATCGCCAACTTACATTTGATTAGAGCTTAGAGACGTCGGCGAAGAACGATCGGAATCGGACGGCGGGACAAAAATACAAAAATGTGTTGATTTGTTTTATTGATGGTGTAGTATACACAGCACAAAAGCCCGTGTAGAAGGCAGCACAGCACGTCCCGGTTTACGATGGACAATCGATCGACCTTGCTCATTGGCGGAACGCAGTAAATTACCCGTGCGGAAAAGAGCGCTTGTATTATATGGGGGGGGAGGGAAGGGGGGTTTGCTACAGGGCCCATAAAAACTGGTGCTTTTTATATATCACCCCACCCGCCTTTAATTGTCAAACTTGTCGATATTGCAGTGGGGATATAGCAAATGAGGCGGCTATAAAGAGCCTATCAAAACCAACCTTTATAGACGTTTTCCCCAAAGTCCCATGAAAAAAAGAAAAAAAAAACTTTTTCTTCAATTCTCATTGCCACTTTGGCTCCTTTGTTTTTGTTTTCTGTTTAGCTCGTCATTGTTTTTTTTTTGTTTTTTTTCTAAAAGTCTCTTGTTTCCCTGCGTAGTAGAAATACACAGTTTGTTTCCACATTCAAGTTTTAGTCGCTTGTTTGTTTATTCTTACCACAAACTTGAAGTTTTTAAGTCTGCAAGAATTGAATTTTGATTCAGTTAATATAGAGTTTCAATGTTTCGTCAGTCGTCCAACAACTGCCTGTCTTTACCCAGTCTGGCTACACCTACATAAACATACAATCTCGGTTACATATAAAATAGTTTGCGTCTAAAAAAATAAGAATTTTCCACGTCACGCGATACCTCAATCCCAGTCTTTTGTCTACACACAAACACACACACACGACAGACTGATGGTATCTCATCCTGGTTATACCCACTGCGGCAGTGGTCAAAATAATAATAAAAAAAAACATATACTTTGTAAACGTATCTAGTTGTATATAGAAAACAAAAAATAATAATAAAATGATGCATAGCATTGCGTCATCGAAAATCATGTAGTGATGCATATGCGAATATGTGCTGAATAGAATCTATCAGAGAAATTACCTTGTGTGCATAACGTGCCACCTTCGACGGGGTGTTGGGGAGTACAGGCGCAGACGCCGCCCTTTTCCGTGTCGCAATGCGAATGAGTCACCAAGCTGCAGTCTTCCGTTTGCGAACATTTATCGCCCAGTCGCAGAGCTATATACGTTGTTCAATTGCACAAAATGTAGACGTCATTATCGTTGAAATACAAACATCAATTCCGAAAATTCAATTGATATACATTTTTTTAAATCGCATTACGGATGTCTGTTTCTATTGCGTACGCAGTTCAAATGTTAAGTGTTAGGACATATAGTCTAGAAAGATTGATGTGTCACACAGCAAAGGGTCTACATACAAGTGTTTCGTTCTCAAAGACCTCTTTACCCCATCCACACAGAATGTCATGAATCGATAAAATGTTCGTATAGACGTAGGCCATATCTTTTCGTTGGTGTTTTAATTCCTCAATAGTCTAGATAGACTCGTACCTGTGAACGTCATCAATTTCCCACTTGAACAGTAACGTACATGGAGAAATAAAAAAACATTCAGGTTCCAAATGGCGGCATTTTAAAGAAATCCGCGAATACTATGTTTGTTATTTAATCCTAGCGGTCAAATCATTTAAAGTATGCGCTAGACATCTAAGCTAATGCGTCGCTAATATCATTCCCTCTACCCTGAACACAAAAAAAAAGAGACAAGGAATCCACCTTATGCAGCAACACCTCGTCCATTTATTCTGATTTAAAAGAGATTTCCCCATTTTCATAATACGAAATGTAGAAAATAAAGATGTGACGACTAGACACATAAGAGTTCAAAAAGCATATGGATGGTTTCTCACGAAGCTTTTTCTCGGGGACACGCCACGGACTATTACAAGCTTTTACATGCTATAGCATTGGAATTTTTTGTTCCATATAGAAACAATGTGCAGATCGTGTTTCTTCTCAGCACAAGAATCTTTTTAAAATATATACTGCAGTCTACGTATAATATATATATAGTCTATATAGTATATCTATAAAAAGAAGGACAGCTGGAGCCAGTGGCATCTTGAAAGACCACAGCAAGGCTTTGGACGTCTGTTCCATGTTTGTTGATTTCTCAAGCATGGCTGGCCAAGTTCTCATTCGAAGGCAAACTTTTCTAAGCTGCTGATTGGTCCCTCGTTTGTCGAAGGGTTTTCTATAAAGCGAGCAAACGTTGTCGTCGGTCTATTTGTATTGCATTCGTCTCCGACAACTTGTTTGTTTGTCTTGATTGTTTGGCAACTTAAAGCGTTCTCGAAAAATGAAATATCTATATCTTACGAAAAACTGGTTTTCGCCAAAATGAGTTTTATTGCGTCATTTGTGACTCACAAGCAGCCCCCGCAGCAAATCAATTATATGTATGAGGCGAAAGTCGTCATTAAAATTATGGTTGCATCACATAGGTTTATAAAGTTTCTGGGTTATGATGCAGAGTGACTTTCTCGTATTACGCTAAGCAATTATGTAGTCGATATTACGTAATAGGTCAAAGTTGATATCTATTTAGCAATAGTGCAAAGCCACGTCATAACTGGTCAATCGCGTCATCAAGTTCAAATGACACAAGACATCGATCGTCGTGATGGATTTAAAGTAGGATCAATCCAATAGATTTAACGATTTTCTTACGGTCTATTTAAAAAAACAAAACAAAAAAACAAAAAAAAAACACCTTCCACACTGTTCCAGCAGTGAAAGGTGCATTAAAAAAGGAAACATCTCTCCATAGACTTACACGTAATAGACTCTATTCATAAAATTGGAACGGCAAGTATATATATTTGCATTTAGATCATTTCCATAGATGCAGCATTAGCCGACCGACATCATTTGAATATATTACGATTAAAAGCTACACGAAATCATCGTCATATTTAAGAGGCCATGGTATTAAGTTATAGTACATCCCCATCTGCACAAAAACCATCCCGCGCCGTTAAATTAGAAATATATGGCAGTTATGCTTTGGCCTCTCCTTCGTATAATATTTTATATAGAAAAAGCTGGCATTAAACGAGTAGGCACGGCCCGCCGTGCAGGGCCTTGTGCACTAAATAAATAAGTCGTTGGCTTTCATCTTTTTGCCTTATCATCGCTTTGTGATGTTTCGCAGTCACTTTGAATTCATCATATATAGACCGAGCCGTTCATGCATATTCTGCAGCCTTGATCCAGCCGCCATTGGTTCAAATTTACACAGCCAACCTTTTCTTTTTCAAAGTATCGTTTTCATTTATTTAACTGAATTAGCGTTCATATTTCAAAAGAAAAGATGCATAACGTAAAAAAAAAAGGAAAATTGGTTTGTAATGGATGAAAAGAATTGAGGCAGCGGACGATTACGATTAATAATAAATGCGTAAGTAGACTATACGTATAGCGACACAGAGTCAGTTGCTGTTGTGGCGCCTACGTGAAAATCGATGTGAACCATCATCGCGTCTTATAGTCTGCAGCGTTTTGAATATTTGAAGGATTTTATGGAAGAAGAGCTCCGTACATAAATCTAAGGGATTTCTATGACAGCGCAATTTTCATATTTGAGAAGAAGACGACTTTGTCAATCAGAAAACTCGCTTCATTACAAAAATGAAATGCATTTATTTTCATTGTTTATGTAATGATGGCTATGATTCAACGCGATTTTAAATTCTCTAGCATAACGCGTATAGTCATGGCCGTAAAATGACAGTAAAAAAAAACAAACAAAACAAAACAAAACAAAAAAATGAACTTGTGCCTCGATCCATTCTACTCGGCAACGTGCAGATTCGATCCATCTATCCGCATCAAGTATACATAATACGGCAAATCCCCGTGAGTGGAAAGTCCTGTTTTTCATTCTATACGCGCCGCGGCATCATCATCTCTTCGCTCATCTTCTCGTTGTGTACCCCCCCTCCTGTCATTTATTATGGACGCGCTTGTTGCTTACACCCGGCAGTCACATTCGCAACAGGATTGCGTATGCATCCCATTAAAAAGTGCAAAGTCGTTTATGAGTGATAGCAAATGTAATTCGTTAAATCTCATTTGTGATTTAATGCTTTTTATTTGTCACATATGTTATAAGCGCTGGATGTGTACGTATATTTGAAAGACAAATTCAAACCTTTCGGGGATGGTTTGATCCAGCGTTGGTCCGGTTGCTGGATGGTGTTATCGGCTGTTTCGGACTGGAGGGCTAGCGCTTCAGCCTCCGCGTCAGATGTCAGCGACTGAGAGTTGGCTGCACCGTCATCGTTGTTGCTGCGATTATTATCGGATGACGAGTACAAATTGGACATGGACTTTGGATGGATGAGACCTCGTGACGAAGGACTGGTCAGCGCTACGGCCAACACAATCAACCACCGATGACAAATCATATCGTCTGTGTCTGGTTTTTTTGTGTATCTTTAATTATACACGCTGCTCAGTGGATCACTCGAATCAAAAGTGTTGAGCGCTTTTTCTTCGCAATCGAATTCTCTCTTCTGTTTTTTTTCGTTTTATTTTATTTTATTTGTTTACTGGTTGCTCTCGATGAACCAAATTTGTTTGAAAATAATCGGGATAGCGCACTAAAGTCGCACTACTCCCTTACGCACCGACTTAGAACCGACGAAATTATGGCATGCAGCACTTCTTCTTTTTCCTGTAGGAATTTTTTTGAAAGAAAAAGCAGAGAAGAGCCGGAGATGCGACGGTCACCGGAACCAACTGCGATATTTTCTGTGGGGAGTCTACACTTTTTGACTACATATATACGTGTGTGTCTCTTGAACGCTTGTCATCCCTTTTCCAAGCACATGCCTTCCTATTCTTCGGTTGCGCGCTGCTCGTCGAGCGCAGTACGCGCGCGGCAATGGGAGTGGCTGGGCGTTGCTGGGTGCCCTTATATACATTATATCTTTCTTCCCCCGTTCGTGGTGGTCGATGTGTGTGCTTGGGTAAACGAGAGGGAATCGATCGCTGGGCAATATATTCACCGATATACGTACTACTATAGGGTCTGCTAGTGGAACCAACAGAATGCGCTCTCCGTTTATTTTGGGACTCGTTACAAACAACAGCAGCGTAATGATTTCGAAGTACTATACGCAGCTGCCGATCGATAAAATAAACTATAAAATGCAATTTTTAGCTAAGTTTCGTCGAATTTAAACACATAGAAAAACATTTGTGTACATTTAGATAAAAAGCGCAGCCACAAATTATTTATCTGGCATCGTTGCAAAGGGGGATCGAGATCGATCCTGTACGGTGGAATCTCTTTTGCGGAAGTATCCAAATGAGGTGATGATTTTTAAATGTTTAAACTGAAGCAGGGCAACAACAAAATTCGTCAGCCGTTTAACTGTTTTTGACAGAATGAACTTTCTAGCGAAGTCTATCGCAGCAATCAAAATTCTGTTTAGTCCTTTAATCAGGTTCCATGTTCTGCTTAGCGCATGTCTGGAGTACCCCCCTTCCGGCGTTTTTCATTTTTGCACTCCAACGATGACAACTTCAGAAACTCCGGATGTCGTACAAAATTTCTACATCTACATTCAAGTTACATTCTGAGGTTTCCATTATGGCTGAAACGTTATTTTGTGATCCGAGATTAGACAGCAGCTGGTTTAGGTTTTCCTCTTTGTGTATACACATATGTAAAACAAACGTCCCTGTTTTGTTTACATGCCAAACAAGGTTCAGACTTTAGTGTGAGCACAGTTGAAATTGGCATTCTCGCTGAAAGGAATGTGTCCACATGCGTCACCAGCAGCACCCGATCTATGGGTATCCCCATTGTTAGTTTATGCAGCTGTTGTGCCGAAAAACTTTTACTTTTTTTTTTCTCTCTTTCTTTTACATCTATTCAAATGGGGGCCGTTGCGTTCGCGGTTGTGTTATGGTAATTGGTACAGAGGCTTGAGGGAAGAGGATGAATTTGTGATTTGACTGCTAAGCCGCTGCTGCCAGTCAATGAGTCACTTCTGTCCTTCATCTACAATTTGTCGAGCGTGCAAAAACCTTTTGTCGTTGACGAGACTCTTTTGTGTTCACATCACGCCTCTGTTGTCAATTTTACAGTTTATTCCCGTGGAAAAAAGATGCCATTTCGATTCAGCCCATCTACCGGGACTATCTAGTAACTAATCATAATCACAACAACAAACAACATTGCGAATTGAGCATTTGCGTGTCAAAGGAGAAAATATACGCAATTACATAAAACATAACTATAAGGAAGTGTGTTTGTTTTGGGAACGAAATGGATGTAGGTGGATCCTCATCCAATTCTTCTTCCAAAAGAGTCAGAAAACTCCGGCAATGTAGTGGTAAGATTATTGATACAAGAATTTATACTTCTTCGTTTGCATTTTGTACGTTTATTGTTATCATGCCACCAGGTGATTCCACCAAGAGTGAACCTACTGAAGCATCTTCAGAAAGTGATTTCGATCCCAGTGGATCACATCAAAAAGGAGAAAGTGGTAGGAGAAGATGTGATCGACAGAAGCAGCCAGGTCTGAAGTTTGCAGCCTTGGCCTATGAGAGCAACTTTGATGATGGAGAACACAAGAGTGCATTTCTCCCGTATCGGGTAACTAAATACACAGATATCAGACCTTTCAGTGGTGGTTTTTGTTTAAACCTTAAATACCAGCCCAGAACAGTTCTCACCAATCTCCAGAGAGGAAATGTCCAGACTGAAGCAGTTGTTGTCAATCCTGTGCAGCTGAGCTTTCACCAGCGTGCTGGGAAAGGTGAAATTACTAAAGCAGATATAGATGCTGGTAATTGTTTAATAAGAGTTTCTACTTCTAGCAACCTGCATTGAATGAGATCTATTAATTTCTTTATTTCTCCACAAAAAGGTACAAATGACATTAATGGTTTGGATGAGAGAGGCCTAACGCCGCTAATGTGGTCTTCAGCGTACGGCCAAGTTCCAACAGCCGCCCTGTTACTTAAAGCTGGAGCTCTCCATTCCATTAAAGGCCCAGACGGTGAAACTGCTATCCATCTGGCTGCAGCTGGTGGACATACGGACATAATCAGGCTGTTGATTGGAGCCGGAGCTTCCGTCAATGAGATCGATGACGTATGGACATCTACGTAGATTGAGGAGATGAGGACATGGTGTCACTGTAAATCAAATCTTCCTTTTTTTTTCGTACTCAGAATTCCAATACCCCAATGATGTTTGCCGCCCATGGTAATCATCCACATGCTCTCAACGAGCTGCTGAATAACGGTGGGGATATAACGATGACTAACCTCAACGATGATTCTGCCCTGAGTATCGCCCTGAAACGCGCCAGCAAGGAAGGTTTGGAAAGCAAAAAAAATTGTCATTCTTATTTCTAAAGATCTTCTAATTTTGATCTTTGTTTACAGCACAGAATGTCATAGAAGGCTACTTGTTCATGCTACTTCAACCTCAAAGCTAAAAACTATTTGTCATTATCATGTTGTACCAGATATCATCATCACCCTTTACACATAGACTTGTTATAATAGATATAGACTTCACAGCTATCACACTTTCATCATTCATCTCAAAATCATGGAAGCTTTAAAGGATTGTGAAAGCAACAACAAGATGTGCCAATTTTTCTGTCCTGTTTGTTACAATAATCAGTAAATAATTCTCTTTACCATACTCTAAATGTTCCAAATAAAAATGTATGTCTGAACCACACTTTTTTGGCACTATATCATAATCTTCAAAAAAAGGAAAGAAACTTTATAAAGGGCAAAAAAAAATATATTATCAGATACAGCATCCATCAATTTCTTCGTTTCTGTGTGCTGATGAAGAGTACATTGTTTCCACGAATAAAAGCATCACCATATTTGTTCTTTAATTGGCCATTGCTGTATTCCTCAGTTTGTTCGAGGGCAATATTCATGTAACCATCCAAGCACGCCAATACTCCTAAGATTAGAAAAAGAAAATGTCAATAGAAAGTTAGTCTTGAGACCATGCGTTTTATGGATTATCACCTCGATAATCCACTCCATTATTGAGTTTCACTACGACCGGGCGACCAATGATTTGCTTCAAAAACTCGTTCGGTGTTTGTCTAGCACTCATTTTCTTCTTGTTCAGAGGATTATCCGTCAAAAATTTTTCAGGTTGTGCTGAAAGTTCCTTTCAGGACGGTGAATGCCTCCGGCGATTTTTCATCACTGTCGGGTAAGTCCCAATTGAATTATCGTGAAGATTATTATTTTGTTTTTTTTTTATTAAGTTGCATTAAAAAATACGTACCCGTTTTCGTTTTGAACTTTGGTCGAGTTCTGCGTAATGGCATTTTTCGGATCGTAAATCGATTCGAGCTTGTAACTTTTGTTCCGTTTAAACATCTTTATCCAACTGAACACACTTGGATATTTCTTTTCTTTTTATTTATTTATTTTTAATTAGCACAATTGAATGTTATACGAGTAATTGAATCACTACACAAAAGCTGAGAACTAGTGAACTAGATCGAGTCAGTGTCCACAGTCAACTGATGCGCCGATTGTGCACCCCTTCCTTTTAGGTTCCCTCCCCGCCCCCCCACTCTCTTTACCTGACCCTCGTGTGTTTTCCATTATCCCAAAGTGGAACCCACTGATACTATTCGATCTTATACAAGCCATCTGAAAACAACATACCTTTCCAACCGAAAGAAGAAAAAAAAATGCCAATCATCGCGCTATGCGCCTTACGTCATCGATTTATCTTTTTTTGGGTTGTGGGATAGATCGACGATGAGGCAAAAGTCGACAATCAGTGAGCAAGTCTGGTTCGATTTTCGTGTGTGTTTTCCCAATGTAACGTGTTCTCTTAAAATATGTAACATGGTCACCGATCTATTTCGAAATCGACTTCTCGTGCCCCCCATCTCAGACGCCTAGTCTCGTTATCGTTGGCCGCAAGTCATAGTAGGATCGTAGAGATAAATAAGCCGAGTATTGATTTCTCTTGTTTAGTTAATTTTTTTTCCTTCATATTTCAATTCGACTCGTTAAGTCGGAATTGTTACAAGAAACACATTTTTATGTTTAACGGTCAAGATTTTGTATTGTCAATCAATTCTCAAGTTTATAGCGAATGAAATCAACTCAATTTTTAGATGCTGCCCCAACCATCGCGGATGCAATTCATGTGGACGGACGGTTCGAAAGCGTCGCGACACCAAGAACATTCGGCGCTGAGGCCGCCGTCGTTGCCGATGAACCAAAAGGCCCGGTAGGCGTCGCTGAGAGGCTGGTAATCATCGCGAGTCAGCAGGTTGTCGTACTTCTGCGAATGCCAATACGCGTCGGCCGCGTAATTTTTCAAGAAATCCCAACTCATTTTCTTTAATTTATTAGTCGACTTGTAGCCGTGCTTGTTGGCCGTCACCCTGGTCCGCATGGCGCAGCGCAGGAACTCGTAACGATCCGAATGGCACATGGTGCACATCCTGTACGGCGCTTGGCAATTGCGTCGGCTCATCGCACGCACGTAAGGCTCCACGCCGAGTTCCATCAACTGGGTGAGCACGTTGAGACGGCCCATCGAGTTGGGCGGGTAGGTCATCACCCATTCGAGGACCGTTTGATTCATCAGTTGCTCTTCTGTCCATTTTTCTAGCACAGGTCGATCGGTCGAATGGGAGATCGTCTTTTGTTCCGTGCAACAAGGCGGGATGCAAGCGCTGGGGTCGGCCGGGGCCGGCATCAGTGGATGAGGTGGACAAGGCTCTGCTGGTTCCACGGGACAGTAGACACGAAGAGGACATGTCGGTAGCTGAGGACAGTTGCACTTTGAGGCAGACGTGGCGGCGCTACTGTCGGTAGTTTGACTGACTGGGCAGAATCCGTAATAGACAATGAGGCCAGTGGCCGTCATGAGAATGAGACCAACCATGATCACGGCGATTAAAGAAAGAATGCCTTTTGTTGTTTCTTCCATTGTTAGAACATTTGATTTAATCAACGGGAGCAAGTATTTCAGCCAAATTTGGCAATTGAAGTTGTTTGTCGAACGGATTTTCGAATCTCTTTTCCGGCTCAACACCCACCGGAAGTCGTCAAAGAAATTTCGCAATCATTTGCATCGACGCACTGCATTTTAACGCATTTATTTCAACATTTGTTTTTAGCGTAGTCGAAAAGAAAAAAACGCTAGCGTCTGATAAGCGTCCAGATAAAACCAACTTCATTTGCATAAGATTAGATAGTATCGTTATTGCCTATACAAGTCAAATACTTTTAAACAATTGATTTTGAATCCGTTTGATGGAGCAAATTCGACTAATTCAAAACCATTTTAGGACCAATTCGGAGAATTACGTGGCGTGTCGGTACGGCACGAGGCGGCCGTACGACGTGGCGAAGATGACGAGGACGACGGACATGACGGTGGTCATGAAAGCGCAAGTGGCCAGCATTCCCCACGCAGCGTACAAACTGGTGACGCAAAGCGGACATAATATGCGTGCCACAGCAGTTCCAGCGCCTAAAAGACCCGTCCAAGTGCCCTGTTTTATAAGTTGATTCATTTTTCTAAAAAAAATTCAGTTGTTCAATAATGAATATGTTGATACCTGCGGATAGGGACCGAGAACTTTGCTAAAAATGACGCTACACATCATAATGGCGAGTGGAACTCCGGTGAATATGAAGAGGTAACCGACAATCAGCTGTTCAGGATGAATGGCCGGTGTTTCGCAACACCAAGGCTGTTTATCGACAGGACATCCAGCTCCTTCTCCCCCCCCCCACACACACATACCAATCGTTTAGGTGAATATTTAAATTATTTTTTTTCATGAAATTTCACTAGTCACCGTCAGTCAATGCTAAAGAGGCGTTGTAACAACTAGGCAAATCATCGCTGCTCGAATATTCCATCGAAGAGAAGCTGACGGTCGTCACCTCTGAAACCGAAAGATTCATGTTCCATCCAATTAAACAATTGAATTAATATTCAAATACCTTGGACCGTTTCATTGATGAATTTCAAAGGCGATAAGGGACCACCGTAAGGATACATGGATATAATTCCCGACATGGCAAAGAGAATTCCGGCTCCCAAGACGACCCTCTCGCCCATTCTACCGAAAGAAAGACAAACAAAATCAACATGGACCCATTGGCGAGCCGACTGTCGTTACTACTTGCGTGACAGCAGTAGTATAACGATGACTAACCTCAACGATGATTCTGCCCTGAGTATCGCCCTGAAACGCGCCAGCAAGGAAGGTTTGGAAAGCAAAAAAAATTGTCATTCTTATTTCTAAAGATCTTCTAATTTTGATCTTTGTTTACAGCACAGAATGTCATAGAAGGCTACTTGTTCATGCTACTTCAACCTCAAAGCTAAAAACTATTTGTCATTATCATGTTGTACCAGATATCATCATCACCCTTTACAC
The DNA here is from genome assembly GCF_020631705.1 of Daphnia magna. NCBI lineage: Eukaryota > Metazoa > Arthropoda > Branchiopoda > Diplostraca > Daphniidae > Daphnia > Daphnia magna. The sequence goes on along the minus strand of NC_059186.1, from coordinate 6,776,690 downwards.
ATAGACTTGTTATAATAGATATAGACTTCACAGCTATCACACTTTCATCATTCATCTCAAAATCATGGAAGCTTTAAAGGATTGTGAAAGCAACAACAAGATGTGCCAATTTTTCTGTCCTGTTTGTTACAATAATCAGTAAATAATTCTCTTTACCATACTCTAAATGTTCCAAATAAAAATGTATGTCTGAACCACACTTTTTTGGCACTATATCATAATCTTCAAAAAAGGAAAGAAACTTTATAAAGGGCAAAAAAAAATATATTATCAGATACAGCATCCATCAATTTCTTCGTTTCTGTGTGCTGATGAAGAGTACATTGTTTCCACGAATAAAAGCATCACCATATTTGTTCTTTAATTGGCCATTGCTGTATTCCTCAGTTTGTTCGAGGGCAATATTCATGTAACCATCCAAGCACGCCAATACTCCTAAGATTAGAAAAAGAAAATGTCAATAGAAAGTTAGTCTTGAGACCATGCGTTTTATGGATTATCACCTCGATAATCCACTCCATTATTGAGTTTCACTACGACCGGGCGACCAATGATTTGCTTCAAAAACTCGTTCGGTGTTTGTCTAGCACTCATTTTCTTCTTGTTCAGAGGATTATCCGTCAAAAATTTTTCAGGTTGTGCTGAAAGTTCCTTTCACGGCAGTCGGCAAATGTGCGTCTGTTTCGAATCTCACGACACAGTGTGAAATTGAAACACAGGTGACGCTGTTCACGGAAATCATTTAAACTATAGTCCCAAGTTTGCTCATAGGTGTCACTACTAAATTTGGGAAAAAATGGTAACGCGATGACGTGATCGGGTGTAACGTGTTGCCGTTACGTAGCGCTGGCGTCTCAGCTTTTTCCGCCGCCAGCCAAACACAATACATAGAGAGACAGGGGAAATAAGGGGGCGAGAGGAGGAGGAGGCTTTGGCAAACGTTGTTGTGGTGTGCCAGACGATACTTTCCACCCTGGCAGAGAGAGACCGCAGATACTGGATCTCGTGAATCGCACCCTGTTTTTTTTTTCTCCCCTCTATCTTGAGGTTGTTCACGTTCGAACGAGTCGTTGATTCGTCTCATTTCGATCGAGTGCCAAAAGAGTGTAACAATAGATACCAAAAGTTCTGTGAGTGATTAAGTGGGACGCGAGCCACGACGACGTTTCCTCTCGAGAAAAAAAAAGACGTTCCCGAGGCCACAGACGTGTGTGCTGCAGAGAATCGTGAAGTGCGCGGGACTGCCTCAGGTATTTTCGGGTCCCGCGCGTACTATAGTGAGTGTTAACCTTGGAGTACCCATTACGCCCGTCAGAGCCAGAGGGCGTGAGTTTCTAAGAGTGTCTCTCTTTTTCTGTGCCTATGTTTGAGTGGCTGTGAGTTGTTGTGAGAAATTGTGTGTGTTTCACCTTGAAAGTGTTAAGGAGAAGGAAATTTACCTTGAGCCACAGCAGCAAGAGCCTTCAAACTAGTGGCAGTTTGCTGCGTGACTAAATCCTTGGAGAAATAAAACAGTCTGGATGGAGACCGAAACACTAGCTTCACTTTCCTGGCGGAGATGAGTGAAGGAGCCAACAACAATCTGGGTGGTTGTGATCCAATCGTAGAGGGATGGCGGGCCCCAGTCCTGGCTCGCTAGTCAGCTCAGGCCAAAATGGCTCGCTGCATAATGTCCTTTTCTACTTGCCTCAGAATGGCAATGGCAACCAATTTGCCAACGAGGCATGTCACAACCAGCATGGTGGCACTCTCAACCATCTTTCCTATATGCAGACATCTCATAATAGGTATAATGGATGGTGTGTTGCAGCCACGCAGTTTCTCTATAATTTCTATTGTGTTGCAGGTACAGGCCGGATCCTGGTCTGAACAAGGTACACTGCTTCCCGTCAGACAATCCCTATTCCTGTGATAGGGACACTAATGGTTCCTACTGGTCGTACCAGCAGCAGCAGTGGAATCAGTGGAACCAGAATGATTACAATCATTCCGAGAGTTTGGGTTTCAAATCCTGCTGGATGCAACAGCAACAGCAGCAAACAATGCAGCAGAGACAGGCTATACAAAACAACAATCCGAGCTGCATGGGCTTTAATCCTCAGTACAATCACATGCATCAGCAACAACAACAACAACAACTACAGCATTTGCACCAGCAGCAGATTCAGCCACAACAACAGCAGCATTTGCTGCAGCAATCGGGTTACCGGAATAACGTCATGGCGACCGTTACTGTTCAATCGAGTGCTGGTTCGTCGCAATCGTCATTGTCTCGGACACCATCGCGTTGCGATTCCGTTCGGTCAGAGTCGACGTGCGAGTCTCATTGTAGTAGCAGTTTGAGCGGTGGAAGTAGCGCTGCAATCGAAGAAATGACTGGCCAACAACAGTACGGAATGTATCAAAACTTTTCTTCGGTTCAACAACTGCAGCAACAACAACAATCGTATCCGCAGCCGCATCTTCCTCAGCACCAAGAACACGTTCAACAACAAATGCAACCGCAGCAGCAGCAACAACAGTGTTTTTGGCCGTCTAGTCATTACGATGTGCAACAGCAAGAACAACAGCAACAACAAATGGATTACTTCCGTCAACAACAGCAAATGCAGCAGCAGCAACAACATTATTATCGTCAACATCAAGTGATACAACAGCAACAGCAAGTGAATTGTTATTGGCCTCGTGAATCATCGCCAGTGTGCCACCAACCCCAACAACAACAGCAGCAGCAGCAGCAGCAGCAGCATAGACAATTTACGTGTGTCAATCCAGCAGTTCCGGTGGTGGATCACCAACCGATTGTCATCGAAACGCCGGCCTGTTCATCGAGTCCGATTGTTGCCGATACAACAACGTCGATGATATCGTCATCTCCGCTTCCAGTGCCGTCGTCCTCATCGCCACCTGTAACGTCTCATTATAACCATCCAGCTACTCCAGTTGAATCGATGGAATGCGTTTCTGTTCCTCCCCTTGGCTGTGATCCACCTGCCGCGATAACTACGACCGATGAAAGCATAGAATCTTCGTCATCCGTCGATATTCCCAACACGGCACAAACAGCTGACACGAATGCTAATGTGAATACAACAACTATTGTGAGCGTAACAACAACGAGCGTACCAGCCGGTTGGGCCCGTCAAATATCCGCCGGAAGTGTTATCTACGTCAGGTGAGCAACAAACCGCAATATTTTGTCCCCCTCTCTCAGCTTTTTCTTTCTTTCCTGATTTATATAATGGACCCTGATGTGTCTTTTGGCTTAATGAGCTAGCACAACCCACTCTGCCGTCATAATCGATTATTAATCCCCCATTTATTCAAAAACGAGCATGTACGAAAGACTTTATGCGCTGCCATAACCGTCAATTTACATAGGGAAAAGTTTAAGAGGGAGAAAAGGGCTTTTTCCTTGTACATGTGAAACGGGTACAATTGCGTCGCCCAGGACGACGACGGATAACAACAACCAGAAAGTAAAAATGTTTTAATATAAACCCAAGGATGAGGATGCGACGGCGGTTTGATCGATCAATTGACCTCGACTTCATCATCACCAAAGCCCTTTTTTGTTCCCCCATTGTTCGGCTTAGAGGGTCCGCCCAGCATTTTCCTGTTTCTGCCGGCCAGGACCGCTCCCCCTCTCTTTCCTTTGCTCTTGTTTTTCTCCCTCGCCGTTTTCCCTCGCTTAATTTTTGTACCCGTTTGTTATTTGGTTCGAAAAAAAAAACACCCCTGTGGGGAGTCTTTTTCTTTCCTTCCCTTTATAACATACGCTGCACACCTGGCTGACGTCAGAGCCTGTAGGTCTATAAGAGGAAAGATTCGTTGTGGGCCAGACAGCATTTTTTTTTTTTTTTATTTAATTCTCCTGAAAAAAAAAGGGGGCTGCCTTTTGCTGTTTTCATCGTGTGTTCCAGGTGTGGTTTAAACAAGGCACAAGAAAAATGGTGGTCCCTAAGGCTGGGCAGTCCGAAAAGAAAATGGTCTACAATGAAATTACATGAAGAATTGAAGAGGGGGGCCCAGTATTGGAGGGGGGAAATGATGATGGTACCTAGCAAGGAAAGGGAGAAGAAGAAAAATAAAAAAACACATTAAAAAGAAACAAAACAAAAAAATGAGCATTATGTAGGGTAAATTTCTCATTCCAGAACGATTACGACTACCGGCCGCTACTAGCCCGCGCAACCCACCTTTTTCTTCTTTTTTTTTGTTATTATTTTCACCCTCATCATTTCTCATATAGAAACAGCTATGTACACATCAACCCCCTCTAGAAACTACTATCCATCCTCCCTCTGTAGTTCACCTTTTTCCAGTCGCTCTGCATGCAATACCTTGAGTGTGGAGGAATTATTTTTAAAATGCTGCTGCTGTTGCTTCATTTTTTTTTTTTTTTTTCAATTCTCCCCTCTTTATCTATTTCGAGAACCTACTTCGTTTTTATATTTTTCCTTTTTTTTTTTTTTTTGAGGGGTTGTTAAACAAAGAATAACCAACAGTAAAAAAGATATATATATTTTTTTCTATTTGTAAAAAGTGTAACTGGTTTCACACGCTAGTTCTCCTGATTTTTTTTTTTTTTATGTGAATGTGTGTTGAGAAATGGGGGGACGCCAAAGTAAATGCGGAATTCCGTGTGTGACACATAGAAAGAGATACCGGGGGAAAAACAAAACAAAAAACAGAGAGCATCATCGGGGGGGAAAAGTGAATGTTGTCGAGGTATTCCGGATCAACCAATGGGGAAAAGAAAAGAAAAGAAAAGGCAAAATAAAACTAGTCTCCGGAAACAAGGACCGGATTGCGGTGGAAAAGGCAAGAGGATAGATGGTTGTGTATAGGATTAGCTTTTTTTTTTTTTTGTTCTTTCCTTCTTTTTTTTCCCCCTTCATTTTCTTGTTCTTTTCAAAGAATTGGGCTTCCATCCAACATTTAGACGCACAATTCAAAATGTTTTGTGTATGTCTAGATCTTTTTGGGTGGGTTCCTCCCACCCTTTCTCTCCCTTCCGGCTGGGCACCGAATCAATATCTCTCTTCCTTCTTACGACTATGTGTGTGTGTGTGTGTGTGCGCGCGGCCATCGTCGTCGTAAAGCGTCGCCCAGGGAATGCTCAAGACTTGTCTTCCGGATTTATCGATCCGCACCAGAGTCTCCGTCTCCTTTTCTCGTCATCTTCTTTCTTCTTCAGCCTTTTCTTTTTTCTTTTTCTTTCTCTCCCATTTCCTTCCAAAGGGAATTGCTGCTTTTCTCGTTCCCCTTTCTCTCCAGACTCTAGATAATCAACCGAATCAATCCAAAGATGATTACACCAAATGAATGAAATTAGTGGCCGTTAATTTTGTTTAAATCCTTATTGTCCTTTCTTTCTCGCCTTGTTCCGAAAAGAAAGCAAAACGAAACTAATCATTTTGTTTTTTTTGTTTTTAATTCTTTGTTCGTTAGTCCGAGCGGTTGCCGATTGTCGTCACTGAACGACGCGGCCAACTACGTCCAGCGTAACGGCACGTGCAAGTGCGGATTGCCTTGTCCTCTCCGACTGCAGCATGTCTTCAATTTCGATCCGTCGGTGAGTTGTTACTTGTCTTTAGAAAACAAATTAATTAGATTTGCTACGTATTTTTGTTTCATGTTATTATAGTAAACTTTAAACTAGTAAACAAAATATTTAAAAAAAAAGGGAAAAGGAAAAGGAAAAATCTAATAAAATGGTGATGATGATGTTGATCCCCTTGGTCGGACCGGGTTATGCGTTTCTTGGGGTGAGGCTTCTTTCTTTTTCGTTCGGAAACGAATCTTTTGTGATAACGCCGCCTTCTTGGGTTTCAACTCTTCATTCCCGCCATCAATGGAATAAGTATCCAGAAAAAGCTGTCCATTTATTTATTTATTATTGGCTTCGCCATGAGGTTAAGTTTGAACGCGTTGTTGATTTATTTCTTGTTTTCCAAATTCTTATGTGTAGAGTAAAACAAAAAAATTTTCTTTTTTGAATTCTTTTCTCTCCGTCCGCCTATTCTTTTTTCAGTTTTGTAATACAACCAAAAAAGAATGACCATCTCTCACTCTCCTACGTAATATTTTAAAAATAAAAGTTTTTATTTTTATAATCATACGCACAAGTATATTACCATTATTTATCTATCACTCGGGACTCGAAGATTTTTACTTTCTATTTATTTTTCTTCTTTTTGATCCCCGCGGCACCAAGCAACAACCGACCGTAACTAAATAACCGAAATGCGGGGGGAATCATTGATGGCGTCTCACGACGACATTTCGTGATTTCTTTTTGCATTTTTCTTTCAAAGAAAGAAAGGAATCCAAAGAAATAGGAATCTAAAAATAAGTAATCGCACAAACTCGATTTGAGATGGCGCGCGCGCGCTCTGCGTTTTTCCTTTGTTTCCCTTTTTCTTTTTTCTTTTTTTTTCCCCTCTTTTTTTCGTGTGGTGGTGGATGAAGCAAGAAAGAAAAGAAAAAAAAAGGAATAAAACAGATTTGTGCATAGTGGATTGGAAAAAGAATTATTAACTAGCGCACCGCTTTAATAGTGACGCAGAGTGTACTTTTGTTTGGCCATCACGCGCATGCAGCGCGTGCGTGAATGTGTTTTCACGGTCGAACGAAAGAAAAAAAAAAGATGAAAAAGAGAATGAAAAGAACCTCCGGACTTGGCATTTTATTGATCGCTTTTGGATTTTTTTTTTTTTTCGTTTCGTTTCTTTTTTTTTTTTTCTCCCGGTTTGCCTTGTTTTGTGTTGTCTTCAGGTGGCGAGCAGTTCCGAGACGTCACTAGAGGCACGGTCGTCGACGTGCTGCCACAAAAAGCCGCAAGATGCCACCACGGACAAGACGACACTGGCCACCTCAGCGACGACGGTGACGGCGGCGACCAGCAAAGCCGCCGTGAAACGGAAAAAGAGTGGAAATGGAACCAACAGCAAGACGGGCAAGACTTTGAAACCTCTCGCGGTTGTACAGCAACCCGTCCAGCAGCCACACCAACAAGCTTTGCTATTTCGACGATCGCCGTGTCCCAATGTGGACGTCCGGCAAATTCCCCTGGAACAGAATCGTCCGCCTACGGGCAGCCTCTTGCCCCAGACGCGACCGACTCAACCCACGACGGCCAACAACAACGGGCCGACGTTTTTCGAAGATCCCAGCGCCTATTTGGCGCAGCAGACGGTCTTGTTGCAAAGCAGTTTGCAAAACAGTGGCACCTCTTCTGTGGCATCTCCTCCTCCCATTCCGGAATCCTCTCCGGTAGTTGCTGCAGCGCCAACGACGACCGAGACGGCCGAAGCAGAACAGACGCAAGAAGAACTGCTGGGCGATTTGCTTGACTGCATACCTGATTCGATGGAAGAAGTGCTGGACAGGCAAAAGGACGTTGCGGCTGCGGCGGAAGCGGCAGCTCAAGCCGAAAAGGCCGCTAATCTCGTCAAGCAAGCGGCCGCTGCCGCAGCAGTGGCTGCCCGTCAGCAACAACAGCAAACTGCCACCGCGCCGCAACAAGCAACAACAACAACAACACAACAAAAGTCACATAAATTGCCTTCCGTGCCTGTTTCTTTGGCACCCGCTCCAGCACCGATCAGAAGTAAACCTCCTCCGCTGGCCATCCGGCCAGCTACGCCTGCTTCGGCCGCCCGTTCGAGGGCAAGAGCGGCCGAAACGACGTCCAAGAGCACCAAGTCGAGATCGCCGAGAAGGACCCACCATCAACCGATTCAGATCCAGAGCAACGCCAAAGTATTACAGCCTGCCCAGCTGCCGCAACAACAATTGCAACAGCAACAACAACAGCAGCAGCAACAACAGCAACAGCAGCAACAGCAACAGTTTATCCATCAGCAGCAACAACATCAATTCTGGCCGGCTCTTTCGGCTCCAAATATCGGCCCTCTTCGTACGGCCTCGTTCCCGTTCGTTTCCTATCACTCGGCCGTCGGTCCAGCCACGGCCACTCCCATTTTCTCGACGGCGGCCCTGAGGCCCGGTAATCTGCCGATGACTTTCCTGACCTCTGCAGCCACCCATCCTGGCAATCCAGCCCATGCGACTAACGTCTTCAATCAAGCATTGCCCGTGTTGACCACCCGGCCGGCATTAGGGCCGTCTGGTCAGGTAGTCCACGTCCTAACGGCTCCCGGACCGATGTTAGCGGCGGCTCCTTTGGCAACTGAGCCTTCCAACGCTGTTCCTATTTTGACGGTCGGTCCCATGAATACTAGCAATCATCCCAACAACAACAGCAACAACAACAACAACATCAACATGAACAACAGCCGCGGGTTGACTCGTACGGGCAAGAAACGCAAATCGACGCCTCAAACGGTGGCGTCCATCTTGCAACAGGGAGCTCAGTTGGCCGCGATGACTCAGCAACAACTTCATCAGCCTCAGCAACAGCAACAACATCACCATCAGGCGACCACCCTGACGCTGTCGCAGGAGCCGCTCCTTTACAACGTTCAGAATTTCCAACAAATTCAACCGCAACAGACGATCCAAACGTTGGCGTTGATGCCCGACGGCAAGACTTATGTTGTCGTCAATTCTCAGCCGGCCCCTGCGCCTCAGCCAACGCATCAGCAGAATACTGGCGGCCATTGGTTGTTGAGTCCTCGTCCGGCAAATATCGCGCCCGCGGGTCAGCCCGTCAACGTGTTTTGCACGACTCAAACAGGACCGGGAGGAGCGACGACGTTTGTGTTGAACGGAGCCAGCGCGCCGACCCATCAAGTTCTCCAACTTCAAGACGGGACTCTTGTCCAGACAACAACGACGGAACAGCCCAATCTGCTGGCCAATTATGGCGGCTTATTCATTCGCTGTCCGTCAACGCCGAATGGGGCGCAAATTTTCAGCACCACAAGTCCGGCAGCGGCGAACGTCAGGACGATTCCTTTGCCGATCCCTATCGCACCTGGCCGGTCTCCTGGCCGGTCGCCCGATTCCAGTAGTATCCTGACGGATGGATCCATGGTGACGTCATCGTCGACGACGAACACGGGCAATACGTCACTGGTGGCTTGCGGCGAAGCCACTCCGCCTTCACAGACCCCTTCTTTGTCCGCCTCTTCGTCCTCTTCATCGCTGGCCGTCCGGACGGCCCATCCATCGCCTGTCGTCCAAAGTAGTCAAATCGATAGCTGCGTCCAGGAAGTGGAAACGGATCAGCAACATGCCCAGGTGGTGGCGGAAGCTGCTAAATCCAAATCGATCGCTATTGAATTCAACAACAACAACAGCAACAACAACAACAACAACAATAGTACGACCGCGACACTAACGGCAACGGCCGTCCAGCACTGGCTAAAACCGGACATGATCACCAATGCATCACAAATTGTTGCTGGCTGAAATCAAAAGAAAAGGTGTTGTTTTGTTTTGTTTTTTTCTTTTTATGATGCATTTTTATTTGTTGTTCATCACGGAAATTTATTCTAAAATTTCTACAATTATCACACGACAGTTTGGCATAACACAAATATTTGTTTAGGGTTGTGCTTTTTTTTTATTTGCTCGTTTTATATATAGATATATATATATATACACACACTATATATCTAATTTGTCAACTCGATCGTTGTCGCCATTGAGGGCTTCGATTTGGAATAGATTTTTAAAATTATGTAAACCGACGTAATTCAAATGCTCCATCAAATCCCTTTCCTCTGTGGAAACTGAATGGTGGAACATTTGGCTGAGCAGGCCCGCCAGGGAACTTGAATATTGCTGGTAAAAACTCATTGAAGCACACCATCACTATTACCCAACATTAAAGAAATATATATTCATATACATATACAGTAAAATTATATACATAGCCTACCATATACACCCTGTACATATAAGGCCATATTTTTGTTGGTTTTTTTTTTTTTTTTCCCTTTTTCCTTGATCTTTCATTCATTTATCCTTATTCCCGGTGCGTTGATTGAATTAATCTATAAAAAAAAAAATGTTAAAATAAAAAATAAAAATAAAAAAAAATCACATAAAATAAAAACTATCGTAAATATATGTGTATAAATATACAGAATACCAGTACCTTGAAACATTTTTAGCTTTGTTATATCTCCGTCATGAGCCAATCAACAGCTTCTTCTGACTCTTTCTACTCTTCAGCTCCCCCCTCCCGTTTCCCAGTTGCATTTACATACTTATAGCTTTGATATAACTACGTATGTATACTGTATCATATGAAGAGAGAAAAAACGACATCACACAGACGTTCATGTTCACCACACACCCCATACCCATCGTTTGTTGAATATTGTTCTTGGTTGATATCTCGGGGATGCGCTTTTCGTTTCCCATTTCGTCCGTGTGTGTGCGGTTGTGTGTGTATTATATATACATACTACTATACATTGCATTGTGTATTATGAATTGTTTGATGGTTAGTTTAATGTTTGGATATGAACTCGCGAATGTAAAACGATGAAATCGGGATGACTAATAGGGATAGTTTCTTTTTTCAATGACTGCTAAGAAAAAGAATTCAATCTTCTTTTGTTTTCATTTTGGCTTTTGATGTTTGCCATGTTTGTTTTTTTTTTGTATTATTATTATTATTATTATTATTATTAAGTACCAGTATGTGTGTCTGTGTGTGTAATCTCCATTTTGTGTTTCCGTGAGTTTATAAGAAAAAGCAAACAAATAGTGAAACCTGTTTCTGGTTTCACAACAAAAAACAAATTCATAATCATCAGCTGAATGTCGGCTAGCTTTTACAAAAGGAAGATTTAAAAACGAGAAAAAAAAAACTTTGCAAACTGATATACCAGACCGTTTGTATTGCCCCCTCCTGTCGTTGTTTAAGTTGAGTATAAAACGAAAAAAAGCAACAAAAACCGGTTCTCTCATCACACATAGACACACAAATATATACATACACTATGAATATGTATAATTTTTTTTTCTTCTTACGTGTTTTTCCTCAAATCTCGGAAAAGACTGACGTTTTTTGTGGATGATTTTTATTGTTCTCTCAGTTTAACCCTCTCCTCCTCTAATATATATATACATAGACATGTCTTTTCTTTGCCTTTTTTTTTTTTCTTTATTTACCGGGGTGATGATATGTTGTCTGGTTGATACACCAAATACAAAAAAAAAAAAGTTGTTTTAAAAGAACATAAAGAAAAAAGAAATGTAATATTTACTTCAATTTCCCGCATTATTAAAATATTCTGCAGAGGCTTCAATAAAGAGCTGACATTAACCCTTGAGAAAAGGGAAGGGAAGCCCTTCCCCTGCATACAAAATCGACTAACGATCAGTTTGTCGTTTGGGGCTTTTAGTAATTGGAGCTCACACAGTGCGCGTAGCAACCATGTGTTCCAGGTGGTGTTACCTCATCATGGTATTATGCGATGCAGCAAGATTGTTAATGGCGATCGAACCGTGTTTGGGTGGTCGATCGCTGCGAGGATTGACTGAATTATCAGAGCACGATCATACCTCTACAACCACCGTCTCGTGTTGCGACGAAAGCGTCTGTCATGGCGGACTGGCCCTGAAAAATGAAGACAGGGCATCGTTTATTATCAACAACCCCTTTGGCTACTCCAAGCTCAAACACCAATACGCCCAACTTGTTCAATCGAATCATGGCCACGATGCAGCCCAACGCCATAAAAGGTATTTTTCGACGCATACATTCGTGTAGAAATATCTCCTTTCTTCCACCCCAACTGAAGGAAACGCCTTCGTTTTTCTTTTTCTTTTTTACGACTTTGTACAACACTTTAGTCCTCCACCTTCAGATATTTTCTTTCTTATTAATTCCTGCGTGTACATATATGAAGATCTACTAATGGCGGTCGTTGTGTCGAAAACAAAATGGCTTGTCTTCCAATTGAAATTCGTTGCTGTTCTGCCAACATGTCCGTCTTTTTCCCCATTTCAGCCATCTCAGCCTTGACTGGTATGTTTCTCATGAAACGTGAATTTTCGGCCAATCATTTTCATGAGATGGGACGGTGATGTATACTTTCAGGTGAACGGGTGCACGTGATTCAAGCCCCTCCGTTAGTTCTTCAGCCGGTTGTTTTCGGTCGTTGTGAAACAGAACACAGCTCCATTTTAGATGCTGAATGTCATCAGGTAAGAAACGTCGTTTATGGAAACACGTAAAAAAGAATGCAATGAATATTTTGTGGCACAGAAAACGATATTTTCCGATTGTTTATTTTATTACTCAAGGATGTCGTACCGGAAATGATGCACGTCGGTCGAATAAATTCCGATTTCAACGAGTTGGAATTATCTCGAGAACCGGTCATGGTGGAGAGCGGCTGCTCGTGTCGGCTCAATCGCGAACCTCTTGACATTATCGGTCAGTAGACGTGAAATTTATGTTGATTGTATCTCCTTTTACGTGTAAAAGTCGAGTCGTTAAATTTCCCTCACATAAAACAGATGGTACCGACATTGACGAAACGATGGCTTCATTCTTGGATCTTTGGACCGACTGAAATGTTTGAACTTTCACGTTGTAATTCGTTACTTTTTATTTGGGACTAATATACTGTACGCGTTTTGTTCCAAATTTGCTACATCATCTTACCGATTTCTATTCCCCTGTATCAATACCGCGTGAAAGTCGGTCACCGTCATTGTTGTGAGCTCAAGTGTGAGAGTGACCGCAAAACGGGAATATACAACGGTTGAGAGAAAGCAGAACCTCGTCGTTTGTCTTGATTGTTTTTTAATGGTGGGTTACCAGGCATTCGACTAGGGGAACAAAAAGGCTGCGCTATGTAAGAAAAAAGAACAAATTCAAGCGGCGACAGGAAAATGTGTCACGTCCTCGATTACAATCACGCGATTCGTACATTCTTGGCCATCTAACGCTGAATTCCTGAAACCCTTAGTCGAATACGCACAAACAAATATAAAACTAGCTCTACTTCTAATGTTTTCGCATTTCAAGTATCAGTACCAGCGTTTGTGTTCTTGTGCAAGTATTTCTCTGCACGCGTTTTGCATATTTTGTTTCTTTCATCATCTTCAATTCAATTATCATTACACACCGTTGGCCAACGTGGGATTCATAGATACTGTTATCCCTTTGGTTTTTGTACTATGGCCATGTACGGCAATCAGGCATCATCTTCGCAATACTACAATCCAAGCCAACAAACGTGCCACAACACTCTATACAATTGCTCACAACCGTGCGTGGAAGGTTTTTCATATTGCCTCGATCACATATCAGAAGATCGGAATGCTCCTTATAGATCGTGCACTTTTGTATTCTCCAATGGCAAAAGATGTGGCACAAATGTCCTTAAAGGCGAAAGAAGAGATGGGTATAAACATATTTTATGGTTTTCTGCATACATTGAATTATATTCTCTGCACTTGTAACTTTTAGATTATGTCAAGATCATGCCAAAAGGTCAGCATTGTGTAAAATGAAAACGCTAAGGAAGAGGCAACCCCCTGAATCCCTTGAAACCCTCATAGATGACCTACAGCACTACAGTGAAGCAGGAAATGAAGAAAAAGCCACTGGGACACTCAGTTTAATAGAAAAATTGTCACTGAATGCATCCAATCAAAAATTGCAAGATTATGCTAGTGAATCAGACAGTGAGGAGGAACTACCAACTGTAGAGCAAACTATGCGACAAGAGGATGACTCTGATGCAGAAAGTATAGACAGTGACCCAGATGATCCATTGAGGTATATCTGTTTCTCATGAAGCACCAATTTGAAATCATTTGTGATTGCTGATCACAAACTTACAGGCATGCTGGTGTCTTTACACCTGAGGAAGTGGTCTTACTGACCAGGGATAAGCTGATTAAACTGCAAGCTCTGTATCTCGATCAGTTCAAGCGATTACATCATCAGTTGAAGTGCGCACGCAGGCGCTATCTTAATGGCGTGAAAAGAGAAAAAGAAAACGGAGGTAAGCATTCACAATCAATAAATTAATCCCACATTCAGATTCAATGGACACTTCTCTATTATTCAAGTGGCAAGTGCTCCTTATCCCGACACACCCTCAGAACGTAGAGCCGTGGCTAAATTACGAAGCTTGCGTCGCTTTCAGCGCCATCGAGGCTCTGAGGCGTTATTGCATCATCAGTTACAGGAAAAACGCCTCCAAGTATGTTACACTATTGCTTGATAAATGATACTACCTGATACATACCATATGTATTTTCATCTATTTAGGTCACGCAGGGAGTTAATTACAAGGCTCCTCCCACGCCCAAGTGTTCCTTCGTCGATTGTGGTATCAAGTGCACAAACCCTGCCGTTCCATTGACGAAACATTGCACAAGACATGTATTAAATGTAAAGCTTTAACGAATCTTCTTCTCTTAAATCCGCCCAATTAAATTTTCATTCTTTTGGCGTTACGTAGGATCCTTCGCAAATGTTATTTCGACCCTGTGGTGCCATTATTCACGAGAACGAATGCAAAGAACCTGTTATAAACTTCAGTGAAGACACGAGATGCGTCTTTCACACTATGATGCCATCAATGCTGCTTGTTGAACAGGTAGGAAAAATGATTGCGAATTTGTTAGTAAAAACACTTTCGTGCACGTGTTTTATCATAACAGGAAATTCCTGTTGCATCTCCGCTTATAAGCGTCGACGACGAAGTTGATAAAGTGGATATTAAACTTGAACTAGATGACGCTGGACAATCGTGCGGTTAATTGTTTCTATTCCCGTATAACTATTTACAGTTCTCCTTTCGCTGTAGCAATTTCAGTAAACGTTTTGAAACGGTAGAACTTAAATAATAGATAGAACGCTGCTCTGAAATTAAAAAAATTGATGGTATGTAAGAGAAAATAAACTTGTGTGAACATTTTCATAAAATAGCTAAGATTGTTGGATGGATGAATCATTCAAGATCATTCAAAATTAGGCAGTTGAAATCCAGAAAAGTATCGATGGTGTAGTGCTTGTCTAGCAGATATCCTCTTGTTTGGATCGTAGAGCATAAGTTTCTGACCAACATGAAATAAAAAATAAATTATTTGAGTGATGACAAAAAGTTGTAAACGGAAGGACAAACCATTAATAGGTTGAGACCATCACTCTCTAGCCTTGGGAACATCTCTTCAAAACTCGAACCCGTCCACTTTGGAAAAGAAGGCTTAAAATCGGGAAGCTGTGAGACTCCTGGCCAGCAGGTTTCGTCAGGTGTACCCATAGTACGGAAAATGCGGAACAGTTGGTCGATCTCGGAATCACCAGGAAACAAAGCAGTCCGTCCCTTTAACTGTTAAGAGACGCATAGATCGAACATATAACAGTGCCACAGCAAGAACCAAAAAACTGATTACCATTTCGGCGTAGATACAGCCAATCGACCAGATATCGACAGAGGTAGTGTAGATTTTTGCTCCAAGTAAGACTTCAGGGGCTTTGTACCAAAGAGTAACAACCTCATGTGTGTAAGAACGTAAAGGAAGACCAAATGCTCTGGCAAGGCCAAAGTCAGCAAGTTTTAGCAAGCCATTTTTGTTGACCAAGAGATTCTGTGGCTTCAAGTCCCTATGGAGTACTCTGTGTGAGTGGCAGAAAGCTATGCCTTTCAACATCTGCCAAAGAAAGCTTTTCACTGCTTTTGGTTCTAGACCGCAGGGCATAGAATCCAATAGTTTCTGAAAGTGATGCATTCTGGTCAGTTATTAAATGAAGCAAAAACTAATGAAAAGCAATGAAAAAACCTTCAGATCTTGATTCAGGTATTCAAACACAAGGTATATCTTCTTTTCAACATGGACAACATCAAGGAGTTTCACAACATGTGGATGATCGAGCTCTTTTAAAACAGTAATCTCCCTGATGGCTGTGCTTGGTACCCCTTCTGATTCCCTGTATAACAAAGAAAAATGTACTGTGTATCTTTGCCCCTAAACATGAATATTCCATGAGATATAATGGATGTCATTGAGCTAAAAAATTCAGATTAATTGCATCTGTGATATGTCACATAAACAGCATTTCACAGACAAAATTATCTGAAATAAAAAACTCCAGAAGCCAGAATGAATTTTCACTACAGCAGAACTTACGATTCTAGTCGTATTTTCTTAAGGGCTACGAGTTTTCCTGTTTCAATGTCTTTGGCTTTATACACAATTCCATATGTTCCTTCACCGATTTTCTCAATCTTCTGAAACTGGTCCATCGGCTCGTGCATTTTGTCCAGAACCCAGCACAAAGCACATTCGAGGTTAAAAATGTGATTAAGACACAAATTTTCTTTGGTGAACTAACTAATGAACTTGTTTCTTTCACTTGCGATTCCAGGAGACAAAAAGCGGCTTCCTTGTTTCCACGCGTTCTGTCTGCCTTCCCGCCTTCGCTTCTCATTCGACCATTTGAGTTCCCGCTCAATCTTACAAAAAGCCCCTCCCCCAAGCATTAACCAAATGTTTTTGTTCCTTTTTAGTTCATATGATATTCGATTATCAAAGGTCTTAAAATATTTATTTGTAAAGAAAGAAACTAAAA
Organism: Daphnia magna; assembly: GCF_020631705.1. Classification (NCBI taxonomy): domain Eukaryota; kingdom Metazoa; phylum Arthropoda; class Branchiopoda; order Diplostraca; family Daphniidae; genus Daphnia; species Daphnia magna. The sequence continues at coordinate 6,760,165 of NC_059186.1, read as the reverse complement.
AAGAAACATATTTAAACATTTAAATAAACGTGTATTGTACATAATTAAATTGCTTTAATTTTTATTTGTTAGAAGCTAACACCAGCTAGCGGTCGTCTGAAGCAGTCTATCTTTTCATGGATTCACATCAAGAAACATGTCTCTTCACTATACGATTAACAAAAAAAAAATATCTTTTTACTATACGATTAATTAAAAAAAACTAAAAATTAGGTTGCCAAAACCTGATCTTATCAAAAGCAGTAGAGTTTACCCTATCGAGTTTCATTATGGCAGTACAGTACAATTTGATTGATGTATACTAGCAAGATAATCGAAGAAAAAACGCAATATAATTAATCGGCTCATTCCATGCTCTGAGTGTGATTTTTAAAACATTGTTGAATAAGGCAAGAAACCTCGGACCTCTTGACATTTTTGTGTTGCCCAAATAAATAGAGACTATCGCTTGTACAAACGCAGCTGAAACCTTTATCAGTAGATCATGTGGCAGTTTATTAACTAGCCTGGGCTGGGCATCGGGTGTAAGGTTGTTTGTTTCATGGGATGCGAGCCGCATGTGTTCTATCACTTCGCGTAGAGGTTTATTGCTTTATTCTAACGTACCACGTTGACACAGACTTCATTTTTGGCAATACCTTAATCGAAGCCCCTACCTTTCATTTTCGTGACGTGTCGAGTCGAACTATCAGAAAAAATGAGGGTTATTCGTGCTAGATTAATAGGCAGGTGTTTCTTTGTGTTTTGCCTTCTAATTATTTGCTATTGTGGTGCTATGTTGTGTCTGTTTGGTACCCAAGCCGTTTCCGATAGTATCTTTTTTGCTTCTCTGTTATCGAGGCGACGAACAGTGATACAGGGTGGTGACGACGCAAATCCGGATGTTCGCATCAAACGAGATCATGTGAAGAGTATGATGCAACATGCTTGGAACGGTTACGTTCAGTATGCCTGGGGAGCAAATGAACTCTGTCCTATCAGCCGGAAACCGCATAATGATTCTATTTACGGCTCTACCCCATTGGGCGCTACTATTGTAGACAGTCTTGATACTCTCTTCATCATGGGAATGATGGACGAATTCGCCGCTGCTAGAGATTGGATTGAAAATGACATGAACTTGGATGAGGCCAACGTCGAGTTACCTCTTTTTGAAGTAAACATTCGTTTAGTTGGCGGTCTTCTAGCTGCGTTTGCTTTGACAGGCGACAACTTATTTCGCCAACGAGCCGAAGAGGTTGCTGAGAGAATGTTGCCAGCTTTTGACAACGTTACTAGCATTCCTAATGGTCGGATTAATTTGGGCGCTAAAACCAGTTCCGGTGGTTGGCCAGTTCTAGCAGAGTGGGGCACCTTAAGCCTCGAATTTAACTATCTCAGCGATGTGACCGGATCAGGTGTGTATCGATCGCACATCCGCCGGATATACGAGACGACGATAAATTTGATGGTTAACATGGATGGCCTTTATCCTGTGAATATCCGAATGCGTAAAAACAAGACGAAATTCGACGACGATGACACACGCATTCATTGGAACAATTTCGATAAGTACACCCTGGGGGCTGCTGGGGATTCCTTTTATGAATACTTGCTCAAAAGTTGGCTGCAAAGTGGTAAAACGGATGAGAACTCTCTGACACTGTACCTCCAAGCGGTCAACGGCGTATTTAAAAAATTGGTCAGGACTTCCAAAAAAAGCAATTTAACCTTTCTGGTTGAAATCGAGTACGAACGTGAACAAAGTGTTATGGGGCATTTAACCTGCTTTGCTGGAGGACTATTTGCACTTGGTGGCAAGGCCCTTGGACTCGAGCGTCACGTGGAACTGGGCGCTGCCTTGACGTCTACCTGTCACCAATCTTACGTCCGTACCCCAACCAAGTTGGGACCAGAAACGTTTGAGTTCACTGACGACCTGGAAGCTGAAGTCGACAAGAATGGAGCGAAATACTACATTCTTCGACCTGAAGTTGTAGAATCTTATTTCATTTTATGGCGCCTCACTCACGACCCGCGTTACCGACTATGGGGATGGGAGGCTGTTGAGGCGATTGAGAAACATTGTCGCATTCCCAGCGGTGGCTACAGCGGGCTAAGAAATGTCGACAGTGCAAAACCAGATCACGACGATGTTCAACAGAGCTTTTTCTTGGCCGAGACTCTCAAATATCTTTATTTGCTTTTCAGCGATGACAGTTTGATTGCCCTCGACCAGTGGGTCTTCAATACTGAAGCTCATCCTTTGCCTATTAAAGGAAATGTAAATCCTCTATTTCGACCTGCTTCTGCCAGCCAATTCAACAACTAACTTTTATTATGTTTCACTTTTCCCAAAACCGTACAAATACAGCGTTTTACATCCTATTTATACTTGGCCTTTCTAAAAGGTATCTATATGATAATTGTTAGCGTTAGATGTAAAAACAAACTCGCTACCTTCAAAATTTAGTTAAGGCAAACAAACTTTATTAAATTGGGAAAAACCACACCACTGATATCACATAGGTTATGTGCTGGTCCGAACCTAAAATTTCCTTCGACAGATAATGCGTAATCAGCTGCTCAATCAGCTGTTTTGATTGTTGACACAGTTTCAGGCAGAACCCCGCGTCGACAGCCAGCAGCTACCATATATAATAGTTTCATAGTGCGTTTCTTTCAGGTTTTCCTGTCTGACAATCAGTTTATTAGAAAATGTTTTCTGTTGCAAAAAATACTTTTTGTTTGAAAAAGATATTGGCAGGGAATTCATTTTCAAGGTATTGCGCACCATTTACATTTTGAAGGGCAGTAATGTTCGGATTTTGTTTTCATTGAAATTATTTCTAATTGTCCATTCTATGTAGGGTGAGCTCTTTGCTTTCTACCTCTGGTTGTGGCAATGTTTCTACTAATGCTTCACTGCATTCTGGATCAAATGACTCTTCAAATGTGTATAGACAGCCTACTGCAAAAATGGGTAAAATGACTGATATTGGATCTCGATCATTGTTTGGCCCAGAGCAAGACGGATTTAGAGAAACTGTGAGAAAGTTCTTTCAAAAAGAGATTATACCTCATAACAAAATGTGAGTTGGGTTTCAAACCATCACCCATTCAGCTGATTTAGCAGATGTAAAGCAGTTGTTACGCCATTTTACAGATGGCAAGAGCGTGGTTATGCTGATAAGGAAGTTTGGGAAAAGGCTGGAGCATGTGGTATGCTAGGAATAACTATACCGGCAGAACATGGTGGAATTGGTGGTTCATTTGCTGATACATCCATCATAATAGAGGAGACGTAAGAACAAAAAAACAATGATAAAATGTTTGGCTGTCTATCAAAGTTTCTTTTCTTTCTTAGAGGCTATGCTAATACAAGTGGTCCAGGATATTTCCTTCATTCTGATATTATCATGCCATATTTTAGCAAATATGGAAATGATGAGCAAAGAAAAAAGTATATTCCAGATATGACAGCCGGTAAAATAGTTTCGGCCATCGCCATGACCGAACCAGATGCGGGAAGGTATGGCATCAATTTTACCAATACCACTGACTGTTCCTACTTCATTTTCCCCTTTTCTTCTGTTCTCCTTGCATCGCCTTTGCAATGAAAGTGATCTTCAAGGAATCAAAACATTTGCGAGAAAGGACGGATCCGATTACATACTGAACGGATCCAAGATGTTCATTACTAACGGCTGGTTAGCCGATGTATTTGTAGTGGTGGCAGTCACTAACAAAGAGGCGAAGTCTGCTGCTCATGGTATCAGCTTGTTCATTGTTGACGCTGACACCCCGGGTTTCAAGAAAGGCTGGCTTATGAAAAAAATTGGCAATGCAGCCTCTGTAAGTTTTTATATTATTCAGTTGGCTATAGCTCATTCGAACTATCACACGCGTGATCAAATTTTATTTGTGTTTGTTATCACAAGGACACGGCGGGTCTATTCTTTGAAGACGTTCGCCTTCCTGCCAGCGCTATACTAGGCGAAGAGAATAAAGGGTTCTATTACCTAATGAATGAATTGCCACAGGAGCGTTTGGCTATCGGCATTCACGCTTTAGCTCAAGCAGAATTCATGTTTGAGGAGACCAAACAGTACGTGATGCAGCGAAAGGCCTACGGCAAAACACTTTCCAGCTTGCAGGTTCACTGACATACACTTTCGCGCAATCCTATAATCTTTCATTTGTTCTTTCTCTTTATTTCATCCTGTAGACGGTTCAACATAAACTCGCCGAGATGAAAATGGATATTTGCGTAGTACGGTCTTTTATTGACCAGTGTATTGTGCTGCACGATGAGAATCAGCTCGACGCCCAAATGGCTTGTATGGCGAAAATCTGGTACTACTCCGAAACACTCTATACGGCTTTATACCTTACAGTTGTCCTTGCCCTTAGCGCTTCTTTCTCCTTGCTGATTTTACACGCACTTTTGCGATTTTTTTTTCTCTTTTCCGTAGCGCCTCTGATCTAGACAACAAGGTAGCTAACCAATGTTTACAGTTACATGGAGGTGCCGGATACCTTTCCGACACTCCTGTCGCCCGAACTTACCTTGACGCTCGAGTCCAATCCATCTACGGTGGAAGCAATGAAGTGCTGAAAGACCTTATTGCTCGCCAAATCCTCGCTCCTGCCAGGAAATGATCATAACGTGGAAAAACGAACAAATATGCCACCAAAATTTCAGCACGGTATTCCAATTTTCCCTTCTTTGAATCAATCCCATCTTCATCTAATTTTAAATAATGTCACAATCAAGTTTAAACTAGAAAATGTTCTCCTTAGAGTATTCTCCGAGTCCGCGTTTCGTCATCCGACGCAGTTTCCCCTTTTCTGCTACTTCCACGATGGTTTTCGCCGCAGGCCGAACCTTCGAGAAAGAAAAGAAAAAGAAACCGAAAAATTCATAACAATTAAAACAAATATTTTTGCCATTCCTCAAAGTGCCTGAAAGAATATAAGACGAAATGGGCGGTTAGACAAAAAAAAGAAGCTCAAGATGCGAATTCGTGTGAAATGACTAAACACAGAGTTAAATGCTCCCCGAAAACGCAAAACCCGTTTCTCTCAGGTAACGGGTGAATAGAAAAGGAAATTGAAAGGGAGGCAAAGTAAAAAAAGAAAAAATGTCGTTGCATCCGAGAAGCCCCACGTGTTTACCCGCCGAGAGGCGCTGCATGTTTCCATTTGTGCCAAAGCGGGAATCAAATCAGAACTCTCGTTCACTTATGTTACAAAACAAATGTATGTTAAACTCATGTAATCTTCAAGGGAAAATTCTCCTGGGTTTTTAAATTGAATGTTATTCGTTTGTTAATTTGTTAAGTCTTTTTCTTATGCGAATTGAGTTTGGTCTCTGTACTGACTGTTGTAGTTGCAGGCGGAGCTTGAGAGTCCTGTAGTCTGCAGGGGATGGGGTGAGCGTGGGCTAAAATGGCGCTGGCTGCCTGGCTTGGCTCCACCCCCTTGGCATCGCTGTGTTCTTCGTTTGCTTAGGGTGTGTGTCTATGTGTGTGTATGTGTGTGTGTGTGCTGGGAAAAGCCTGCCAACGTTGGATGCCAAGCCATTGCTTGTTTCTCTCTCGAACCGTCACGTTGCCGTCCCATAGTTCTTGCCTGCGGAGTTTATATGTGCGCGTTCTTTCATTCGGCAACCCCATCTGAGCTGCGCCGTACCACCCGTGTGCTGGAGAAGGGGAGGGGAAGCGATCGTCATCGCTAGTTGAGCTCAGTCAGTAGTACCGAAAACGAAGTGGTGTTACTGTAGTGTGCGCCTAGTCGCGAGAGAGCGCTTCCTCCGTTCTACCCAAGCTTTGGCCGCCATTGTGAATCCGCGCCCCTGTGTGTGTCTATACGAGTGAGGAGGGAGGGGGACAGAAAATATAGTTTGAGAACGTTTTCTATCACCGACGCCATTGTGAATCGGGTGTCGGCATCTCGCTCTAAAAAAGAGGAAATTCGCTACTAGTGTTTGTGTCTTTGTTTTTGACGTTTTTGTGTTTCTTGGGCATTCGTCGTGAGTGGATTAATTCTAAAAACTAAAAGGTGAGTTGGATTGTGTGCAAGCGTGGTCTCCCTAGTACCATAAGGGGCGGGAGCGGCCCTAAAGCTTTTGTTCGCGCGCGACGGCTTCACTACCACCACCACACTCCACGTCCTTCGTGCTGTCGTGTATTTGGCAGTGGCGCGGTTCTAGCCCGGACTAGCTTTTCTCTTTTTGGCGATAGCAGTAGATGATGTAAAATAAGCACGCCTCCCGTTAAGCATAGAGAAACTCGGTGGAATTGACACAACTCGGAATCCGAGCCAAGAATCTGGAGGTTCTAAATAATTTTCCCTCACTTTTTAGTCGTCATACATTTAAAAAGAAATCCAGGCTCGTTTTCTAGTCACGTGGGGTAGTCCCGAAATTATTTCGTTTATGCTTGCGAGTTTCTTGTTCTCTTTTTTTTTTTTTTATTTGACACAAGATTGGGACTTATTTTTCCCCATAGAAAGAATGGTTTTCGATCTCTCAACCGTCTGACGCAACGTTCGACTTGACGCTGTACTGCTAGAATGCAGGGAATCTGTCGATGTTTTATTAAAGTTTTTCTTTGTGAGTCAGTGCTTGTTTTTGGGAAAATGGTGGCGCCGAAAGATAGATAGCAAGGGCTGTGCTTTTACATCAAATGCGGGCATTGACTGAACAATAAAAACAGCGTCACATCTTCTTTGCTACCAATTGTGGACACACGGCAATATTTCCTTACGCCAAGTAAAAGAGAAAAAGTTCTGTACATGTTAGTGCGACGAAAGAAAGCAGGAAGTAACGTTTATTATTTCTCTTTCCCAGTCGGAACACGTTTTCTTGAGGGAGGGTTTGAAGCCTTGACACATCAGTCGAAAGGAGGGTTGTTATTCAACATTTTGTTTTCTAATGTCATTGGATGTAAGGTGCATACCTTCAACCTTGAGAGTTCTATCCGATACCGTATGACTGGAAAATCAATGTCTCGGGTTGTTATTAATAAAACCCGTGGAAAGGGGGGCAGAAAAACCGGTCCGTCTACTCTCAGAGTCGTTCTGGTGCCTCCCTTCTTAGAGAGAAAGAGCGTTATTGATCATGTCTAGAACTTACGTAAAGATAAAATGCGATCAAGGTTTTCACGTTTAATTTTTTTGGAATTTTTGGGCCATGCTTCTCGATTTTAAATTTCTCCTCCTAATTTATTTGTTACAGGTTGCCACAGGTTTAAGTTATGGAAGAAATTGACCTAGCGTTCTAAGAGCGATCAGAAGTTTGTTAACCTAAGCAACGATGGGATCGTGTCGTCGTGGATGTGCTTGCAGCATCGACAGCTGGATCGTCAGCTCGGCTGGATGGGCTCCGACGATGAAGTGGCCATCAACGCCATGAAATGTGCGTCAGTGTCGTTGGTCTACAGCCTCCTCAGTGTCCATTGCGCAGTAGCGGGAAACGTAGCGGAAGCAGCATCAGCCAACAACAATCCATTCGTCGACATAGTACGGAGAACAAGAGGAGTAGGTGGTCTGGCCGGCTCGTCTGGTCTCTCGGCGGCCCGGCAGCGAGTGCCATGGCCCCTGCTTTGACTCAGGCCACACCGCATCAGCGCTGTTGCCCTCTCAATAGCAGCCCAAACGCCCCCCCAAGTTTGACATTACTCCCGAAATCCCATCATTCGTCTTTGTTGAAAGACACTCGTGAAGTGTGGCCGTCTCGTTGCTGCGGCACGAACGGCTCAGTGAAAACAACAGACATTCGTAGTCCACGAAATAGTACCAGCAGCAAGTGTCAAAGAAACTCTGGTGGTATAGGCGTAGCCGTTAGCGGCCAAGAAATAGCTCGGTCGGACGAATTGACCAAGAGTCGGGGCGGCGGCGGCGGTGGTAGTGGTGGTGGTATCGCGGACGGCCAGGGAACCCTGGATCCGCCACCAACCATTGTCAACAAGGCTTTAGCGGCACCCGGGCCGCCCCCGACGATTGGACAAGGCATCGATCTGGCGCATATCATCCCTTCGGCTACAGCCGTTGCGCCCAGGTCGTCTCCTCCCAGTAGCGGCGGTGGTAGGGGAACATCGCCGTCACTCAACGGTAACGCCAACATGGGCCTGCATCCCACAGCTCCAGGGGATCGAATGGATCTCGATTCCCCACCTTTGGTTGTTCAAACGGCCGGTAAAACCCCCGAATGGTCAGCCACGACGACTACTACTACTAACACCACCTCCTCCTCCTCCACTACCACCACCACCACCACCAAAACGGTAGACGGGAGTCTTGAAGTGAGTGAAGAGGCTGAAGCCAGCGTCCAAGATATTCTCGATGCCATCAAAAGTATGGAAGTGGAGCAGTGCGCTGACATTGGTCTCTCGGCGGCAGAGCAACAATTGCTCCGTGATGCAGCTGCCGCAGTCATGGAAGACGTTGCTGCCCTTCCGGTCGGCGGAGAGCCTTCACCGGTGGTGGTGGTCGACAAGGAAGCCGAAGTGGAGCGCCGACTGAATGAGGCTCGTGTCAAACAGCAGCAAATCGAAGCGAGGTGCCAGACGCTGTTGCGACGGGCCGGAAGGCTGCAGTCACGCCATGTCGGCCGACACGTGGCTGATCAAGTGGCGCATTTTGTGACTTATGCCAAAGAGACCCTGTCTATTGGGGGCAAAGGCGGTCCTCATGGCACCGCCGAATCCAATCTCTATGGATGGGCAGAAGACGGGCGGCTTCCAACGCGCGAAGAAGTTCGTAACATCCCAACTGCAACTTTAGTCAACCTCGTTAGTCGACTTCAGGCTCCACCCGTCTCCTACCTGAGCAACCGGCGATATTTCGGTCTTTCCAATCGTTGCGCGGCTCCATCCTCTGGCCAGCAACAACAATATCAGTCCTCTGCGAGCCACTACAATCGAACAGGTCGCCAGTTGACCAGTCAGATGGCTGAAACTTTAGAAGAAGTCGCCGGCCTTTGGGAGGCACAGCTTCGTTACCTGCAGCGTCACGACGATCCGGACGCGACGGAAAGCAGTTCCGGTGGTGAAAGTGACGATGAGGCTGCCCCTCCCGCTATTGTCGAGCCGTTCATGCCCACCCCCACCTCAAGCACGACCAACGAAACAGGAGCTCTCGATAGTACTACTGCTGCATCTGCTTCCAGTCACGCAGGTTCAACAACTTCTACCCCGGTCACCGGCCTGCCCACGCCGGCTCCGAAACCCGTCTCGACGTAAATATTTGACTATTATATTTTTTTAATCAAAAATCAAAACGTTTCCAAGGTAAACGGATCCATTTCCACCCGAGCTCAAGTTGCCTTGCCATTGCTACCCAGGAGGCAAATTAATATTGTCAAGGCATTTTAACGTGGAGTGTGGATCGATGAACGTGCCATCTTGGGTCGTTGTTTGACACTTTTCTCGGCTTGGTTGTCTTGCACGAGGCGTTGCCAAGAAACGAAACTATTTTTATTTATCTAGCATATTACTTGGATCAATAGTCTACAGCATCCACTATACGAGTTCGAAGAGACTAATCCCCGTCTTAGGGGAACTATAAAACAAGTATTAAACGTTTCTATTGATTTTTGACAGGTATCAGCGGGCTGCGTGGAGATGGGCCCGCGATCGAGCAGCAGTGGCAGCCAGGTGGTCGTGGTTGCAAGCGCAAGTTTCGGATCTCGAATATCGCATCCGCCAACATACGGACGTTTACAGGCAATTGCGAGCAGCCAAAGGTCCCGTCCAGTTTGCCACGGCCAACGGTCTGACGACCAGTACATCGTCCAGCCCGGTCAAAAGTGAGCCCAGTAGTTGTAGTGCAGATACGGCCGAAGCAGAAGCGACGGCTTCGTCTCCTTCATCTTCCAGTCGAACTCGCCCATTGGTGAGCATGGCTGGAACGAGTGGCAGCAACAGTGGCAGCAACAACAATAGCGCTGGTGGAGGTTTCCGCCATCGCCGGTTGATCAGAGCCTCACAAATCGCGGCGGGTAGCGGTCGAAAACCGAGTCGTCATTCGTCGACAGTTCGATGTTGCTGCGTCATGTCCCGCATATACACGCCGTGCGTGTTGTGCAATGGCAAGAACAATTATCTGCTGCCGGTAGATCCTGATGGCATGACGCTCAGGGAGCGAATCGGCCTGACGGACCGTGGTTTCCATCCAGTTCTCTCGTTGCCGCAAGACATTCCGCTCAGCGCTCACGTCGATTCGCTTCTCAAATCAGGCGATTGGCGTCCGCCGCCACCTCCCACGTCGCATCAGCACGTTCCACGCGGGAATATAAACAGTCGGCGTTCCAGCTTGAAGGCAACACAAGAGGACGATAGTTTATTGGTTGCCGGTTCGGCTAAACGAAAATCCAATAACAAGAGGAAGACCAAGGCGATTGACGGCGGCAGCGAGGACGGCAAACTGGATAGGAGAAAGGCGTTGATGAAACGAAGGAAGCGTTCAGCTTTGTCGACTGATGTCCAGGATGAAGATAGCGCCTCGTTCCCTTCGTCGCCGTATGACACTGGTAGCGTTCAGTCGACCACGCCAGGTCGACAGGGAAACAATCGCAACGAGCGTAGCTCCGTCTTCCAAGAATTGATGCGACGCAGGACCTCGTACGATATCGATAATATCGTCATTCCTTACAGCATGGCGGCCACGACTCGCGTTGAGAGGCTGCAATACAAAGAAATCCAAACGCCTAAATGGCGCACGGTCGACGACGAGGAATTGGCTGCTGGCCAGGTAATGAGCATCCAAAAAACTAAAAGTGTTACCATTGATTCAAAACATCAAGTGTTTCTTTCCTTTTGCGCATTCGCAGGAAGTGTTAGAAGACATTGAGGATGTCAGCGAAGAAGCGTGCGTTGCGCGTCACGATCGCTCCGAATTGGAAGAGAGGCGCAAGTTTATGAGCTATTTGAAACAGCCTGCGGGAGTAACGAGAGGCCGTCGTCGAGTTGACCAAATTGATCGGCTGGACAGCCGGGCCGATCAGAGCTCCGGTGCCAATACGCCCGACCCGATGTCACCAATCGGTTCCAAAGTCACCGACGGCTCGATGATGGATGTAGACCTTCCTGTCGAAGAAGGAGAACGCGTCGCCGCTGACATGCCAACAGCTGACGGATCGTTAACAGCTTCTGCCATCAAAGAACGTCGACGCACTGCCTCCTTGACGAAAAGAGATTCCAGTGTATGGAAATTTCACGATGACAATTCCGGCATGTCCTGGGAGATGGAAGAGGTGAGTTGTTAGTCATTTACGAATTAGATGAGAATCGAATTGTTGTTTTTTTCTAATTCTTGATTTCGCGTATTGCAGCCGTTTTTTACAGTCGCCCCATATGAGCCACGCCTGTTTCCCCTGTCGGACAGTGTCTATGACCAATTGGTTGAGGAGATGCCTCCTGAAGAAGCCGACGAAGAATTGGCACCGCAGGAGGCTGGTACACGATTGAATAAACGAGAAGCTAGATCATCCGAGTGCGGCAGTGCCAGTGTTGGAGTGCCCGTCGTTTTGGCTCCAGGAGCCACGCCGACGACTACGACGTCGTCCGTGGACGACGAAGCTGTCACCTTTGTCTCTGAATCAACAAATTCACCTGGTGCCGACGACCTCGATGTCGAGGATGAGGACCCCAATGATCCCGAGTGGGAAGGAAGCCAGGGTAGTGCTCCGAGGAGCAAGAAGAGATAGCCTAAATCGTCGCTCTCCATTTCCCCCTGTAGATGCGAAACAAACGCTAATTCCTCTCACCACCGTGTGTCTGTTACCAAGCTCCGTAGTGTGTCGTAAACAAAGCAAAACAAAATCAAGTTAAACAAACAAACAAAAAAAGTTAACTCTTCCTTAAACGTAGTAACAAGATGGTCGATTTATGATTTTTTTTTTTTTTTCCTTTTTTTTCCTTTTTTTTCCTTTTTTTTCCTTAGCTCTTCGAATACATACGCGGAAGAAGACGAAAACTTGAGTATGTGTGATAGATTTATACATAGTGAAAATGAGAAAGAGAGTAGGAGAAACGTGACTCTTTCCTCTTTTGCTGTACATAGTTGCGCAAGAAATTGAAAAGTTGGATGATAATGTCTGGTTGTTCGTCACTCCGATCTGTTGGCGCAACCTTTATCCCTTTACTCCTCACATGTTTTTTTTTTTTTTTATTTTTATTTTTTATTTGTGCTTTGTTTCCTGTGCTATGTAATTCGCAAAGTCACCTCTGTTCCCTTGTTTACACCGTCTTTCTTTCCTCTCTTTCTACCCAAACACACTTAAAAACAAGTAATTGCGGATCGAGTGCAGATTGTGAGAAATTAGACTCGTTTTGCATGGGTTCTTTCGTCATTTAGTTCACCTCTTTACACTGTTCGGTTATGAAAAGGGAAGGGATAATGACCCCTGTCGAACAACTGATTATAAATATTTAACCAAGTTCATATATTTTTTTTTTAATTCTTTTCTGTTGTGGATTTCCTTCATGATGTTTTTTTTCCGTCTTGGTCCACGTTTCTTTCATCAGTGTATAAATATCATACTATTTCTTTCTCGTTTCCCTTACCCTCTTGGCATTCGTGTGTTTATTTTGTTTTGTTTTGTTTTTTTTTCTCTCGAAAAAAACAAACAAAAAAAATACAGTTCTCCCAGATTGTTCACAAAAAGCGCTGTGTAGATAAACAGATAAATACTCTAAATTTCTTCAGTTGCTTAGTTGTAAAAAAAAGGCGATTTTGGAAAGACTGAGAGTGATCTAAGCGACGTTGTCTTGGAGAAAAATTTGGTTTTTACGGAGACTGTCATTCTAAGAAATGAGAGCATCGAACGTTACGTCTTAACTTGTGGTATCCAAGGACATTGGTGAGTGAAGGAACTAGTGAATTCTACAAATAACACGCCTTTTTAGATTCTATGCAGAGCAGAATTAAAAATTCTTAAAAAAAATTTGAATCAAAAATTGTTCACAGCATTGAAAGTAAAGATTTCTAGGGGGGTTATCGAGTACGAATTTTCTTTTTCTGGCTGGGCTGGACTGTGTGACTGCCACTAACGGTTACATCATATTTTTTGTCTGTAGCCCTGAAGCAAAGATAGTCATCACATCGCGGCCCCAGCAGACAGCGCCATCGCTGAACACTAAAAGTAAAATCCATCGCTCGATGTTTTGAGGGCATTGTCAGTTGCTATTACTCAGCCATATCAGCATTTGGCTGAACTTAGCTGATAAATGCGATAAAGAAGAATAGTAGGGGATTGATGCGCATATATTTACCTTAATGATTTCACAGCGTTTTCTGAACTTTAAGAACCAAACACCAAGACTCTCTGCGCCCTCTAGCGGCAGATAAAGAAATTCTTTCGCGTGTCGCCGATAGCGGTCGTTTCGACAGACTGCAGTGTGTGAAAAAACGGCTGCAATGGCGGCGTCGATGGACTCTGGGAAATGGGTATTCACTAAAGAACAATTACAAAATACTCCTTCCCGAAGATGCAACATCGATTACGACAAGGAAATCTTTTACCGACAGCAGGCGGCAACGTTAATCCAAGAAATGGGTCAAAGATTGCAAGTGTAAGTGCTAGAAGTCTTAAGTTGTTCTTTTCATCGTTTTGGACACGATTCTCACGTTATCACACGCGTTTGTCGCGGTATAGATATTAACAACAATAATACGCATTCAGTATTGTTTGGTCCAGTTATCACCAGCAACGTGATGGGGTTACGTCAATTCACGCTTCTTTCTCTGTGTTTAGGACACAGCTGTGTATCAACACAGCCATAGTCTATGTACATCGTTTCTACATGTTCCATTCCTTCAACAAGTTCCACCGAAATCCAATTTCTTCCTGTGCCCTCTTTTTAGCTGCCAAAGTTGAAGAGCAGCCAAGAAAGCTGGAACATGTCATCAGGGTTGCGCACATGATTCTATACAAGGATCAGCGGCACTTGGACATCAACTCAGAGGTATGTCAAAGTGGTTATGTTATATGTGGATATTCTTTCAATTTTTTTTTCATTTTTTACATTCAGCAATACATTGAACAAGCCCAGGAGCTCATAAACAATGAAAATATTCTTCTCCAGACTCTTGGGTTTGATGTCGCAATTGACCACCCTCACACACAAGTGCTCAAGTGTTGTCAGCATCTATTTAGAGGTAGAATGTTATTCATGTCAATCAAACAATGGCAAATCCTGTATGTCTGCTTCACTTTCCTCAGCGTCTTCAAGCAAGGATATGGCACAGACCTCTTACTTCATGGCAACAAATAGGTAAAGTTTTTTCTTTTATGTCCCAAATTGTGTCGTGTTTGTGCTCCAAGTAACTAGAGGAGTCATGTTGTGGGTAGTTTGCACCTGACCACCATGTGCCTCCAGTACAAGCCCACTGTGGTGGCCTGTGTTTGCATCCATCTGGTGTGCAAATGGTTCAATTTTGAGGTAACAAATTATTTACTTTTTCTAATGTCTAAAGACACTGTTTATACAACCATTACTTGACCTTTCAGATACCACAGAGTGCCGAAGGTAAAGATTGGTTTTGGTACGTTGACAAATCGGTGACGCTAGAAATGCTGGACGAACTTACGGTTGAATTTCTGGCGATATTCAACAAATGCCCGTCAAGACTTCGTAAACGTGTTATGCAGCAGCCAGGAGTCAACGCTTCTGCCATGACTTCTTCGGACAAAACCGCTTCTGGAACCAGTAAAGATTCATCGACAAGCCATCAAGATGCTCATAAAATTAGAAACGAATCTTCAGGCAGTACTGCTCCTAAACCAGGTAACGTCTTTAAAAAAAATTTTCGGAAGGGTTAGGGGGTAGGGTAACCTGTTACAAAAAAAGAGCATGATTTAAGGCTGCATATCAGGTGAGCGAATTCCTCGACCACACGACCAAAGGAGGGATAAAACTGGTGCGCCTCTCCCTCCGTCGAGTTCTACGGCCAGTGTTCCCGTCGGGCACCGTCCGTCTTCGAATAGTGGACATCCTCCTTCACATTCGAACCGACCACCGGAAGGTGCGGGGCTTGGTGTTGGTGGTAGTTCAACTGCTGGCAGTCATCATCATCATCATCATCATCACCAACAACAACAGCAGCAGCAGCACCACCAACAACAACCTTCGGGACATTCTTCCAGCCGACCTCCACATCCTCATCAAAGGTCAAGTTCTGGCTCTGCGAAAGAAACAAAACAGCCAGTTGGAAGCAGCAGCAGTAGTGCATCGCATCCCCCATCTGTCCAACATCATCATCATCAGCAGCACCAACAACAACAACATCAACAGCAAAGGCTACAGCAACCACCCGTTCCGCAGAATACACTATCGTCACAGGTATTTTTGATCATTACAAAGTAAAATGCATTTCTTGTTTAGAAATAAACATTATTCGCTCACAGAGAAAACCGGTCGCACCGAATGTGCTACCCAGCAATAAAGTTCAACAGCCTTCAAGTGGTGGAAGTAGCAGTAGTAGTTTATTTTCTCCACCTCGAGTCGAGCAACAGCCGGAGCGAAAACCAATTGACTCTACTAGCAGAACCAGCAAACCATCTACGTCGGCCTTTGGTCAAGATTGGCCTGGAAATGGCAATGTGTCAGGAGCGAACAGCGCAGTGGGACCGAGTCAGCAAACACAAATGAATCTTAGCACTTCGTTGGGCTTCAGCCTCGACCTAGACATTTGCGAAGACCAAGACTCTACATGGGATATTAACTACGGCTTAGAACCCAATAGTCTTCTGGGGTCCCCTAATGCCGCTATTGAATCCATGTTGATGAATAACGCCACCGGAGACGGGGCTAGTACCAGCGGCTTTCAAACGAAGCAACAACAGAGCCTTTTTAGTATGTTGGAACCATCACCAAAGCTGCAACAGTCCGTACAGCAGCAGCAGCTTCATTCGATCAATCCTCAGCTTCCTTCTACGCCTCAACCGCAAGTTACTCCTCAGCAGCAACAGCAGCAGCAACAACAACAACATCAGCAACAGCAGCAGCAGCAGCAGCAACAACAGCCACCCCAAGTAATCCAACAGCCCTCACTTCGTGAAAGTCTATTTGATGTGGTACTCGACCATGACCAGTTCTCCAGTGTCAAAACTGAAGACGCAATGACATGTGTCGAGATCAAGAGTACGCCTGCAGCCGAAGTGGTTGTTTCGGCACCTACGGATGGTGGGGAGGATGTTGATTCATCTTCTGGCAAAAAGAAGAAGAAGAAGAAGGAGAAGCACAAAAACAAAGATAAAGATCGCGAAGGCAAAGAGAAGGAAAAGAAACATAAACACAAGCACAAAGGCAAGGACAAGGAAAAAGAAAAGACGCGGGAAAAGGACAAGTACAAAGATGCTGCCGACGGCCCTCGACTCAAGATATCAGGGATTAACCAGTCGCCAGTTCAAGATCAAGCTGCTTTGGTGAAACCTGTTCTGAAAATCAAAATTCCTAAAGGGCGCATCGAAGGTGAGGTCGCTACGACTCCAACCAATGGATCCAACGAAAGCCAGCCACTACCGGCGGCCTCGCCTATGGCGCCCGGTGGTGGACTCAAGATCAAAATCAGTCGGGAAATGATAAGCAGCAATAACAGCAAAGAAAAGGAGAGCAGCCGGAAGAGATCCAGCACAACTAGCAGCTCTTCGCTAAACAAAACGTCCCTTCCCTCAGCCAAACTACCAAAAATAGAAGCCATACCACAACAGCAGCAGCAGCAGCAACAACAATCACAACCACCACAACAACAACAGCATCATCCACCTCATCAGCAGCAACATCATTTTCAAACGGCCAGTTCGAATGCACGGCCGCACCACGAACGCAATGGGTCGTCGTCGTCCAACGTAGTGCCGGAAGAAAGTCGCCAACGTAGTCACTCGGCTCATCGATCATCCACCAACATGAACAAGGTAGGCCACGCGTCAGCGCAGACGTTTTCGGGTCCTTCTGCTAGTACGTCCTCCTCTGGCCCGTCGTCCGCTGCTGCTTCCGCCGCAAATGCTGCTGCAGCTGCCGCCGCCGCCGCTGCTGCCGCCAATGCCGCGAACCCCTATCGTTCAGTGGGCGGTTTTCCCTCGTTTGCTCCCACCTATCCTCCACCAGGGTCTATGCCACCAATGGGACATCCCCCCTTCTATAATCCTTTTCCTCCTGCTTATCCGCCGTACCACATGTACGCACCGTATCAGCAAGCACCCCCGATGCCACCGATGATGAACAATCATATTCACGCAGCTCCTATTCCGCCATCCATGGCTACTGGAGTTTCCGCCGGCATGCCTCCTCTACCTCGAGAGCCTCCCCCTCAAGTACCCCCTCCGCCTCCTCCTCAGCCACATTAGTATCACATCAACAACAACCCAAACTCTGTTGTTTGCAATCCCTTCTCAAGTCCTCTGCCCAGCTTTTTTTATTTTTTTATTTATTTTTTTTTCCCCATTTCTTCTCCATCTTGTTTTTGTATTTTGGTAGATTCCTTAGTGTAACGTCGCGCTCTCCAATGAAGCATCGTTCATAAATTCCTGCTACTTGGGGGAGTTTTCATTTTGCGATGATGTTTATGATGCGATTTCTTCCCTGACCGGCTCGTCTCTCCTATTCATTTTCTTGTACATATTTAGCTTAGCTAGAACGAAGATGTGAGTTGTCATGCTGGAAAACAGAATCAGAAACCTCTAGTGTACTCCTTCCCCTACTATCCCTCTCTCAAGCAACCTTCCCTTCCATTAAACGTTTTTGCTTTTTCCTCAAAACACAAAAGAAAGAGAATGAAGCATGTGATGCCGTGAAATTCTAAGCGGAGTTTTTTCTATTATTAAATTTTTTTCCACATTATTACTGCTGCTAATTTATAACTCTGTGTCTTTAAAAAGAGAAAGAGTTACCTTTTTTTCAATTATTATTATTTTTTTTTTTATTGGTTATTTGTATACTTTCTTCTTCATGTGGCTGAAGTCCTCTATTTATTTAGTTATAAATTTGCAGATGGCAATCGGCCTGGCCATGCCTGATTGATTTCTGCCTCAATGACGATCCCCTTCTTTCCCCTACCGGGCACACAGCAACTAAAATGACTACTCCGGTTTGGTGACTGTCGGATTGTCAAACTGTTTTCTTTCAAAGAGAAAAGGATGATAAATTGACATATAAAAAAAAAGGAGGAACAAAAGACAAAAAAAAACAAAACAAAACAAAACAAAAAAACAACAATCATGGGATCAAGTGGTATAGAGACATTTTCTCAGCGAGAAAACTTAATTCCGAAGTTTGTTTTTATTCTAAAGAATTGCGTAGATTGTTTAAACTAATCTGGTAGTAAAAAAAAAATGGGGGATAAAATGCTGTAATAAAAGAAATTAACTTGATGTGTCTCTTAAGGAAAAGAAAACAAAAAAAAAGTCATGGCCTTTAGCGAGTATGTGGTTATCCTCTCAACTCTTTCTGTTTCCATTGTGTTGAAACAAAAAAGATCTTTGTTTTCAATTTGTGAACTGTGGCCTGTTACCGCATTGTCGTAAAGGAAGGGCGAATGTGTTGGATAATGAATGTGTAATTTCCCGCTTGTCTCACCACGGAATTAATAGGAAAACAAATCTTTTCTTTCTTTCTATTTCCCATTATTATTATTTTTTTCCCTTTTCCCTTTTTGTTTTTATTTTCTGTTATGGAAACAACCATGTTCGGGAGGTGGTATAGTAAATTGTATATAAGGATCACGACCGGACCGCCTCTTGATAACTTTGGTGGTGATTAATCAGAAATGTTTGCAACATTTGCAAGTTGAAATAAACTCTGTTTGCGTATCTAGATAACTTTTTTATGGATCCTATGAGTTGTGAATGGGTGTTATAATAACGATGATGAGAAGAAAATACACTCTCCAAGTTTGTCTTGTAATTCACCGTATCTTCAATAATTCATCTAGTAGAGAAGTTTGCAAACGTTGCGCGTGCCCACTTGGATACACCGTTCCTAAACAGCACTGTAGTAAAAGGATTTGCGTACGTCTGTAAATCAGTATAGAGAGGGCTCGGCTCCGATCGCCATGAACTCGGGGCATCGCATACCCTTCCCGAAAAAAGGTAGATGGGGGATGCTCGATGCAGGGATTTCTTATGCGGTACGGTACGGTGCTGAAATCGGTGCTGCACCGAAAGCACCGCAACGATCGTCTAATAGTTGCACCTGAATTGGCACCTGTTGCGGTGTTTCCCATGAATTTTGAACTTATAGTTCTCCCGGTAATAGTTATTTTAATTTCGTATAATATTGAAAGAACGAAAAATCGAAAATTTTGTGCTCTCCGTTCAGGCTTTCCATTTTCTAAATATAACTATTAGATTTCTCTTATCGCCAGGAGCGTCGTGATGTAATTTCAAAATTTAAATTTATTTATTTCTAATTAAAGTCACAGCACTGAAGCGTGTATAAAAACTTTAACTCTTGATTTGGGTATTGATTTTATTTTTTGCACGTCCTAAACATAATTATTAGATCCCTCCTAATACTTGGAATGTCTCATTGTCTCAATGTAATTTGAAGTGTTAATTTAATAGTTTATAATTTTATTTAAAGAACTAAAGCATATATAAAAAACCAGAAGGTTTTAGCGCGACACTGGAACAATAAAAAAACAAGTACCGAACTACAATTATGAAAACAACACACTATGATGGTAATCCTAAAAATAAAACAAAAATTAGAAAGATAATAGGCATTTGATTTTTCAGACAAACATAAAAAACAAATGGTAATTTTTTTTTTTCGTATTCAACGTCATCAATGACGGCAGCTTTTTGCATGGATAAAAAGCCAGAAATCCGTTCGTCACCACTCACCAGTGCGACAGAAAGTGCGAAATATCGTACCCTACTGGCGCGACGGTAGGACTACATTATGTTGCAGACCTAGCAGACATGTTGCAGACACAACAATTTCCTCAACGACATCTACCGGATGACATTACGATGCTTTCTTGTTCAATCAAAACGGACGTTTTCACCCTAGTTCAAGTTTGAAAATTCCGATTCAATAAGCCACAAAACCTGTGTTCTGAGTGGAAATTTGTTTGCGTTACAGTTACCGACTTTTCTTATTACCTTGAGATCTTGGCGTGTGGTTTAAATTTTCAATGGCAGAACATGGGAAGACTCTTTTTGAGAAACTTTCGGAATTTAGATATCCAACAATTAACAAGTACAGCCCGTCTTCGTTTGATTGGCTTTTTGATATTGAAGAGGCTTTGCCGTTTCTCGAATGGTTTTGTTCCAGTGTTCAACCTTCAAACCTTCTCACTTCTGCTGAGCTAAAGCAGTACACAAAAATGTTTTTAGATGCAAATCTAAATTTGTATAGTCTATTTGTTTTTATACGTTTTCTAAGGTTTGAATGCTTTGAAAAAGAAGGATTCACTGTATTGGAAGGGAAAAGATTAATAGAGGCATCAAATTCTCCTCCTATGACCCCAATGATGGCTGGACTTGAAGCAGAACTCCAGGAGCTTCAGAAAATAAAAGATAGTCTACTTATCCAAAGGCAACTTTGTGTTAACCAACTGAACATTTGCAAGTATTTAAAACTATTTTATCTTCATGAAAGTAAGTTATTGATACTTGGAAGTGTTGAAACAGTTCCAAAGCAAAAAGATTCTTGAGGAAAATAGCAGATTTTGATTCTAACAATATGGATGAAGAAGCAAAAGATCAAAGTGTTCTGTCGAAGTTGAAATCCAAGGATGCATTGGTTACTGAAACTTTGCTATCCATTAATCAATCATCATCAAACATCATGAAATTCCTGAAGGAAGAGAAACTTCTCTGCCAACATTCATTCAAGCAGTACTTAGCCTTGGAGGATGAATGTACTGCCAGTTTAACTAATTATGCCAACAAACAATTTGAACAGGTTACAAATTTAGAATCTGTAAGCATTGCTATATTGTTCTCCCCTGATTTCATTTGATTTAAAGAATATGGGGCAAATGGGACAAAATTCTGGTTTAGAAATATGCGCGTTCTTGCAAATTGGACAAAATGATTTCGGAGGTCTGTTAGACGTCGATGAAAAGAGGCGGTCGATTCAAAATTGGGAACTCAATTGGTTACAGCATCAGTAGGTCAAAATTTGTATAAGAACTTATGAACTGTAGCTGAGTTAAACCTATATTTCAGGTTACCACTGTCCGAAGAAGATAGGATTGTCAATGAAACAGAAGCTTTAGCGCTAAAAAATGCTCTTGATTTGAGCTGTCGAATATTTTCAGCACTTGTTGATGGAAGTTTTACGTCACGTTGCCTTATTGAAAACAGGTAAATTTTGTATTCGGTAATCAAGCTGTGTAGTACAACATACCAGTAATATTTTAGATCGACTACCATCATTTTCTAATGAACCTTGCTTAAAATGCCTTATTTAGAAATTACCTGAATTCCCTGGAACAGGAAAACTTGCCGTCTTCAAAAGAGTTGGCATCTTTGAAGAATTGTGTCGTGAATTCTATCTCCAAAGCTACACTTTTACGTTTTTCTTCCATCATCATCGGAGACTGCAGCTTAAAACTTGTTAGACAAGAATTTTTTCTTGTCAAGCAAAAAGGATTCCTCTGTCTACTTGTTGAACAATGGGCAAGAGAGCAATTAGTATTACTTGCGTTACGGCTAGAAGGACAACAGATGAAAACCTTACTATCTACTGTAAAGAACGTTTCGCAATACCTATTCGGGGCCGAATGCCAGCTTTCTGAGAGAACGGTAAAGGTAATCTATAAGTTTTCTGTCTTTCTTCGATTCATTCTTTATTTTGATTTAGGGTTTACTGGATCGACTAGCGAAATTGGAGGATAATCATCGAAACAGAAATACCATTCCTAAACACGACGAGATATCCTGTACACTGAAAATGATGTTGGACCTTGAATATAAGCAAGAAAATGTGCCAATTGACTATGGAGAGTTGAGTAATTTGGCTATAATTTTGCAAAACCAATATAAGACAACTAAGTTGCATGTAGGACAGCACAGGGAAAGAGTTGTAAGTCGACTAGAGGATGTGTAAGTATATCAGCTTTTTCTCTGTTTGGTACATTATGACCAAAATGTGGAGTTAATTTGCTTTAAATTTGTTTTTAGAGAAACGCAGGTAGTAAAACTAGAGAACTTGCTATTCGAAGGTCCGCTAACCTGCGGCACACAGAAATTTGCTAGTCTTTCGTGTCTCAAAGCGAATCTGGATTCCGTTGACATGTTACGCGAAGAGGTTCAAAAACAATTGAGACCTCGTAACAGAGAATTTAAAATCAAACTGGCTGTTTTAAAAAGCGATTATGTTGACGCCCTGGAACGTAAATTGTGGGTATTATTTTATGTAGATGTAAAATCCATGATATGTAAAACTGAAGCTTTGCAAGCTAAAGCCACTTTACTGTAAACATTTCCATGGATATGTACACAACTATACACACAAGTTAATGTACCATTTGCTCGTCTATTGATTTAGAATACCATTCCGGTGCTACATTGGTAATTTTTTCAATTATGTTGTTAACTTGGTAACAAAGTGATTGGATTTGACGATCCCAGGCTGGTAAAACCTCTCGACCTTAAAATTAAGATATTACTGTTATGAAATGCACTAAAAGGTTGGCGTATAAAAAGATAAGGAAAAACCAAACATACTTTCAAAATGCACGATAGAATCAATTTGATCAACTGAACCGTTCATTCGGCCTTCAGTTATCATCTGAGATGCAATTTTCTCGGCCTTGAGAGGATCCACCTCTAACAACGCTCCAAGTTCCATGAAAGTTATGTTGTTGTACAGCTTGCTCGCTGCCAAAAGGTTGTGTTCCGTGACCGCACGATCCAGAATTGAAGAACCTATTGCCAGTTATAATTTATCAGTTCCCGTACCATACTTAAAAGTTATTACCGTCAGCCGTCTTAGCTTTCTGGTGAGGTTGCAACAGAGAATCAAGCTGAACAAGCTCTTTACGACGTATAATACGATCAAGATACATTTTCTCCAAAATAGAGTAGGCTTGTAGCTGTTGACATCGCTCATCTTTGAATAAAGTTGCGAGCATTCTGCTTCTCTGCTGACCAGCTGATGCTAGTATGGTACATATTAAAGCATTCCTCAAAGCTGTCATTCTTTCGTCGTCATGGATTATGCTTCGGTAAGAAAGTTCATTGTAACGCTGCGCAGCTTCAATGAATTTTCGACGATAATCTAATACTCTGGCATAGCAGACTTTGTAATATACTTGGAGTTGCTCATTTTTTGACTCAGCCTATAAAAAAATAACATAGATAAATGAAAAATTAAAAACATTTTGGAGTATTAGGTGTTAGAATTTTATAACCACTGAGTAAAAGAAGGTTCAGTACTTGAAGTATAAGCTACCTGTAAAAGAGATGCTCGATTAATAAATGATTCAGCTTGCACAGGGTCATCATCTTCTAAATAGAGCCGGGCTATCTTTAGATAGGTCTCAAGTTTATATTCCAAAGAATACTGCCTAATAGAAAAGTTTTAAATTAAACTGATACAATGGTAAATTATGAAATCATTTTACTTCTGGCCAGTTTCCAATGGTATGCCTACTAAGACATTTGCAGCTTCTTTCCAACATTGTTCACGTTCAAAAATATCTGCTAAATGTTGGCGAATCGAAGCTACTTGCTCTTCAAAGGAAATCACTCTAGGTTGAATTTTTCCTAATGCAAAACTGCACACAGATTTCCCCATTTCATCTGTCAATTTTGGTATATGGCAGCTGATTTCAGATAAAATCTGGCGACTAATAACAAGTGAAACATTCTCATGAACAATCGTTTCAATCAAAGCTTTTAACCCTTCAACTTGTCCTTCGGAATCTTCAAGTTTCAATAAACTTTCTAATATTAAGCGAAACTTTTCCGCCTGATCCTTGTGAAACCCACCTAAGAGAGAAATAATTTAGAGATTTAGCGTTAAGACTTAAAGAAAATCTTACCAGAATTCAAGAGCGTTGCCAACTGTTGTTTGTAATTAAGAGACATTTCTACAGACCAAATACAAATAACTCAATACTTCTACCACTGACAATGACGTAAACGGTACGTTTAATCCAAGGCCTACTTAATGGTTTAGGCCTGTAAAGTGTAAACTTGAATACCTCCTATGACGGTTACCAGGCAACTACGGAACGCTAAATCAGAGTAATAGAATACTGGTGTAGCCACGGCCATGTTAACTCCCCCTCTCGGATTTTTTCCCAAAAGTTGTTGCCAATTTCGCGTATCGATTGTGAGAAAATGAGGCAAGATATCGATTTAAGTGTCCCATAACCGTAACTGCCACCTATGAATTGAGTTTTAAGGGTTGTTATTGTTATAACAACCCATATGTTTATACATACATTTTTTCACACTAATTAATTAAGCCACTTTTTGTTTACTTTCTGAAGTACAGACGACGAAAATGAGAGAAAACATAGCGAAAACGTAATACATCACAAGTTCACAACACAGCCGCTGTGGCGCTTTCGTTATGGGACAGAAAGACTTTCAGGCCAAAAAGGCAATGGGAGGGCCCGCCATAAGCGTGGCTACACCAGTATTATATTACTCTGGCTAAATTTACGGAACGCCAAATTACCCCTAAAGTTTCAGCACCTCGGCTAGGGCCATTTATTTTTTTTCGCAGAAAATAATCACCATCCACCAACGCCATCTAACGGCTACGATACTCACCTTTATGAAATCCCCACTGGAGGAGGAGCTGAATCACTATCGATCTCTACAACCATTTCCAACAATTAATATCGATTTTATCGTGCCAGTGTAGACACAGGTGAATGTCTCTGTGATAATAAATTTTTTTTTGTTTGGAGAAGTAGGGCCATCAAATCGTGATCGGTTTGGAGATCCTCATTCACAGAGATTTGCCCGGCACTAGCCGGAGTGAATATGCGACACTGAGGACACTTAATGTGGTTTTAATCGACTAGATTCTAAATGACACAAAAATATACATGAGCACAATCATCGGACATCACAGGCATAATCATAACATTAGGTTTTATACGTTGAATGCACGTGTGCGCATACAAAAACAAAAACAATACAAAAGAGAAACGTGACTTACAACGCAACACTCCAGTCAGCGTCGTCCATTTCAACGGCGAGATAAACTGGTATGTTATTGCAACAAGCGAGATAAACAGTATTGAAAACCAGTTATTGATAAACGTTTAGAAAACAAAAACAAATTTATGTTCACTGAGACATTCACCTGTATCTGCACTGGCACGATAAAATCGATATTAATTGTTAGAAATGGTTGAAGTGATCGAAAGTGATTCAGCTCCTCCTCCAGTGGGTGGGATTTCAAAAAGGTGCGTATCGTATTCAAAAAATCCGATATCATATGGAAGCGAAACGTTTAAAAAATGAGGTTAGCCAGAAATTAAAAGAAGAGCAGCATAAGCTGCGCAAACTGTCTAAGATGGTCATTTAATGTGTATTAATGTATATTAAGGTGTGTAATACAAAGAGGAATAAATTCAGGTTTCCTTATTATTTTGTAGTAATTTTTTAAATTTTTAATCCAGAGGAAAACAGCGTGGAAAACAGTCACAAGCGACTACTTCCTCATTGTTGACAACGTTTTGGAGGGAATGTTAAGACTGATCCGGGTAGTCAGCGCCCCTAGCGAGTGCCCCAAAATTTGTCTGTGGAATAGCAGACGAACAGCCCAAAACAGGCCTAGCAGACAGACAGTTAGGGGACCTCCAATTTTAGACCATAATAAAACAACCGCTCTCACCTTGCCGTCGGTTCTAGGGATCACTTCTGTAACAATGGCCGTCGGCCACGAAACACGTTTGATGTTAGGTTCCTTCAGCAGGACGATTTCGCCAACACGAGTCTTCTCCATATCGTTCACATCACTGTCTTTTTCAATTAGAATCACTTCTTCTAGCACATACATTGGGCCGAAGTAGTCGATCCCGATCACTTCAAAGGGCTGCGCTTTCTTGGTTCGATCCAATGGCATTGCAGCAGTTTCTTCATTAAAGGGACGCGATTGAACTCGTTGGCACTTTACACACTTTTTTTATGACACTTTTAATCCGTTGGCGTGCACGAATGATCCAAAAACTATTTCGTAAGAACTTCAGAGTGTTTTGGACACAAGCATGCTTCCGTTTAACATGATGATAGTGAATCATCATGTCGACAATCCTCTCGTTTAATGGAGGAAGGAAGGGCGGATCGACGAGCAGTTCTTTTAAAGCCGGGTCTACTCTTCCAGTCACTCGGATGAGTTGGTCCTTTGCATCCCAAATGGGCCTTAGCGTATCAATACCGTGAAGCAGTTTACCACGTGGTTTTACCTTTTGTAAAGACTCGTAGATTTCTGCAAATGCCCTTTTTTGAATGAGTTTTAAGATGAAGTTCTCGGCGACGGCGATTTCGTGAACAGAGAGACAGGAAACATCCACTCCCCTGATCATTTCGGTTGCTTTTCCGGGCGACTCCTTCCTAAAAATCCTAAACATCCAGGCGATTGTACGTAAAACTCGCAGATAACTGCTCGCTCTTGATACGAGTACGTCAAACCAATCCGAAGTACTATTAGCTGCAAGGATTTGCAGTTTCTGCTTCAATTTTGCTTCGATCTCCATCAATTGCATTACTTCTGATGTCGGGATATATTGTTGCGGCCATTCCGTGTTTTCCAGTTTCAGCCAGGAGGGACCTCCCCATCAGGAAGAAGCCGCAACTAACTTCTTTGCTGTCAAGCTTCTTGATGCGTGATCTGCTGGATTGTCCTTCCCCGGACAATGTTTCCAGTGATCTAGCCCAAACCCCTTCCCACATAGCACCCGACGTCGTATGGACGTCCCTGCTAGGGCCCAATGTCCCGAACCAGAATGGGATGTTGTAGCGACGTCGTAAAGAGATCGCGGTAGGCCATTCTGTTTTAGTTTTTTTTCTTAGTCCCCCAAAAGCTATTTTGGCCCCTATTATGTACGCCACTAGATGGCATGCACTATTAAACTGCTTTTAATTAATCTTGATCGATGTGTTTTCTTAAGTTGTTTTATTGAAAATAAATTTTGTAAACAAATTTCTAACAGTTTATTTCAATTTACTGCATTATTAAAATAAAAAACAAAATTAATTTGTTGAAACAGCAATGCCTCAATAAATGTTATCTAGCAATGCTTTTTCGTCTTTGTTCTGTTCTTCAACGACGCCAATCTGTCTTTGATGCTTCGCCGCCATTCTTTTTCAATTGTGTCAGCAGTTATTCAAATAAATTCATGAGGTAAGAAGATTTAAAGGAAATGTATATGCTATTGAATAATTGAAATGTGTTTTGGTAGCTGATGCAGCGAAATTTTTGTAAGTGAAAACTGAAATTAACTTACTCTTTCATCTTGGATCTCATCCCGATCACTTATCAGGTATGCCCTATTCACAAGTTATAAAAAATTCTTGCTAATTATTTCTGAATTTTCTACAGGTTAGCCATTCTTGCTAATTTTTTTCTCTTTTGTGGACTTACCTTCATCATCTTGCCCGGGTAGGAAATATATCTAGGTTCAATATTGTTGCCGATACAGAATCGGCCATTGGTTCAGGATCAGAATCGCACATCGGCCCGGGTCATTTCCAACTTGAGTCGCCAAACCTTGCCCATTTCTGCTATGCCAATATTACACATGTATTTTGGTAGAACACCGGCAAGCAGTGTTGATCCGGGATTAATTTATCAATTTTGGCATAACAGAAATGGACAAGGTTTGGCGACTCAAGTTGGAAATGACCCGGGCCGATGTGCGATTTCAATATGCAACCAATAATGGCGCAAAACAACATTGGACCAACATTCAACATTACAACATCAAAAATTAAATAGTAGCCTAAAACAAAACAATAGCTTTATTCAACGTAATATAAAGTAAAGACAAACCTATCCGGAATTTCCGGACTTGAACCCTAGACCACTTTACGTCAACTTCATCTTTCAGACGCTTTATCCACTTAGCTATATCTATACATATCAAGTAATATGTTTTCCGGAGTGTTGTAGTCTTGAGTACTAGTCCGTAACTGAGTGTATTGAGGCTCTGTGTTGGCTATCACCACCCCATGCTGACTCACCGACAGGTGGCCACATCTGGTGGTTGCTAGCTGAAGTGTGATACATTACAACATCTCCCTTTTCCACGCACCAGGAGTGAGCGAAAGCAAGAAAACAAATGAGAGAATGACCATAAGAAATGTAAAACGAAATGACAATGACCAAGACAGCAAATAGGATGACACAAAATATGAAATTGTCGAACGACAGCGAAGATAGAATGACGAGCGTTGTGACGAAGAACGAAGAGCAGTAACATCATAAGTGGAAACGAACCGGATAAGAAAAGAACAAAGACATCAAACATATAGGATACTGCCGCCCAGATCAGAATAAGAAAAATACGACGACAGTCTCACTTCCTAGTAGGAGGCATGCCGATGCCGAAGCGGACACCGGACCGAGTTGTTCCAAACGGCTCCCTCGCCGGCATAGCACAGGAGTCACCGGAAGGCCCAGCGGCAGTAGGAGATGGAGCCACAGCGGGAGAAAACGGTGCATCAAATAGACGAACATGCCGGGCGCCAGGACTAGCTGCATTGCGCACACGACCACGGTTTGACGACTGCCGGGTGGACGGGGTGGTTGGCTCGGCACGTGTTGACTGCTCCTCTACCCGGATAGGAGTAGGAGCTTCGCTTACCGGGTTACCGGGCACATCAGGTGCCTGACCAGACGGCCCACAACCATTGGCCGACTGTACAGACTGGACATCACTTGGGACTCGATAAGAGAACATGGCAGTAGAACCCAGTGAACGGGGTTGTGACTGCATCCCACGGTCAATGTTGATGGCCCACCGCGTACGCGGAAAATAACGGCCATCATCCAAACGAATCACGTATGATTGTGGCTCAGTACATAGTGAGTGAACTTTTCCACGGAGCCAACGACGGCCTATGAGGGCTCGTACGGGTTGACCGATATGAAGCGACAAGGCACGCGCGTTAGGCACTCCCGCCTGAAAAAACGCTGCCTGAGATTGGCGTGCCGACAGCTCCCTCCTGACGACCGACAAAGAAGTATACCTAGGTTGCAACTCTGCCGGAAGGAACGGCAGGTTCCCGCGTAGATTACGGCCTTGCAACAAAACAGAGGGGGCCGGGAGAGTGGACGACACCGGAGTGGAGCGAATGGCTGCCAAAGAGTCCCAGAGAGACTTTCCATCCGCGAACATTTTCAAGAAAGTACGTTTCACGGTTTGGACGTGTCGTTCAACTAAGCCATTAGATTGGGCGAATTCAGGGCTGGACGAGACTTGTTGCACACCCATAGTACGGCAAAACTCTCTGAACTCGGCGCTGCTGAACTGTGTACCATTATCCGATTCCAGCACTTCCGGCCGGCCAAAATCGCAGAAAAAACGGGTCACTTCACTGATTAGCGCCGCTGAGGTTGTCGACTTCATTGGAACGACACAGGGCCACTTGCTGTATGAGTCCACCAGCAGCAAATAGGACACCGAGGCAAATAGGAGAATTCAAACAAGTCAGCCGACACTAGCTGGAAGGGATGATCCGGTATAGATCTTATTGCAATTCAAAAGTACGCGACAAGCCAAAAGTCGTGCGCAGCTTACGCCGATGCGCACCACTGTGGCCTATAGCCGAACTAAAAATTGTTTTATGGTTGACTATAACCATTCGTACGATGCTTTACCGTTAAGCAGACAGATCGCACTCATGGTCATGGAATCTGCAAGTTTGTTTTCATTTTAAAAAGTAAACTGTGATGTAGTTTCATAATGAGCGGCAGTCGAGTCACTCGAGTGTCATATAAACTATCCGAATTAGCCAAAAGTTTACCTGAGGTTGAATTTAAATCATACTGTGAAAAAATTGAAGAACTGAAATGTAATGATCCTCTTGTAATTGATCTACATTTATACAAATCTGGAAGTGACCTTAAGAAACTCATCCCTCCAATAACGAGAAACTACATCACAGTTTACTTTTTAAAATGAAAACAAACTTGCAGATTCCATGACCATGAGTGCGATCTGTCTGCTTAACGGTAAAGCATCGTACGAATGGTTATAGTCAAGCATAAAACAATTTTTAGTTCAGCTATAGGCCACAGTGGTGCGCATCCGCGTAAGCTGCGCACGACTTTTGGCTTTTCGCGTACTTTTGAATTGCAATAAGATCTATACGGACCGGAAACAGCGGCAATCGCGGGTTATGATGACGATGTTCTTGACAAATGGTGCAGCTAGCCACTGCGTTGCGCACTTGTTCTTCCCACCCCGGCCAATACACAGACGATCTTGCCCGCAACACACACTTGGATTCGCCAAAGTGTCCGTCATGGACACCGTCGAGCGTCTCCTTGCGTAGCGCAAATGAGACCACTAGCCTTGTTCCAACAAGAAGAACACCACCCACTGCCGTTAGATTATGACGCACGGGCCAAAACGGTTTTACTGAATCAGGACAATTGCGCCTGTGTTCCGGCCAGCCCGCTTCCATCACGGACTGAAGGAGCTGCAATGTTGGGTCTCGAGACGTAGCATCTGCATAGCGGCGACGAGTTGACTCAGCCGGGACAATGCTGGCGAGAACATGGTGGACTTGCTCCTCGCAATCCGCTGTAGCATCATCATCATAAAGACGAGGTGATGGGGCACGGCTGAGAGTATCAGCTATAAACAGTTCTTTTCCTGGTTTGTATACGACTTGAAAATCAAACCGCTTGAGTTGGAGTCGCATCCTCTGGATCCGTGGTGAACAGGCAGCGATCGGTTTGTCCAGTAGGCCCACCAACGGTTTGTGGTCCGACTCCACTATGACACGCTGGCCCTAAACATATTGACGGAATCGGAGTAGTCCAAACTGAATCGCTAACAGCTCCTTTTCAATTTGGCAGTATCGGCGTTGTGTTGGGGTTAGGGTGGTGGAGGAGAATGCCACCGGCTGCCCATCCTGGACTAACACAGCTCCGAGCCCTACTGGAGAAGCATCCACTGATACTAACACCGGCTTGGACACATCAAACAATCGGAGCACCGGTAACGACGAAAGGACAGTTTTCAGAGTTGCCATTGCCTTCATCTGCTGTTCATCCCAGCACCAAGCAGCGTCCTTCTTAAGGATGTCACATAGAGGACGTGTTAGAGTGGCCAAATCTTTGCAGAATTTATCTAAATAAGTCACCATTCCCAGAAGACGCTGTAGACTCTGCTTGTCTGTTGGGTTAGGCATGTTGACTATGGCATCCACTTTTTCGGGGTCAGGTCGAAGAGTCCCATGACCAATGACATGGCCCAGCCACGGTAACTGCTGCATGAAGAAACGACACTTTTTAAGTTGTAGCCTTAAATTTTTTATCACGGCACCGCAGCAATACCTGTTTCAGATTTTTCAAACACAAATGAGATTTTCGCATTTGTGGAGAACGTGCAACGTAGGATGTTTTACTGCTCTATACTAATCCAATGTTGGTACAATTCAAAATTTTAGCTGCTGTTCGATATCGAAATGCCAATAGTACTCCAAAGTCAAAAACCCAAGTTCAAACGATATATATATCTATCTACTAATCGAATGTTGGTACAATTTCAAAATTTTGCTCTTGTTCGATATCGAAATGCCAATAGTACCCCAAAGTCAGAAACCCAAGTTTAATCGATATATATATCCATGTAAAAATCCAATGTTGGTACAATTTCAAATTTTTGCTCTTGTTCGATATCGAAATGCCAATAGTACCCCAAAGTCAGAAACCCAAGTTTAAACGATATTTATATATCCATATACTAATCCAATTTCGGTACCATTTCAAATTTTTGCTCTTGTTCGATATTGATTAGCCAACAGTAAACCAATGTCAGAAATCGATGTTTATCTCCCGATACTAATCTAATGTTGAAACAATTTCGAATTTTTGCTTTGATCGACATCAATTTGACAATACTAAACCAAAATTAGGAAAAAAAGATTAAATGATCTATATATTCCGATACTAATCCAATGTCGATACAATTTCGAATTTATGTTATTGTTCGATGAATACCCGGGCAGGAAACAACATTCGCCAAAATTAATCCGATGTTCGTATAGGCTTGGATTGATTCACAAAAATACAAGCTTTCTATTGGCAAGCCAATGCTCGGCCAATGATGGAATCCTGCACTTATATCAGTTATCGAATGACGAGACTAGGTAACATCGTAGGACCTATGTTAAAAATTCCTCGCTAAAATTAAACCCGGTTCCAAAAACCAGTTCCAAAAACAGGGTTTTACCGTTCCCCGACTTCTACCCCAAAACTATACATATATACATACTAGTCTGTTTCATTCCCGCACTTTTTTGATTTTCATGTGGGCCTCTTTTTATTGAGGTTACTTATAGGTTGAATAACTACCCTATTTCTTTTTCTTAAAAAAAAATAAAATCTAGATCCCCCGCAAACTCATAAAGTGTCAAAATTGGTGTTTCCTGACGGTTTTTCGGCACGCTTGGACTGCGTGTTAGTTTTAAAAATCGAGCCTTAACACATTATTATTTAACTAGTGAAACTACATATTTTTACCAATTTTGAAGAAAATCGATGAAATTTAGACCCCCCGCGATAAGTTTTTATATTCCGTTTTCGATATCACAAGGTCACTCAATGACTTTACCTGTCGGGATGTGAAAAATTCCCTTTAGTCTTATGTCATCAGATATAATAATATTAGGCAACAATGTAATGAGTCATTAGACTCATAACCAGTCACCAAGCACTCCGATGTGAACCTTTTTTTATGTGCCTCTCAGTGAAGTGAAATATTTTCAAATGCAGAGCCGAGTTTCATCCAGTCATTCTATTACCGATATCATTATTGGATGCATAGAAAATGAAAGTCTTGCTGACAAGTGTAAGTTTTCAACTAACAGAAGTGTCATGGCCCGTTATTTGCACATGAGAACTGAAAACGCTCTTAAACCCAACAACGATCTAATTAGTTTATTGTTTGGTGAAATGGAAATTGTGTGGGCGAAATCTGGCATTACCATTAAACAGAAGAAACATGTGACGAAACAACTAACTTCATTGTTGGACGAATATCGAAATCTCAAGAAGGAAGGTACTAAAAATCTTGTCAGTTCCAAACCAACGCGCTCCAAAAAAGAGAACTCACTGCAAAAGAAAATTAAGTGCTTTCAAGAAAAACTGGACGAACTTTGTGATATTTCTACTAGTGACTGTTATCAAACACTACGTTCTTCTAGAAGAAAAAATTGGAAAAATGATTGGGATTTTTACCAAAACCAAAAAAGTATCAGAACCCAAAAACTTGTTGCTGTTGACAGAAATGCCCAAAACATCGAAATGCAAAGAAAGCAACGCGGTCAACCTGATATACAAAATCATCGGCAAGGCATGACAGACAAAGAAATTCAGGATGCGATTAACTTATTAGATGATGAATTGGACTCAACTGATGGTGATGAAGAAGAAGATTATCAAGCGATCCCGTCTAAGAGAAAAAAGTCCAGTGAAAACGTGTCTCTTTCACTTCCATCAAAGGAGTTATCGAAAGTTATGTCGCAAGTGTTCGACAGATCAAACATTTCCGTTCGAAAGCAGTTACTAGTCCAATCTGCAATTATTAATTCTGGCGGTGAAAGCGTCAATTCAATTTCCTTGTCCGTGTCATCCGTCTGGCGTCAACGAGCTGCAGAACGAAAACTGAAGGCCAAAGAAGTCAAGGAAAACTAATATATATAAACCAAAATATACGACGGTCCATTGGGACTCTAAACTTATTAAGCTTGTTAGCGGGAAAAAAGAAGAGCGCGTTGCTATATTAGTTAGTGGTGCATCAAGCGGGTATAACATTTAAAGGACTTAAGAAATGATTTGGTATTAATACTTCATTTTTTTTCATAGACCGAAAATCATTGGCATTCCATCCGTTGCAGATTCAACCGGTATTTCGCAAAAGAACGCAGTAATTGAAATGCTAGATGATTGGAAACTAAAACAAGACGTCGCCGCTTTAGTTTTTGATACCACCGCAAGTAATACTGGCATTCGAAATGGTTGCACCAGTTTAATTGAAAAGGATCTGAATCGCCCTCTTCTTTGGCTGGCCTGTCGTCATCACATGTACGAGGTTCACATAAAAAATATTTGGAAAGCCGTTTCCGGTAACACAGTTGGCCCAGAGGAGTTGCTTTTTAAGCGGTTTCAGAGTGACTGGGAGAATATCGATCACGATCTTAACGACGTAACTCTATTTCAATGGCATGGGACCATGGATGACAACGGGAAACCAATTACATCAATGATAGCATCAACTGCAACAGAAGTTCTTAAATGGGCGAAGGATTGTTATTCGACTAGTGTGTTTCCTAGGGCCGATTATAAAGAACTGCTAGAGTTAACGATTCTTTTTCTTGGCGGTGACGTGACGATTAAATTAAGGAAACCGGGAGCGCTCCATCATGCCCGGTTTATGAGTAAGGCCATTTATTTCCTAAAAATGTGTTTGCTGTCAACTCGTCTTGAACTTACAGACAAAGAGCTAGATCAAATAACCCGGATGGCAAATTTCATCGCACTTTTTTATGCTAAATCTTTCCTTCGATCTAAATTGGCCCTTATTGCCCAACGGACGATTTGTTGTTCCTGGGGTCAATGATATGGTACAGAGACGATGACGAAGTAATAGCAAATGCAGCGATTGAATCTTGTCTCCGACATCAATGGTATTTTACAGAAGCCTTAGTTGTGTTTGCAATTTTCAACGAGCATTTATCGGAGTTTACTCGGTCAATACTAGCTCGAAAGTCGTGGGAAACACCCAGACCAAAGGAGTTCATTGTGGGAAAACCAAAATTTCCGATTAAATTCATTGACGACATGCCTCTTTTACATTCACTCATAGGCCCGAACTCATGGCTACTTTTTCACGTTATGAGACTTCATGCTAGTCAAACAGATTGGTTGCAGCTTCCGTTAAAGTATTGGGAGTGGATGACTGATTATCGTGAA
This sequence comes from Daphnia magna, assembly GCF_020631705.1. Taxonomy (NCBI): domain Eukaryota; kingdom Metazoa; phylum Arthropoda; class Branchiopoda; order Diplostraca; family Daphniidae; genus Daphnia; species Daphnia magna. Next base: position 6,725,057 of record NC_059186.1, on the reverse strand, counting down.
ATTAGGGATTTCGTTCGACAGTTAGAAGTCGTAAATGACTGCGCAGAACGCGGAATAAAATTGATTTCTGATTTTAAAGACATTTGCCAATCCGAGGAACGGCAGGCTTTTTTATTTCAAGTTGTTGAAAATCATAGAGTATCAATGGCGTCCAGGAAGAAGTCTGATCTTGATCGCTTATGAATTTATTCTGTTATGTTATTGATTATCGAGCTGTGTTATTTGAATAGTCATGAACTGAATAGTCTTTTTGTCAAAAATTAACTCAGTGAAAAATAAATTTATCTCATCAATACTACTAATTTATTTAATCAAAACTTATCGCGGGGGGTCTAAATTTCGTTCGATTTTCTTCAAAATTGGTAAAAATATGTAGTTTCACTAGTTAAATAATAATATGTTAAGGCCCGATTTTTAAAACTAACACGCAGTCCGAACGTGCCGAAAAACCGTCAAAAAACACCCATTTTGACACTTTATGAGTTGGCGGGGGGTCTAGATTTTATTTTTTTTTTAGAAAAAAAAATAGGGTAGTTATTCAACCTATAAGTAACCTCAATAAAAAAAGGCCCATATGAAAATAAAAAAAAGTGCGGGAATGAAAGAGACTAATACATACACACCAAAAATATTATCGTTAAACAACAACAAAAATTTGTATCACATCGACATTGGATTGGTATCGTGGTATAAAGATCGTTTAACCTTGTTTGTCCAATATTGGCTTATAATTGGCTAATCGATATCGATCAAGAGCAAAAAATTGAAATTATACCAACATTGGATTAGTATATGAATATATAAATCGTTTAAACTTCGGTTTCTGACTTTGGGATACTATTGGCATTTCGATATCGAACAAGAGCAAAAATTTGAAATTGTACCAACATTGCATTAGTATATTGATATATAAATCGTTTAAACTTGGGTTTTTGACTTTGAAATACTATTGACCTTTGGATATCGAACAAGAGCAAAAATTTAAAATTGTACCAACATTGGATTTGTATATGGATTTATATATTGTTTAAACTTGGGTTTCTAACTTTGAGGTACTATTGGCATTTCAATATCGAACAAGAGCAAAAATTTGAAATTATACCAACATTGGATTAGTATATGGATATATATATCGTTTAAACTTGAATTTCTGATTTTGGGGCACCATTGGCATTTCGATATCGAACAGCATCAAAAATTCGAAATTGTTTTGACATTGGATAAATATTGGGATATATAAATCGTTGAAATTTGGGTTTTGGACATTGGATTATTATTGGCTAGTCGATATCGAACAACAGCAAAGGTTCGAAATTGTATCGACATTGGTTTAGTAGCGGGATACATGCATCGTTAAAACTCAACTTTCTAAGAATGGCCCAGGATGGAATTGATTTGGTTTTTGGAAAACCACATTCCAATATTTTTCCAACCATGGACCAATCTCATGTAATTGATAACGCATTTACGATGTGAACCGACCTAAAATCAACATCGGATGAAGAAAACAGAATGGTCAGTATTGTTTCCTACCCGGGTGTGCTTTTTTAATTTGTTATTCTTAATTAAATTTTTTGTTGTATTTTTGAAATGTTTGGTCTAAATTAACGATTAAACATGAAAATCAAATGATTGTTGTGTAAATTAGTATCTATAATCAGTAAAAATAATAAAACTGTAACCACGTACTAAATTTAAACTAACTTTGGTTTTCACTGGGAAATTTTTTCTAAGTTTTTAACCAAATTCCGGAATTACTCCGGAAAACATATTACTTGATATGTATAGAAATAGCTAAGTGGATAAAGCGTCTGAAAGATGAAATTGTTGTACAGTGGTCTAGGGTTCAAATCCGGCAAATCCGGCTAGGTCTGTCTTTACTTTATGTTACGATGAATAAAGCTATTGTTTTGTTTTAGTCTACTATTTAATTTTTGATGTTGGAATGTTGAATGTTGGTCCAATGTTTTTTTGCGCCATTATTGGCTGCATATCGAAATCGCACATCGGCCCGGGTCATTTCCAACTTGAGTCGCCAAACCTTGTCCATTTCTGTTATGCCACTACTGATAAAATTATCCCGGATAAACACTGCTCGCCAATGTTCTACCAAAATAAATTTATAACATTGGTTAGGTGTTCAATTTTTAACATTGATACAATGTTGTTTTGCGCCATTATTGGCTGCATCTCGAAATCGCACATCGGCCCGGGTAATTTCCAACTTGAGTCGCCAATCTTGTCCATTTCTGTTATGCCAATATTGATAAATTAATCCCGGATCAACACTGCTTGCCGGTGTTCTACCAAAATACATGTGTAATATTGGCATAGCAGAAATGGACAAGGTTTGGCGACTCAAGTTGGAAATGACCCGGGCCGATGTGCGATTCTGATCCTGAACCAATGGCCGATTCTGTATCGGCAACAACATTGGACCTAGATAAAATTCCTACCCGGGCACGATAGACACAACTTCTAATTGTAATCTTTATTAAATTAATAGGTGTAATCCTTAAATATGAAAAACCTAAAATAAAAAGTCATGAGGCGATATTGGCTATTCAAAATTGGCTGAAACATGCAAAGGATGGTATGAAAGCAGAATTGGCGGCGGCAGCGGCAGCAAAAAAAAAAGGAGGAGAATAAAAACAATGAAAAAGAGGATGATTCCGAAGAAAACAGAAGGCCACTACCATCTTCGTCCTCTGATGATGAAGATTAAAATTTTTTCGTTATTCGATTAATATGTAACATGATTGTTGAAAATAAAATTCATTGAGTAACAAAAACCAATTGTAACATTTCTTTTTTTTAATTTTTGTATGTTAATTATGAAAACCAATTAAAGCCCAACTTTAGTGGGGAAAAGGTTCAATTCTTGTCCTTATTCGAAATCCGAAGGACGTCTAAAGGATGTCAAATGGGGACTTCCATGGGATGTATCCTGGGTAGGACATTTTACCTGAATGGGACGTGACCTGGCCTGAAATTTAACGTCCTATGGATGTCCCAATAGCCCATGAGAAACCTCCATAGGATATCCCTCGGACGTCTCTGTGCTATGTGGGTTCTGGATGGCTTCAACTCTGTTTCTGACGAACATCTTCCAACGGTTTGCTTCTCCGCGAATCTAACCAAGGGTTGCCATAGAGTCAGTCCATAAATGCACTTCCCAATTTACTTTGTCAACTGTGTTGACGATTCTTTCAGCTAAAACACTGCCGAGTTCGGCACTAAGTAACTCTAACCGTGGTAGAGATACCTCGTTCTTCGGGAGTGGTGCTGCTCTGGTTTTGCAGCAAATTAGCCGAATGAAGTCTGGATGTCTGGATTTCATGTAAGCAACAGCTCCATACGCTTTGGTTGAAGCGTCACAAAAAACATGCAGTTCTTGCGTGTGTTTGCTAGGTGCCATAGAAATCATCCTTGGCACTTGTATCTTGTCAATGTATCTTAAATCTTCAACAATTGTTCTGAATTGGCTTTCCATTTCTTCGGGCACCTTCTCGTCCCATCCAATCTTGACTTGCCAATATTCTTGAAAAAGAAACTTAAATTGAAGCGTTATGAGTCCAATTAATCCAAGTGGATCCAACATTTTTGTTGAAATTTTTTCAAAAGCTCGTTGAGTCAACACTTGAACTTTTGCTGCTGCGTCTACAATAACGTCTACTTTAAAATAAAAGCTAAAGCCGTGCTAGTATTCCATCTAATTCCAAGCATTTTTTGTGGGTCTTAATTATCACATGAGTGCGACTTGGCTGATTCATCGGTCAGGCATTGTTTTTGTAGATATCTACGCAGCTGTTGGTTGTTTGTCACCCATTTTATTAAGTCTATGTTTGCGTCAGTTTCAGCACAATTCCGATTACGGCCATTTCTTCTTCTACTGTAGATGCATTTGACCAGTAGTCATCTACATATAGGTGGTGTAGAATTTGTTTGCTGTTTTCTGCTAAGTCACCTTTATAGGACTCCAAATATTTCTTCAGGACCTTCCTGAGCCCTGCCGGGCTGCATGTGAGTCTAAATGGAAGACTATACTAAGTTCCCTTAATTTGCCGAACTCGGCTTTGTATGAAGTCTTCATCTCCTGGTCTCTGTCCAATCTTCTTATCAGTGCCTTTGCCTGACCTTCTGCCATGGCTTCATTCTTGCTAAGGTATCTTTTGTTCCCATTCCATGGAGCGGTGCTACATAATGTCCATCATCATCTTGAGTGATGGACTCTGAATAGGTCTTCTACTGTACTGAAAGTGGCACCTTTTCCAGTGGATCTAGACTCTCTAGTTTCCACCATCTGGCAAAATCAATTTCTTCTTTTTTCGTGTCAGTGTATTCATGTAAATCTTTGGGTGTTTCTAGTTTGGCTTTTAAAAGAAAACTGATAACCGTTGTAGACGATATCGCCACCTTCTCATCTTACCCTAGTAGTAGCCATCCCAATTTACTTTCTATCGCTCGAATACCTGTATTTGACACGATCTTTTTTGAGCCGAGAACCTTCCAAACTTGATTCCCTCCGATCAAGACGTCTATTTGGCAGGGTCCTGCTTTTCCGCTCAGTATTCTGTCGTCGGCTAGTTGGTATCCTTGACTCCAAAGTTCGCTGACGAATTCTGTCTTACTTGACCCATCAATTTTCCCGATTTCAGGTTGTTCTATTGCTTCCAGTTCAATATCTTCCGCTTGTGGGATTGTTCCGCGAAGTCGTAGCCTTCTTACGCTTCTTTCCTTTTCTGGATGGGTGTGTCCCACTGCTTGAAGCTCCAGATTGATTTTCCCGACTTCTTGTAACCCTAAAGTCTTTGCTAATTCACTCCTAATAAGGGTTGCATTCGATCCTTGATCGATATAGGCGATAGCTTTATGCCAACCGTTTGGGCCCTCCACTACCACCGTTGCCGTTTGGACGTATACGCCACCAAATAGGCGTGCTTCGATTGAAAGAGGAGTGCCATCTGCTACTTTTAACATTGGAGACGCTGCCACAGTTGCTGTCACCGATTTCGGCTTAACTGCCTTGTTGCTGATAGACGTGTGGTGACCCTGTCCGCACTTCTAGCACTTGCTTGTACTCCAACACTCTCTCACCTGATGATTTTGCCCTAGGCATTTCCAACACCTTTTTTCTTTCTTGATTAGCTCAAGTTTCTTCTCTAGGGTGATATTGTAACGAGTTATCGCCGATGGGTTCGGTGTATCAATCTCGCTATATTCAATCTTTTCAAGTAAACATAACTGTTCTATTAAACTACTGGCCCCAAAGGTCTACACTACAGTCCCATTTATAGTCTTTCAGGCGTGGGAAAGAGTCAGTCGGCGAATCTGATGCATCAGCAATCGGATGACGCTCGAATGACACTTCCGTCGGTCGTTTGTCTAACCGTTACAGCTATAACGGATGGCGAGAGTTCTCTTACAAATGATGCGTGAACGCTACATCCCCCCTGCAGCCTGCGACTCGTCCCGATCGCACTACGACGACGAAGAACAAGGAGAAAAATAAACATAAACCCCCAAAAAAAAGAGACACGAGCCATTTTCGGCAAAAAATCAATGCAAAGAAACAATTTTTGGCCTAAAGTAAAAAAAACAAATGATTGCAAAATTCAATGTAAACAAATTTCTCAACAGAATGCTAGAAGGGTTACTGGTCAAACCAATAGACATTGGTTGCCTCATGCATAGTCAACCGACCTTCCAATTTGACTATGCGTTGAGTCAAGGCTTTTACGGTTGCCCTGGTTTGGCGCAAACGAACGAATAGAATTGCTACCAAACCAAAGAATAAAACCACTATAACTGCTATTAATTCGAAAGGGTAACGAACTCTTTCGGGTTGCCCCGCGCCCCGTCTAGATTTCTCTTCTTCCTCAATGATACGCAGATGTTCCCCCATGAGGGCTACGCGACCTTGAATCATCGCACGGCGCGTCAGTATCGGCAGGCATTTCTGGGTTCTTGCCTCCCCCCCTCCCTTTCTAGTATAGTCTTACTAGCTTCGGGTGCTTTCAAAACTTGCCCTACCTTTTCAAGTTCAGTGAGCGACGGCAGTGACGCGTTGTTCAGTGCATATTTGACATTCTTCCTGAAGCTTGCTTTAAAAATCCAGTTATCCGTGTGTGCGGTACACGACATTGGAACTTCAAAGACATCGAAAGGTTTTCTTCTAATAGATAATTCTAGTTGAATAACCTCACATCCTATGGCCCAGATATACAGTTTTTTGGCCAAGTCAAGGTGGAACATGAGTCGTGCACTGGGTGCGCATACGGGCTTCGTCCTTAACAAACAAAGACATTGCACACCCGGTTTCCCTGTGTTTCCGATTGATGGCGCTAGGGCTCGGCCCCGGTTCTGGAAAACCCGGTTTACCCGCGGTTCGTCGCCAAAAAAGTCGCCCATGAGCGATCCGGGTAGTCTATTTGCCAAAGTGGTTGGCTGGGCGGATTTGATGGGCAAACCGGGTATACCCACCACCATCTTGGAAAATGGTGGCTTGCAAAGCCCCAAGTTAAATTAAAAGGGAGGGTAGCAAAAAAAAATTTTTTGTGGCGGGAAATTCAAAGGGCGTCACTTGATTTCAGGGGAAAACTCTGGTAATCGGGTAGGAAATCGGGGATAACCGGGTTTTGAACCCGGTAATGGAAACGGTTTTCGAAATTGTGTTACCCACATGGTACCCGGGTAGGTAGTGGGCACAAAGTCTTAGGAACCGTTACCACCGGATCCAATTTTTTTGCCGAGAAGACCTACCCATTCGCCCAAATACCTACCCATTGGACACGGGGCCGAGCCCTAGATGGCGCTACTTATCGGAAAAATTAAATTTGGTGACATTAAACAATGAAATGCATCGTCTGCTGATAATTCTACAAAGGCTTGTCTATCAGTTGCTACGGCTAGGAATGGTGGGAGAGGATAAAATTGTGCCCCTTGCGTGGCATTGCCGCTTGGTATATTGTCCCAGCCTTATATACGCATAAAAATTTCTGAATTTTCCCTCATTTTCTTGTTTGTTTATTTCAATCGTGAAACGCTGTACCCTACGTCAATACGGAAAGCTGAGCCAACTCCATCTCGTTCAGGGGCCTGAAAGCTGTCAGGCAAAACATGACGACAACTCCTGTTAGGGTTCAGGTCCCTGGCCTCAATTTGCAGCAAGAGATAGGCAGCTCAATTCGCTATACTAGCGCAACTTGCCTTACGCATTCAGTTGCAACTCCATCTCGTTCGTCCATCTCGTCCATCTCGTGGCAAAAACACAAAACCCCCGAACCGTTATTTTTTTGTTTTGTGTTTGTTATTATTTATGTTTATTGTTTATTTTTCTTTCTGTTTCCTTTCCGTAATACAATGCCTTTTAACTTTATAATTTTGTTTTCATTTATTAGAATATTACTTAATTAAGCAACGGTATAATTTCATTAAAATTACTGTAATAATTGTGAATTTCTACTCATGGGCATTCGGGTAGTGGAACCGGTTCCAAAACCCGATATCATTACTGTATACCCTATTTGACTTTATTTATTTTCCTTCACTTGCACACCCATTTTAAGTTAAGGCTGGGCCATATCTTCTAAAGTGGGTATTTTAAACGAAAGAAAACCGCTTGATAAGCACCTACCCGAGTAATGACCCATCAGCTATTTTTCAGGTAGGTAGGTCGGTGCGGTTTAACGTGTCTCGGGTAATCCCTCTATCACAGTACACAAAATTAAAATAGCTTTATAGGTAACAATATTACGTCTAAATAAACAAATTTTACAGAAATGGATAGCCGATGATGGGGCTATCCACTTCCGTAAAATTTTTACTTAAAAAATACCTAACCGAGTAGTAAACCGATTGGATATTTTTGTCGGTGTGGTTTGACGGATCGTGAACTAAATGAATTATAATCGGTAAACAATAAGCTCTATATTTGAAAAAAATTACAGGAATGGATAGCTTTTGATTAGATCAATCCATTTGTGCAAAATTATCGCATTAAAAAATTTTACTAGGGTATTAAACCGATTTACAATATTTTGCTTTGGTTGGTACGGTTTCACGGGTATCGGGTAACCCCCACCTCCCTGATATATGTAAAACTTAAATAATTTTTTGCGGAAAAACTATAAGTTCAAATTAAATAAATTTTACAGATATCGATAGCCCTCATCAAAAGCTACCCATTTCTGTAAAAATTATGAAAAAACATTCATAAACAAAAAACTTGAGACAAGACGTTTTTTTTATAGTTTTTGCGCTCTATGGATATACTCGACCCTATTGACAAAAGTAAAAAATATAATCCTTTTTCAATTTTTTTTTCTATGAATATTTGTTCAAAATTTTTAATAGAAATAGATAGATCTTGATGAGGGCTATTGATATCTGTAAATATTATTTAATTTGGACTTATAGTTTTTCCGCAAAAAATTATTTAAGTTTTACATAAATCAGGGAGGTGGGGGTTACCCGATACCCGTGAAACTACACCGACCTTAAAAAAAAATTGTAAACCGGTTTACTACCCTAGTAAAATTTTTTAATGCGATAATTTTGCACAAATGGATTGATCTAATCAAGAGCTATCCATTCCTGTAATTTTTTTCAAATAAAGAGCTTATGGTTTACCGATTATAATTCATTTAGTTCACGATCCGTCAAACCACACCGACAGAAATAGCCAATCGGTTTACTACTCGGTTAGGTATTTTTTAAGTAAAAATTTTACGGAAGTGGATAGCCCCATCATCGGCTATCCATTTCTGTAAAATTTGTTTATTTAGACGTAATATTGTTACCTATAAAGCTATTTTAATTTTGTGTACTGTGATAGAGGGATTACCCGAGACACGTTAAACCGCACCGACCTACCTACCTGAAAAATAGCTGATGGGTCATTACTCGGGTAGGTGCTTATCAAGCGGTTTTCTTTCGTTTAAAATACCCACTTTAGAAGATATGGCCCAGCCTTAACTTAAAATGGGTGTGCAAGTGAAGGAAAATAAATAAAACTATGATGTATTGCAAAAAACAAGTCAAATAGGGTATACAGTAATGATATCGGGTTTTGGAACCGGTTCCACTACCCGAATGCCCATGAGTAGAAATTCACAATTATTACAGTAATTTTAATGAAATTATACCGTTGCTTAATTAAGTAATATTCTAATAAATGAAAACAAAATTATAAAGTTAAAAGGCATTGTATTACGGAAAGGAAACAGAAAGAAAAATAAACAATAAACATAAATAATAACAAACACAAAAAAAAAAAATAACGGTTCGGGGGTTTTGTGTTTTTGCCTGACAGGGTTCAGGTCCCTGAACGAGATGGAGTTGCAACTGAATGCGTAAAGCAAGTTGCGCTAGTATAGCGAATTGAGCTGCCTATCTCTTGCTGCAAATTGAGGCCAGGGACCTGAACCCTAACAGGAGTTGTCGTCATGTTTTGCCTGACAGCTTTCAGGCCCCTGAACGAGATGGAGTTGAGCTGAGCCATACTGGGTTCTTCTCTCCGTATTGACTCAAGGTACAGCGTTTCACGATAGAAAAAAATATCAAGAAAACAAGGAGAAAATTAGATTTTTATAACGAAATTTTTATGCGTATATAAGGTTGGGCCAATACAGTTCAAATGAATAAGGGGATATAAAGAATTTTTGCTTATAATTAAGAAATAAAAATAAAAAAATTATCTATCTTAGTTTATTCACAAATCCCGGGTGTGTGAAGCATCTAATCAGTAGGAAAACGGAAAAATCCGCAAAAAAGTACGGCTTGCATACGGAACGCCAAATTACCCCCTAAAATTTCAGCACCTTGGCTAGGGCCATTTATTTTTTTTCGCAGAAAATAATCACCATCCACCAACGCCATCTAGCGGCCACAATACGCACCTTTTTGAAATCCCACCCACCGAAGGAGGAGCTGAATCACTATCGATCTCTACAACCATTTCCTACAATTAATATCGATTTTATCGTGCCAGTGCAGATACAGGTGAATGTCTCAGTGATAATAAATTTGTTTTTGTTTTCTAAACGTTTATCAATTACTGGTTTTCAATACTGTTTATCTCGCTTGTTGCAATAACATACCAGTTTATCTCGCCGTTGAAATGGACGACGCTGTCTGGAGTGTTGCGTTGTAAGTCACGTTTCTCTTTTGTATTGTTTTTGTTTTTTGTATGCGCACACGTGCATTCAACGTATAAAACCTAATGTTATGATTATGCCTGTGATGTCCGATGATTGTACTCATGTATATTTTTGTGTCATTTAGAATCTAGTCGATTAAAACCACATTAAGTGTCCTCAGTGTCGCATATTCACTCCGGTTAGTGCCGGGCAAATCTCTGTGAATTAGGATCTCCAAACCGATCACGATTTGATGGCCCTACTTTTGCAAACAAAAAAAATTTATTAACACAGAGAAATTTATTATCACAGAGACATTCACCTGTATCTGCCACTGGCACGATAAAATCGATATTAATTGTTGGAAATGGTTATAGGAATCTATAGTGATTCAGCTCCTCCTCCAGTGAGTGGGATTTCAAAAAGGTGCAAGCCGTGGCCGCTAGATGGCGTTTGTGGATGGTGATTATTTTCTGCGAAATTATGGCAACCGGTTTTACCAACATTTATTTTTTCTCTTTCCAAAAAAAAAAAAAAAATCTCTACTCTTTCGCCATCTAGCGGTCGATCTTGAACTCGGTTTCCCAAGTGATTTATTCCCTTTGTGTGACATTGCACTATTGCAGTTGCAGTCGAAGTCCTCGCGTTGCTGAGTCCCTCAAACAGCCTGCTGATTTCTGAGCACAACATCAATCTTAAGTGATTTCGTCGGCCGAAAGCGTCAGGTACAACACCTCTTACTCATCATTATTAATTATTATGTGTTAGCCTTACACCTTATTTTTACTTTAAGACGTTGAATTCTGAGCACAGCATCACCATGGCTCAAAATTATTTGGTCGGCCGAAAGCGTCAGGTACAACACTTATTAATCATTATTATGCGTTAGCCTTACATCTTATTTTTACCTTCAGACATTGAATTCACCATCTGATAAGGGTATGAAGGTGAATTCCATCAGTGCTGTACTTAAACATTCTCTGTCAGTAGTTCCATGTCCAGACGGGACAGAACATCTATGGGATAGAATCATATGCTACGTTGGTAAGTGTTACGCAGTGTGCTTTCATTATAGTTAATACTAATAGCAGTCTCGTGTTTTATTCAGGACTTGGTTATTCAGTGAGAAGAATAACGTGAGCTGTACTTAAACATTCTCTGTCAGTAGTTCCATGTCCAGACGGGACAGAACATCTATGGGATAGAATCATATGCTACGTTGGTAAGTGTTACGCAGTGTGCTTTCATTACAGTTAATACTAATAGCAGTCTCGTGTTTTATTAAGGACTTGGTTATTCAGTGAGAAGAATAACGTGAGAAGAATAACAACACACAACATTTCTCATTAGACTTGCAGGTGGGCATCATTTAAGAATGATATACCTTTTTTATACTTAAGAAAACCCCTTGAAAGTTCTTCTTCGCGTTCAGTTAGGGATGACGACTTCAAAGACAAAACATCTGGAACAGGTTGGAAAGAATTGCTTCTCGTTCCTTCCAACAACCGGCTTTTCGTAACAACTGTTTCTATCTCTCGTAAATGCAATGCTAACACATAACAAAAAGCAGACTCCATTTTAAAAAGTAAAACAACCAAGTTAACAATCTTCTTATTACCGTTCTTTCCCTTTTCATTAGGTTTCACCATGTTGAATTCAACTTGACCGACATCAGCAGTACTGCAGGAGCGACGCTTTCACTTTCAGAGCCTCAGGAACGCGAGGACTTCGACTGCAGTATCACACAAAGAGACAGTGTTGCCACGAAAAAAATCATGATCGGGATCGTTTACTGTTATATTAAAGTCTGTTGGAGACAATGTTGTCATAACATGCTTCAAAACTCTCCCTGTAACAATTTCCCCTCCACTTTCTTTAATGTAACTTTGCAATTCTTCTACACAAAGAGAAATACAGATGGGAAATAACAAATGTGACACAAGAAATCATTCGTTTGTAGAAATGAATCGGAATCTTTCCAATACCAAAAGTCAGCATCATTGCCTGCGAGCCTGCCAATGTTTTCCGTACTTGCCTTCAAATATAAAATTTGGTCATTGATGTACATCACAATTGAAAATATATCCAACCTATGTACATAATTTGTATTTCTTACTATGCATTGTGCTACTTTCATGTAGTTGAGGCCAACAGGTTGCACAGGTTACCCTAACCCCATTACTCTTGGAGTATATGTTATGCAGTAAACTTTTAATGCAAAGCACAAGTAGGACTGTAGGAGATTTAGTAGCTACTTTTTATTTTCGTTGCTTTCTGTCATTGGACGATTTGCGCAGTTAATAGACCGGCCGAATAGCAGCTGGCGCTGGCCACACCGTCTCGGACGTGGTAAACCGTTTACGAGTACCGTGGCGTGTAGTATGCAAACGGGAATTTTAGAGGTACCCAAAAGAGTATTAATGACAAACTGTGATGTACTCTGTGAAACTTTACCTAGTGCGCCTGCGAATTCCAACGAGTACTAAGAGAAAATGTGTAAATATACGTAAACTTCAGCTTAATTCAAGGCAGGACCATATTACTTTACTATGAAAGTAATGTGCCAATTATGAATCAAACCACAAGACAGCAGCAATAAGAACTTTTAACGCATTTGAACAAAAATCATGTTCGGAAGATGCGATGCGTGATTGACTCGTTAAAACCGGTTTTTAAAAATTCATTCACAGGTTTTAAAAAACTTTGGTTCCTCCCGCTCATATTGCAACGTGCACTTGGGACTCATTTAAATTTACGTTCCACGATAGATGATATACATATGATAGGGCACGCAGATATTATGTCCAGAGGTGTGCGCCTACCTACCCAAAGATTTGCGATGATACTTAAAATACAATGAAAGCATTTTGTCGACAGTCAAATTCTTAAAACGCTTAAAAGCTAAACAATCACGGAAAAGGAATTCACATGCGTCGCCTTTATTAAATTAAACGGAGTTGTTCCAATTAACATGACGTGATTGACTGTATCTATTTCAAAAAGCACCAGCAAAGGAGAATCTCAAAAAGAATTGTTGATTGAATAGGTGTATTTTTTGCACATAATAAAGGGAATAAATCACTTGGGAAATAATAAAGGGAATAAATCACTTGGGAAACCGAGTTCAAGATCGACCGCTAGATGGCGAAAGAGTAGAGATTTTTTTTTTTTTTTTGGAAAAAGAAAAAATAAATGTTGGTAAAACCGGTTGCCATAAAACCGGTTGCCATACGAAATAAAATAAATGGCCCTAGCCGAGGTGCTGAAATTTTAGGGGGTAATTTGGCGTTCCGTACTTGCAGAGGCAGCGCCAACTTGCGGCAGGCACGAGCATGATTTTTGAGCATCCTCTCAGCAGGTATAGGCCGATCACAGTCTTTCTATTCTTGGTCTGTGCTTTGACAATCCGCAACAATCTGTCAGCGAAATAGATTTTTCAAATACTTATTTATTAAGTGCATTTCCAATGGATTTCGTGTCAAACATCGTTAGCCGATCTCTTTCTAGCGACGCCTCCGGTAGTAGGACAATTAAATCCTTTTGGGGAATAATAATGGATTTCTTTGTTCCTTAAAATATTCCAATCAAATGCGTATTTTTTGTGATTATGTTTATATCTAGGTCGTGATTGGGCTTGCGCGGCTTCTCTTGGTGTCGCCGCTCTTGGTATATCATATTTCATTGTTGCCAAAGTGTCAGAGTTTGGATTCCTGTGTGCAAAGAAAAAATCAAAGGTTTGATTGTGATTTACATGAAATCTTAGGGTTGACCCATGAAAACGTTTAACATCTGTTGTTAATAAGGGAAACTGGGTAAACCCCGAAATAAGGAAAGAAGATTCAAAAGTAGTTGACTCTTGTGACATTGAAGACATTGGAGAAAAAAAAGTATTTTGCCGGTGCTGGCGTAGTGCCTTGGTAAGGATTATAACACAATTTCAAAATAAAACTTTACATCTTATTCCAGTTCTATCAATTTTCAGTTTCCCTACTGTGATGGTACACACAATAAACATAATCTGGAAACTGGTGATAATGTTGGACCATTAATAGTTGGAAGAAAGAAGAGTAACTGAAATAAAGAACCACCATGGATTCTAAATATGTTGATTGTAGTAAATTAGCATAGAAAAAAAATAGCTCTTAAATCTACCAATTTATACGCTGAATTATATAATGGGGTAAATGTGCAGGTATTTCGTTCTGTATTGATAAGCAATGTATGGATCAATTAAACAGTTACATACTCATTACATATGGTTTTCAATCATTTCAACAATCATTGGAGCTTCGTCCTCTGGCTCAGCATCAAAATCCCATTGGAATCTCTGAGTTACAAATTGTTTGAATTGTATCATTCTCCTTTTAAGTTGAGGATCTACTTCAGAGTTTTCCAAGATGTTGGCAAATAAAACCCTCAAGGTTTTAACCAGAAAGTTCTCTGATGAGATTATGTCTACAAAAAAATCAGTAGGTACTTCTTGCATCTAAATAATAAGAATTTCTAAAGAAAAATTTCCTGTGAAAAATCAAATAAACAATGTATCACCTGGAAATATAAATCTCCAATAAACTCCATGATTAGGGATGGGTTTTTTGAAACCATTTCATCAGCAGAACAAAAAATATGAGTTAAATGCTTCCAATGTTCAAAAGCGCTGTACACCTGACCAATTACAAAGTACAGAAACACCATTTGAAGTTCTGCAAGCAATTCAGATGGACTGGAATAACAACAAATTAGTTTAAGCATAGCCATATGAGAAAAAAAAATGTTAGAACTATAGTGTTTAGAGCAAAATAGTGCTGCTAACCTCTCCCACAATGAAAGCATTTGCTGCAGTACAAAAGATGTGTCCATGCTATACTTTGTAATGTCCCCAGCACTAGACCCTTTTGGAAAGGAATTTTTAGGAATTTCTGTGAAGTTTAATGCCATCAATGGATTTTCCTGCCTAGGTGCTAATAATTGGTCATCAGAATTTAAAATGTTTTCTTTTACAGGCAATCCTGTGTTTACAACAGGTGTTTCAACTAATTCAGCAACAGCTGGAACCTTCTGGGGAGCAGATTCAATTTTTCTAATAACAGCAGCTGTGAAAAATTCCGTATAATGCTTGTTACAACACATAAGTACTTGTGCAATAAGGCAAAACATACTTGTTATTCTACTACTGAGTGATAGCCATTTTTTCCACATTTCAAAGGGGTATGGTCCCAAGTGTTTATCCAAATTTTGTAGATTTTTCTTTAAAACATCAGTTTCTTCATGACTGCCTGTGAAATTAGCACTTAAGCAACAATTGGCCATTAATGTCAGACCTTAGAACATGGAAGTTACAGTTATTGATAACTTCTTCTGTTTCAGGATTCCATCTTCGGACAACAACATCCTTCTTATTGAAATTGTAAAAAAAACCTGTTCTTGGTGCAACACAACCTTGCTTGTCTACAGCACTGTTAAACAATAAAATATTTTTAGAAGGAGAAATACTAAGTGAAAACTATTAAAAGGTAAAATTTTTCTCGCCTGTAATAAACATAGTGAACTCCAGGTGGTATCATTTTGATACCTTTA
Organism: Daphnia magna; assembly: GCF_020631705.1. Lineage (NCBI taxonomy): Eukaryota > Metazoa > Arthropoda > Branchiopoda > Diplostraca > Daphniidae > Daphnia > Daphnia magna. The sequence goes on along the minus strand of NC_059186.1, from coordinate 6,709,341 downwards.
AATTTCTCTGCAGTTCTCCAACAGTTAAAATCTATCCCCACTTCAGTCCCTATTGGTACATCAAGGAGAAACAAAAAGGCACCTTCCTCGAATAATCTGTTGGCCAATCTTTCATCCATTATTTTCGTATTTTAAATCAAATGTCAAAGCAGGAAGTATGATCAGCTGCTTGCCGCTACCATTGCCGCTACCATGGTATAGGAATAGGAGTTATATGATACGTAGGGCTCGGCCCCGATCGTTTTCGATCGGGGCGAACCGCGGTTTGCCGGCCAAAAATCACCAAACCGTCGGTTCGGTTTAGCCGTTTTTGACTTCGGTGCGGTTCTCGCTTTGGAATTCGTCAAACCGGTGCGAACCGCCGCCATTTTGAAATTTTTTGAAAAGTTGGCGGAAATTTCAAATCAACCAAGCAAATAGCGTTGAGCGTAAATCGCGTTTTTTAGGATTGATCTTATGTGGAAATCCTATAGTTTGCCAGCTGACAGCGAAACAACGATTGATAGTGATCCCAAACCCAAACACGGAAGTTCAAAATCCAAGACGGACCATTCTTTCATAGCTGCTATTATATACACAAAAACTACTGAATCAAAAGCAGATGAATTGAAACAGTATGTGAATGAGGAGACCGAGCCCAGTAACTGTGATCCGACCGATATACTAAGTTACTGGGACCAAAGGTCTAAAAGATGGCCTAAATTATCAAACATGGCTAGAGATATGTTAAGCATTCCAGCCACTAGTGCAGGCAGTGAGAGGGCGTTCAGCACTGGAAAAGATTGTTTTGGGATTGCTAGGATGAGCCTTAATTCCGAGACTGTTGAAGCCCTCATCTGCTTGCGCTCATGGTTTAAAGCCGGTTTGATCAACGAAATTGATTCACGTTCCCACATTCTGACTGAATTCGATATTGAAAACATTGACGAATGATGATTAAGAAAATTTTTGTAATGATGTGGGCAAAAATACAACTGGTTTTTCACATAATTTACGACTTATACTGTTGTGTAAATGTAAACTGTGTAAAACTTGTTGTGTAAACTGTCTAAAACCGCGGTTCTTACGGGTCACACCGCGGTTCTTACGGGTCAAGAAAAAATTCCGCTTTTAATATATAATGTGGCACAGTCTAGCAGAAGTGGAAAGTTAAAGACTTTCAGAAATTCTTGGACCATTTTTATTTTTTAAAAATTATACAAGCATTTTAAAATTAAAATCCAAAAAATGAACTTTGCATAAAAATTAATTCTACGCAAAATAAAAGTTTTTCTAAATGAAAAAAAAATTCAAACACCTTAATGTAACAATTCAAAAGGGGTAGTCCCATAATAGCCTACGTTAAAGTAGGCCCTCTAGTTACACACCCGGCCAGAGTTGCCGATGTTGACGATTTCAATTTTCGTCCCATTTTCGCAGTCGACGGCTCTGGGAAGTAAGCGTACCATATAACTCCTATACCATGGCCGCTACTGTCAGTGCTTCAAAGGCTGAAAAATAAAAAAACCCTAGACGAGTTGCCAGAGCCAGATCGCCCTTTTTACCCGGTATCAAAATCTTAAAATCCATAGATTTCTCCATAGATCGAGTGCCATATTTCCTCTTTTACCCATTTCCATGCATTAAAAAAGTGCTCCGTAGGGCTTGGAACCCATTCTCGAAAACCCGGGTTACCAGCGGATCGTCGCCAAAAATAGTCGCCGATGGGCTATCCGGGTAGCCTATTAGCTTAAATAGGTAGGCTGGGCGGGTTTTGATGGGTAAACGGGTATACCCACCACCATCTTGAACAATGGCGGCTGGGATGGTGCCAAGTTAAAAAAAAGGGAGGGTAGCTAGACCAGGGTTCGTACCAACCCCGGTCTATGCAAAAATTATCAGAATACACTTGTCCGGAGTTCGTACCAACCCCGGTCTGGGCAAAAAATTGAAAAATAAACTTGTCCGGGGTTCGTACCAACCCCGATCAATGCAAAAAATGGAAAAACACACTTGTCCGGGGTTCGTACCAACCCCGGTCACTGCAAAAAAATTAAACATACACTTGTCCGGGGTTCATACTAACCCCGGTCTAGGACAAAAATTGAAAAATAAACTTGTCCGGGGTTCGTACCAACCCTGATCAATGCAAAAAAATGGAAAAACACACTTGTCCGGGGGTTCGTACCAACCCCGGTCAATGCAAAAGAATTAAACTTACACTTGTCCGGGGTTCATACTAACCCTGGTCTAGGACAAAAATTGAAAAATAAACTTGTCCGGGGTTCGTACCAACCCCGGTCTATGCAAAAATTGAAAAACACACTTGTCCAGGGTTCGTACCAACCCCGGTCTATGCAAAAAATAAAAAATACGCTTGTCCGGGGTTTGTACCAACCCCGGTCTATGCAAAAAAATTTGAATACATTTGTCCGGAGTTCGTACCAACCCTGGTCTACGCAAACAATTGAAAAATACACTGGTCCGGGGTTCGTACCAACCCCGATCTATGCAAAAAATGGAAAAAAACACACTTGTCCGGGGTTCGCACCAACCCCAGTCTATGCAAAAAAAAATAAAAAATACACTTTTCCGGGGTGATACTAACCCTGGTCTACGACAAAAATTGAAAAACACACTTGTCCGGGGTTCGTACCAACCCCGGTCTATGCAAAAAAATTAAAATACATTTGTCCGGGGTTCTTACCAACCCCGGTCAACGCAAAAACAAAAAAATACACTTGTCCGGGGTTTGTACCAACCCCAGTCTTTGCAAAAAAAACTTAAAAATCCCTAGATTTCTCCCTAGATCAATGTTGCCATATTTCCTCTTTTGTCCCTTTTCCATGCATAAAAAAAGTGCTCCGTAGGGCTCGGCCCCGGTTCTGGAAAACCCGGGTTACCAGTGGATCGTCGCCAAAAATAGTCGTCGATGGGCTATCCCGGTAGCCTTTTAGCTTAAATAGGTAGGCTGGGCCGGTTTTGATTGGTAAACAGATATACCCACCACCATCTTGAACAATGGCGGCTGGGATGGCGCCAAGTATAAAAAAAAGGGGGGGGGGGGTAGCTAGACCAGGGTTCGTACCAACCCCGGTCTATGCAAAAAATAAAAAATAAACACTTGTCTGGGGTTCGTACCAACCCCAGTCTATGCAAAAAATATAAAATACACTTGTCCGGGGTTCATGCCAACCCCGGTCTATGCAAAAATTAAAAAATACACTTGTTCGGTGGTTCGTACCAATCGCGGTCTATGCAAAAAATAAAAAATACATTACCGGTTTTGAAATTATGATACCCACGTAAAACCCGGGTAGGTAGTGGCAAGGCCCACTTAATGCTTAAGGCCTGTAAAGTGTGCTTGTTTGACAGCAGTATGGTAGTTAAATTGTTAAAAAGAAAAATGTAGTATGTTAAAAAAACTTGAGTTTTATTAATATCATGTTAATGAAACATTTTTTTCTTGTTCTTGTAGTTGTAATATTAATCATTTTGGCAAAAAATCTATTAACGGATTAAGCATTTCCACTTAGAGATAAAATAAAGATTTCTAAAATTTTGCTCACATTGATAAAATAACCTAAAATATACTTAAACCGTCTTCCTCATATCCATAAATCTCTAGACGGAGTCCTTAACCACCATCCCAATACCGATGAAATTTTGATGGTAATGGTGAAATGCAATGATGAAAATATTACTAAGTGGACATGAATATTTTTTAAAGAGGCGATTTTTTACACTTTCTGGAATTTTTAAACTGAAAGTTAAGGATTCTAAGATACTCTTAATTTAAAAATACAAGGAAACCCTGTTTTTGTTTAATGTTGTATCTAGGTTTTCGAAGAAGTATCCCACATAACACAAGGCAGTCCGTCGGATGTCCGACAGATGTCGGGGTCGGATGTTGAGTACATCTTTTTGATATCCTCCGGACAGCCCGATATCCGATTTGGATGTCCTACGGATGTATTTTTTTTTGGTTTTGACCGCCCTCAACAGCGCCGTCAGACATTCTAAGGATATCCGAACGGGCTTTCATTTGGCTATAAATATGACATGTATTGGACATCTATTCATGAAAAAACATTAGGCTATACCAGGATTCGAACTCGGGTCTCCCGCATCACAGTCGAATCTTATTAGAGCCGTTCGACAGGTGCTCGAAGACCGTTTACCCTCCTACGATGGTACTGTACAAGCTGCGGAGGAATATCTCAAGAGGACTTACAACCGATTGAGACCATCTCCGCAGCAGTGCCAAAGTGCGAGGGAACTCTACGACACCTGCGACTGGTCCCAACCTTCAGAGGACCAGATGAACTTCCTTAATCGTGTGCCAACCCAACAAGAGCTTGAAGCTAAGCTCCGCCGGGCTACCAACACATCACCAGGGGTTGATGGCCTAGTATACCGTCATCTTAGAGCCATCGACCCCAACTGCATTCTGCTGGAAACAGTTTGTAAAATGGTTTGGAAGCTAGGGGTTCCTAATTGTTGGAAGACATCGCGAACTGTCCCCATTTTCAAGAAAGGTGACACTAGCGACTATTCCAACTTTAGACCAATATCCCTTCTTCCTACCATTTACAAACTGTTCTCGGGAGTGATCAGCCAGAGAATAACGCAAGTCGCTTCAGACCTTGGCTGGTTATCTCCCGAGCAAAAGGGTTTCCTCCCGGGGGTCCATGGTATTCAGGAACATACACAGCTCTTACAGACGGTTGTCGAGGAGACAAAGACCAAACGAAAGCACATGTCTATTGCATGGCTGGACATGTGCAACGCGTTTGGATCTGTGCCTCACGCCGTTCTTAATGAGCTGTTCACATCACTTCCAATACCAGAGGACCTCCGGCGCATCCTGGTGGACATATATTCGGGAAATCGGATGGATTTTGCTGTTGGGAAAGAATCCATCCGCATTTTCCCGACAGCAGGTGTTCGCCAGGGTGACGCTCTTAGTTCCCCTATTTTTAACCTTGCTTCCGAACCCCTCGTCAGGGCCGGAAAGTCCAATATTAACCCCGGATTTTTAATATTTGGCTCGCTCGTGAAAACCACGGCATATGCTGACGACATTGCCGTGGTTACAAATTCTCCCTCCGAGCTCCAAAACATTTTAAACGTTTTTACCCTCACCGCAAACACCTTGGGGCTGCAATTTAATGCCGGGAAGTGTGCTTGCCTGGTCTTCGACAAAGGCAAGCCGTCTGACGCCCAGTGCCGAATTGGTGATCAATTAATTCGGTGCTTGGGTCCAGACGACCAAGAAACATATCTTGGTACACCGATCGGAGGAAAATTGCGGTTCCGACCACCAACTGACCTTATCCCTAACGTCGACAAGATTGCCGCCTCCCACCTCGCACCATGGCAAAAACTTGAAATCTTCCGTAGCCACCTTCTTCCCTCCCTTTCCCATCACCTCGCTTCGGGTCGGGTCCTGAAAGACTGTCTTACCCAACTGGACACTGAGTGTAGGAAGTTTCTAGGCCTTATTTGCAACCTTCCCAATCACGCAACGGTCCCGTTTTTCTACGCGGACCGGCGGGTTGGGGGCCTAGGAACATGCCGCCTCACTGATGATGCCGATATCTGGACCATCGCCAGGGCTGCTCAGCTCCTCACTTGTAGAGACCCTACAGTGAGGAACATATGCCGAGAGCAGCTCCATGACACCATCCGGCGAGGGTTCAGAAACGAGCATCCAGGAGTGTTGCCAGTTGGGGAATATCTTTCGGGATCCGTGGATGGGGGGCTCTACAGACTGAGGTACGCGGAGGCAGGGTCCAATCTTTGGACTCTTGCCCGCCAAGCTGCCAAACGACTGGGAGTGCGGATTGATGTATCCGGCGACGAAAATCTAAGAATTGTCGCCGATGACGTCTCCGTAAGCCCAGTCAAGGCAGTCCGCGGACTTCGGAAAGTAGCTCGGCAGCGCTATACCAGGGACCTAATTTCCGACAAGAGCCACCAGGGGGTAGTTGCCACTGGCCTCACCCTGGAAGACAAGTCGAAAGACATGGCTCGCCTGGTATCCTGCCGTACGCCCCTCTCCTTCCGCGACTGGAGATATCTTCACAGGGCCCGGCTCGACATCCTTCCTCTTCGGGGGCACTCGTGGTTTTGCTCACAGGAGCAAGATACGAGTTGCCGCCGATGCGGAAAGGAAAACGAGACCGGGTTTCATGTGCTTAAGCACTGTGAAGAAGGTCTCCGGCTCGCCACCAAGAGGCACAACACCATCCAAGATCTCTTGGAATCGCTGCTAGTCAAGCAGGGACACGACGTCACGATCAACAATGCCATCCCCGGGCAAAGGTTAAGACCGGATGTTGAATTTCAACTATCCGGTTCCCGGGTGATGGTTGACGTCGTGGTCTGCTATGACCAACCAGGGAGTATGGAGAATGCCTACCAGCGGAAATATGATAAATATTCTTCGCATGGGAGGATTCTCCCCCTGGTTGTCGGGTCTCTTGGATCATGGTACCCCAGGAACGACGAAATCCGTTCGATTCTCGGAATCAACAGAAGATCCTGGGGTGCCTTCCGATTCAAGGCCCGATTGGCAGCGATCCAGGGATCAATGGATATGGTGTGTGCCCATTTCCATCATGGTGCACCAAACCCCGAAGCTGAGGATATCCCCCCTTTTCCCGTTGAAACTCCCTACCCAGTAGATTAGTAGATTCTTTCCCTCATATTTTATTTATGTAATTTTTGTAATATTTTAAAATGCACCTACCTCATACATGTTTATTCCCCTTCCGGAAACCCCTCCATTAACTAACCACTGTGCCAATCTACAGATAATTAAGTATCATTATTCATTTTACTAGCCCCACAATTTTATTACAAGAGATTTTAGACCCTTCACCTAACCCCGAGACCTTAACCTTTGTCCCCAGTCAGCAAAGCAATCGAGGACGTAGTCATAACAGCTCAGAAGAGCAGAGCCAAAGAGACGACGATTTTGTCAGTCTCTGGGTTCCTGCCTTCTTGAGCTGTGAGACTCTACATGACCTAGACGACGTCCTCGAACGTTGCACAGCTGACTGGCTCCCTAAAGCACAAATTTTACAAGACCCTAGCCCTGAACAACCCCGAGGAAACCCTGAAAAAAGAAAAAGAAACCAAAACCGGCAGATGCAGAAGGCCCGGCGACATATCAAGCAAAAGGCGTACGAGGCGAGGAAGATTCAGCGGCTCTTCAACATTTACCCAAGAAGAGCCGTTCGAGAGGTGCTCGAAGACCGTTCACCCTCCTACGATGGTACTGTACAAGCTGTGGAGGAATATCTCAAGAGGACTTACAACCGATTGAGACCATCTCCGCAGCAGTGCCAAAGTGCTAGGGAACTCTACGACACCTGCGACTGGTCCCAACCTTCAGAGGACCAGATGAACTTCCTTAATCGTGCGCCAACCCAACAAGAGCTTGAAGCTAAGCTTCGCCGGGCTACTAACACATCACCAGGGGTTGATGGCCTAGAATACCGTCATCTTAGAGCCATCGACCCCAACTGCATTCTGCTTGGAAACAGTTTGTAAAATGGTTTGGAAGCTAGGGGTTCCTAATTGTTGGAAGACATCGCGAACTGTCCCCATTTTCAAGAAAGGGGACACTAGCGACTATTCCAACTTTAGACCAATATCCCTTCTTCCTACCATTTACAAACTGTTCTCGGGAGTGATCAGCCAGAGAATAACGCAAGTCGCTTCAGACCTTGGCTGGTTATCTCCCGAGCAAAAGGGTTTCCTCCCGGGGGTCCATGGTATTCAGGAACATACACAGCTCTTACAGACGGTTGTCGAGGAGACAAAGACCAAACGAAAGCACATGTCTATAGCATGGCTGGACATGTGCAACGCGTTTGGATCTGTGCCTCACGCCGTTCTGAATGAGCTGTTCACATCACTTCCAATACCAGAGGACCTCCGGCGCATCCTGGTGGACATATATTCGGAAAATCGGATGGATTTTGCCGTTGGGAAAGAATCCATCCGCATTTTCCCGACAGCAGGTGTTCGCCAGGGTGACGCTCTTAGTTCCCCTATTTTTAACCTGGCTTCCGAGCCCCTCGTCAGGGCCGGAAAGTCCAATATTAACCCCGGATTTTTATTATTTGGCTCGCTCGTGAAAACCACGGCATATGCTGACGACATTGCCGTGGTTACAAATTCTCCCTCCGAGCTCCAAAACATTTTAAACGTTTTTACCCTCACCGCAAACACCTTGGGGCTGCAATTTAATGCCGGGAAGTGTGCTTGCCTGGTCTTCGACAAAGGCAAGCCGTCTGACGCCCAGTGCCGAATTGGTGATCAATTCATTCGGTGCTTGGGTCCAGACGACCAAGAAACATATCTTGGTACACCGATCGGAGGAAAATTGCGGTTCCGACCACCAACTGACCTTATCCCTAACCTCGACAAGATTGCCGCCTCCCACCTCGCACCATGGCAAAAACTTGAAATCTTCCGTAGCCACTTTCTTCCCTCCCTTTCCCATCACCTCGCTTCGGGTCGGGTCCTGAAAGACTGCCTTACCCAACTGGACACTGAGTGTAGGAAGTTTCTAGGCCTTATTTGCAACCTTCCCAATCACGCAACGGTCCCGTTTTTCTACGCGGACCGGCGGGTTGGGGGCCTAGGAACATGCCGCCTCACTGATGATGCCGATATCTGGACCATCGCCAGGGCTGCTCAGCTCCTCACTTGTAGAGACCCTACAGTGAGGAACATATGCCGAGAGCAGCTCCATGACACCATCCGGCGAGGGTTCAGAAACGAGCATCCAGGAGTGTTGCCAGTTGGGGAATATCTTTCGGGATCCGTGGATGGGGGGCTCTACAGACTGAGGTACGCGGAGGCAGGATCCAATATTTGGACTCTTGCCCGCCAAGCTGCCAAACGACTGGGAGTGCGGATTGATGTATCCGGCGACGAAAATCTAAGAATTGTCGCCGATGACGTCTCCGTAAGCCCAGTCAAGGCAGTCCACGGACTTCGGAAAGTAGCTCGGCAGCGCTATACCAGGGACCTAATTTCCGACAAGAGCCACCAGGGAGTAGTTGCCACTGGCCTCTCCCTGGAAGACAAGTCGAAAGACATGGCTCGCCTGGTATCCTGCCGTACGCCCCTCTCCTTCCGAGACTGGAGATATCTTCACAGGGCCCGGCTCGACATCCTTCCTCTTCGGGGGCACTCGTGGTTTTGCTCACAGGAGCAAGATACGAGTTGCCGCCGATGCGGAAAGGAAAACGAGACCGGGTTTCATGTGCTTAACCACTGTGAAGAAGGTCTCCAGCTCGCCACCAAGAGGCACAACACCATCCAAGATCTCTTGGAGTCGCTGCTAGTCAAGCAAGGACACGACGTCACGATCAACAATGCCATCCCCGGGCAAAGGTTAAGACCGGATGTTGAATTTCAACTATCCGGTTCCCGGGTGATGGTCGACGTCGTGGTCTGCTATGACCAACCAGGGAGTATGGAGAATGCCTACCAGCGGAAATATGATAAATATTCTTCGCTTGGGAGGATTCTCCCCCTGGTTGTCGGGTCTCTTGGATCATGGTACCCCAGGAACGACGAAATCCGTTCGATTCTCGGAATCAACGGAAGATCCTGGGGTGCCTTCCGATTCAAGGCCCGATTGGCAGCGATCCAGGGATCAATGGAAATGGTCTGTGCCCATTTCCATCATGGTGCACCAAATCCCGAAGCTGAGGATATCCCCCCTTTTCTCGTAGAAACTCCCTACCCAGTAGATTAGTAGATTCTTTCCCACATATTTTATTTATGTAATTATAGTAATATTTTAAAATGCACCTACCTCATACATGTTTATTCCCCTCCGGAAACCCCTCCATAAACATTCCACTGTGCCAATCTACAGATAATTATGTATCATTTTCGAACAATACAATCGAATTGTTGTAAAACACTTGAGCTTTTTCGATAACAAATCACATACAGGATTTTTAAGAAGTCAAGATGATGTCGAACTTAGGTTAAACCAGGGGTGTATAAATTGAAATTAAACAATTTATGCTAAATATTTTTTGAATTTTAAACTTCAGCATGATTTATTAAGTTTAAAGTAGTTTTTTATTATTTGAAATTATAATCCTATCATAAGTATACTTGCTTTTAATATTATTAGATGCCGAATAATATTTATTTTCTGTGAGTTAATTTTCAATGGCTTGGTTCCCGTAAGCTAAACGGAAAGCTTGTGCAAACAAACTCACGACTTTCATATATTTTATTCATTTTTTGTAATAAATTTTAAAATAAACCATCCGGCAAATAGATCATTACTCCTTTATTTTTTAAATTTTTCATTTTAAATGCTGGACTTCAAATAAAAATACGTTCAAGGGAAAAATTTGAACACGGTTAAGTTTTCCCCCTCTCAAGAAATTTTGACAATTAATAATGAAACTTAGTGATCGGCCCCAATTAGTTCTAATCGAGTTAACCGCCCCGCACCGATAAAGTGCATTCGGGGTTGAAATGAGGTGCCACTTTTTCAACCGGGGCGGTGCGGGGAAAAATTTGAGGTTAACCCGTTGCCCCGAAGCAATAAAAAAAAAATGCCGTTCTTTCGGTTTCAGAGTAAAAATCGGGGCAAGCGGGTAGAACAAGCTATTATCGGGGTTGTTACCGGATAGATCGGGTCAATCGATAATGTTTTTTGCATTGATGAATCGATTGATTGCAATCCAATTGATTGCAAACCCCAATTGAATTCGGGGAGAAGAATTTTTCACCCTGAGCCACGCCTCGATGGCCCGAAATGAGAAACCCGATTTGCAAAAAAGCGCCCCGATTGGCTCGAGGCCGATCCTTAAATGAAACAATTGAAAATCTTTTTGGCTGTCGGAAGGAGGTCCGTAGAATATAATTTTCGCACATCCATTGCACTTCCAAGGTGACTAGCCGACGGACATCCCTGGAACTACCCATTGAGTACATAGATATCTAACGGATGTTCGGCCATGATTCGGACATCCGACGGCAGAAATGTGCTATATGGGATCAGTAACGAGCGCCAGATGGTGTCGTCGTAACCCTTGTTTTTCATCTGATTAGTGGTTGCCAGGTAACGCGTCACCGCCATAGGAGGTATTCAAGTTTACAGATGTAACGGTTATGGGGACGGCCGCTAGGTGGCAAGGTGTGGAAGGGAGCGTAAGGAACGAGCGGGAAAGAGTCAAAACTTGGTCTGCACGAGACTGTCTTGAAGGGTCGAGACCGTCACCGCTACATCCCAGTGGGACTATTCCGGCCCTCTGATTGGCTCTCTCCTTCTCCTCACCCTAAAGCCCCTCCACCCCTTCTGCTTGTGGTGTGTGGTGTGTGTGGGGCGTGTGTGGAGTTTTTCGTCGGGCTGTCGCCTTCATTTGTTTATTTTTCGTGTGTTTATTTATACTATTTATGTTTACTTTTATTGTTTGTAATTTATTCTAATACACTATTTATACCTTTATTAAATCGTTTTTCAATTTATAAAACAGGAATGAATTAAACATCTGTATGTTTCAATTAGAATTATTGTGAATTATCACCCATGGGCAACTGGGTTGGTGCGGACCGGAGAAAAACGGTTTCAAACCCCGATTTTGGGAGAATCGGGAAAACTATAAGTCCAAATGCTTTAACAATTATAGGAATGGATACATCTTGATAAGATCTATCCATTTCTGAAAAAATATTGCTTAAAAATTACTTATTGGAAGAGTAAACCGATTTGTCATTTTTCAGTTAGGTCGGTGCGGTTAAGCGGGTATCCGGTAATCCCCACCCCCAATAATACGTGAATTTAAATAATTTTTTGCGGGAAAATTCTAAGACCAAAATTAATAAATTTTACAGAAATGGATAGCTCTTGACAAGGGCTATAATCGCTACTTATTTCCGTGAGATTTGGTTTCAGAAGTGGTATCGACATCCCAACACTACCGAAACGCCGCCATTTTGTTTGGCACGTGGTTGACCAGACAAAGGTGAAATCGTATCCGACCTTCCTGGGCACATCACAAACATTGTGGTCCTGACAACCGTTGTATCCGAGAGACAGATTATTCGCCTTTGCGGCGTGTTAGTTTTTCTTCGTTTATTCTGTCATTTGGCATATTTAATACGGAGATCGTCCGTTTCGTGGATGAGTGCTTGCCATTGTTAAGTCGGTCGTTGTACTAAATGCGTTGTACAGTATGATGCACAAAAAGGTGAACACCGATTTTTTTTTAAAAAGCCATCTATGGGTAGGTAATATTAACTGTATACTTTTTTTCAATAGAGGAAGGGTGGATTTGGCGGAAAACCACCATAAGCGGAGGCTGGGTAGTTTAAGTGTAGACACCTCTCTGTAATGCTTCTGGCGATAGGAATAAATGTCTGGAAAAAAGTGTGTGTTGTATTTTTCTTAGACACCCGAACCCTTCCCCCCAGGCGAAGAAGAAAATTTATAGAATTATCTAACAATCACGATGTCAAACTCTTTCACCCGTCATTGTAATGATTACACCAAACAAGCACGTATGAAAACATTCAAATAAAAACGCATAATCATATGTTATTATAAAAATATTATTAGTGATCGATACTAATATATTTTATGTCATAAAATATCTATATATCGATGTTATTTCAAATTTTATAACTGATATCTGGTATGAATATATAGAATTGCGCGGCATGCTTGGGAAATGGAAAAATATAATTTTTTTTTTTTTTAAGTTTGCCTTCATGAAATAACACGATATATAGATATCCGAAAGAGTAATCTTTAAGTTATTATGGCTTGATGGTATAGCATTGGCTTCATACACGGATTGCGGCGGTTCAAGCCCCGTATAAGATAACCTTGTTTCCTGTGTTTTATGACTTTCCACGTGGTGTTCGTACTGAACCCGAGTTTATCGTAGCCATCCGTGGGCTAATAACTCTAAAACTTCCACAGTGTTAACGTGGACATTTCACCATGGCATCCGCGTTGAAATTTCCCGACCCGTTTAATTTTACGGCGTCGAACTTGTCGCTGGAGTGGTCACAATGGAGGCGACAGTTCGAGTGGTTTATCATGGCCACACGCAAAGCCGAGAAAGATGAAGAAGTTATTGTAGGTGTGTTGCTGTCACTACTCGGTCGTGAAGGATTGAAAATTTACGAAACTTTTACGTTCGCAGACCCTCTCGAGGCCAAGAAGATTGCTGAAGTACTCGACACGTTCACCGACTATTTTGAGCCTCTGAAGAGTGACGTGTTCGACCGTTTCTGCTTCCACAAGCGTGTACAAAACCCGGGCGAGTCGTTCGACGCGTGGCTCGTGGATTTGCGGAGTATGGTTAAAACGTGTAACTATGGGACTGAGGCCGTAGTTAAATCGGTGTTGCGTGATCAAATTGTGTTGGGAGTCGCGAACGATAGCGTTCGCGAAAAACTGCTGTTCGAGAGTGGTCTATCGTTGTAAAGTGCGTGTGCTATAGTTCGGGCATGTGAGGCGTCGTCTATGCAGCTCGAACAAATTTCTACACGTGCTGAGGCCCAGGTTCATGGTCTGAGGGACAAAGGGGCGAAAGAACACGCGCCAGCCCAATCAAGTAAGCCTCGACACGGAGGTGATGAGGTGAACAGTTGCGTCAACTGTGGCAGACGACACAGAAAAAATCAATGCCCCGCGGCTGGCATCACGTGTTTTGCGTGTGGAAAGTTGGGTCATTACTCCAGGCGATGCTCGGCGTCCAACGGACAACAACGACGAGGTTGGGTAAACGACCGTCAGATGGCGCCACGAACGGGACAACAGACGACCACGCCACAACACCGACCAGCACAGCGCGGCACGTTTATGCAGCATCAGCTACATTCCCTTGAGGGCGCAGGGGCGGTTGGCCAAGAAGAAGCACGATTCATGGACGAAGAATATGTTATGCATGAACTCAAGTCCTCTAGCGGTGGAGAGGAGTGGCACGAGGAGTTGTCGGTGGATGGCAGCGTTCCCATACGCTTTAAGTTGGATTCCGGTGCCACCTGCAACGTCCTTCCATTGGAATCGTACAAGCGTGTACACAAGTCTAGTTCAGTGCTGACCCCTGGACCACGAATACGCAATTATGGCGCGAGAGGAGGTTATCTTAGTGTTCTGGGTGTGCTGACGAGTGCAATCGTCCGTCGTGGAGTGGCATACACCGTAAAGTTCGTAGTCGTCGACGAACCCGGACAACCGCCGATCTTGGGCCTACCGACGTGCCAGCGCATGCAGCTCATCAAGAGAGTTCACTCCATAACGCAAGACCCGCTGAAAGACGTACCGCTGATTTGTCAGAGCTCAAAGACATTTTCACTGGGATCGGCAAACTCCCCGTTGAACACGACATTCGCTTGACGACTGGTGCGAATTACGTCGACCCGGTAGTGTGTGCTGCCAGCAGGTTGCCATTCCGGTTGGAGGAGAAAGTATTTAAAAAACTAGACCAAATGGTGAAAGACGACATAATAGTTCCGGTAGTAGAGCCAACGGAGTGGGTGAGCAGGATGCTGGTAGTGGGAAAACCGGATGGAGACGTTAGGATCTGCCTAGACCCGTCGGAGCTCAACAAAGCAATTCTACGTCAACATTTTTCCGTCCCGACAATCGAACAGCTATTCGGAAAAATTGGAAAGGCAAAATACTTTTGCAGCCTGGATGCCGCCTCTGGTTTTTACCAAATTCCGCTCTCGGATCGTGCGTCGTATTTATGCACCATAGCCACTCCCAGAGGTCGCTACAGGTATCTTCGTCTACCCTTTGCCATTAAGTCGGCCCCGGAAGTATACCTACAAGTGATGTCCGACCTGTTCGGCGACCTCCAGGGGATGATCGTCTATTTCGACGACTTCCTAGTGACTGGAGAAACGATTGAAGAGTTGGAGGCGAACTTACGGCAGGTAATTGTGAGATGCCGGGAAAACAATCTTAAGTTGCAGCTTAAAAAGTGTCGATTCTTCCTTAACCAGTTGCCGTGGTTGGGACACATAATCGGACAAGGCACGCTCAGCCCAGACCCGGAAAAAGTGGAGGCAATTGTCAATATGCCTGATCCTACCGACAAAACCAGTCTAACTCGCCTGTTGGGAATGGTGACTTACCTTGACAAATTCTGTAAAAATCTTGCAGCACTAACACGGCCTCTTCGCGACATGTTAAAGAAGGATGTGGCCTGGTTCTGGGACAATCAACAACGGAAAGCCCTGTCGGAGCTCAGAAACGCAAGGTCGTCCCTGCCAATTCTTCGCCTGTTTGACGTCAACCGCCCCGTCGTCGTCTCCGTTGACGCGTCGTCAATAGGGATAGGAGCAGTTTTAGTGCCTAAACGCAGTGACAAAGAAGGATGTCTACCCGCTCCCTCGCATAGAAGACGTTCTAGATCGGCTCGGTGGTGTTCAGTACTTCTCACTAGATTTGGCTAGTGGTTACTGGCAAGTGAAAATGGACGCGGTGCATCAAGAAAAGACGGCATTTGTCACTCAAGATGGCTTATATGAATTTCGGTGAATGTCATTCGGGTAGTGCAATGCCCCGGCAACATTCCAGCGTCTTATGGACAGAGTACTGGCTGGACTGAAGTGAGAGCAATGCCTGGTGTACCTTGATGACGTGATAGTTTTCGGAAAAACGTTCGAAGAGCACCAATATCATTTGAGATCAGTGCTGAACGCCATACGATGTGCCAAACTTGCGCTGAAGCTTGAGAAGTGCCAATTTGCTGTTTACGTCATGGTAATTCTAGGCCATGTAATCGATCGACAAGGCCTTCACCCTGATTCAGCCAAACAAGCAGCCGTGAGGGCTTTTCCACGACCATATGACACCCGAAAACTGAGGGAATTTCTTGGCCTTGCGAACTATTATAGCCGGTTTGTAGCACGATTCGCCTCGATTACCCAACCGCCACATGAATTATTGAAGAAATCTCACGTGTGGAATTGGCAGAGTTGGAGCGACACGGTGGAAGAAGCATTTCAAAAGTTTAAAGTAGCATTGACGTCCTCGCCTGTGCCCATGCCGTTCCACGATGACCTCCCATGTGAAATTTGAACGGATGCCAGTAGAGATGGCAATGGAATGGTCTTGATTCAAACGGATGGAACAATTGAACATACGGTGGCGTTCAATAGCCACCGCCTTAACCTTTCCGAACAAAATTACGACGGCAACGAGTTGCAGACACTCGCTGTTGTTTGGGCATTGTAAAAGTTGTGACACTATGTTTATGGCTGCGCTTATGACCTAACGATTGTAACTGATAATTCTGCTGTTGCTTGGATTCAAAAGAAAGCTCAGGTTGGAAAAAAATTTAGTCACCGGGTAGCTATCATTGCTGAGTCCGGGGTCAATTTCAAACATCGTCGTGGCGTGACTAATCAAGTAGCAGACGCGTTGTCGCGAATCCTTGTTGGCGAGCCGGAAGTCCAAGAAGACCAGTGCAACTTCGCCAAACCCTTTCAAATCTAGTGGATGAGTTGCGACCACTTTCCTCAATCGGGGTGGGACCCAGCATCCATTCTGGACTACTAGTTTCGGTGCTTCCTCCGTCATCTCTTCCACCAGTGCTCCGATGGCAATGTCTCCAATAAAGATCTCCGGTACCGCCCCAATCTTCATTCGCGTTCCAAGTTTTTCCAACATGTCCTTCCCCAGAAGTAAGTCGATGTCGCCGTCCAGAACCAAAGCCTCCCCCTCGACGGTCATCCTCCCATCTGATACTGACAGCATTGCGGCTCCTCCCGGTTGAATCTCCTTGACGTCAACTGATACTAGACGATTTGCGCGCCATGGTGTCACTGTTATCCCTAGTTCTCTCACAAATTTAGGCTATCACGCGGACACTCCAACCCCATGTATCTATCACGTCAGCCACCCGTTTTCCCCAGCACCACACATCCAGTACTACCATCCTCTGGATGTCGATTTTCAGAATTGGCCATGCTAGCACCTCCGGGTCTACATGCTGTGTCCCTACTAGACCAATTACTTGCCTACACTCTCAGGCCTCCCTGACCGTTTGTTCTTGTTGGACACTCTCTCCCGATGTGTCCCTCCGTCAACATCTGCTGCAGATAGTTTCCCCATCCGAAGTCCATTTCAGTATCGATCGGTTATCCGACCGATACTGCTGACTCTTCGCTCTTTCTCCTTGCTGTGCGGCTGCCCCTGATGCGCTCCTTGATGCAACGGCTCCCATCAGTCCCTCTAGCAATTTTTCTATTCGATCCATCCTCTCACTCCCCGCCGTTAATGTTTGTTTTCCGACCACGCCCATCGCCCATTCCTCGTGTCTTGCTCGGGAAGTCATTTCCTGATACCGCTTAATTTCTTGAAGGAATTCATCACAAGAGTTGGGTTTCAAACTCCAGAGTTTCTCTAGTAAACTTGGCTTGAGTCCTCTCCATAGGTGCGCCAATTTCGTAGCTTCGGACATATTCGGGTCTACTCTGCGGCATAAATCCAGGATGTCGTAAAAATATTCGATCGTGGATTCCTCGATCCCTTGTTTGCGTTCTCTCAGTTTCGCTTCATTGAATCGATTCTGATTGACTGGCTTGAATTGCTCCAACAGCTGTGTTTTAACTCCTGGTACAATTGGCGGTCCTACACCATCCTCCCATTCGGCTGCTAATTGTCCCGCGGCCTCTTTGTATACGTACCACTTCTGCGCTGCCCCGGACAGCGACAGCTCCACGTGGTCGCGAAGTTTGTCATTTCCCCATCGATTATATCTCCCGATTCTTTCGTATCGATGCATCCACTGCACGACGTCTTCCCCGTCCTTCCCCCCAAAGGTGGGTGGGGATTGGAATTTTATCTGCGCGGCCATCGCGTGCCTTGCGTCCACTTGCTGTTGAGCTGCTCTGAATCCCCGGATGTAGCTACTGATATTCGATGATCTTCTTCTCAAATCCGTGAAATCCCACTCCGGCTGCTCTTCTCCGTGTTCTCCCGATCCTTCTTCCTCTTCAGCGTCCTCCCACCGCTCAGTTTCCTCCTCACTGAATGTGAGATGATACTCCTGCCGAACGGATACCGGTTGCTGCTCCTGTTGGGGTTCGTTAGCCCCGTCCTCTATTTCTCCTCGCTCTTCCGTTCCGCTTTCCCTCAAGGGTCGACTGCGCGTCCTCGCCCGCCCCTGGGATGCACTCCCGATCTCGGGTATCCCCCAACTACCCCATGCCACGAACCGTCCCCGAGCGTCTCGGATTCTCTCCCCGCTCCTTACGTCCTCCTCTCCTATCATCTACTTCCCGCAATCCTCGCACCGCTTGTTTCTTGCCGAACTCCTCGGCTCACGGTTCACTTCTCCACTTCTTGCCGAAAACTTCGGCTCATGGTTCACATCTCCGCTTCTTGCCGAAAACTTCGGCTCACGGTTCACTGCCCGATTCTTGCCGAACGCTTCGGCTCACGGTTCACTGCCCCGATTCTTGCCGAACACTTCGGCTCACGGTCACTTCTCCGCTTCTTGCCGAAAACTTCGGCTCACGGTTCACTGCCCCGATTCTCGCCGAACACTTCGGCTCACGGTTTCCGCTAGCCACGTTCCCTCAATGTACCCGTCTGCACCGCCTTAACTCTTTTCACCGTTTTCCCCCCGGCGTCTCTCCTTCGTTATGCTTCCCCCGATTGACCTACGGTTGGAGCCGTGACCCCGTACCCCAACAATATAAGGTGCTAAGACCAGTTGGGTCGTAGACTCTCAGGGGTCCCTGACAGCCACCGCCTCCGCAGCATAGAATCGAACAGAAACACAACCAAGAAAGAGACTTACCGGAGGTTCTGCATCTCCACCATGTAACAATATGTTGAATTGACGGTTCACAAGACTAAGACTGCCCCCCGATACACGACTATGGGGGACTATATATGGGGGGGAAACACTGACGTCACACGTCCGGTAGTATTGAATACTAACCGGATCACATAACGTGGTCATTGACCACGTGACACTATATTTCCAGTACAAGTCTCCCAGCTGAAGCCGTACTACGTCGTTGCCACCATTATGAGCGAATCGAGTGAAGAGTCTACTAGCGACTGCTTTTCGGAAACCCCAGCTGGTGAAGTTATGGAACAGAGGGAGATCGAACCGCCAAGTGAGGAGGAATCCAGTTACGAGTCAGCCAGCGAGGAATTTGGCACAAAGAAAAGTCTACCCGTTCCTGAAAAAGTTCAATTTCCATTTTGGCTCGTCCTCATCGCAATAGAAAGAAACCGTAAATGATACAGTTAAGCAAGTATCATGCGTAACTTTTGCAGTGTAAACCACACGACCAGTTTAAAAAAAAAAAATTATTATTTTGTCTTCTTCTTTCTATACGACGACTTAATTTGCCTTGTTTTTGTTTTTTTTTGTTTTTTTTGTGTTTTTTTTGTGAAGAGTAGAGTATGAAAATGTTTATTGTGAGGAGTTGTGTTTCTTTTTTTGTGAAGAGTAGAGTATAAATGTGCTAAGTGTGAAGTGGTAGAGGATGAAGGTGAAAAATATTGCTGAGGATAATAGGAAGAAGTCGAAAGTGAAGGTGAAGATTGGATTTCATTTTGTTTTGTTTAGTATGTGTGTTTTGCGTTTTATTGTAGCATTTTTTGTCGTGTCGTCGTTTGTCTCAACCAGACCTGGTTGAAGCAAAAGTGACCTCATTTGCATAAGGTCCTCTCGGCTTTCTTAAGACTTTTTTATCGAATTTTTACCCACCCTTCCCATAAAAATAATTTTCTGGAAAAACTAGGGACGTTCTCACTATTCATGACAACGTGCACACCAAAAATAGTATCATTTGGGTGAAAATTGTAGCACTGAGAGAACCGCATAAACCGCGTTTTTGCATAAGGTTCTCTCAGGCTTCCAAATAGTTCTGGTAGGTACTGTATAACTATCTTCTTTTATGCTATTGCAGTCAATTAGTTCATTTTATTTTTTACCGAAAACATATGTCAAGCAATATATTCATATTAATTAAAGTATTCGACTGTACTTAAAAGTTAGTAAAAAAGTGTTAACGAATATCTTCATATGAAATTCTTCATATCAAATACAAAATTCATCAAACAGTGTGAATTTTCCACACTAGGTGTCATCCAGAAATGATCGGCGAAAATTTGATCGCCGATCCGATCTTCATCGATTGATCGGATCCCCGATCCGATCAATTTTTTTATCCTGTTCGGGATCGTGATCAACTTTTGATCGCGATCGCGATCGCGGCAAGTCTGCTAGGAAATAAGTTTGACATTAAAAGTAAGAATATTTTATTAATTGACAGGGAATATAATGAATTTCTTACCATTCAACGAATTTTATTTAGGTTTAATGAAATGGATAAACAAAAAAAAAAGCTTTAAATTCATATCACGTGTGTTGGCTGGGTTTTCCATCTACGTTGGGAATTACATGAAACATAAATAAATTTCTTAACCACGGGTAAACACTAAACAGATCCAAACCAGTTCCAAACAAAAAAAGGACCCAGATCCTAGAACTAGTTTCTGACCCCTGTTCCACGACTCGGTTCTAAAAACAAGTTACCAAACCCGGTTCTAAAAACCGGTTATAATTCTTTTTTACCCAATTTGCCCGGATTTCTTCCCTGATTTCTAGCCAAAAATACGACCATTGTTCAAATCTCGTTTGGCACTTTTAAATTTTAAATTTGTAAAAAATAAGATTAAAATGGTAATGCAAAAATTCAAGCTTATTTTTGAATAAAACTGACAATTTTTAAAAATGCTTTTAGAATGAAGGATCTAGAAAATAGACCTAAGGACTTACTAGTATGGTATTAGAATTTACAGTCAATATTATCAACGTTGCCATATCCTAAACATATTTTAACTAATAATAGACCGAAAAAAGTGGGAAGAGTATTAAACTCGAATATTAAATGTTTAGAAACTTTACAAATTGTGCAGAAGTGCTAAATTAATTACTATTAGCAGTTAATTTCCTTAGTAGACCTAGTTTTTAAGCCGCCATCTTAAAAAATGTTTCTAGAGGACCGAAACCGATCGCATCAGATCATCCATTTTTCGGGTAGATAAGATCGGTTTACTCGATTGTGGCAAATTCTTAGCTATAGCAGAGTCATTGAGAGTATGGTTCGCCAGCTAGGGGAAAATATTCCATAAGCCGCTGTGTCACTTTTTTGCCTCTGACGCTACTGCTACCTAGCGGATAAACGCGGTGCTTATTGCACACATGACTTGCAGAAACCAATCATGTTTAATAGCTTTGCGCTATACCTATACCCGGGCCCATATGCTGTATACCGCTCGTACAATAACAAGTTGAATGTTTTTCTGTTTTAACTTTTAAATATAATAGTTATTTGGAATATCATATATTACACCGTTTTACTCGTACAACCCGGTAGTTAGTTGGAAAAACAAATGAACATAAATATTTGTTTTTCTTCTTATTCGTGAAAGTTTTGAGAAGTTTAAAGTAAACAAGTTTCAAGTAAGACAGGATGGCATTCTTCCGACGAACAGAAATCGTTGAAATTGTAAAGATGGGGATGCTAAAAACAATTTCAGTTTCAGAAAAGATAAAAAAAAATTTGTGAAATGTCTATAAAGAACAACACAAATAGTTCAACGTGTTGTGAATATTGGTCAATGATTGAAGTGTCCTAAAATAAATCTTCTTCATACAAATCAAATCTCTTCTAGTTTCGTTAGCCTTTGGGTCATATAGTTAGGTGAGGTAATCCTGCTAGGTGTCAATTTTCCCGTATTTGTTTCATATAAAAAGAATCTAGTATCTAAATAGAATAGAATCTAAGTAAATAAGACCGGTACCGTGACGCTCAGGTGTTTGATTTTCACTTCAAGCTGGTTCTCCGTCAGTTGTTTAATTTTTTCTCTGCAATCAGTTACAATGTCAGAAAGCATCTGCGAAAAAAGTAGGAAAAGAAATTTTCATTTTGCCTGACTAATGCCGAATCTTAGATTTAACGTTTACCTGCATTTTGTGTGACAGTCGCGTGTATCTTTGATGACCAGTTTTTACTTCCTACGACATTTCTTTAGTAGCTCTAGAAAACGGTTAGCACGTTTCCTCTCGAATTGCACCATTCTCTCCAATATTGCTTCTTTCTTTCAGCATTCTGTAGTTTGGCAAAAATTACCGAGCGATTTGCTTTGGCGAGAAAAAATGGATGCAAGTGGATTGCGATCGGCAGAAGCAACGACGTTGAATTGTTGAACATCAGGTGTCTCACGGGCATGTAAATTTGGACTATTATTCAATGATAAGCAATAGCCGAGGCTGCTTCTGTCATTGGATGTTGCCAATCATTCGTTTGATCTAAATTTCAATCAAAGATAATTTTAGATGAAAATCAATTTTAGAAATCTGTGAAATAAAAGTTACCCCCAGCACAAGTCACAGGTGATGTAGTAACCACGGCTAAAACAGGATTTGGCAATTCTATAGAAGCTGACTGCTGTTTTTTTTCATGACAAGCACGAACATTCAACAAGTGGCTATTATTCTTGGTTGGCCCACTTGCTGAGGTTGCTTGTGTCGTTGAATGTTTCATTTCATGAAAGAGATCTATATATTAATATCAGAACATTATTACATAAGAATCCTTGGTTTTGGAAAGCTTTGATCTAAAACTTACCATCAGCAAAAATGACATCTGACGTAGTGTTAGGAATAACACTGGCGTTGCTTGATGGTGATACTTCTGCATGTTTTTGTTTCGGAACTTTCTCTCTGCAAGCTGTTTGGTTTTCTTTGGTTGAAATCACGGTAAAAGTCTATTTTACCCGACCATATTTACTTAACTAAAATAACTTAACTTAACTATACTTAAGTTACTAAGCGGGGCCAAGCCCGAGCTATGCGAGGCAAAATAGGGGTTTTGGGTGGGTAAAGTAATGGAATAGTGAAGTAATAAAGTAAAATTGTAAAGTTAAGTTAAATAATTAGGTTAAACACTCTAAATATTAAGTAAAATTAACACATTTAAGTTAAGTATAAAGTAACATTTCTGCTAATCAGTAAGGTAAAGTAAATCTATTAAGTTAATAATAACTTTATAAAGTAATGTATAACTAAGTTAAGTAATTAAATTAGTCAAAAAAATTATAAATAAAAAAAAAATAAAAAAAATAACTCTAATACCACTACTCTATTACCAAAATATTAACAACGAACAATTACCTTAAAAATATTTGTTATCCAATACATAGATGTACACACTACAAACTTTAAAAAATGAATGAAATACAAAGTATATAATATGTCGTCTGCAACTTGAAATTATCCGTTGTTGCATGTTATATTTTAAAATCTATATATATAAAATTTACATTCAATAACTTCATTTTCAGATACTCAATTATAACTGAATTTATTAAAATAAATAACAAGCAAATAAAGTCAATTAAGAATAATTCATGAAAACTATAAATTACATAATTATATATATAAGGTCACAACACTTGGAAAACTATCAACTACTGTCATCTGCTACAGATTCAAAAACTTCAAAACTACAATAACATACATATTTTTAAAATGACCAAAACAGAAGAAAAAATACTTCTTAGTGAAAAAAAAAATCTTTAGTGGCCAAAATATTTAAACTTCAACCTGAATAAAAAAAAACATTTTCCAGATATTCTTTCAACTCCACCAAAAACCCATACTCCCTCTACCCTTTTGCCTCGGTTATATTTTCCTATAAAAACGTTAAATTACAATAACTAAAATCATAACAGCATCTAACAGATTACTTTTGCCAAATTTCGATTCGTTTATTTCTACCGTAATACCAAAGCCACCAATCTTTTCAGAATTGTTAATTACTACATCTTCCGAAACCTCACGGCAAAAATTGTACCAATCAATGGGAGTTCCATGAGCTAAGAAGCATAGTATAGTATAGTATAGTATAGTATAGTATAGTATAGTATATGACACATATGTTAAGTAATACAACATGAGTAAGGGAAACTGGGCCTATTTACACCGCGCTGGGCAGGCGAACATCCGCTAGCTCTGCATGGCTTGTGGGAGTCTACCTGGTCTGGTTGCACCTTCGAGACCGTCTGCCGACGGCCACCGGTACAGCCTCCACCAAACAGAGAGCGGTGAACGCAGTTACAGCGGCAAAATCTCTGACTAACTTGAAGATAGAGAGTAGGACAACAATCAATATGTACAAGTAAAAACGCAGGGGGCTCATACTCTCCTGACCAGCAGAGGAGCAGAGCTGCAATTTCCGGATGACAAAAGGACCGCAAGATGACCTCCAAGATAGCCTAAGGAATCTTAGGGCCAAGAGTGAGCATCAAGAGCGGTAAGGTAACAATAAGGGTGTAGATTAGAGGGCCAGAGCCAATAATCAGCAATTATAGGATATCGCCCTACACCTAGTTCCACATTAGTCGTTTGGTTGAGCGCACAAACTGCCGAAAGGCTACCCATATAATGGGGTTAGATGGAATGGAATGCAAAGGCCGAGGCCAAGAACCATCAGTAGAGATGCAAGTCTCAGTGAAGGGAAGACGTTGTGTGCAAAAGAGCGGACAGTGAAAAATAAAATGCTCCACTGTTCCCGTAGGACTACCACAGGTACAGACCGGAGAGTTGGCAAATTTAAAACGGAACTGATGTTCCTTGAGGAGAGAATGGCCGGTAAGGACTTGCGTGATCTGACGGCAGAGCAGGTGAGAGGGAATTAGTCTGGCGGACTCTATCGTTGGGAAAAATTTCTTTGTCTTTTTTCCATTTGAGCAGCTCTGCCATTCCGAATCCCACAATTCGTGGGCTATCTTTTTAATTGAGAGTCGAGCTGAAGATTTAGATGGAAGTAACTTATGGAGGTTATGAAGACTGTCTCCCGGAAGTTGACAGCCAGCGATGGCAAGCTGAAGGCCTACAGACTTTGAGAGCTGGCAATTAATCAACCGTATCCTGTCTCGAGAGGGGGCAAGCATTTCTAGACCGAGGCGTTGGATTAAAGAAAGTTTGGAGAAATGGCGAGAGAAAGTAAAGGCAGAAGGGTCGATGGCAATTATATCTACATTGAAACCCTCTTCTACTACACGGGAAGCCATCGTAATGGCAAACAGAACCGTAAGCTGTAAAGCAAGAAATGCACAGTCGGTGGAAGGAACAGGTCCATTTACTAGATCCTTGATTTTAGTATGGCTAGTCGCCACGCAGCAACCCCGATAAGCACCGCGTGACGTTGCAGCAGCAACAAAGATACGGACAGATTTGTCATTAGGGGCTAGCAACTCGCACCCTTCAACAAGGAGAGAAGGTTGCGAAAAGGGCTCCCAAGGAGGAAGTAAAGGATGGTAGTGCAGCATGGGCAAATCATATCTGGCGGGGGGTGGTAAGGCCCGGCGAACGGCTTATTAACCGCTTCGAGGACGCAAGAGAGAAGTAGCCAGTGGAGTTAGAGCAGTAACGCATATAAGTGATCTCGAGCACTCGCAAATCGATCGGAAGGATATTGGAGAGAGCAAGGCAAGTCTCTGTCGAGACAGATTTGAAAGCACTGGATAGCGGAAGGGTAACAGAACGTTGAAACGAGCGGAGTAGCTTTATGTTTTTCTTAGAAGAGAGCATTGGCGCCCAAACGGAGTAACCATACAACAGGATGGGTTCAATAACAGAGTTGTATAAAAATTTTAGTCTACGTTTGTCGTAGCCCCCCGTTGATTTCAACGCCGCTCTGAGAGAAAAAAAAAGCCCGTTTGGCCGCCGCAATCTTACGGTTAACATGGGCTTGCCAATTTAGACGACTGTCGACTGTAAGACCAAGAAAAACGGTCTCAGTGGCAGGGCATATAGACAATCCGTTGATTACCAAGCTGAGGTGCCAGCAGTCAATTAATTTTTTGTTTACCAACATGAAAACCGTTTTGCTAGCATTAAGTGACATTTTTTTGCTCAAGCACCAGTTGTTGGCCTGATCACACATGATCTGCAAATTTCGAGTGGCTATGGTGGGATCTTTGTGGGCCGCAGCTACAGTAAGATCATCCGCAAACGCCACCGTAAAAGAAATGAAGGGGAAGCAGAGACGCAGCACATCATCAATTAAGACTGACCAAAGGAAGGGTGAGAGAACACCACCTTGCGGACAACGAAGGCCAACATTCACAATCAGGGAAGATTCGTTTAGAGAGAAGAACGCAGTGCGATCTGATAGAAAGCTGAGGATTAGTTGGGTCAGGTAGCGAGGACAGTTACGACTGTCTAGGGCTGAGATAATGGCAGGATGCCACGCAGCATCAAATGCACTTTTTATATCTAAAAAGGCACAGGCTGTAGTACACTTTGCTAGGTTGGAAGATTCACAAAAAGAGATCAGGGAGTGTGCTGCCGATTCAGTAGATCTACCCAGAGTAAATCCGTGTTGACTTGGACTGAGCCGTTGATGGGTAGACGCCACCCACCTGATTCGGCTCAAGATCAGTTTTTCCAGAACTTTCGCTAGGGTATTAATTACACTGATTGGGCGGAAACAGTTCAAGGAATCGTAAGCAGGCTTGTTAGGTTTGCCAATAATGACAACTTTAGCAGCTTTCCAGCACATCGGGAAGTAGGAGAGGGTAAAAGAAGCATTCATAATTTTCAGAAGATAACCAGATATCAGTGGAAAACAGGAAATAATCAAGGCCGTTGAGAGACCATCAAGTCCAGGAGAAGACTTAACATTAATAGAGGTGACTGCCGATGCCAGTTCTTCAAATGTTATTGGTGGGAAGTTAAGCAAGGGGTGATGAGATGAAGAAGAATACGACTCTGTTAGTTCCTTGGCAGGGAGATGAGCCTCCTCAGACGGGGCAGGTCTAGGAAAAAAGTGCTGGGCACATTTTTCTAAAATGACCAAGGGTTCCGATATCTCGATCCCATCAATACAGATCACGGAAGGGAGACCAATACAAGATAGCTTCCCAGAGACAACATTTAGGGCAGAGAACAGGTCACTACTCCCTGGTTTGGAATTACAAAGTTGTTTCCAAGCACATTGCTTAGCCTTACGAACCTGTCGCTGGTAGGAAGCTTTTAGGACTTTGAACGCGTTTTTGTTTACTTCTGTGCGCTGGGCTGACCACAATTTAAATGCCTGTCGGGTTTTGTAACGAAGACCACACAGTTCTTTAGACCACCACGGCATATTACGAGCACCAGGCTCAAACAGTTTGTTTGTTTTAGAGGAACCAGCAGCGGAAGAAATGAGCGCGCATAACTCTACAATCGATAAGTCGATGCTTTGAGTCGATTCACAGGATTGCAGTGCAAGAAGATCGATAGCAGCGGAGACCTTGCCACGGAATAGTTCCACATTAATACGGGATGTATGAGGAGTACGGCCATTAGTTCTTCCAGATTAAAAAAGGGTGGAGGAAGTTGACCATTGATCTATCTAAAAATAAATGTAGGGATGATCAGACATGGAAGGAATAGATGGAAAAAACCAGCGAGAAGTTTTGACAGAGCTCCCGGCAAGCGTAAGATAGAGGAAGGAGGTGCCAGCAGGAACGAACGAAAGTTGGTCTAATGGTATATAGTATAGTATTGTATAGTATAGTATTTTTTTTTATTTTTTTATTTTTTTTTTTTAGCTGGACGCACTCCGAGGTTGGAGTATTGTCCGGAGTTTATTTTCCGTAGTAAACGACTAGAATACATGCGACAGTGACATACACGAGTGGATACCAGATATGTATATATGTACAGGGGGGAAACTGGGCCTATCTGCACCACACTGAGAGGGCGGAACGTACGCGATCTCTGTTTGGCTTTAGTATAGTATAGTATAGTATAGTATAGTATAGTATAGTATAGTATAGTATAGTATAGTATAGTATAGTATAAAATAACATAATATAGGTTAGTATAGCAAACATAGTACAATAAATAATATAGTACAGTATAATCATATTCGGTATACCAAAAAAATTAAAGTACAGAATAATTAAGTATAGTAAAAAATTGTCTAACTTAATTATCATAGACCTACAATACTTAACTAAACAATACTTTTTAAAATGTCGTAATACCAATAAAGTAAATACTAGAATCACTTTATCGACTTAATAACCAGTTGAATATACTGAATACTAAATATATAATATTAAATATTCATCCAACAACTAGATTTGAACCTAGATCCTTCATCTTAACAATCCAGTGCTATACCACTGAGCTAGCAGAGTAATAACTCAATATTAATATTTTGCAATATCTATATACGTATTTAATCTATATTACCAATTAATGTCGGAACATTGCATTCCAACAGTTGGCAACATTGGAATTTAAGAAGAACATTTATTCAGTTTACAAGTAGATACAGATCAGTTCAGTATACTTGGTTCTCTGAATTCAGTAAAAGTATAGTAACAATAAAGTATATTTGGTCTTAAAGTATATTGGAATAATCGTATATTGGAATAAAGTATATTGGTAGTTTTAGAAAATAAAGGCTTATTAACAGCAGGTGCTGGGTGTGTAATCCCTACTTGAAGTAAAAATTATCAGTTAATTAGTGCAGAATGCTAAAAATTAACTTGTTCAATACATACCTAAACAGTGCTTGGGAAATGCTCCAATCTGCAACTGCCACACTTGATTGGGATAAAAAATATTTTTGATCGTTTTCCCTTTCACTATGTCTCCTGGGTCAAAATGACGAGTGCACAGTCTTGACCACTGCGTTAGTCCAGTCTTCGAAATTAGTAAATTGCTCGAGGTCGCGAAGCGACCGAAGAGCAGTTATGATTGTATGTATAATAAAGCGAGACCTTAACTTATAGTGTTGACACTTGTATTTAGCCCTTTCAACGCAAACAAAAACAAAAGAATAACGATATCGTCCGCCTCAGGACCTCAACGCCCCCTTTATCCTCAGACCTTTAAGGCTCGGGAAATCTTCTCAGGGCCGCTGATCCGAAAGAGTAGGCCAACTCTTCACCTTTTCTGTTGGTTACTGCCAAATCCTCTTCCTCTGAAAGGAATGAAGAAAAACGATTAATAAAGTTAGGAGCGGGTTGGGGGGTACCTTAACCTAAGTTAAGGTCTCTTTTATTATACATACAATCATAACTGCTCTTCGGTCGCTTCGCGACCTCGAGCAATTTACTAATTGCATGTAAATCGCTCGACCTTAACTTATAGTGACTTCAAAGCACGTTAACCAGACAAACCACTGGCACCACCTAGCACTTGGCTAGCCACGCTTTCTTTCTCGATTGGCCGACTGTAATGCTTGGCGAATACGCTTTCGGACGACCAGTTGCCCGAACGCAAAATTGTTTCGATTGATAAACCCGTCGCCACCGCCTTAGATGCGGCCGCCCCACGGGTGGAATGCGCTGAATAGATTGACGTGTCAATTCCTGCGTCGCCCAGAAAATCTTTGATCCATCTGGCCACCGTTGAAGCGCCGATCGGAGCGTGGGGGGATTTAATACTTAACATGAGATTAGAGTTAGAATCCTTCCTGAACTTGCGTGTTTCTTTACAATAATAATCAAGACACGAGACTGGACAGACGTTTGACAAAACCGTGAGCTTTTTTAAGGAGAAGATCGCTCCTGCTGAGCTAGGTGTCTGCGACTTTCTGAGCTTTGACAAGGCGAACTTCACTGCCGGCCCTGAGAAAACCATAGACGAAAAATCAATAGATGCAATTTCCGAGACCCTAAACAAGGAAGTGAGAGCCAACAAAATTACTAATTTCTTTGATAAAACTGCTAGGCTCAACCCGCTATCGGGGCCTAGCGACTCGATATAATCCAAAACTGTATCTGTGCTCCAAAACCCAGTATACTTTGGTTTGGGAGGGGAAGAATTAAAAATTCCTTGCATCAGTTTGACAACCAGAGGGTGTTTACCTACATCCCAGCCCTCTATCTTTTCCAGCGTACCGGACAACATTGACCGATACACATTTATTGACCTGTACGCTTTACCTTCTTCGAAAAGATCCGATAAAAATTTCAAAATCAAATTTAGAGTAGGAGACAAGGGATTTTCACTCCTCTTAGAGCACCAATGGAACCAAACGTTCCAGGCACTTTTGTAAGTAGCTGATGTGGTTTCGCGATTGCTGGCCAGGAGTAATTGCACCACTCCTTCCGAAAGGCCTCGGTTTTCATATCGTCGCCTGATAAGGTCCATGCGGCCAACAGGAGGGACCCTCGCACTAGGAGTGGGTGGCTGGTGCCCGTCGCGTCCAGCAACAGGTCCTCGCTCGGTTTCAAAATGCGGGCCGGCCGACAGGACAGCTCCAAAATCGTTGGCCACCACGGCTGGGACGGCCACACTGGGGTTACCATCAGCACGTCCGCTCTGTCCCTCCTGATCTTGATCAAGCATCGGTGGATCAGATTGAACGGGGGAAACGCGTATCCTTTCAGATTCTTCCAATTCTGAGTGAAAGCGTCCAACGCCACCGATTCCGGCTGGGGTTTCCAGCTCATAAACCGCGCCACTTGCCGGTTCCAATGGGATGCAAATAAATCCACTTCCGGTGCCCACAGTTCCGACAGCTGGGAAAAGATGGACGTCTTGAGCTTCCAGTCGCTGGACTCCCGTTTCCATCTGGATTGCAGATCTGCGAGAGAATTCAATATTCCAGGGAGATGAACTGCGTGGACCGAAATTTTTCTACTCTCGCACCAACACATAATGTCCGCCGCTATATCGTTAAGACTTTTCGAACGCGTCCCTCCAGCTTTGTTTACATAACAAACGGCCGTGAAGTTATCCATCATTAAACGAATAGAAATTCCCTCCAATTGACTAGTGAAGGCTTTGAGAGAGTATAATGCCGCGAGAAGCACTAATTCATTGATATGCCTCAGCCTATCTACTTCCGTCCAAGGGCCCCTTGTCGAGACCCAATTAAGCACGCCACCCCACCCTGAGTTTGATGCATCCGAATAGATGGTCAGATCGGGATCCACCGCCAACATTGGCTTTCCGTTACATTTAATCAAATTAGCAACCCACCAGGACAAATTGATTTTAGAGCCGTTGTCTAATAAAACCAAAGAATTTAAATCATTTTCGAACCGGACGCAACCATCAATATAGAGCCTCTGCAAATCTCTATAATGGGACTGGGCAAAAGGAACGGCCTTGATCGCCCAAGCAAAAAGACCGAGGACTTTAGCAATCTTCCGTAAAGGAGCGGAACTTTTCGACAACAAATTTTGACACAGACGAATGATTTCGTCAACTTTTTCCGTGCGTAAGGAAAGCGACAGGTTACGCGAGTCTACAATTAACCCCAGGAATTCGATTACTTGGTGGGGGGTGTCGATAGATTTCTCTACATTTATCACAAAACCACATTTTTCTAAAAGCTCCGTGGCAAACAAAATTTCCCGCTCCGCCTCCTTTTTGCAAGAATTTAATAGCAAAATGTCGTCTAAATAGATGACAAGACGAAAACCTTGGGACCGTAGGAAGGTCACAATAGGTTTCAGAATTTTAGTAAATAAAAAGGGGGCGGATGTCAGACCGAAGGCTAGCGTTTTGAATTGGAAAAGTTGCCCCCCCCACCTGATTTGAATAAACTTTCTGTCTTCTTGGTGAAGAGGCACGGTAAGATATGCGTCCTTCAGATCAATTTTTGTAAAAAAATCGTCGGGACGAATGATCTCTTTTAAAGAACTAACCCCTTCCATCTTAAAATGAGGGGAACAGACAAATTTATTTAAAGCTTTCAAGTTTACTATCGGCCTGAACCCACCCGATTTTTTGGGAATAATAAACACCCCACTGACAAAACATTGCTCCGATTCTTCAACCGGCTCAATAGCTTCTTTTCTTACAAGATCCTGAATTTCTTGATTACAGAGCGCCCATTGACTCTCCCCCATTTCCATGTTGCTTTGGTTACGAGCTTGAAACGGGCTCGCCAAAAACTCTAACTTTACACCCTGACTGATGCTTTGTACGATCCATGGATCACTCGACAAACATTTCCAGGAATCCACAAAAATGTCTTAATCTACCTCCCACAATGGGCGGAGACTCTAAGGAATAATTATGTAAAGATAGATTTTCCGACCTGATTGAGTGGTTTCCTCTGCTCCTGTTAAAGGTGCCGGATGATCCGCCGTTATAGCCGTTGCTATAGCCTCCTTGACCGAAATTTCCTCCACGATGAGATCTTGAGGAGCCACGATAACCGCTGCTGCCCGCTCTAGGCCTTGATGACGAGCCATGGCTGCTACTAATGCTTCTAAGAGTTTGGTCGTCTGTTGCCTCCTTCACCATGTTCTTGATGAAGTGTCGACCAAAAAGCGAAGCGCACTCCCGCGGCTTGAAACGGTGGGGCTCCTTCAACAAGGAGAGAAATTTCGGATCCGAAACTTTCAGCAAGTTTTCCCGTCGGCTGGTAGTCACATTGTGAAACGTGTGGCCCCAGAGACGCAGGGCCGTATCCGCTGCTTCTGCCAATGGAGAATCTTTCAAATCTGCGGATTCCGCAATTTTTTCTCTCAGGAATAAAAGCGGACGCGCTACATCCAAAATTTTGTACTGTTCAGCTTTCAGGGACCTTTCCGTAGCCTCCGCCTTGGACATCTCTGGAGTTTTAATGTCTTTGAAGCGGCGCGAAAAAGAAGAGTCTACCTGGGGACAAACTAAATCAAAACCAGAGTTAGGGAAACTCGGAATGAAACTATCACGAAGATTTCTGGCTTCCGGCGCGCTTAAAGAGGTTGTCATCCAGTTCCTGAAGACTTTCATTCTCTTCCTGGCCACCGTGAATTTGAACTGCTTCGATTCTTGGCCCGGCGGCTGAACTGGCTGCCTATCTCCTGGCTGATCTTGTTGAGCTCGCCGTTCTTCTGACTGCTCTCTCCTTAAACGATCTTCTTCCACGATTCGCTCCAACCTTTCTCTAGACCGTTCCCTCCGTTCACGCTCCAACCTCTCCTGTTCTGCCTCGTCTGGAGCTCGAGATCCGCGACGTGGGCTGCGAGAACGATCCGGCCGATCTTGGGCTGGACGACGCTCTCGTTTTGAACGACGAGAAAGGCGAGAGACTGAAGAATCACTTTCCGAAGATGACGAAGTTGAACTATCTGACGGCATGACCGTTTTGCGTAAGAGCCGAAAAGGGTCTGATGATAAAGGGGGCGTTGAGGTCCTGAGGCGGACCATATCGTTATTCTTTTGTTTTTGTTTGCGTTGAAAGGGCTAAATACAAGTGTCAACACTATAAGTTAAGGTCGAGCGATTTACATGCAATCTCTAATTGCCATTCAATCACTTTTTTCCCTGCTTTGAAAGTTCGCAAGCCATTTTTTTTTTTGCTTTCTGGAATTTTTTCACAGATAAAACAAGATTTCACCATGTTTTGTAACAACCTTTAAATTTTAAAATGAAAATTTAGCACACAGTAACATCGTAGCATGGTCAATTACGGTTGCTAATGCTAACTGAAAATGGCGATACACGATAGTTCATGCATTTTCTTCTTAGGTGGCAGCACTTTCACAGGCAAAAGAGGGGGAGCCAAATAACACGTGACTGTCCCCAGCCTCCAAAAAAGTCGCCTCAATGGCTAAGGGCAAATTTTCCCCTAGCTAGCGAACCCTACTCTCTATGACTCTGGCTATAGGGCTCTTCGGTGTCTGTTTTGTTTTGCCCCTTTTTTCTGGCAAAGCAGCATGGCGCAGCACTACCGCAAGGATACAAAACATAGCGTCTGAAAAAAGTATAGCAAGGCAAAAAGGCGTACTGTTTTGACAGAAGTGTTTTATCTTACCGAAAGTCCTCCGGTTTTATTTCCATCTTAAGCTAAATATGAGAGCGTGTCGTGTTGCTAGGTGTGGACTCAAGCACAGTGTTGATGGTGTCAATTTGTTTGCTTTACAAAAAAAAACAGCGTTCGTCGTCAGCTTTTGGTTGGCTTGCAAAAGTTTTAAAACTGTGTTTTAATTTACCATGAAAACGTGGTTGGCTTGTCACACTAAAGGGCTAGCTTGGATTTGGGTGGTTGAAAACAAACTCTTTAACTTTTTGTAAACTATTTGGCAAATGAAAGTTCAAATTATTTAAAAGGAAAAGTTAGGGTATACGATTTAATTTTGCTATTTCTTGAAGTATCCGATCTGCTCGATAACTTGTGTGAGCGACTAGCAATGTAATAAGAACAGACAAAAAAATATTAAAATGATAATAATATAAATCTATGCAAGTTTAAAAATTACTTCTCGTTGATTTCAGGAGAGGAGTTGTATTTGATTGTTCGGATCTTCGGAATCCTTCTATGGTAAGAATAAAAAAGCCATTAAAGGTTTGATCTCCCACCATTTACAAGTCTTCGGCTGCTTCTTTGATTTGTATTCCATGCTTTCGTTTTGTTTGTTAATCGGTCTGGGGAGTTTTCGATTCTTTCTCTCCAACCCTACTAATGGTTGTTTAGTACATAATCTGCACTACTCCTATTTAAAAAGTGAATAATTAAAATATTATGCCCACAGATGGCTTTAAAATAATTGCTGTTCTTTTGTGTAGGATACTGTACCAGGGGCGTTAGTTAGCCCAAACAGATTAGTGCAAACGTTACAATTATAAGGAAGCCTCCAATTAGATATCTTCATTACAACCGCATTTTACTTCTCTTCACTTATTATCCAAATTTCGTAAACCACGTAGCAACATTGCATTGTAGCTGTTAGTCATCAACGCTTTGGTTTGACCCATTCGAACCGCATTTTACTTCTCTTCACTTATTATCCAAATTTCGTAAACCCCGTAGCAACATTGCATCGTAGCTGTTAGTCATCAACGCTTTGGTTTGACCCATTCGAACACCCGCATCTGACACACGCTCGCTACGCATATCACGCGATTAAAAAAACAACTGGCTGATTGGTTGCACGTGCGTCACAATCAATCTCTTAAGTAGAAATCTTTTGATTGACTGCATGCGTGACGAACCGACGTGTCATCAATATCACGCTACTTGACGAAATGCTAAGTTTCGTCGAGAACTCACGAACTGGGAAGAGTCAGTCAAGTGACAGCTAGCAAATGGATCAGTTGCTTTGATACAAATCCAGTATTGCTACTCTTCCACTCTCTCAATGTAGCCATTTTGCTAGTTCACCTTCCCCTACTTCGCTTTCCATTTCTCATCTTCTAAGTGTATATGTTATTTGCTAAATGTAATCTTATCGGCCTTATACCTAGCCCAAAATATATCGGCATTGTGGATAAAACTCCTTCGTTTCTCTTTTTAATTCTTGTCTTAATTTAGTAAAAGGTCGACCTTCCAAAAGAGGGTAGATCCAAACCTTTTACACAATCCATCTGAAGTGATACAAGCTGTCTTTTGCCTATCCCTGTTAACTTCTGGACTTGTTGATATCGCGATTGAAGATGCATGTTTGAAAGAATTGTAGCTCCTTCTAGACAACTCAATATATCGGCTATGCCTGGTAAAGGGTAGAAGTCTCATTCTTTTACTGCGTTAAGCTTGCGGTAGTCTTCACAAAAGCACCGAGTTTCATCTTTTTTCTTCATTAAAACCACAGGAGAAGAACAGGGTTGGGTTGAGCGTGCTCGAAAAAAGGGTGCGCTCTCAAAACTCGCGCTGGAAGAGAAAATTCACGAGTGCGAGCCCAAGCCCTTACGCTCTCGTTTGCTATCATTTTCGCCATCTAGCGGCCACATAATAAACTACGTTGAACAGCTTCTGGTTTTATTCCATAGAAGAAGACGTTGAGTTGTGAGTTGAAACGTTGACGCTGATAGTTTGAATATTGTAGCGTTCACGCATCATTTGTAAGAGAACTCTCGCCATCCGTTATAGCTGTAACGGATAGACAAACGACCGACGGAAGTATCATTCGAGTGTCATCCGATTTCTGGTACATCGGATTTGCCGACTGACTCTTCCCCACGCGTGGAAGACTATAAATGGAACTGTAGTGTAGACCTTCGTGGCCAGTAGTTTAATAGAACAGTTGTGTTTGCTTTGTGTAGTGCTTGAGTGTTGTAGAGATTAAGAAATACACCGAACCCATCGGCGATAACTCGTTACAATACAAACAAAGGCCCCTAACGAAAAATAGGTAAGTTATTTACAAATTTGTTATATTTCTGCGATTTTCTTAATGATGAGCGCTAGCACAAAGCGCGAGTGCAAGCGCTGTTTTCAAATATTGGCGAGTGTGAGCGCACGCGTTCTTTTCAAAATTTGGCTAGCGTGAGCGCGAGCGCAGTTATTCTATATTCAAGAGCGGTGAGCGTGAGCGCACTCACTTTTTCGGCGAGCGGACCCAACCCCGGAGAAGACCAAGGCCGTCGAAAGGTTAAATTGTTTTTCGACGCAGCATACCTTCTACTTGATTTGGAATCACGGATCGTTCTTTTCATGCGCTCTCGCAAAGTAGCAGATGGATTTGGGGAGCATTTCCGGTATTAATGTCATGGTTGACTAACGAACAGTGTCCCAAATAATCTTTTTTAGTGCAAAACAATTGATAAATTTCTTGAGGATTTTTACTGTTTCTTTTTTTTTCGTCCTCCAATAGGTTTGTTCCCATTCTACCTTCCAGATGTTTGAACAATTCTTCTTTCACTGTGTCCCAGTCTAGTTTGTCCAGCACAGTTTCCATCAGTAGAATTCTTGGGATTTCTTCCGTTTCTTTGGTGACTGGGTGTTCTTCCTGTGTTCCAGTGTGTTTCCGTTCTCCAGCCACGCTGTTTTCGGAGAAGTACCACGCCACTGTGTGTATTTGAACTACAGGTCTCCGAATACGTTCGCTACGGCGGGGAATGACATGCGCCGGCGGATCCACTTGGTGAGTTTCGATCATTGAACTCACGTATCACAGACATAGCTTCTTCTTCTCAGCAATTCTAGATTATTATTTGATGTGGTGTACGTAGTTCTTACAAAGTTGAACTCCAACGCCACATTCTTGATTGTGGCAACGTGGCTTTTAAAGATATGGATCAAAATAAGACGTCTTCTGAGGGACGTCATTTATTTTTGAAAACTTAAGTGCGTCCTTTTACCGTCCATTGGCAGTCCAGTACTGCACGTCCTAGTAAGACAGATTTAGGATGAGTTACTGCATTAAATTGTTATGTGGGTATATACTTTAAAACTACAGCGATAGAAAAGAATTTGTACAAGATCGAAAAGTGTGCCAATTCATTAAAATGTATCGTTTGTAAACTGGAAGGAATTCCCTCTCCTATCGTTGAGGTTATTTTGAATCCATTCATTCGGCAATCACGACCTAAGTGGAACAGATAGCCGAACCCCCAGTACGACCAAAGTTCTTACTCGCCTATCGCTTCAATTTCTTCATCAATCATAAATAAGATGGTTCATTCAACTTTTACTGTTCATAGGTCCTCGAATCACTCTCTCGTGACAAAGTTGTTCCACACATGCCGTCTCCTATTACAGACTTTCTTGATATTCCACAGAAATTAATTGACATTGCTGTGGCCAATATGTTTTAAAAAGCCTCGGATGCAGCTAATCCATTTTTTTCCACCGTTAGATATCCACACTCTACAAATCCGATTAGATTGAACGATCATTCCAGAGACAGGAAACAATTTAACATTTTTCAAAGCAAACTAATTAACTGAAAAACTACTTCTTTTTATCAATTAGATCACCTGTTGAAGCAGAAAATGTAGATCGGATTTATTCTACTCGTCATGTTACTCCAATCCCCATCCGAGAGAACAGCCTGATTAATGACGAACAAATCATACCAGTCATCCGGGTGGAACACCTTTTTATTGAATTTGTGGCTTTGATTAGGGAAAAGGATCAGTTATTAGATGGGATAGGTAATCACTATGAGAGGAAAAGATAGAAACCCAATAAAAGTGGAGTAGATACTTGGTTGTGTACGAGGTGTGCCTTAAAGGGAGAACCACAGACTGCGAAGTAAAGATAGAACTCGATTTCATAAGCCTGAGAGAAATCGTCTGAAGCTAGGCTCCCTCCTGTCGCTAGGGATCAGGACACATGCTATGGGAGAGTTTTCATTCATTTTCCAGTTTACCTACTGCTTGCGAGCTTCACACACACGGGATATCAGGTAATTTAATGCACAGAATCTTTAGGATTTTTCACCATAATTTGATACAGCCCTTCCCTGTGTCCCATGAATTATTTCATAACATATTCCCTTAAAGTTTGGGTGCTTTTTTAAAAATGTTTTCTTTTACCCCCTTTCCCTTGAATATTGAATTTTTATATGAAATCGTGAAATCTGTTTGTTATTGTTTCGATTTCAGCAGAAGTTACCGGGAGGCGCGCGTTATAAGCTGTACAGTGTAAAGAACTAGAACATAAAACTAATTTAGCTGATAATCTGTCCTCTACTAAAATCCATATATGTAAAATAAATAAATGGATATCAAAATTTAAAATATTCGAAAATTTCTGTATTATTTATGTTATTTAAAATGAACATTTTATACATTGACTTTGGCACATAAAGAATTCAAATATCACACGGTTTTACCACCTCATTCT
Organism: Daphnia magna; assembly: GCF_020631705.1. NCBI lineage: Eukaryota > Metazoa > Arthropoda > Branchiopoda > Diplostraca > Daphniidae > Daphnia > Daphnia magna. The sequence continues at coordinate 6,670,794 of NC_059186.1, read as the reverse complement.
TTTCCTCAGAGTGGCAGTTCGCCCCACGCAGCACTTCTTTTGTTGTATGGTCAATAGCCTGAATAACTCGAGAAAAAAAGGCAGCAATTAGTTTATCTCCACAAGTTCAAAGTGACCAGCCATTCTGATGATGCAAAAAAAAACGCTGGACAAAAAAATAAATAAATCTAAATAAGACAACTTTAAATTTTTTATATTCTTCGATTACTTACTTCCATGCAGTCTTGGTTTAGCTTCCCAGTAAGAATACACTTGTAATTCTTACGCAACAACAGCTCGATGATATCGATTATGCTTAAAATGGTAACTCTTAATCCGTTCAGAGTTACCTTGGAGAAGATCGATTCATACACAACAGCAGAAATTTCATCACATCCTTTGGCAGCCAAAGATTCCTTCTTGGATGTGCATGTTGATGTAGCCCAACCCCATTCCAAATAAATAACTTGAACGGGTGAACCACGTTATTGTTTGGTAAGACTTTCTTCTAAAGGTGGTCCAATTTGCAAATCCCTCTTGAAATTTTCTGACAAATCGAACAGAACCTCATCTTCCATATCGGTATTTGGAAATTTTCCACAGGCAGCAATGTCGGTGCCATCAAGGCTAAAATGCCTTGATAGTCTGCTTAACACCTAAAATGTTTAAAAATTATGATTATTTTCAAGCCACTATTTGGAAAACACAAATACCTCCCGTCTGCCATCGGGGCCATTCCAATTGACATAAGTTATTCCATCAATGGGACGGCGAGAGCTCATGATGTTAAACAAACTGTTAAGCAGTCTTAAAAGATCTTCCAAAGCTTCAGAATCCTTAAACTGGGTTGCCTATGCCACATCGTTCGCTAATCTGTATCGACGGATACAGTCAGCAACGGAATTGGACAGTATCTATAAATGTTTTAAAAAAAACGGAATTACAACAGGCAATAACCTTATTATAAGCTATATGTGTATAAATAGAAAACAACGAAATATAGCTAACTATAAAGACAATCAAACATATCTTACTTGCACCGCAAGCTTCCCGTTCATTCTTTGAAAGCTGTTCGGCTTAAGGTGTACAGGCTTCAGTTTGGGAACCGCACTCAATCCAGTGCTCCCTCTAGTCTGATCATGTATGAACATCTCTAACAAATGTGAATACTGAATGTTTTTTCCGTGGCCAAGAACAAATAAATCTATCACTTGTAATGTTATTCAACAGTTAAAGTGGTTGTTATACGTACTTGCACCTCCTTGTGGTTAAATATATGATTTCGTATACACTGGAACAGATGCGGCACGTCTCTTAGAAAATAAACAATAGATCCGAATATTGTTAATATTTTATTTTACAAACGTTTTGCTGCCACCCTACGTGTCATCATCATGCGCTAACCGCTGGTTTAGCTGGTATCGACCTTTGATCTTCTTCCTGAAACTTTTTGCAACGAATCGGATTTTCGCTTTCCCACGATTAAACGTCAAGTCAACGTCTTCGTTAGTCATTTTCTGATTTACGCAAAAAAGTCCAACCAGCATCCAGTCTGGATGCTGAACCCAGCCTACTTTTTGCGTGTTATATAATGTCAGCATTTTTGTAAACTGTGTTCTTTCAGTTTTCAGCTTTTTTTCCCAATTTGAGGCTTTTTAGCCGTCGCGATTGGGTTTGTCAATTAAAGTTTTTTTAGTTGAATATCATATAACATCCAGTGTTTCATTTCATTTCATTTTTTTTTAACTTAAGCGTTTTTCAGTGTTGGACCTAATTTGGTTTTTAAGCTCTTTCTCAGAATCCTCGTGTTTCGGGCTTCAATTTAAGTGGTCTGTTTTGTCAAATTACTTGTTTTATGGTTTTTCATTTTTCATTTTCCATTGATGAAAGACCTTCCTCTTTTTAAAATGCCTTTTTTCCAAAATTTTCATCTTTAACTACCATGAATGCTATGTAGCTTCTTAGATACTGTTCGAAGACTCCAAAACCGATCTGATTGAAGTAACTTTTTAATTTTAATTTTCTTATTAACATTGAATTTCCAATCATCAGTAGTTTCTTACACAATCAACAAAACTTTCATCTTGTCTTTGGGCGTTGTGCATTCAACGCCTATTCTAGAAACTAAATCAAGAATTTAAATAATCTTTTGGAAAGTCATGTAATGAAAATATTTCGTTTTTTCTGCAAAACTTCAATTGTGTTTTGTGATTCAGTTCCGTTCAGCTGTTTCCTGCAACAATCCAGATAACATTAATAAAAACATTTTTTTTGAAAAATAATACAAATAACCCGGTCTGAACACAGGAATTTTTTTTGACAATAAATTTTAACATTTCTCTTGTAGCGGTGGCAGTTAATTCAGTGAACAAAGACCCAAAAAACGAAAAAAAAAAGAATGTTGTCAACACTTTTAGGTCATAAGGTTTTAGCGTTTCATCTACTAGCACGTTAAGATACTTTTGTCTAATATTAGCCATAAATATAATAATGTCACCTAAATATTACTGTTGCTGCCTACTCAGGGGTAATATATAATAACTAAATATTTGGGCACTTTGTTTGTAAGTCATTCCAAACTTTATTTCGGTCGATCGTTTACTGGTAATTTGGTGTTTATAATCTCAGCAATAATTTTTCTTCTCAATAAATAAAATCAATTGAATCAATTGATTTTACGAATTCAATTGAATCAATTGATTTTACGAATTCAAATGTTTTAAATTAAACTTTCAAATTATAAAATTTCCTCCACATTGTGTCGAGTCGTGGTCGCTTGAAAACAAGCGAAAGTCTTCGAAATCATGGGGGTTGACTTCACAGGGCCGGAGACTCCCATTTCGTACCAATGATCACGTACCGGTACGAGATTGTTTGTACGAGATAAAATTCGTACGAAAACAGAGTACCCCCTAACTTTTAGTCATTGTAATAAATTTTGGTTCTTGCATTAACGCGTTGACATAAAAGTAGCTTTCACATTCTCATGTAACGTTTAGTCTTGATTATTTATACGAAAGCCTGTGGTTGGGAACGAAAGCTCACCAGTGTTTGGGGAATAGAGATTTTTCCCTGTCTTTCATTATGTGAAGGGTCCGTCCTTTGGTTTTACACCCTAAGTCAAACAAGTGCATTTGCCGCAGAATTTCCCCCCCTCACTCAGCCAGTGAGGCTTTAAAGGAAGACTATTATTTAAATTTGACTTTGATTAGGTTATTTAAATAATTTTTTCTTCTGACTTAGGTCTATATTATTTTATTTCGTTTTGGCGGAAGGGATAGCACAGTGTCTACAATACTCTGGTTGTCTTTCTATTCTTCTCTTCCTTTCTGTCAATTATGCCACTTTAACTTTTTAGCGGGTTGCAAAAAAGAGAAACAGTTATCGTAAAAGGGTTATGGTAGGCCTCATACTATCCCTTCCACCAGAACAAAAAAACGCCTCTAGGTGTCAGACTTTGAGACACAACGGGCGCTGCGTGGAAAAATTATCTGTTTGTTGCCATATCAACATTTTGAAAAATGTGTTTTTTGCTGGTTTACTCGATGTTTTCATTTGCGATTTTTTTAAATTCCCATGATCACAATTTGCATTTTACAAAAAATTTGGTCTATTGAGGAACCAAAAATTGGCATGCCTATATCAATGTTTCCTTTTTTTGCAAAAAAAAGTTAAGATAAGATACTTGATCCCCAAGTGATTGGATATATAAGATAAGATATTCGTGGAAAATGAGTTAAGAAGATAAGAATTAAAAAAAGATCCCGGTAAGATACAAGCTACTTTCAAAGTTACTTTTTCCGAAAGTATATTTTTAAAAAATAAAGTAAAAAATAAAGTAAAAATATAATTAAATTAAATCTCGCACCCTCGACGCCTACTGGTATAGACAACTCCTTTATTAAGGAGCATCTTGAATCGCGGAGCCATAAAATTATACACAACATTTATGTGATAGACGTAATAACAAACTAATGAATAATAGATAACCAAATTGCTTATCAAACAATAATACTTACATCGGGTCTCCGTGAAATATTTTCCTAATCGTTGCGTGAATCTGTAATAAAATGACGACTGTAAAAACTAAACACGTGTATATTCCAAATTGTGCTATTGCACCGCAAACTCAACTATCCTTGCTTTACATTGATTGACATTAAGACATTTCAAAAATTTCGTTGTTCTTTCATCATGAAAAGTTGAGGGAGATTTTCAGGTACCTCAAAACATAGCTTGGAAACTTGACCATGGTATAAGCAACTATTTTTTAACAAGCAATCCACCACTCAAGTGCACCAAATTCACGGACCCCGTTTTTTTTCTTATTCCGCTATGGGATGTAAAATTCAAAAAAAAAATACAGGCCTATCCATTTTTTTACTCCGGATTTGCCTGTTTTTTCAGAATTCTAAAATTCCCTGCCGTTCGGGAGATATTTCATGTTAAAGTTAGGGTTTTTTCAAATTTTTGAAATTTGGGGGGGTCTTTGGTATCGCATTTTGGGAAAAAGGCGTTTAAAAAAAATAATTGTACCAAAAGTTTGCTTGGCCATCCCTCAATGCAAATCCGAAAGGAAATCTTTTTCCGGATTTGATTGGCCGAGTTATTCGCAATCTAGTAGAGGGCTCATTTGGCCAGTTTCCCACCCAGCCTAGCAGCCATTTTTTTAACACCTCCCTCGCGCTCCTATACTAGCCAGGTTCGCTAGTATAGGAGGCCCCTCGCCTCTCAGGGTTTTGGAAAAATTGGGGTTTTTCGTTCGTTATCTATAAAATTACCAATCAATGTGCCCAGAAATTGATTTCATTTAAGCTTAATTTAATTCCCTATCCTTAAATACCTAATTAATCTAGATTAGGCAATTATTTATATGTTAAATTTCTTATTGAAATTCACAATTTTTTGAAATTTGCACCTTTCGCAACATTGCCTACTTCATTATACTAAACACGTTTGTCTTCTCTCTAGTGCAGAATTCATTATAAATAGAATTCGTCAATATTTATTAAATGTATCCATTTTTAACAAAGGTGTAAAAGTTGCTGCACTAGAGAGAAGACGTATTGATATTATTTCGGGTCAACAAGGATGGAGAACGTTGAATTCCGAAGGTAAAAGAAGTTCATCGTCGTTAAAGCTACAGCAAAAGAAATCGTTGGATGGAGGTGGGCGGAAAGGAAAAACTGGGGTAGAGGGAGGGGGGAAGAGGCAAACAAAGATAAAATTAAGAAACATGAATTTGCGTACCTGGTCGAGAGTCTTAAAAACTGTACTGATGGTTGAATCAGGTAATAGTGGTTCTGTCTTAATGCTTTTGCACTGTGTGTGTGTTGCGTGTAACAGTATTATAAGGTTCATGAAGGATCTGTTTTAACGATCCAATATTGCACGCTTTCTTCGAATACAACGAGAAGGATGTTGCTCTTATCGAGATGGAAGGTATAGTGAACACGAGATCACTTATGTATGGGAAAAAGGAACCACTTTTAACACGTTAATAAACCAACGACGTCTGGTTTTACTCTACTCGATTAAAATTCAACCAGTGCTTGAACAGTTGAGATGGACAAAAAAAGCCAGGAATATATTAGTGGCATCTATGACCTGTTATTCGTTGCAGTTCACCTGTTGTAGCTAGAAAGTTTCCACTTCAAAGTTGGATCTGAAAAAAGAATGGAATATCCGTGTTGGGGAAGCAGTGATCTATAAAGAAAATATCAAACGTCCAACGCTGATAGTAAAACTCTTATCTTTAGCTGAACTAAGTCTTTAACCTGAACTAGTCAACCTAGTACTAGTAATGCGGAAGGAATAAACAATGCTCATTGACAAAAAAGTAAAGACAAAGAGTATTTGAAAACTCTAATCGACATTGCAAACGAAGCAATTGTAGGTTTGATGGGAAAAAGAAGAGAGCTTTTATAACAATGGACGTGGAAGCAGAATTAAGAAAAAAAACTTGAAATAGCGAAATATCTAAAGAAACAAATCAGTGACCAAGAAAGATCTAGAAAATGTCGATCTCATCGAAAAAAGAATTAGGGCAATCTTGTAAGAAAATTCCTCTGGTAGATCTGCTTTGAAGCTGAAAGAAAACTTGGAACGCTGACCATTGTAGAACATCAGTCATTGCTACTTAAGTTCAACATAGATGTAGCCATGCATGCGTGGAAGTAGAGTTGATGCACATGACATAAACCTAACCTGTTAGCTACTAACAATACTACTAAGGGAATCTGAAGCAAAATAACTTCATTGTGGCTAATCCCCCCTCCTCCTGCATGCTATAAGCAAAGGCAGATGAGCGTAGGTGGTTGCTCGTTTGGGCTTAATTCTCACAAAGGCGAGGGTTTACTTTGAGTCGCAGCTGTTTGTATCTACGACTACTACCACGCTGTACCAACTCGATTGAAGGGAAGAGGCACATCAAAGCTGCATCTATCAAACTCATGATGGCTTAGAATGATTCCTATACAAAACGTGTTGATGGCCTATTGCTTCAGCAACCATACAAAAACTAGAATAACTTAGTGCTAAAAGTAAAATTGAGAAGCAGTATTCAAATATGCATAGATTACTTAATTAGTTCATATGAGTTCATGTATAAATAAAGCAATAAAGAAAAAGTTTTATTGTTGTATTTTTGCAAGAGGTCTTCTTTAATCAATTAATGTTGGAATTGATTGTATCTCGCGTTGTATTGTTTTGGAAAAGAGGACCTAAGGGGTAACTGGATTGGCTGCTCCCCCGTACGGAAGGTAAGCTTGGTTTTTTGCCATGTCTAAATCCTAGCATCATCAAGTTTCCCCGTCGCTAGCTTGCAGATTTCAGATTTTAAGCTAGGACTTTAGCTTGAGTTTTTTGTCGTGAATACATGAGAAACAAAAGAATCGACTTAGAGGCTTCTGTATTAGCAACAGGCATTCCACGCGTGTGGAGACAAAAATGGAATCAACTTAGGCAGTGGTGTTAATTCAACGTAAGGATTGTCATGAGATTAACATGACAAAATCTGTGTGAATCTCACTGACACGCAGCGGGTATGTATGCAACAAAATATAAACTCAGCACAGCAATAACGCTCTGTACACTGAGGGGAAAGACAGAGGACACACATACACACACGTGAGTTACAGACAAAATAATTACCAGTCGTTAAAGAGTAACACACAGAGGTTTTTCACAAAAAAAAAATTCCAATTTAGTGATTCTGAGACAGAAAGAACGAACGATGAGAGAACTAAAAACTGATACAGGTTGCTGAGAGAACCTTCTTGCAACGTGGTCGTCGCGTAACTGAGAACAAGAAAGGGGGAGAGCCTCCTACAACACAAGATGCAAGGACGGGGACTTCACATTTGCGCATTGCCGCGTGGTGCCATCTGGCGCAAAAAAGTTTAAGTGACTTCCGACATTCTTCCTCAAACATGACGAATTTTGAAAAAATGGAAGAACTGAATGAAACTGAATATTAGTTCAAAAAGATTTAGTACTTTAGGCAATGGGAACTGAGACAACATTGATTGTATTGCGCAGATCAGCGAACCGGGGATTGGCTAAAGGTTTCGTGAATGGGTCAGCAAGCTGTTGTTTGGATGGGATATGTCTCACATCTATTTCCTTCTCTTCTTGTGCCAAACGGATGAAATGATAACGCACATGGATGTGCTTGGTCAACTGATGGAACCTGGGATTCTTGGACAGATCAATTGAGGACATATTGTCGCACATTAGTGGAACTGGTTCAGTCCAGTCCGGCATTAATTCGTGTAAAAGGCGCTTCAGCCAAACACCTTCTCTTGCAGCTTCACATGCGGCAACATATTCCGCTTCCGTTGTGGATAGGGTAACGCATTTCTGGCGGCGGCTGCTCCATGCAATTGGACCTCCATTGAGTAGAAAGATATATCCGGAGGTGGATCGTCGTGTATCCATGTCGCCTGCGAAATCGGCGTCAGTGAAGCCTAAAAGAGAAGTTAATTCGGGACCAAAGCGGATGCCATGCTCAGGTGTTTTCTTTAAGTAGGCTAGGATTTTCTTCACGGCCGACCAATGACAATTCTGCGGGTTTTCGCAGAATTGGGACACTTGATTGACTGAGAAAGATATATCCGGCCTTGATGAGAGCATGAGGTACAGTAGTGATCCCACAGCTTCACGGAAGGGAATTTGAATCGATCCTTCATTCTTGTTTTCTCTAGTGAAGAATACTCCAGGTGTGGCAGGTAAATCAACTGGGTTGCATTGATCCATGTGAAAGCGTTGAAGGATTTTTTTGATGTAGTCAGGTTGGGAAATATAGAGAGTCTTTTCTTCTCGATTGCGCGTGATTGACAGGCCGACGAAGTGATTGGCATCTGATGATCGCATCTCAAAATGTTCCTTCAGATGGCTGATGATTTTTGTGATTACGTCACTGCTGTTGCTGCAAACGAGGCCGTCATCCACCCAGATGATGACTGCTGTAAATTCATTTCCTGAGATTCGAAGATAGAGGCATGGATCAGATTCGCTTGGTGTAAGTCCAAAAAGTTTTAGGAAATTATCAAAATGCTGGTTCCAGACGCATGATGCCTGTTTTAATCCGTACAGGCATTTGTGCAGACGAAACAATAGATTTTTACTTTCCACTGAGATGTAGCCTTCCGGTTGTTCCAGGTAGATCTCTTCGTTCAATTCGCCGTATAAAAACGCCGTTTTTATATCTAGTTGACACATTTCGAGGTTGAGGGCTGCTACGAAGGATAATACCGTTCTCATTGTGGTCTGCTTGGCGACTGGTGAAAAAGTCTCGTCGTAGTCGATCCCAGGTCGTTGGGAGTAGCCTTTCGCTACTAGTCTTGCTTTATAGCGAGGGGTGGCACCACGTACACCTGGTTTTACCTTCAAGATCCAGCGGGATTTGATTGCTGTTCGTTCAGGTGGCAGTGTTGATAGTGTCCAAGTCTTGTTATCTATGAGGGAGTTGTACTCATCTTCCACCGCGAGTTTCCAAAGGGCTGCATCTCGTGACTTCAGCGCATCGTTTAAGTTTTCCGGTTCGTCTGGTTCTGGGACATTGCTAGTCGACTGCATTGACTCCTCCCATCGATGCCTTGGCTCACGAACGCGAAGAGGATAAGGTGAAATGCGCTCACGATCAGGTCTGGAATTTGGAACCTCATCTGGGATTGATACAGAATCAGGAGGGATTTCTTGTTCATGATTCACAGCAACGGAGACGCTGTGACATTTTCTTCGATTTGTGCAATTTCTAGAGGAGCAGAGAGTTGGCATTTGATACTTTCTTCTGCTGGAATTACAGGAATTGATGGATTGAGTATCAGATGGTTGAAAGGATCTTCATTGAGCTGCGTGGGTGTCGGTGCAGGTGTGTAGAATATCTGCTCATCAAAAATCACGTCCCTGCTAGTCTTGATCTTTCTAGATATTGGGTCCCAGAAACGATAGGCCTTTTAGCTGTCGGAATATCCCACGAAGTAACATTTCAGACTTTTGGAGTCCAGTTTCCTTCTCTCCAATTTTGGAATGGGGATGTAGGCTGTGGAACCAAAGATACGCAGGTTAGAGACACCTGGCTTCGTACCGTACCAATTCTGGAAAGGAGTGTTCGGTGCTGCTTTGGAAGTCACACGATTCAGGACGTAGACTGCACAGGAGATGGCTTCACCCCAGAGTTCTAGAGGGAGATGTTTTGCATGAAGTAGACTTCTAGCAACTTCAACGATTGTTCTATTTGTCCTTTCGGACACTCCATTCTGCTCAGGTGTGTGTGGCGCGGATGTTTCATATCTCATTCCTTGTTCGGAGATCCATGCTCGGAATGAATGGCCCGTGTACTCTCCTCCGTTGTCTGTCCGTAACGTGTGGATCTTCTGTTTCGTCTCAGTGTGGAGGTGTTCTGCATAGTCTTTGAAGCAGTCAGCTACCTCGGATTTGTGTTTCAGGAAGTAGACCGTTCGGAATCCACTGTAGTCATCAGTGAACATGACGAAGAATTTCGCGCCACCAGGTGTCTCGACGTGCATGGGTCCACACACATCCGAGTGGGTCAGCTGTCCAATTTGTACCGCTCGCGTTCTTCCAGTCGGGAAAGGTGATCTTTCCATCTTGCCGGCCATGCATCCAGGGCAGGGTTGTGAAGGTATGGTAGAGTTCGCTGGAATAGTGAGGCCGTTGACGAGTTGTTGTGCTGCCATCTTTGCAATCTTCGTGCAACTGACATGGGCAAAACGTTGGTGCCAGATAGCAAGAGATGGCGTTGCAGGAGTCATGAAATAGGCCGTTTCGACTGGTTTTGTTGCCGTAATCGCCAATTGATAAACATTTCTTCCAATTATTTCTCCAACAATCACAGTTTTGTCATTTCTGTTGAATTTGACAAAAGACTTGATGAAGTGAACCGTGATTCTGACCTCCGTGACGGCCGCAATGGATAGAAGATTTGTTCCGATGTTTGGAACGTAAAGCACCATCGAGACGGAAACTGAATGCTCGGACCCATTGACTTTGGCTTTGAAGACGATTTGGCCATGACCTAAGACTTGAAGACGCGCGCCTCCTATTCCATTGACGAACCATGTGTTTGGTTTCACCGGTACGAAGTTTCTGAAGAGAGATCGCTGACCAGACATGTGTTGAGTGGCCCCGGAATCAGCATACCAGTCGTTAATGGAATGTGCAGTGAAACACGTGAATTCAGATAAAAAACTGTTGTCTTCGGGTGGAGTCTCCTTTTTCTTGTCGCTTGCAGCTGCTGCAGCATCCTTGGATTTGGCCTCAGCTTCGTCCCTTATTCTTCCACGGCAGTGGATCGCTTTATGAGGTCCCTTTCCACAGTAAGAGCAAAAGCTTGGATTGTAGGGATGTTGTCGAGATGACACATGTCTGCCTCTGTTATTTCCTCTACGGTTACCTCGGCCACCTCTTCCTCCATCTGTTCGACTGCTTCTTGCCCCATTGGGAGTGATGGTGGGGAAGTTGTGTGCAAAGAAAGCTGCGTCGTTGGTGTCTTGTTGTCCTCTTGTCCATCTCTTTGCCATGGTGCCTTCTTTTAGTAATCGAGATGTGAGGAGAGTAATGGTTTTTTCATGGGCTGGTACGCTGTCCCACGCGGTGGTAAAACTGCGATAGCCTGGTGGCAGCGTGCAAAGGATTTTTGTCATGATCTGAATCTCACTGACAGGCGCCTCCACGTCACTCAACATTGATGCCATAGTTTCCATCTCAGTAGTGTGCGTCATGATGTCATGTTCTGGCTGGTACTGATATTTAAAAAATTTGTACGTGCTGATTTTCCACGGCGTTGCGGAGATGTTGTGCTGAGAGGCGTGTCCACATCTCGTACGCCGTGCGACAATTGATGAGAGACCTCTGCTGTTGGCTTTCGATCGTGGCCACGAGGTAATTTCTGGCTAGGATATCTCTTCGCATCCAATCCATTCTTTCTTCCTCATGAGGGACCAGCACATCTTAAATCATTTCCTAAAATGGATTTGACGTGAAGGATTAAATCATATGTTGGTAAAACGTGCATGATAGAATAGTGTTACCTCAACAGGATAGGGTTCCTCCCCATTTGCTATGCCAACCAGGTTGTGTTGTTCAAGTAACAGCCATGTTCCGAATTTCCATAGTGAGAAATTGGTGCCATTGAACTTGGCTATGTGGCTCACTTCTCTGAGCGTTGAGTTCATTTTGTTTCAGCAAGTCAGGTACGCACTGGGCCCATAACCTGTCGTGAATACATGAGAAACAAAAGAATCGATTTCTGTTGAAGTGTTGAAGTGTTTGGACTTCCGACATTTTGTTGGGTAACGGAAGCAGCATAAAGTTAAACTTGCACAAGCTATGAAATCGCAGACTTGCCACTTAGCTTACGAGAACCAAGCTATTGAAACTACCATAAGCTAGAAATAATGGGGTTAAGAAAAAGTATATTATTAAAAAAATATTCAAAACAATAAGTAGTGTTATTATACCATTTTAATTTTAGTTTTTGAAAAGTAATTAAATCATGCTTAAGTTTAAAAATAAAAAAACACATTTAGCATAACTTACTCAATTACAATAAAATGTATAGCCTAACTTAGCCTTAAGTTTGATTTTATCTTTAGTTGTAAAAAACAGTAAAATTCTTTTACAAAGATTTGTTTTAAAGTGCGAAAATGTTAAATTATATGTATAGAATGGTCCAGTGAGATAAACATCCGACTGTGATGCGGAAGACCCGAGTTCGATCTCATCTAATGTCTATAATTTTTCGCTCTACCAAATGCTGGCGACGCGTGGGCCTGGGTAAGCATGCAATTTCCCAAAGCTAACACAAGAATTGAGTAAGCTTATTGTTTCGTACGGGCCACTCGTTGAGCTGGAATCTCGTTTTCTTCAGGAAAGACGAGAACATTCATATTTACAAGACGGTCATTTTCCACAATTATTGGCTGTTGGTCATCGATTTCCTCTTCCATTTCAATAACCGTTTGTGGATCAACACATAGCAGCTCTTGAGTATGATTTTCAACATTAGTTTTATATTTCCCCTCTTACATTGGCTGGACTTGATCATGAATCAATTCAGGATCCCTGTTATGATCTTGAACGTCAGTCGAACCTATTTTTTTAGTTAACAATATCGGATCAGTTAGTTCTTGAACCGGCTCTAGCAGACCGGTAAAAGACCCATCACTTATTTTACATGTTAGGTTTTTTTTGTAGAATAATTCGAATGGTGTTGCTAACTTTCATTCTTTTATGCTCCACGTTGCTTCTAGAAATAATAGTAATTTAACGAAGAAATTGTCGGCTTCTGATTTGCTTTTCACAAGGTAAACCTTAGTTCAACCACTGAAGTCATCTTTGAATAACATGAAACAGGTCTCCTCCTTATGGAGTTGAAATGTTGACAAAACCGACATCAAAGTGAATGATTTCACCGACTTCTTTGGCTCTCATACGGCCTTTAGGAGACCTACTTTGCGATTCTTGTCCAATATTTTCTGTCGCGAGGATTTTATTCTAAATTTCTCTCTTTTTTACTGCACATGAATACCTTATTTCCTGGCTGGTTGCATGGCCAGCAGTAGATTTGGTAAAAGGTAGTGCCTCGGTGAAAGCCTCTTCCACGAAACTGTTACTACTGCCGCTATACTCGGAGAATCCATCTCGATAACCTGAAGAGCTGTTTCAGTGTCCTATTTAGCCGGGACAGTCTCCTCTAACACTTTAAAAACTTCTGTTGGCTGAGTATGTCTTCTCATAATTACAATCAGCTGGGTTAAACGACTCAACTAGGTTAAACGACAACGTTATCTTAACTGGCCGATGCAACATGCCGCACTAGATGAGTGGGTCGAACAAATGTGCTGCCGGTCATTTGAAGCCTAGTATTAGCAATGGTTCACGTTGGTCAGTAAAAAAACGGATTTTAAGCCGTACATCGGGAAAGCTTAGACTGTTTTGAGAGGAGTGAACTTTTCCGTTCCCTTGTTCACGATACGGAGAAGTCACCAGGTGAATAGTTAGCCCTTTAAAATGTTATACTAAAGTTCACCAATCGTTTCCAAGCTTGCATGGAAACCGGAAACGACGAGTTGCCATGGGAATATTAGCATAAAGCCCTAAATTGCTATAGAGATTCAGTGTGGTCCACCGTTTTCATTGACGTGGGAAGCGACTCCCCTCTGATGAGACAGGGATTCACTAATTTTCTTGAAAATTGTTAGTGTTCTTCAGATCCTGTCGTATAGGGCGCTGGGATAGTTCCAGATCTACACCGATTCCGGCGAAATATTGAATCTCTCTTGCTCAACTCTCCTCACTGTTGCTAGCTCAACCCCTGGAACGATTGGACTAATAATTTACTAACAGACAGCTAGCATACTGATAAAAATAATTTGGTGTTTCCATATGCTACCCGATTACCCGACTCGATAATGACAATAACGAGTAATGGAAAGACTCTATTTTGTATTGCAAAAATTTTTCTACTTAGCCGGGGGGAAGGGGAGTCTACCGATAATACAGTCTACACTTTTTCCAGACATTTAATACCTAGGGCGAAAAAAAGGTGTCTGGACTGATATTACCCAACCCCTCTTATAATGATTTCGCTAGCATTGCTTAGCGAGCTATTCGGATACTGATCAGAATATGCGCGCATTTTTATTCTAGAACGTCTTTTGTGTTTCTATAGAAAAATGACAACCCTTTCTATATGTTTTTTAGTAAATTTGTATTTTGCTTTAATTTCTTCCAACACTCCCCTAAATTTAAACAAATATGACAAATGTAAAGTTTCGAAACCGTATTATGCCAGAGTGAGTCTTCTCAGTACTCTGAGACAACTCTTAGACACTTCGATTATGATATGTTACAATCATGCACTTTTATATGAAAGATTGAAGGTTAAGAAGGGAGGGGTTTACAATAACTTTTACTTCTGTGATTAACAGTTAACCTAAGGGTAGGTTGCATACGTGACAACCTTTTTGCTGGGTGTGGTTGCTGTTGCTGGGTGGGGTAGCTGCTGCCTATTACATTCTTTCCCCCCTTCGGAAGATAAAATTAATCCTCAAATTTTCCTCTCCGTCATCCGATTTTCTTCTTCTCTTGACTTCTTTCCGGCATGTGGCATTACCACAGTTATTTCTTGGCGATCTTTTTAGTCAGTCATTCGTTTTTCCTTTCTTCGTTCATTTTTTTAAATTGTTAGTTGTCTTCATTTTCCGCTTCCGTCAAGCACTTGCAAAGCTCTTCCCATATCATTCCATAACCCACGACATAATTGCACGTTGTGTGTTTTCCTGTGTCTTTGCGAGCTTGATCCGATTCCCAATTTTCTTCCATAATGGGGTAAATACTGCGTTGTTCTGGTGCGCTTTGTTGGCTTGGAGTAATTGTATGAGTCTTTCCATGGTAAGAGGTGTAGGATCCGTCATTCTAGTGAATGGTTGTCCCACTATTTCGTCTGGAATTTGAATGTTTGAACTTGCAGTCATTGATGTTAGTTCGTGTGCTTCTTCCATACTGATTCCGTACCTTCTTAATCTTTTACTTTGGCGTATTTTTTCCACGATTCTTGTGAAGCGGTCGCATAAGATGAATATGCGTAGGCATAGGATGAATACGATGAATCCGATAATAGATAAGATAAGAATTTTCAATGTGTCGAACCATGAAAACATGATACCTATCTAGTTATCCTGTTTTTCTGACACCACTAAGTCAGAAACTGATTTTGAATCTAATTCTTGCATTAGGCCCACTTAATAATTCGCAGGACTGCTCCATTTCCATTGTTTCATGGGCTGGATGGCTCTTCAAAGTGTAATCGAAGTCGTTCAAGTGTAACTCTTCGAACCCAGTGATAAGGTCCCAGTTTGGCATGTGTATATTTGCTTTTTGCTTTACCTAATCTCCATCTGTTGAATTATGTTCCCAGGGGTGATGGAATCCATTTAAATTCACCAAATGAGTTTTCCTAAAACCTTAACCTTCTCCCCTCAGAATAGGGATGAATAGACCATCCGTCTACTCCGATTGTGCAGTTTTTATCTTCATAGGTAAAGAATGGTTGAAATCCACATTTGGATTCTTTTGCGGAGATAAAAAATCCCTTTGTTTCGCTTTGTTGGAATAACATCGTTGGTCCGAAACTTTGCAGTCTTGTGCAAATGGGTAACCGAAGCGCTGAAGCAGCAACTATGCCATTACTTTGAGCCAGAATCACAGCTTGAGTTCTCTTTATCGCAACATGGTCTCCGTGGTGGACTCCGACCCTTCGGTGGGATCGCGTGCCAAGTTTTGCCCTATCTTACGAGTGTCGCCGCCGAACGGTCAGTGCCGCCGAACGGTTGGTGTCGCCGCCGAATGGTCGGTGTCGCCGCCGAAGGTTGGGGGAACAATCTGTCCTTTTTAAACAGACCATAGATTTTGGCCAACATGGAAGCGCACAAGAAGACGATGCTTATCCACAAGCTGCGCCGTCACTTTTGGCCCATAGGGTGCGACACTTATCGTCCAGACGACGCCTATCGTCTAGATGACCCTTATCGTCCTGACGACACTTATTATTATTAGATGTGGCCTCAGCTGACACAATGGACGCTTACAGCTGTAAAAAAAATCAAGTTAGGATAAAAATGGGGAGTGCTGATTCAGAAAAAAAGTACAAGGCTCGTCGCAAAAGAAGGAACGAGTTTGCAAGATTGAAGCGACTGAAAGAGCTTTTTTCCGGAACAGGCATCGTTAAATTGGGTGACTATAAAACTCGAGGAAACCCCAAAAGTGAAAAGGCAAATCAAGTGAAAAAGAAAGCTGTATTATTAACCTGAGATTTTGTAGAAAACAACACTGAAGTCATGGCTGCCTGTGCTCTTGACATCCATGATGAGAAAGCTGAAGAACCCCAAGAATTTTTGGATAGTATTGATACATTGTTTGTTGACGAGAACAGTCATGACTGCTGCAAGTGACCTAGACAACATAAATATCAACCTTGAAAGGAGAAAGCTGCTAAAAGATCAGGTGCAGACCATGGAATTGTTAAGTGAAGCAGTTAAAACAGCTGGAACTCAAATTCCTAACCATCAACATGGATGGACACGTAAGACTTGGAAGGAAAGATTGGCAGAGAGAACGAATGACTGGGAAAGTTCTCTAGAAGAATTTTACAAAGCAATCATAATTTCTAAAGCCTATGTGCAAAACATTTGCAGTCATTGCTCCGTGAACTTAAAATTCTACACTAAATTCAATACTTGTTGTGACATATATTGCTATGAGTGTGACCAGAAGCTACATTCAACTACTCCGTTCCATCAACGTTCTCTCTTCAGTGAAAACCACTCTCAAATACTTCTGCCAACTCACTTTGTAAACTGTGTTGGAAAAGTGTTTCATCAAGATATATATTATATATATGCATTACATTTTATGGACCTTACAATTTTTCCTTTGTTGTGTAATTTAGGTGTACCCGTGCCCGATGAAAATGATTGTGAAAGTGAAAGTGATGACAACGAGGAACCTTTAAGCGACGATGAGGCTGATTTCGGTGAAAACATTGATAATTGTGATGCAGAAGAGATTGATTATTCAACGGCGGACGATTCTATTGCATTGAATTAGGCAGTAATCTTCTATTGCCAAAAAATTTTTTGTTAATTATTGCCAAAAGTTTTCTCATTATTTCTATCGGAGTCTTCATTTTATTAAAATGTTCTATTTACGCGTGCGCAAAGTACGTGCCGAAAAGATTTTTTTATGTGTCCTCAATAATTTTACCACAGTGAATGAGTCCATAATAGAATTAGTCTAAATAAATCAAAGTAAAGAATCATAGTAGTCGAGTAGTGCATCGGATATACATTTGAATTTCGTCAAAAGTACTCTGTTTCCAAAATGTGCCGCTAGTTAGGGGTTGTTCATAAATTACGTAGAACGTTTTAGGGGGGGAGGGGCTCTGACAAAATACTACGGTTTGCGTCAGGGGGGAGGGGGGGTATTTCCTATTTTACTACGTAGTGTGCGGAAAAAAAATTTTTGAAAAAAAAGTAAAATTTGCTGCAGTAGCCTAGGGGAAATGGGGAGGAGCTTCCAGACAGGCCTAGACATGAAGGGGAAATCCCCATTGAATGGCAAACTGGTTGTTTCGTTTCGTCTCAGTTAGTCGTTGACCCCGACCTTGGTCAACAATGTCTCAGCCTAATATTTACCAACAATTATTTGAGGCATATTGTAAGGCTTATCCAGACAAGAAAAAAGAAACTTGCCAAAAAAATCTTAACAAAGAATGGGAGTCAATAAAATCAAGTTCAGAGAATAAACCGTTGTTGATAAAACCAAAAGCTGAAGAATATCTTAAAAAGCTTAATGCTATTGCTGCGAAAAAAAAAGGTGGATTAATGCAATTTTTCGCCCACTCATCAATATCTCATTTAAAAACAAAAACAACCATAGAAAGGCCCCAAGAACTAGAATTTCAACCTGATTCGGATCAGTTTTGTGAACCTTTATTGACGGACTCTGAAACAGAACAGAACATTTGTTCAAAAATTACGAGTTCTGCGAAAAGGCCTGCCCAAGAAGCAACTAAAAATGAAATTGATCTATTAAATGGGGATTTGGTTGGTCTTTATAATCGACAAAAAATGGACATGAAAAAAAAATGATTAGGTTGCCAATATTTAAATAATTTGCCGTGCCCTTCCTCTTGAAATATTTACCCTTCCTTTTGAAATATTGAAAAGATTTGGCCATGCCCTTCCCCTTCCAATATTTAAATAATTTACCATGCCCTTCCTCTTGAAACATTGAAACAATTTACTGTGCCCTTCCTTTTGAAACATTTATTCTGATACAAGATTGAAAATTATTAGGTTGTCCAAGACGCGTTTGAAAATGGGAAAACAAGTTTAGGAACTGTTTCGTTACTTCGTTGTGGATTTAGAAAGGCAGGTAAAGAAATATGATTTAGCAATTTTATTGTAGCAAGGGTACCGACCGATAACTCAAGGTGTTTGACCTGTCTTACAGTTTCTTGGATGCAGTGAAACTGTTTGAAAGAAAAATCACATTTTAAAATGTCTGGGGCAATGTACTTTTGCAGACATGAGGGAAAATCAGGTTGGCTTTTTATTTTACCTGTCTGTGGACCCAATATAACCCGACTTGTCTGATCCTGCAAAATAACGGTGAAAAAAAAACTAAGGTCAACTTTTTTCAACTGTAAACTAGGTCAGTTTCCAAGATTTTGGTTTTTACTTCCTCAATCCATCCAATCGGATTTTCGATTGCTATTTGTAAATGCGCTGGAAACTGGACTATATAAAGGATTGTGGTTTTTCTGAAAATAGCTCACACTTCACCTTTGCAAGTCTTCCAACAAACACTTCAATTCCATCTTCAAAATGAATGATTTCTTTTTTCTGAACAAAAAAGCTTGTGATTTCTCTTGGGTTATCTTAAATCTTTATTGACTGGCCCAATATAAAATATATCTGTATCATGCAGCTTCATTTAGTACGTGGACGGACCAAATATCACTTTTTACGTTGTTAATTTCGTTTCTTTTTTTAGATGTTCGTGATCTGCGCTGTGCTCGGTGTGTCTGCCTCCTGCTCAAACTCGTACACGTCGCAGTAAGTCAAATAATTCTCCATTTTTACTAGTAAATTTCACAATTTTAATAAATTTTTCTCTTTAAAAATGTTTTTAAGATCTTCCCCTGGCCAGGGATCGCAGGCTGATGAGAACAGCGCTGGTCACGGCGGAATGACCAGTGAAATGTCATCATTCCCCAGCCAAATTCAACAAACAATGACGAACAGCCAATTGTTATCAGCTGACCAGCCGGAAGCAAGTCCAGTCGTTGGACAACAGAGACCTGGAGCCATGTTTGCTCCTGCTGCTCCAACAACTACTCAATATCTGTGTTCTGGCATCACCATTAACCCAGTAGCATCAGTTCATCATGCCCCAGCATCGACCGATTCGTTTAACTCCGGCGAAGCTTCCGCTGATCAGTCTGCTCTTGTCCATTCCTGTTCTTCCGGGTCGGCCGGCCCCCATAGCAGTGACGGTTGTCCTCATCAACATACTGCCCAATCATCGCCAGCACAAGAACAGTATGCTGCGAATAATGGAGGCTATTAAGATGTTTATTTTGAGATCCCGACATTTACGTTTGTAGCCTCCCTTTTTTTTATCTTTGTACTTTTCTATACGATTACCATAATAAATTTATACCTTAAACATTTGCGTGTGGGTCTCCACGCCTTGCAACAAGCATTATAGTTATTAAGTGTAGACGTAAACTTTATACGCTGAAGAGGGGATGAAATAATTGAACACAACAAAATGGGTATGGTTTAAAAATTTAGTGTATAAACGGGAATTTCATTAACTCATGTCCGAAAAAAAAAATTAACCTTTTACAAGCCAAATGTTAAAAAATAAAAAATAAACACACAAAGAAAAAAAAGCTCAACCAACACTCAGGAAATTCCTTGCTATGCCCAACTCTGTAAAAAAAATCCCCATAAAGGCAACCCGTTCAGAGTAATGAGTTGACCACATATTTCAGTGGCCATCTCACCGCTCTTGATACTTAGCCAATACAGGTTAGCAAGGTCCCTTGTAAAAATAATCCCCCATAAAGGCAATCCGTTCAGAGTAGTGAGTTGACCACATATTTCAGTGGTCACCTCACCGCTCTTGATACTTAGCCAATACAGGTTAGCAAGGTCCCTGTTTGTTGTGTTGACTTTTAACTTCTCCCATTGTTGTGTTACCATCTGTTGTTGGACTTCGTGTTTCCACGAGCCGACTGGGATCTGACACCTGAAGCTTGATGGTATGGCTTCATCCCGTGTTTCCATCGACTAGGTCGTTCTCGATCAAAGCCCTGAGAGGGTCATTCTCCCAAGCGCTGAAAGACAGTCGGCTTGGCATGATCCAGCACGATGGGTGTTCTATCCACGCCTTTCTCTCCCAAACGGTCGAAGACAGAGGTCCGCTTCACAGACACTGGGTGTTCATCGAGTCTGTTATTCCGTACCTTCACCGTTCGTACCTTTGGGTCACTGGGAGTCGCTCCGATTTGTACCGAGAGCTCAACGGACAGAAGCTGTTGGGGTTGCTTCTGCTTGACTGTGACTTCAATGTTCGGTACTGGCTGAGACTGCTTGTTGACGTTCTTACGGTGGACGGAATCACAGCCAATCTCACCGCCTCCCGTGTTGGGTGGCAAGCGGGTTGGAGGAATTGCAATTACCGTCCGACAAACTCTTTTGCTCGAACCATGATCGGAGGACTCGTCGTTCTCGGAGGCAGACCTTTTGCGTGGTGGTTCAGCTTGGCGAGATTCTGGAATAAATGCAGACACCTTTTGATCCCTTTCACATGTTCCAGAATGGACGCTGCCCAGGCGAATGGTGGGTCTCGTTAAACACCTCCGCTTTGCTCTCCTCATCATCCTAACGGCTACAAATGCTGACTCTTCAGTTCGTTTGCGCTTAAGGCAGACAGGAACGAGCGAAAGTCACTCAAACAATAGACACAAGAAGTCCATTTTGAAAGTACTTGAAAAGGACAGTTCAAACTGAATATTTTTATTTCAAGTTTCGGATCGACTATATGGGGGGAGACCTGAGGGATCCTGATTGGAAAGTACGATTTCGCCACTTTTCCCATTATTTTAAAACAAATCTGATTTTGAAGACATATCCTATTACGAAATAATTGTAATTTAACTAATAAAGCATATAGTTCAATAATATTTATTCATTCTTACTAAGATTTGAAAGAATTAATAACAAATGAAAATGCCACAGTACTCTTAACAGCTGTTGAAACGACCGGTTAGAAAACAGAGGGCGTTACGCTCATTGCTTTCGTGCGAAACAAGACCCAGATAAAGAAAAAGAGAACAGTGATGACAATTTCAACTGTTTATTTCGTGGCAAGATAAAACATTTCAGTCTCAAAATATGCCTCTTCAAAAATACATCTGTTTTTATGGCCGATGGGTGTAGTACAATACAAGGTCATTGCAAATAATTAGATATAAAAAAACAATTTACTTACCATTCCTGCGGAGTCTTTATGGTTGTGCAATAAAGACAAAGATCCTTTCCTTCGAACTATACAGATAGCCAATCTTGGCACAGCAAACGAAACACAAGTTCTAACAAACAGCAAAGGGGCTGTTCATAAATTACGTAGTACGTTTTAGGGGGGAGGGGCTCTGACAAAATACTACGGTTTGCTTCAGGGGGGAAGGGGGTATTTCCTATTTTACTACGTAGTGTGCGGAAAAAAAAATGTTGAAAAAAAAAGTAAAATTTGCTGCAGTAGCCTGGGGGAAATGGGGAGGAGCTTCCAGACAGGCCTAGACATGAAGGGGAAATCCCCATTGAATGGCAAACTGGTTGTTTCGTTTCGTCTCAGTTAGTCGTTGACCCCGACCTTGGTCAACAATGTCTCAGTCTAATATTAACCATCAATTATTTGAGGCATATTGTAAGGCTTATCCAGACAAGAAAAAAGAAACTTGCCAAAAAGAACTTAACAAAGAATGGGAGTCAATAAAATCAAGTTCAGAGAATAAACCGTTGTTGATAAAACCAAAAGCTGAAGAATATCTTAAAAAGCTTAATGCTATTGCTGCGAAAAAAAAAGGTGGATTAATGCAATTTTTCGCCAACTCATCGATATCTCATTTAAAAACAAAAACAACCATAGAAAGGCCCCAAGAACTAGAATTTCAACCTGATTCGGATCAGTTTTGTAAACCTTTATTGCCGGACTCTGAAACAGAACAGAACATTTGTTCAAAAATTACGAGTTCTGCGAAAAGGCCTGCCCAAGAAGCAACTAAAAATGAAATTGATCTATTAAATGGGGATTTGGTTGGTCTTTATAATCGACAAAAAATGGACATGCTAACTATAGAAGAACAGGAAATTCTTAAGGCTAAGAAAAGAAAGCTGGATGAATGTAAGAAAAAACTTAAAAATTTACAAGATCGCCAACAAAATAAAAAAAAGTTCCGTGATAATCGTCGAGAAGCTCTTAATTCAGCTGTTGTTGCTGACCCTAATTTAAAATCAAAACTGAAGATCAAGGACTCTGGCAGTGCGGGTAGGCCTCGCCTCGAAGAAACACAGCCTTTGTTGTTGTCTGAAATTGTCCAAATCGCTAGGCATGGATCAGCGGCTCATGAAAAGCGACAAGATGAAATCTATCGTAGCATCTTAACCTTGGATGATTTAACTGAGCAACTTACTAAAGACGGATTTCACGTGAAAAGATCATCAGTGTACCTTCGATTACAGCCTAAAAGGAGTAGTAGCCACCAAGGAAAGCGCCATATTGACACGGTTCCAGTGAGACTTATTCGGGCTCAGAACGACTTTCATAAAAGTCATCCAGATCAGAGACTGTGTCAAGCAACTATACGTACCATGGATGAACTTGCATCTCTTTTGGGACCGTCAGAAGTGTGCTACATCTCTCAAGACGACAAAGCAA
The DNA here is from genome assembly GCF_020631705.1 of Daphnia magna. NCBI lineage: Eukaryota > Metazoa > Arthropoda > Branchiopoda > Diplostraca > Daphniidae > Daphnia > Daphnia magna. The sequence goes on along the minus strand of NC_059186.1, from coordinate 6,647,778 downwards.
GGTATTTATAATTTCAAATAATTTCTGGCCTTTTATTAGAACTATTTTTCTATTGTCACTGTCTTTTTATTTACTGCGGTTATAAAATTAACGTGGAATTATTGGTTATTTTCAAAAGAGTGGCTCTAGGGATAACGGCAGCAAATGTACAGGCCCCTATGCTTATGTACATGCAGTATCGGGTAAAACTTCCGGACCATGATTGGGTTGTCGCTTCTGGGCACAAGCTCATCCCATCTGTATATGCAGGCATAGCTGTTGACAGAAATGGCCTAGGAATGCCCGGTGCTGTCGGATATTCAGGTCCAACTTATGTCGCCATTCGCTCCGGCAAACATTGTTCTTCAACTGCTTTAAGTCATTGTATGGACTTTGGACGATTACTGAACCTCCCTGAATTCAACTCTATAACAAAAAGTTCAGATGAGAGAGTGAAGCCGATTGTTATGTTCTCAGGTATAAAATCAAATTGATGAATGAAATTTAATTTCTAACACTTTTTGTATAACTATTTTCTTTCTACTAGTTGATGGGGGTCCTGACGAAAATCCTCGTTACAACAAAGTAATTAAAGTTGCAATACATTACTTTCTGTCACACGATCTTGATGCGATTTTCATCTTTACCAATGCACCAGGTAATATCAACTTTATAACAATCCTATTGGATGAGATTTTTTACACACCCATATACAAAACGCCTTTTCATTATATTTTCACATAAAAAGGCAGGAGTGCCCATAATCGAGCAGAGCGAAGGATGGCCCCTTTAAGTCACCCACTATCTGGGTTAATTCTTCCTCATAATTACTACGGAACCACCTTGACGCAGCTGGTAAGACCATCGATGTGGACCTTGAAAAACAGAACTTTGAAAAAGCTGGGACTACTCTGGCAGAGGTATGGAGCGAACTAGTATTTGATGGATATCCTTGTGTTGCTGAATATGTGGATCCGAATTATTATGAATTCAGTCAAGATCGGCTCAATGTGAAAGATCAGTATTGGTTTTCGGAGCATGTTCGCACGAGCCAGTACTTTACACAAATTGTTAAGTGTAAAAATCTAATGTGTTGTATTAACGAGCCGAGAAGCTCATACTTGGCCGTTGTTCCTACGCGGTTTATTCCTCCTCCGATTCCATTGATCCAAACTGACAAAGGGTTAAAAGCTTCTGATTGAAGTTGCTTTGAAAGTCACGTCTTTCCTTCTTTATTTTTATCGCTCCATCTTTCACGCGACTTATTGCCTAATTCAACTAAAGAATTCCTTACGCTCCCTTATGATTTTTACACACCCTCAGTTCAGTCGCAGTTATTGGATCGAATTTTCCAAAAATGTTCGCTTTATTTTGCATCGAAAGTTATGCTGAAGAGTCACATGATTGTACACAAAAAGAAGACTCAAAGCGCAAGTGCAGTTGTTGAGAAAGAGTTCATCGTCACAAGAACTAGACCTGTTCGCATCGCAGCGATGCGACAGAGAGAAATGATGGCTATCATTGTATCAGATGACAATAATGGCTTAGAAGCAGAGGACGCAGAATGGATTGAAAAAGACGAATTGGATATTTCTGGAATCCCACCATTTGTCGAAAAGCCCTCGATCTTATCGTGCCCAGTTGTGACGCTTGAAGAGTATTTTGATAATCCATGGGAGAACGATGAGTGAATTAAAAAATAAGTCATATCCTGCCTATTAAATTGTTTATAACGCAGTTACACCCAGAATCAATCAATATTTGTGAGCAAATTGTTGTTTCATGTAAAAGTTAAACGGTTGCTAAAATACAGTTTTTTAAACCCTTTATTTGCCTACTTTTTAAGATATAGTTTTTAGGGGGGGGGGGTCTTGCCGTTTACTACGTAATTAGGGGGGAGGGAGTTTCCGATTCTACTCAGCTTACCACAATAGGGGGGAGGGGGTCCAAAAACAGTAAAAAAGCTACTACGTAATTTATGAACAGCCCCTTAGAGCTAGTAATGCCTTCTGATAGGGGTATATTTTTTTCTAGAAATTAGGCAATAAAAACTTGATTAAAAATGAATTCGATAGCACCATTAGATGCACGACAAAATGAGCTTTCAGAAATGCACCAAGTTTGTAAGAAAATGTTGTTCTTAATGGTCGAACGAGAGGTTGTAAGAATCTGGTTTTGGGCGTCCCCCCCCCCCCAAAAAAGCGCAAAATTTCATAATTAGTTTTTGAATAAACCAATAAACAAAACATTATAAATTTTACGGAAATGAATAGAACTCGTCGAGATCTATCGAATTCCATGAAATTTGTAGTGAAAAAGTGATAACCAAAAAAGTTTGAAAAACGTTTCTTCGATTTCGTTTCCTCAGTAACATCCACAGTACTGCGTTGAGCCGCAAAACGGAATCGTAGAAATTTTTTTCAACTTTTTCAAACTTTTTTGTTTATCACTTTCAATACAAAAAACTCAGAAGTAACGCTTTACTTTTGAAAATTATCATACCCATTTTCATTGTTGCTGTTGGTGTTTCCAGTATCTTCAAGTTCAACAAGATTATCTAAATCACGAATTTCAGGATCCTTGTGTTGGGTTGCATTATTGAAGCATTCATCAAGATCTACAGCCTCATTCATCCTACGCTTGACTAAAGTGAACAATAATGTATAACGCAGCAAAGTTATTAACAAATTGTAGACATGCTTAAGCTTACCTTCAACAAGTGAAAATATTGTGCTCCAGTATTGCTTGAAGTTGTTCAATTCCCTAGACTTGGTTTTCATTACCTCCGTTATCTCCCCAAATGAAAAACATCCACAACTTCCAACCGTGGCATTAGGGAAATATACAAACATCTGTATTTGAGCACTAACATCTCTTTCTAGCTGAGTTGCCTAAAAGTACACAAAAAAATAGAATCAATCTAAAAAAAATTAAGATCTTTGCAATATTACGATGAATTTTAGTCGATCAATTCTTGATTTGTTAGTGGATGCAAGGGATGATGGTTTGTCTCTTATGTATTTATTGGCTGTCGATCGGCTATCTTTTCTTTCAACTATCTTTTTCTTTCCTATCTTCCTACAATTATGGTTTTCCATATTAACTACCTTCTACTTTCGACTTTCTTTCTATATTCCTATATCCTTCTTTTCTCTCTCTGCTTTGCTTTTTTCTCTTCATATTTTAGGGCTCTCCGTAACTCTTTTTCAGTCTCTGAATGTTCCATTTTTTTAACTTTCAGGCACTAACAAATAATCAAATCACTAAGAAATAAGACCCATGAAACACCAAGCACATTTGTTTTTACATATCCTTATTTCACTCCACTGACCGTTCGGCGGCGACACTCGTAAGATAGGGCAAAACTTGGCACGCTATCCCACCGAAGGGTCGGAGTCCACCATGGAGACCATGTTGCTTTATCGACGAAAGTTGGCAATATACATCATGGATTTCTTTAGCAAAATTGTTTTCGTGTTCCGTTTCTATACTTATTTTACATTGTTCATGCATAGTTGAAATTTCGAATTTGATTTTGTTTTTGAATTCATGTAGATTTTCGGGTAGGCCGCTTTTTGATGTTTCTCTTTTTATTGGTAGCTCCGATATCTGTTCTAGTGTTAAAGAGGCTGCTTCAGGTATTTTTTGCTGTGCTGTTTGTTCAGTGTCATCAATGATTTCCCTTACTGCGTCATCTGTGGTGATGTGATTTTTCGTGGCCGGAGGATCTTTAGTTGTTATTTTTACAGTTGTTGTATTCTGTGTTGTTGATTGGCTTGTTGATTCAGTTGTTGTTGTCGCCTTAGTTGTCGTTGGTGATTTTGTAGTGGGCGTTGTTTTAGTTGTCGTCGAGGGCACTGTAGGCTTAGTATTGGTAGTCGTAGGCTAAGTAGTTGTAGACTTAGTTGTTGGAATCGTAGCCTTAGTTGTTGTTGTAGGCCTAGTGGTTGAAGTGTGCTTTTTACGGATTTTTTATGGCCGTTGTTGCTATTGTTGTTTTAATTGTTGTTGTGCTTAATTTTGCAGTTTTCTTTTTTGTCGTTGTGGTGCTTGAAGTAGACGAAATGGATTTTTGTATGGTGGGCCTAGTCAAGATTTCATTGTTTTATTTCCTTTCTCTTTTGAGAAGAGGTGGTATAGGTGGGAGTTATTTTTCGTCCAATGATTGTTGAGTGTGAAGTAGTGTTGTCGCAGTTAACGAAACGAATAACGAAAAATCATCGTTAACGATCTTTTTTTAACAACAAAAACGAAAACGAAAAATTCGTTAGTATTGTACAAAATTTCGTTTTCATTTTTTTTTTCATGGAATCAATCCAATGAATTTCTAATTTCTTTATAAAACAAAAAAAGATTTCAAAGACAAAAAATTAAATGGCAAAAATTTATAATTACCAGAGTGATCGCTCAGCGATCACGAAAGGTAATTGTAATTGTACTAGGAATAAATGAGAGAGACCCTAAGGGTGTAGACTTATTTATTCAGCATTTTTAAAGGTTTGAAGGCCACTAGCCTTCATCGGCCGCGGCACGCCCTCTTTACCCTCAGACTTATTCAGATCGTGAGTGGCTGCGTGACAACATTTCAACAAAAAATTCAATTACCGACAAATATTTGAAATAGAGTGTTCAAGCTGAAGAATGTTTCCAGGCATAAAAAACTGGCTACCATCAGAAAAAGCCGATTGCGTGTTTGAGGAACATCAAATGAAAGAGGTATTTGCAAAGAGAAGAGAAGGGAAACAAACAAATTGAGTCCAGCATATAGTTAGGTGACGAAGTGGTCTCTCAAACCGGTCAATCGTAGGCTTCTCCTGTCCGGCCTCTTTTAGATCGTCTGTCTGGCTGGATCCTATGAGCAAGGTGGGCAACAAGGGGTGCAACATTAGGCAAAAATAACCCACGAAAAAATGAGAGGGAGGGTTGAGGGTTGGGAATAGAGACCCTTAGGGTCTCTCTCATTTATTCCTAGTACAATTACAATTACCTTTCGTGATCGCTGAGCCATCACTCTGGTAATTATAAATTGTACAGCGGAAAGCATTCCGCTCGACCCTAAGGGTGACTTAAAAGCTTAAGCATCGGTCAAGTCCGATGCCGCCAATGTTGCCGCTGTCGCGCAACCCCTTTTAATAATTTTATTATAAGAGGGTGTTGCCCTACTGGAATTCCGTCTAGCGATTGGAGGGTAACGGAGAGCATCGAGCGGTGTAGATTGATGGAGCTACACGATTTACCGGTAGCGTGAAGGTTGGCTAAAAAGTCAGAAACGGAACTTAAATCATTAGAAAGGGGATTTCTGTTCCGCCCCAAGCACCAATGACACCAGCTTTTTCAAGCCAACTCGTATGCGATATTGGTGTTATCGCGGCATCCAGCCAAGAATATCTCGACAACCAGCTGCGAAAATCCTTGCAGACTATATGACTGCCGGAGAGCTTGCAGGCGGCCAGATTGAGCGCTCCGGATTGAAGCAGTGGATGTGGATTGCCTTGGGCTGACACGAGAATCGCTGACGACGGGGTCGGAAGACGTGGAATGTCGCATGCGTGCTCCAATAGCACTGGAAACCATGGTTGGCCTGTCCAGATTGGGCAGATCAGTACAATCGACGCCTTCTCTCGTCTCATTTTCTCAATACACCTGAATATGAAGGAAAAGGGAGGGAAGACATAGCCTTTTTTATCGGACCAGCTGACGGAGAACGCATTAGTGGTGAAGGCCCGGGGCTGTGGTCGCCACAAAATAAACTTAGATACCTGAGCGTTCCATGATGATGCGAACAAGTCAATGTCTATATCCCAGAGCTTAGCAATTTGACGAAATATGTTCACATCCAGCTGCCAATCGCTGACATCCGCCTGCGCCCTAGACTCCCTATCTGCGACTGTATTAAATTCACCGGCCAGATGAATGGCCTCGAGTGATATACAGCGCCTAGTGATATGATCTCCCTTCCTGACTAGATAACGGACCGTAACGAGGCTCTCCATTTTGAAGTGTTGGTATCTGATGAAGCGTTATAAAGGTTTTAGTTAACAATGGGTCTGAACTGCCCCTCTTGCTTCTTTTTAACGCAAAAGAAGGAGCAGAAGAAGCCAATCGACCCGTCAGAAACTTCTGAAATTGCGCGTTTGGCCAACAAATCTCGCACCTCCGCGTCACAAACGTCTGACATTTCTTTTGACATGGTGATTTGAGGAGGGAAGGAGTTTTGGGTCGGTTCGGACAAAAAATCGATAAGGAGTCCTTCACGAACGGTTTTTAGAACCCAGCGATCTCTAGTAATAAGCGGCCAACGAGCTGCGAAAACTTTCAGCCTCGAGGCTACGATCGGCGCTTCACCTCCTTTAATAACAACGGAAACCAAAAACGTTTCCCGTTGGCGGCCAAGTTTAGGGTAGGGTCTAAGGGCCGTTTTACAATAAGGGGTCAAAGGTCTAGAATTTAAAAAGACATACCTTCGACCTCCCTGAGACCAAGCGCTTGGGCGATGGCCACGAATTTGATCGTTTCTCCTACCCCACGCACCCCTTCCGCCTCGTGAATTTCAGTCAGTCTCGTATCTGGGCGGCTGTAACGCGACGTGAGGCTGATCGGTACGGATACGCCTAGCGTTCGAACGTCTTGGGGCGCAAGCCGCGGTCGCTGCCGTGGCAACTCTCGCTGCCTGAGCCAGATGTTGTCTTGACTGGCGTCTGTCAGCATAGCTTGTAGATACTTTTCGGTAAAGAGAAAGGAGCGAGCTTCTTTCCCTCCTTCAAACGCGTCAGGATCGCGCAACGAATATTCTGCTCCAGGCTCGGCGAGAGACATTACGGCACTCCGACGTTCTTTGGTGATGTAAAAATATGCTGGCCCCCACTGTTGAAGAGCGGCTTGCATCGGCCTCTTTAACGATTCACTATCTGGTAGGGAACTCAATCGGGCGTAAAGATCGACAAGAGGTGGAGAAATATCCATGATCCTCAATTGTGTTTTAGCGAATGATTCTTCCAATGCATTAATTGCTTTAAGAGTGCCTTTGTCTGGTAACAGAAGGGCACGTCGAGAGATCCAACCGTCCAATTTGGGAGGCCTCAAATAAAACTCGGCATCCACGTACTCGAGGGCAAATTCTTTAGAGATTGACTTAGAGGATTTGGTCGAGATTCCTTTGGTTATTAGCAGCGAGATCTCGTCCGAGATTTCCCTTGACACCGAAAGCGGCGTGCACCCGAACTACATGATCTCAAATCTGAAGAACTGGGGAGCCACGGGCGACTTTCTTCTATTTGATCGGTTTCTAAGCTTTCCGCAATCGGGGTTTGACTGACTGGGTCAACAAAAACTCTTTCTGCGCGAGTCGGGAAATTGTTGCTGCTTGACGGAGGGGCATTTCTCAAATTTTCATCGTCTGATAGGCCCATACTAGCACCAGGGAGACGCCTTCCTTCACTGTCCCAGCTAAAACCAACCGCATCGAAGCGATGACCTGTTTCCGTGTCATAGAAAAAATCGTCTTCCCGAAAACGGTAGCTGAATCCTTCGTCATCATAGCACAAACCGTCCCCAATAAAAAAGTAAAAGCCATTCTCAGCACATCGGTAGCCATTTGCACCTTCGCGCCTGCTGTATTCCCACTCGTTTTCGCATGGCCGATTGTCAAGTCTGTCTGAAAAATAACTATTACGGTCCTTCGACGTCCGACACAAAACCAAATCTTTCTCGGCCGAAGACTCATCTGCAACTCTGCTGGGGGAAAGGGGATAAAAGGATAAATTGATAAATTGGGTTTTCAAATTGAAATTCATTGGGTTAAATTTAAATGAAATAATTTGAAAATGATGTGTATTGTAGAACCAGCGTAGTTCTGTTTTTTTGCATCTTTTCCCGTAGTTTTATTACAAATAGTTCACTAATAATAGGTCGCGAAAGTAGCCACATTTCCAAAAGGCCCTCTCGCGTGTTCCGATACTTAGGGCTCGGATTAAAAACACCCCTTCCCACGATAAAAAAAATCTAAAAAAAAAATAACCTAATAGCTGACCCCTATAACTCCCTACAAAAAAAATTGCCCGCTTTCCGACGAATGCGCTGTATTTAGGAGCGCCGAGAAAATCGCCTTTTCCCATAAGGTTCTCTCGCGCGTTCCGATACTTTAGGTAGGCACTGTAGAAGACATTGACGATATCGGAATCGCTAGTAGGGCAAGTAGGCCAAGTAAAAACACCAAGCATCAGATTCACAAATATTTTTTGTTCAAACATAAATGTGAAACTAGCAATTGTCTTGCCAAAGGGTGTGTAACAAAGTTGATGGGAAAAAATCCCACTAATTTGGTGGCACATTTAAAGGCAAAGCATAAAAAAGAGCATGAAGAATACTTATTACTCAAACAAGCATATAATGAAGAAGGTGGTGGTAAAAAGAAGAAACTAAAATGCAGTGTGCCATCGAAAGCCAGCATCAAGATAAACAGTTCCTTCCAACAACCGTCTCTGAAGAAAGTAAGTATATTTGAAGCTTTTCATTTGTTTGTTATAACTTGAAAGTAACTCATTCCCAGTATTTAACTTTTTTATAGTTTGTAAATTTAAAGAAAAAAATATTTGCCAAAAATCCAAAGCAGATCCAACAGCGAAAACTTTTAGCATTCTATTGGCATCTACTTCAGGGCCTAGCTCCATTGTTGATAATGCTGATTTTCAAGCATTCATTGACAGCCTGAATCCTCGTTTTCATATTCCTCGACGCACAGGAATGACTACCGACATTTTTTAGGGAGTTCTAGATTCCTTACAAAAACGTAGGAAAGATGATCTCGGAAACAATGAGAATGGTATGAACGATTCTATCACCAGTAACGAGAATTCAGACCCAATACACCTCAGGCCTCAGGTGATACTGATACGCTTGGAAGAACTCTTGCGGTTACTGGATTCAAGCATTTATATGCAAAATATTCATCAGAGAACGTCTACGTCCTTCCGATCAGTCTCCCGTGGTTACAGAAGAAAGTTTAAGAAATGCAGAAATTGAAAAACAGTTTACAGACTATTTGGGAATGCCAACACAGCAAATACTCGATGAAAAAGGCAATGCAATTAAAATTGATCCAATTGTTTTCTGGCAGGACCATACAGCACGTTTTCCTGATATCATTAACCTGGCTCTTACCATGGTGGCTATTCCAGCCTCTTCCGCAGCAGCAGAAAGACTTTTTTCAGTTAGTGGGTGGCATTACATTGGCCGCAAGGATCGTTTAGACAAAGCAAACCTGGCTGCAAAAACGTTCATTTCGTGTAACAAGGATTTATTGAGGGAAAGCCTTTTCCAGTAATTTTTTTCTCGTGTCGTTTCATTGAACGGTTGTTGTCAATACAGACAATTAAGTCTAAAGAAAAATTTAATTTACTTTCATGAATAACGAAAACATAAACGAAAACGGTCGTTTTCGTTTTACAGAAAAAAACAAAACGAAAACAAAAACGAAAAAAAAACAAACAAAAGAAACAAAAACGAAACGAAAACGAATTGAAAATTCACTAACGCGGCAACACTAGTGTGAAGCGCTATAATGGCTGCTGCTGAAAGCGTCCTTATTTAGTGTGGATTTCGATCTTTGAAACTGGAATGTCGTTTCTACTGGAGCCATGGCAATGGCCTAAACACGGATGTCCTACTTTCAGTGTGAGACACTTTCTGTCTGACGCCGTTGAATGTAGGCCAGTTCTGTCTGTTGCCATGGGCTGTCCTGTGTGTTAAAAAGTGCCCCAAATTCAACTGGTGGTAGCGCATTCCTGTAGAATAAGCATGGTTGTGTTTGCTTTGATGCAAGCGTTAGTGTTGAACGGTCTTATGGTGAAATCAGATGCATACCCGAAGGTTTGACCTTTATCGGTTACTTTGCTGCAGTTTTCTACGGATACCTGTAATTGCACTAGGGAATCGTTGCTTGTGATGAATGTTTTCAGCTCTTCTTGACACTTTGTCCCATCTGCGTCACAATCTACCACAGTTAGTTTTTGGTTAATTCCGTGATGTGTGACACATTTTTCATTTAGATATTGTCCATTTTTCAATAACCCTCAGGCGATCATGTCCCAGATGATATTTCCTTGCCATGATTTGTTTTCAGGATACCTCCAAATATGGATGAGTTGATTGTGGTTGTAACCGTTTTTCGTTGTTCTAATCGAACTTCTTGTATCTCTTCCAGTATTGCGCTAGCGAAATTTTCTACTATATCCAGGTTAGTGTTAATTGTTTGAAAAATCCATTGCTGATATTTCTTCGTGTTTTATGCTGCAGCCCATTGTTCCAATTTTAAATTTAAGGGAAGCAAAGAAGGAAGCGTAATATCTGCATCTGTGAGGAAAAACGTAATGGTTTAGTAATTTGGTTCTTTTTAACGCCTTCGTATGTTGTATCGGTTGTTCATTATAGGATCGTTTAGGATTTTGTTACGGTAAAGGTTGGGTATTGTGTTGTTTGTTTCTTCTTTTGTTGCCATTTCGTTTCTGCATGGTTTCATGTTCATCTTCCCTGGATGTATCGGCTGCTGTTTCGTCGATCTGCCTGGTCGGCGTTGATGAATTGTTGGTCGTCGTTGGGCTTCAACATTCTCCGGTAGGTTTTGTAGTATTTCTTCTTTTTCAGTTGTTTCGTGTTTTCTTGGGATGTCAAGTTTGAGATGGTTGGCGTGTACCACAGATTTCAGTTTTTTGTTTACAGTGTGCTGGATTTCGTAATTGATATCCGAGAAGGTTCGAGAAATTTGAAATGGTCCGTTCCATCTATTTATAAATTTGCCTGCTGTTGTTGGCACCTTCAGTAAAACGTAGTCACATGTGTTGTATTTAGTTATTTTCGTAGTTACGTTGTAATATATTTTCTGTCTGGTTTGGGATTTGAGGAGATGTTGTATTGACAGTTTTTGAGCTTTTTCCAACTGCTGTGAATACATCATACTGGTATCCTCATAGGTCTCGTATCTTATGTTAATCTTGATACCGTTGAGCTTTATTGGTTCTCGTCCTAAAAATAGAAAGAATGGTGTTTATTAAGTTGAGGCTTGTTTTGCTGTGTTGTAGGCAAAAGTAACGATTGGAAGGTATTTGTCCAAATCAGCAGGCTGGTTTGAGACATAATAAACTAGCATGTCACAGATAGTTCTATTGAACCTATCAACCATTCCATCAGTTTGTGGATGATAGGCCATAGTCCTTATTTGTTTGATATTGAACAGTTTACACACCTCTTGTATGAGGCTGGATAGAAAGTTCGTAAATTGATCTGTTAAAACTACTTCCGGAGATCCATATTTAGTACAAATATTAACTAAAACTTTTGCTATTGTTTGGCCAGTTTGATTTCTCATTGGACCCGTAAAAACAAACTGACTGGCATAATTTGAAAGGAAAAATATATGCTTGTATCCCTTAGCGCTTTTTTTAACTGTGCCCACTATATCCATAGCAATTCTTTCCCATACTCCTTCAACTAAAGGCAAAGGGTGCAATGGCGCTTTACTTCCACCTACCGCTTTTCTTTTATTACACACCAAACAATTTTTAACGTATTCTATTACGGTGGCACGCATACGTGGCCATGTATACTGCCTTTGAAGTCTAGCTAACGTTTTTCCTAACCCTAAATGTCCTGCCAATATCTGATCGTGATTTTCACAACACGGGTTGAGGTGAGCATGCTCAGCCTGTGTGAGCGATCGGCGATGCTCACCCCAGTAGCGCATTATTTTCCCCGAATATCCAGCGCCCCTAGCGCTCTAGCCGAAAAGCTTGAGTATTAACATCAATATCCACCTTCCTGTGAAATGAGTTTCCGTGGGCGTCCAAAAAGTTCGTTGTTATCTAGTAAAGAATTGGAACAGCAGAGAGCTGATAGGTCTAAATGCTCAGGAAAAAACCAGAAAAGAAAAGGCAGAAAAGAGGAAAAAGAATAACAAGGGCTATGGATGTCAAGAACGAAAAACATACACTCGTAAGGAAAGTGCAACAATTCTAGCCAAGCCATCGTCTAGTAGATGTAAAACGTCAAATTTTGGTGTTCGCTTTCCAGTTGAAGGTTCACGACCATCAGTAATTCTTCATAATGAAGAAGCACAGTGGAATGTGGTAAGTAAATTGTGTTATTTTAATTGCAAAAAATAATAGAAATAAATATTTTGTTCCAGAATCTGTGGATTACCAAACTGAAGTTCCAAAAAAATTTTCCCGTAGAATTTACAAAGGAATTTATAGGTATAAGTAAATTGTATCAATTAGTATACATATAAATTTTTCTTATTTAATATAAGTTTAATACAGATAATCAGGTAGAGTGCATCAATTTCCTAAAATTTACAGAAAAAGAATTCCCTGATGAACGTGGAAAATCAAAAACCAAAGAAAAGAAAATTGTTGAGGATGACATTGAAAGTGGTTGGGATGTCACTATGGTAGAAACAGCTTATAAAGCTGTTGTCGAAGTTTATGGCTGTAAGTGGAGCGACTGCCATGTTTGTTTTTGCGAGGCAACAGTCATTATGAAATGCAGTGACTGTCGACTGGCTCTTTTCTCTAAATGTGATGAGAGGAATCATGCAGTTAATCCTTTTTGCCATCGCTCTCTGCACTGAAAAGACTTACAAATGGACCAAGTCATAGCCTTTGCTGCCTACAGAATTTTTAAACTGCTTGGATGGAACTATTGAAACGAAGGGTTGTGCATACACCCTTAGATAGTTTTTTATTATTCTTTTTAACCTCTTTGTTTCATGCAGCCGTTTTTGTACCACTGTTTCCAGCACACCCCTGCCCTGAATGCTCTAAGATTGGAGTTCTTGGTATGGTAGTGGTTACGTCAAATAGTAAATCTCACTGGTGTTCAGTGGTGACTAAAGATGGTAATCAAAATTTATTTTTTAAATATTTATCAATAACATTGATTTGTCTATTCATATGAGTGTTTGAACTGAATGACCCAGTTTACAAGTGCAATCAACGCACAACCTGCAAATATAATCGTGGCGTACGATTAGAGGACTTTATGTCTTCCGGTTATTTTCCTGGAGATCCCAATAAACACAAGGTTTATGTTCTTTACTAAATTACTACAAATGTGGCATCATGTTAGCCTTTTAACTCCTGGAACATCGTTAACCCATTTTTCCACTGCATTATCTAATACTTCTCAAGATGCAGGATTTGTAAGTGGACAAATTTATTTTTCTTACTTTTTTACGTAAACTTGTTATTTGAATTAATTCAACTCATACAATTAAAAACAACTAGAGTACTGTAAAGCATCCTCCCTCTCGGGTGAATGACTTTACGGATTAAGACAAATGTATATTAACATGGAACTCGGAGGCGTTTACCCACAATGACGACGGTGTATTGCTAGACTAGGCCATAAAATATAAGGGCGACTACACGCGTAAGAGAAAACACTAAGGCAAGTTAGGTGTCGAACTAGTGTTGTTGAAGGCAACTGGACGTCTAGCGAGCTGCTAGTTGTCTGATCTTTCTTAGATTTTGGGTTCACCATGAAGCCTTGCATCTCGTCTAAACGGCGTGATGCTGTTGATGCATCGCTATGTCGCGCGTGCAGCCAATCAGAAAGTGTTTGTTTAATAGCTTGATTGGCGTCGCGCGTGCGACCAATCAAACAGATGTTTTTTAATGGCGTGATATGCATCGTACGTGTGACCAATCACGGATGTTTGTTTAGTGGCGTGATATGCGTCACACGTGTGAGTTAGACAGCAGGTGTTCAATTGGGTCAACGCTAAGATGTCTATGACAAATGGTTACTATGCGGATTACAATATCCGAATAATATGCAAAAGAAGAGTAAATGCGAGAGAGTAAAATATAGACATATTTATATGCCAAGGGAGAGTAAACATAATATAATACGAATGTGGGTATCATAATTAAATGTATTTGTAGGCCTTCGTTACAGTACCATAAAAAATTCATCGATTTTTCAAAGAGCGAGTAAAGCTTATGCTTACGTTAATCATTTGATTGACAAGCGTGTTAAAGTAATGAAAAAGAGATGGGGTAGAGCATGCACTTCGGAGATTACTGAGAAACTCGAGCCTCACTCTGCCCATGTTGACGAGAACATAAAACTATGCAGAAGAAGCCGAGAATAACAGTAAATCACTTTATATTTTCAATTCAAGCAAGGTTATTAATATCTATATTATTTCTCCCCTACAGAAAGAAAGGGAAATGCTGGTTTGAGTACAACGAGATGATCACTTCTCAGGCAGAACTGCAGCGTGTTAAAGAAGAAGTTGCTACAGTGCTAAAAGGTCCAAAATATCTAAATTATGCACTAAAGTAAAAACTGAAATAACAAAGATAAACTAGATGATGAAAGAATCAAAGAAAAAAAACATGCAAATGAGGAGACTGATTTCCGATGACGAAGAAGACTTTGAGATAGATGAAATAACGTTTCAAAATTTTACTAATTGTACTTTCCCGTGGGAAAGTCCTGCCAAATGCAAGTTTTATTTACAAATGTTTTATTGCTCCCTATCAAATAATAATTGGTATTTTCTGTTCCAGCATCGTTCAAAGAAGATTTTTTGTTGATTGGAACCTGGATGTTGTTGAATAGGAACATGGAGCAGCCCAAACAGTCTATGAAAGAAATGTGTCAGTTTTTAAATTCTTTAAAATCAACTATTCAGAGACATCAACGTGATATTGAAGAAATCATTAAAGCGCAATGGTATACGAATTATGAACGGGATGCGTCTTTTGATGAGGCAATAGTATCCATCAAAACTATTGAGATTAAACGGCTAAAAAATCTGTTGAAAGACCCTCTGAAATACTAAAAATATTACAACAACTTGGATACAACCCAATTTGAAAATTTGCTAAATGCCGAGTTTGAAGAAGATGAGTTCCTTTCTTATGATGAGTCGGATGACGAAATTTTTTTAGATTATGATGTCTGAATAACTTGCAATAATAATAGTGTTCCGATACTCAGTATTTGTTTAATATAGTCTTTTCATCGAGTTTGTTTTGCACATGATTATTATATTATTGAAATATTGAACTTATCTATTGAATTATGAAATTGAATTGAAAAGGGGTTTGTTTATAGCTTTGCATTCGTGACTTCACAAGAAACACGAGTATTATAATGAATAATAATTGATGATTCACAAAGTAAAAAAAACTTTTAAAATTATTTGTGGGTAAAATAATAACCTACAATTTTAATTTTCTATGCTAACCGATAGCCCTTGATGAGGACTATCCGTTTCTGTAGTTTTAAAATCGACGTTTGAAAAAGAAAAAATTCTGGAAGCAAGAGTTTTTTTGCGGATATTTGTGGTCTGGGACTGTTCTATACCCAACCGATAAAACGGAAAAAATAGCTTCACTTTTGAAACTTTTTAAACATATCACCATTTCAAAATGTCGACATAAAATTAAAGAATTGAATAGCCCTTACCAAGAGCTATCGGTTTCCATAAAGTTTTTGCAAAATTTCTTGATATTTAACCCACAAATAATTATGAAAGTTTTTAGTTATTTTGTGGGTTGGAGGAGGGGGACGAAAAAGACGAAACTTTGCACCAACCGTTTGATGTCAAATCGTCGTCAAAATTAGTATTCGTTATCATATTCGTTTTTTTGTGAAATCAGGAACGTGACACTGCAAACAATTATTTATAAGTCAATAATTACCCCTAAAATTAAGTTGAAAAACCAGCCCCTGACAGAGATAAGGAGATGGCTCACTCTACGTAAAGCCCAGCAGTCGAAATTTTCCCTCCTCCCCCTCTCTAGCAGACGAATTCGACTGCACTGCTCCTTTCAGCCAGCTCCGGAATCATGGCTGTACTTGGCGGTAAGGATTTCCCAGTAGCGCTCCCCCTTCACGTTTTAAACCATACCGTCCTTACCAAATGCCACGGCCTTTTTAGTTGGAAAAGATGAGGCTGTGACCCGAATAGGGGAAACAGGAGGGATATATGGCTCCGGGCAAAAGCCACCAAGGACTCGAGTTGACAGTTCTGCCAACTAATCTAAATCGTATATAAGGGAGTTTAAGGAGCACCTATCAGCTAGGATGAGTCACGGAAGGGTGAGAAGAATTATCGTTTTCGGCCGTATGATTTACGGGAGAAAGCGTTAGTTTGACGTATAAATTAGTATTTATTAGTCCTGTGTTAAAGCCACCCTCGCACTGTGGTGACAGTTCGGTCAGGTCAATTAACTAGGGTTTAAGTGAATAAATAGTAAAAATATTTAAATATCTAAAGGTTATTTATGCACTGGGATCTTAATCTAAAAAGGGGTTGAATATTGTGGCACGTACAGTATCCTGCACAAAAATCCGAACACCGATTAAATTTTTAAAGCCACCTATTGGCGGGGTAAAGGGTTTTTAATTGTTTTTCTTTAAGAGCCTCCCTCTTAAAGAAAAACAATTAATTAATTTATTAATTAACAATTAATTGATGGACACATAGGGCAGGGTTGGTAAGTCTAGAATTTTTTTTTATGCCTTAAGCTATTACGCTTTAAGGCAAGTAACAGGTCGGGACATTTTGCAACCCCCAGGGTGATGTGTTTTTTTTAAACGACAGTTGGAAATAATGGATTTATGCTGTGTTAGTTAATAAATAAAAAATTTAGTTAATAAATTAAAAATAAATAATAAGTTATTTAATAAACAAAAAAAGCACACATTGCTCGATGAAAACTTGTTATATTTATGAACGAGAATTTCTGGTAAGGTAACCACAATAATTCATCACCTCATCTGGGATCGAACACTGATCTCCAGCATTTCATTCAGAAAGGCTACACCTACGCCATTGACAACGACGTAAACATTCACAGGCAGCTGGAACATAAGATAAATTGTTTCGGTAAAGCCCTAAATTTTCAACTGTTGTTTAAAAAAACACACCACCCTGGGGGTTGCAAAAATGTCCTGACCTGTAACTTGCCTTAAAGCGTAATACCTTAAGGCATTTTTTTTTATGTCTAGACTTACCCAACCCTGCCCTGTCGTGTCCATCACCCCGTCTACCCTCCCCCTTAAAAAAAAAACCCGCTACCCCGCCAATAGATGGCTTTAAAAAATTAAATCGGTGTTCGGATTTTTGTGCAGGATACTGTACGGTTCATGTGCAAAAGTATTCTAGAAGTAGGAACAGGTATGAAGATGTCCTGGAAGTTTTCGGCTAGAGGAGGTTGCTCCCGTCTTATTCGGCTGATGTAAGAATATGTCTTCGGGAAGGGCAGGTGTCTTTTGAGGAGTCGATGGGAAGGAGGTCTATAGAGCAAGTGACTGACGCGTACCCCCATTGTTTTACGAACGCACCTTGGTGTTTTAAAATTAGGTTTTGCGGCTGGAAGCCATGTTTGTATCGAGATAAACATGGCCACCAACCGCAATTTCTCTCTTAAAATAGGAAGATGCGTTCTTAAAACAGTAGGGGGTACACGTCAGTCACTTGCTCTATTCTGTTGCTGCTTGCAGTTTTATGGTGGGTTCTAGTGGAGTTGGTGTGACGATGGATTTGAGCGAGAGAAAGTGAAGAAGCCATGCTTGCAGAATGGGACTTCCATTACATGATTCCCGGGCTCGTAAGATTACGTCCCGTAATCGGTCTAGTCAAACTTAAGTTTGCAGTAGAGGAGGTAGATATTGTTTCATGTCGACTGGTTCTGAGATGCTCATTACTTCTCGACGTCGGTTTCGGCGATAGGTAGTTTTGTTTAGGATTTTTAGTGTGCACCTACATACAACTTCAAATCATGTTGAATACGACAAGCCAACGTAAAATCTTGAAGGCGATGATGCAGGTGATTGCTAAACCAATAAAGAACATAATGATCTTGAACGTTTCCCACCAGCTCATATAGCTTGTTATTTCTGTTTATTCTTCTGCTGTGACAATGATATTTGTCATTGCTGTTGATGAATTGATGCCAGTTTTCATGCTTTTTTCTGCCATGGCTGCTGAGAGGTCTGCTATGATGTTAATGTGACTGGTTATACCATCGTAAGCAGGATTAGCCTGTGGTTCATAATCATGTGAATTCATGCATTCAGTGAATTTTAGGATGCTGGCAGCCAGCCATCCATCGAATTGAGCTCTTTTAGTCTGTATTAATTTGCATTGGGTATTTCTCACGATTCCGATAATGTCTTTTTCTGTCAATTGGGGTTCGAACTGTACGTGTGCTGCCAAACCGACTTGTGTGTTGAGTATTTGTTCGAGTGCAGTTGCTGTAGTATTTTCGCTTGTGTTTGATAGGGTTGTCGATTTTTGTTGAGGGGATTCGTAGTCTGATTCTTCGCTGTCGTCGTCAAGTTGGGGAATCGAGATGAATAATCTCATAAAACTGTAAAAGATAAAGATTCATTTTTTGGGGCTGTGCTGTTGTGAGGCTCCCATTTTCCTTCTAGCTTAATATTGTCGTGGTTATTGAGGCCCCATGGACTAGTTGTCACGTCCGGCGCTCCTGTATCGGCTATTGACCGCAACTCTACCCGAGATGTCCGGCAGTCTTGTCAGTAGATATTTCTCCCGGTAGCTGCTGTCTACGTTAGTGCTTAAATACTTATCTGTGTCCCTTGCTGTGCCCCCAGTCTAGTTGTAACTGTCTGTTAGTATTGTGTGTGTGTGAGTGCATCGACAGTGAATACAATCTTAATCGCTACTTGAGTCTCAGCTTTATTCCTCCGTGCTACAATATGAAATGCCAATTGCTGTTTCTCGTCTTCGAGGCAAAATGTTCCTGGGATCGATGTTTTGACGAGAGTACCTTCTCCGGTATGGACAAGTCTCGGAGTATTGTCGAATGCAGTGGCTACTGTGATATCGAAAATAATCGTGAGATGATTGTGTGTAAGTATTCCGTCGAAAACATTGGCTAATCCAGACTTGTGGCGATCGATTTCTTATCGAGATCGATTTTATCGTTCGATCACTTTTTGCTGATCGTGAGCGAGCGATTGATCCACGACCCAGATCAAGATCGAGATCGAAAGGGTGGGATCAAAATTTGTCACTAGAGTGAAAATATTTTTCGAGAATTCTAGTCAGACTGCTTGCTTAGTCTGCTTGATTTGGGAAAGGCTTTGTAAGTCAATTTGATTTCTGAATAAATAATGGCTGAAGTAATTGAAGTCGATAATACTGCTGAAGGTGAAACGAACGATGCTGGTGTCCACCTGTGAGTATTAATTTAAAATTTCAATTCAATAAAAGAGTGCTGAGTTTATGGTTTTGTTCTTTCAGAAACAGCAGAGATGGAAACTGAAACAAGTGAATCACCTAGGCATTGAAATAGGAAACGACCTCAATCTCCATCTAAAATTGATGGATACGTTGTTTTTGTACCACCAACATTCTTTAAGAAAATCAGCTCAAATGAGAAAAGCACTGTGTACCAATGCTTGCTAAGATATCCAAAAGCCAGATCCCACACAACAGTATCTCATTCTTCCCTGAACAATGCTCGAAGACATATTACTGTAAGTCTTCATTGTTTTTTTCTTTATAATATTGCTGATTGTAAAGATGATGTAATATTTTGCGGTTTTTCTAGACATTTCATAAATCTAGATTGAACGACTTCAATGTTGAATTTGCAGCTGGGAAAAAATCATCTGTTGGTACAAGCGGGAAAGGCACTCAAAATCTTGACAAGCACTTAGTCCAATCTGAAAGATCCCCCTCTTGCTAAACAGATCATGACTCAAGCAGATCTGTACGACAAAATTATGGTGATTTAAGCAAAGCGAAACATTTTATCAATTGGTTACCCATCTGCTATATTTTTAGAACTTTATCACAAAGGATACTCTTTCTCTGAATGAAGTGGAGAGGGAAGGATTTGTCGACTTGATAGGAGGCCTCATTGGAAAATTAGTTGGAAAAAAAAGATATTTTTTTACTGGGAGACTTCAAAGAGAATACTCAAACTCAAAAACTAATTTGATTATTGCGCTTGAAAAAGCCAGTTTCAAGCAAGTTTCAACCACCGCAGACATGTGGACGGCCTGCAGAAGAAGTTTTCTTGGTATGACTGTCCACTGGATCGAAAGTGATTGACAAAGACGTAGTGCTTGTTTGGCGGTTAGACGTGTGATAGGATCTCACGCTCACGATGTTATTGCTGCAGCTATAGACAGTGTGCACAAGGAATTTGGAATTGCCTCAAAAGTTAATTGCACAATAACAGATAACGGGAGCAATTTCATTAAAGCGTTCAAAGTATTTTCATGCAGCTCAAGCACAACGCCGAACGAGGCAGAAAACTCATAAGACTTTTACTTTCAAGAAGATGTTGATGAAGTTGAGGATTTTGTTTACCTGGACATCGGAAATATTTTTGAAAAATACTTCAAAGAATGTGAGGCACAAAAAGCAACGGCGTCGGACTCTTCAGATGACGAAAATATTGCAGCCATGCATACAAAACGCATCAAACTACCAAAACATATACGATGCTCCTGTCATCTACTTAATCTGATTGCCACGACTGACATCAACAACATCAATAATGTGACTTTCAAGAAAATGAAGAAGCGTATTGATGCGAAACTCCAAAAGATCTGGAGTAAACAGTCCCGTAGCTCGTTAGCTTTAGATTATATAAAAGATAAGCTGGGAGTCCTTTTTATTTTGTATAATGCTACGCGCTGGAACTCTTTTTACGACGCTGTTGAATGCGTCACGAAGTTAATTGAATCAAAAAACGAGGAGTTATCAGAATTATTTCTTCATTTCAACATTGAACCATTTACCAAAGCCGAAGAAGAATTCCTCTTGGAATATGTAAGAATCATGGAGCCTTTCACTCAAGCCTTGGATGTTCTTCAGAATGAAGAGAAAATGTCTTTAGGCTGGGTTCTCCCAACCATTAAATTGTTGCAAGAAAAAATTGAAGAATTTTCAAAAGATTCTTCGATCGTACATTGTGAATCTCTTGTTCTGGCAATAATATCTGGTCTTAACACAAGATTTGGAGAAATGTTCAAGAACGTTCACATGCGACTTGCGTCAGTATCTGACCCAAACTTTAAAACTATTTGGGCGGATGAAAGTGAAAAGGAGTAGCTGATAACTTGGTTGAAATCAACAGTTCGTCGTCACAAGGCTTTCAATTTTAATCCTGCCTCTGGGTAATTTGATTTCCTTAGCCTACTGATAATTGATTTATATAGCATTATTTCCAATTTGTTGTATTTTTTTAAAGAAACAATGGTGGTGATGTTTCACCAAAGAAAAAAACCAGGTTTCTAGATGGATACAAAACCAAACGGAATTCTTTAGAGGCTGATGAAGTGGAGAGCTCCCTTAACGACGGGAGTACGAAATTAAGTTCCTTACAAAGGTTCCCTACAATAAAAAAAATCTTCATGTAACTTTCTTTTGCTTATTTTTTTATTGTTTACAAATGTACTACATTTTTTTTCTTATTCGGGAATATAATAGTGCATTGCCATCGTCGGCTGCATGCGAACGTGTCTTCAGGACTGCTGGCTTGATTTTCACAGCAAAAAGAACTCGATTATCGGATCTCAACTTTGAAATACTAGTTTAAAAAAAATTAAACTACGAATGCTGCCGTTGTTGGATCGATAGTCCCACAAAAACATCGAAAAAATAGTTCAGTGCAATTCACTGGATTTTATTTAAACATTCCAACTTTGAAGGACAGTAATACAGAAATAAACTGAAATTTTCTAAATGTTGTGATCGAAAAGTGATTGAATTGAGCGATCGATTGATCACTTCTATTTCAGTGGGCAATGAGCGAGCGATTGATCACTTTTTGGAAATGATCAATGAACGAGGGATTGATCTCTTTTTGGTTCAAACAACAACTCTGGGCTTATCCAACTGTGGTTTTAATGAGGTCGTCAGATCCTTGTCGAATGAGTGTAGGTTTCTTCAACATGTAATTTATTGCATATGGAGAAAAAATTGTAAACCGGTTTACAATTGATGGATTTGGTGTATAGGTACATTTCTCTTCGCCCTATTAGTAGGGCTTATCCGCTTGATGAAAGTTGTATATAAATATGGGATGTATAACTCAAGGTCCTAGTTGGAGGACGATGGTACATCGTTGGTGTAGGTTTTACTGTATAAAACTTGTTCTGCCCCATCAACCTATTTTGTATCTAATTGTGGCGTATACGTTTCCAACTTGGTGTATATGCCTTTTATATTTCATGTGGTATAAACCATATACGTTACATTTGCTATCCAAATAAGATCACCTCATTACCTATCCCCAAATGTATGAGAGATATGAGAGTTGGTGGATATCCTTACAGTATGTGATGATTACAAATGTCAGAAATGTGTTGCTTCCATAAATAACGATACAGGCGAAAGCGCAAAACAATGCACCTGTGCTAGTCATAGTAGTGTACCGCGCTACTATTATCATTACTCTTACGTTAGAAAAATCCAACCCTTCCGCCTTGGTAGGGGAAAAAGCACAGTTTGGTACCCGAACCGTCTTATGGCACAAGGTGCGTAGCACGGATAGGAAAATGGGGTTATAAAAATTTAGATAAATAAACAAAAATATTTTCTACTATTAAATCAACAATATTGTCACACGAGTTGTATTGGAACAAGAATACACGAATACAACAAGTGATGACTTAAATTCTAGACAATTATTCACTTTTAACTAATAACAATAAGGGATGACCATACCAAACTCCGAGAGCTCACCCGATGGAGACTCATCTAACGCAGATTCGGGGCAGCGTCTTATACCGTCGCGCGAATTACTCCCCTTCCGGACTGCGTATCTTTCTTGGAGCGGACTTCTCCCGATAATATCTTCACCACGATCGCAGCGTTGTCCAAGGAGCGGATGACTCATCTCTGCGAAGAGATAACCAATCTCCCTTTTCGACCGCGACAATATGCTAACCAACACAATTTTTTGAATTTTCTATCTACTAAGATTTGTCGACTATCATATGGGGTGCCAAATAACACAGCGGAATCTTTCATAATTTTTTTTATACAAAGAAATATTTTCTAATTCCCAAAATAATATGGTTAAATAAAATATTCATTAAGTTATATCCCCGTATCTGTAATTCTACTTAACATAAAATACTTTAGGAAAGGAAATTCTTTCAAGTGATTAGGGTACTAAGATTTTTCTCTTGAGACAGAATTTACTGGATTCGCTACGCTTTTTTTCTCTGACAGCCAAAAGTTTGATGCAAAAGCAGACGCTTTTTACTTTTTTAACAGACATTTTCGTTCACAGGAAGTGAGAAAAAGCAAAAATAAGTAAAACAAAAAGCAATTTTTCATTTTTTTTTGTTTTGAAAAACATGCAAATGAATGTCCATCAAAAAAAGAAAAACGAATCCAGCGCCTCAAGTGGAAACTAGGTAAACTAAGCCTGACGGAAAAAATCTTGTTTTTTCTAAATTTGACAAAATTCATAGGATTCCAATGTGGCAGAGAATTGATTTACAACTACTTCAAAGATAGTAGTTGATGTTAATGGGAAGAAAACAAGTTTTCTATGTCCAAATATTTTCTTCCAATTACTTTCAGTTTTCATTTTTCCACAAAAAATTCGCAATTAATAAAACATGGCTTCCTTCTAAGATAACGTAGTTATCTGGCAAAACATTGGTTAAAATTGTATTTTCAAACAGCGATTGTTTGTACTGTTTTCCTAATATCAAATGAGGCAACATTGAACCAGGAAGGTGAAGTTTTTTAAGAATCACTGATTTAGTGGCGCCGAAAACTACTGGGTTGAATGAAAAGGTGAAATTTTATCTTTTTGTTCAATACGACAAACAAGCTACTCAAGAGACCTATCGCATGGGCTCACCATGTTTTTATAGATCTTTAATTTATTCTCAAAGCAAAATGCGTTTGCATCCTCAAGACTACCATTTTTTAAAATTCTCTTTGCTTAACGAATTAGAGAGTGAATATTAAAAGTAACAAATTATGGTCCATAAAGCTGAGAAGAAACTATATAAAGATGCTCAATAACTCATTTGCATACTCCGCATCATCTTGGCATGAATCTCTTTCTAATAATAGCCTAAGAGTCACATGCAACAACATATTTTTAGTTAGGAAAGGCTTGTATTTGATTGGGCAAAAATACAGGAGGTCTAATCTAAGCTCTGTGGCTTTCCACCTCGGAAGTTCTTTTGCACTATGAGGCTTTCGCAAAAAGTCGCTCGGAACGTACTGCCGAATGTGTTCACCAAATGCTGAAACAGCCAAAAAATTCTCAGGACACAGGGGAATATTATCAAAAGGAGTCAACTTTTTCAAGCTATCAATACAAACTAAATGCATATAATCTAAATGCACATCTACCGTTGGATCATCAATAACATCTTCGACAACAGACCTTATTCGATTGGTTCTGTGGTGTTGAATATTTTTTCTTTCACGGAAAGATGTGTCTGATCTCAACGGAGCATTAACGTCTGGAAAGGTTACTCTACCCCCAGACCTAGCATTAGTTGTTTTTCGAAATCGTGGGTGTCCAGGAACCCTTGGTTGTGCAGATTCTGCAACCATAAAAGGCATTATATCCATTTTTTGTTCAACACGTTCGCTGTGGCAGGGGCATCACCGGACATACCACTAACAGGCACGCCAACAGTTTATCCTCCAAACAGTATTCCAGATGTTCTCAGGCGAAGAATATCAGCAAGGAAAAATTTAAGATAAATATTGGCATCAGCTGGTTTTCCACGACCTTGGTAGATTCCGGCAGCGAAAACATCTTCGTTGCCTAAATCAAAATGAAATGACAAGATATTACCGACGCTTTAGGAATAATGAGTGAAATAATAATCCTATAACCACCTTGAACTCCAACGAGAATCAGCCAAAACTCATTGAAGCCACTTTTGCTCAATGGTAATCCATCAACATTGAAGATAAGTCTTAGTTCAATAGGAATAAGAATCCCTTTATAATGTTAAGCCACCATAAATCTCACGAGAGAAGGTTCAAGATCAAAGTGCCGACATTTCCCAGGAAGCATTTTTTTGTTTGCCTCTAAGCAATTTTAGTAACGTTCTGCTGTCTTGTGGCAGATATGTTAGCCCTGCATCGTTATAATCTACTTTCAGCATACTTGAAACATGTAACAGGCACATTAGTAGTACTTGCTCATCGTCGTAAATTGCCAATCACAATATCTTCCTGTGACAGTTCCGGTAACGTCACTAAAAATTCTATCAAAATCTCCCGTTCATAAAACCTGACACAGTTTACAAACAGATAAAAATTATTTTTTGTCATTTCGACATATATGAATCACGAATACAGTTGGAACTCATGTAATCTTTACATGCTAGATAGTCAAGTTGTCTTATCCATTCTAGAGTGATTTCTTCATCTTACCATGAGGCGTCATCTGATTCTATTGCTTTAGATTGTGTGTTATGAAATTCAATAGAATTACAGCGGATGCTGAGTTGCACCATCTCGCAATTCAGCCCAATCCCACCTTAGTACATGGTGCATGTTCACACACATGATGGTGCTATTCATACATAATTACTTCAAAAGAACACACACAATATATAAATAAACTCATTCAGTGAGAATAATTACCAAATTGTGTGTAGAGAATAGTGCACAAGAATTAGAAATCAGACAGATCGTATGAGCTTCTCTCAGGAAAAAGGCAGACAGTAGAAGTGAGAAAGAATGGCTGTCACTGAGCGTGATAGAGAGAGAGTAGAACATGGGCGCTAGAGTAGGAGGCCGAGGACTTCTCATAAAAAAGTACGGTAGAGCGAGATTGATCGCAGCCATCTAGTGGTCCCTCAGAGAAAACTTGTGTTTGTCAAAACTCAAAATTCCCTCTCAAACACAAGAATAGACGGGAAAAGATGGAACAAACAAAAAAATTTTATTTTCCTGTTGTTAAAGAAAAAACAAATTAGATCAGATCAATGGGAACAGCTATAATTCCTGACAGTTCCCTCAACACTGAGAAGCGATGATTTGGTAAATGTTTTGTGAATGGGTCGGCTAATTGATTTTCTGTCGACACATAATTGACGTTTATCTCCCCAGTCTCTTGAAGCTCGCGTATGAAATGACAGCGGACGTTAATGTGTTTCATTCTCTGATGGAACAAGGGATTCTTCATCAGCTGGATAGCTGACTGATTGTCGCACATAATGAGGAGTGGCTTTTCCGATCCAAGATTCATGTCCATTTAAAGACACTGAAGCCAAACTCCTTTTCGTGAGGCTTACCAGGCGGCTACGTACTCTGACTCGATTGTGGAAAGGGCGACGTACCGAGTCCGAGTCCATCTGTCCCTGGACCAAAACGAATGCCGTGGTTTGGAGTTCCACGAAGAAAAGACAGAGTCCGCTTTACTGCCTCCCAGTTGTTCTGCCCTGGATACTTGCAAAATTGTGAGACCTGGCCTACAGCAAAAGAAATATCGGGCATAGTTGCCACCGTTAAATACTTAAGAGAGCCAATAGCCTCTGTGTAAGGCATCGTCTCTTCTTGCTTTCTTTTATCTGCGCTCCTGTGTAGGTGGTATCCCGGTTCCGTCTGAAGTTTTCTTGGACGATAATTAAGCGTTTTGAATCGCTGCAGAATTTTCTTTATGTAAGCCGGTTGTGATAGAAACAGCGTTTTGGCTTGACGATCTCGATGAATGGAAAGTCAAACAAAATGGTTAGCGGTTGTGCATCTCATATCGAAATGCTTTCTCCAATATTTGATGATGTCCAAGATAAGGCTTCCTGTTTTGCTGCACACCAAACCGTCGTCTACCCTGATGATAACGATGAAAAATTCACCTTGTTTCTGGCGAAGGTAAAGTCATGGGTCGGCAGGACTTGGACGCAGGCCAAATTTATGGAGAAAGTGATCAATGTGCCGGTTGCGGACGCGCGAGGCCTGTTTCAGCCCGTAAATGCATTTATGCAGGTGGCAGACAGAATTTTCTTTTCCGGTGGCGACGAGTCCTTCTGATTGCTTTAAATAAATTTCCTCGTAAAGCTCATCGTCCAAGAAGGCTGTCTTCACATCTAATTGAGACATGTCCTGGTCGTGAGCGGCAACGTAAGATAGGACCACTCGGAGCGTGCCCTGTTTGATGAAGGGCGAAAAAGTTTCTTCAAAGTCGATACCCGGCCGCTGAAAATAGACTTTTGCGACTAGCCTTGCTTTATACCGGGCAGCAGAACCATAAGCACTGGGTTTTATTTTAGAAATCCAGCGTGATTTGATGTAGGTTCTTCCAGGTGGTAGATCTGAGAGGAATAAGGTTTTTTGGTCATCAAAGAGTTGAACTAGTCCTGGAAAGCTGCTTTCAAAGGCTCGGCATCTGGTAAATTAATTGCATCGGCATAGGTGGTTGGCTCGTAGATCTCATCTTGCTCTGAGGCTGTCGACAGGAGAGATTGCCACTGTCACCTGGGTTGGCGATTGCGTAGGGGTTACGGCAAGAAACGTGTCGGTGGCGGTTTCTGATCCTGAGTCATTTTCTTCGGGTGAAGTAGTTGCGTTGCTAGGTTCTTCTGGCGTGGCTCTAGGTTCTTCTGGTGTGTTGATGCCTCCTGATGAGTCTACATTCTGGGCCCGTAATGGCTTCTGTTGGATCTCAAAAGTCTTCCCTGCGACTGGTGGCATCGCTTTGATTGGACTGGCTTGGTTGGGTGGTTGTTGTGATCCCGAAATCGGATGGACAGCTTAGGAAGAGTTTCAAAAAGGTTTTCGGGATCTAGATTATGTGAGAAATCTGGTATAGTGTTAAAAAGTTCATCAAAGATTACATCTCGACTTATTTTGATATTCCTACCGACTGCATCCCAGAACCGGTATAGTTTTTGCGAGAGAAAGTAACCAATAAAAAATCATTTGAAGCTGTTTGAGTCTAACTTGCATCTCTCTGCTTTGGGTATGTGGATGAAAGCGACAGATAAAAAAATTCGGAGGTGCGAGACGTCAGGCTTAGTACCATACGATAATTGATAGGGTGGAACTGGAGACGTGCTGTTGCTGACACGATTGAGTGTGTACATGGTACACAAGATAGCTTCTCCCCACAGCTCCAGTGGCAAATGTTTAATGTGTAGTAGACGGCGTCCACCCTCAACGATGGTGCGATTGGCTCTCTCCGAGACGCCATTTTGTTCGGGTGCATGAGGTGCAGAGGTCACAAGCCGGATGACTTTCTTGGAGTGCCATGCTTTTAGGGAGTTGAATGTGAACTCACCACCATGGTCAGCTCTTAGTGTACGGACTACATGTCCAGTCTCGCTCCATAGGTTATTGACGTACTCTTTAAAGCATTCAGATACGTCAGATTTTTGCTTCAGGAAATATACGGCTCGCCATCCGCTATAGTCGTCTGTGAAAAGTGATAAAGAATATGAAATGTAGACCAGAGAGAGGTCTTTATTAGAACACACATGTGGTATGCCTTTACAAAATACAGTCGGTTTTTGAAAATGTAATACTTTCTGGAAACCCAGAATTAGCACCTTCACTTTGCATGACAGTTTTCATGGCGCTGCTTCGCAGGGGTACCATTTGTAAATGAGTTTCGGCAACATCAATTATAAGATTTCCAAAACTTTTCCGTTAACACTCCTCCTAAACATTATAATTAGTTAACTCACAGATCACACTTTTACCTTAAATCTTTTGTGCTGTTACTTGACGTAGTCTAATTCTTTTTCTCGTCTCCTGAAAGGTGGGTGATCTCAGCGGATTGTTGAATAAATCTGCCAACTGATCTTCTGTCGGCACGTATTCCATTTTGATCTTGCCGGTCCTTATCTGTTCGCGAACTAGATTCATTTTGATGCGTATGTGTTTCATGCGGCCTTGTTCATGAGGGCGTTGTGCTGCAGCAATGGCTGCACCATTGTCGCACTTGATCACCAGGGGCATGATGTTCCCTCCGGTGATGTCCAGTATCACTTGGCAGAACCAGGCTCCTTCTTTTGTAGTTTCGTTCGCAGCCAGATATTTGGACTCTCCAGTTGATTGGGTTGTGATGGACTGCTTCCTGCTCAACCAACATACCGGGCCGCCATTATAAAAGAAGATGTAGCCGGACGTTGATCACCGGTCGTCGAGGTCACCGGCATAATCTGCATAGCAGTAGGTGATGATGGGAGGGAGTTCTGTTCCCCCGTAATGCAGTCTTAGGGTCTTTGTTCCTTTCAGATAGGTGGATAGCCTATCCTTTTCAACGCATTCCAGTGCGCACCTTTGTAGTTGGCACAATGTCTAGATACTTGACCGACGGCAAATGATATGTCTGGACGTGAGGTGGTGGCCAAGTAGATAAGTGATCCTATACTGCTTCTAGGCAGGGTATCTTTTCCATTCCTTTTTCAGTGGGTTCTTCTTCTTCTTCCGACCTATTTTTACCTTCTTTCTCCTCCTAATTCTTAGGCCTCGAGCGGGCTGGGAGCCGAGCGTTTGGGTCAGCTGGAAGTAGTGCTGGCTTGCAGTCCCACATGTTGTAGTCTTTTAGCATTTTGTCAATTCTATATTCTTGGTCGATGAACATGGTGCGATTGGGACGATCTCGAACAATATTTATTCCAACGAATCTTGTTGGTTTCAGTGTGCGGATTTCGATATTTTTTTTTGAGATGTTCAATCATTGTGTAAGATCTGCTTTTAATATTGTATTTTACAATTGCCTTGATTATATCAGGTTTGTTGCTTGCAATCACGCTATCATCAAAGTAAATGATAACTATAGGGATTTCGTCTCCGACATGACGAAAGTATATACAGGGATCAGCTTCACTTCTCACAATACCGAATACGAGTATGAATTTGTTGAATTCCTCGTTCCATTCGTACGGTGCCTGCTTAAGCCCGTAGAGGGACTTAAGAAGTTGACAGACGTAGTCCTCTTTTCCTTTCACCACGAACCACTCCGGCTGCTTCATCTAGATGGTTTCTTTATGTTTGGCGTACAGAAATGCAGTTTTGATATCGAACTGTGCCAGTTCAAAATCCATGGCTGGTGCTTAGGAAAGGAAGATTTTGATTGCACTTTGTTTAGGGACGGGAGCGAATGTTTCGTTGAAGTCTCGATCTTATACTGCTGCCGTGACTCGACGACGGTAAGTCTTGCTTTCCAGCGCTCCGCAACACCTGGGTATGCCGGTTTGTATTTTCCAATCCATTTGTGATTCAGGGCAATGCGACTTGGCGGTAGTTTGGCTAGAATCCAGGTTTTGTTTTTTCATTAGGAAATTGTATTCTTCTTCGATGGCTTGTTTCCAGTGTTCCGCGTTTTCGGACAGCATGAGCTGTTTATAGCTCTGCGGTTCATCTGGTTCTACAAAAAGAGCCGAAGACCTTTGAAGAGATACTTCTTCATCGTAAGACACCCAGTCAACCATTTTTACAAGACTTCTTTGCCAGGCAAGAAGCTTGAGGCGATTCGAGCGGCGGACACCATTATTTATGGAAAGTTGTGGTTCAATGGTCGGTTGGACATTGATCGACATAAATGTCGGCAGTTTGTTCCGGTATAGACAGAATCGGTTGTAGTTGTTTGTTATTTTCATGAACCTCTGTTTGGGATCTGAGTGGTGCCTCTTCCTCGTTATTACTAGGATTGGTATTTTGTGGTTCAACATGTACTGCAATTTCATCTTTTTCGTTTTTGTTAGGTAGCAGATCAAGTTTTTCTACTGTCACATTAATTTAAACTGGCTTTTGCTGTTATATAAGCAGCGGACGAAGAATTAGGGAAAAGAAGAGAAAAAAATTTATGGGTTATTTTATCTTTTTCTAAGATAAGATTAGATGTTAGCAGTAATTGCGTCACTATTTCAATTGGTTCTGCGAACTCGAGCATTGTGCTGCTTTGCTGTTCGTCTGCATTTCCACAGTAATTTTATTTTCAAAGAATTCTGCATCTCTGCTGGCAATGGGTTTTCTCGTCTCGTCGTTCCAGAACAGGCAGTCTTTTAAATTTTTACGATATCCAATAAACCAGCATTGTTCTGCTTTGGGTTGAAGTTTGTGACGAAGTGCGATAGGGATGTGTACCATTGATCTACATCCAATCACTCTCAAATGGTCGACTATTGGAACTTTGTCAAAGTACTTTTGGTAGGGAGTCGCGTCTTCTGAGTTGGTCATAGACCTGTTGCGGACGTAGATGGCGGCTAGCAGAAAAGGCTTCCATAATTATACCAAAGACTTCTGTTTGTTTAGTTCTGATTTTTGATTGTTAAACATGATGCTTCTTTATGCCTCAATTAGGGTTCTGTTCGCCCTCTCAGCCACTCCATTTTGTTACGGGGTGTACGAAGCTGTGGTTTCGTGTTTCATTCCCTCCTTTGCGAGATAGTTTTCCAACCATTGTCCTTCATATTCTTTCCCCATGTCCATGCGGAGAATTTCGACTTGTCTTCCCGTTTTACGTGTAGTAGCAGCGCAGAATTTGACAAACAGTTTCTTTACTTCGGATTTGTGTTTGATTATGACGCTTTCCGAGTAGCCTGAGAAGTCATCTTTAAATATGACGTAATAACGTCCTCTACAAATAGAAAGTGTTCTGAATGGTCCACCCACATCTGAGTGAATGACTTGATCTGGTAGTGAAGCTCGAGTCCATCCTAATGGAAAAGGAGTGCGATGCATTTTCCATAGATGCATCCGTTGCACGTATCAGGTGGTGTCTTTGAGTCTTGCAAGTCCAATCCGTCGACGACGTTTTTCTCGGCCATTCTCCGTATGGCACGGCAGTTCAAATGGGAAAATGTTTGATGAATGATTGATAGAAGGACCTTCTTTCTTTCCACAGCAGCTATAGTTTGATCGTTGTTGTCCTTCACGGTAACATTCAGATGATAAAGTTCCCTTCCTGACCTCTGTCCCGTCATTATGACACTACCTTTGTGTTTGTAGTAGAGTGTTACCAGTGAACACTATTTCCACGCCAGCGTTGGTAGCGGTTCCAACGGAGATCAAGTTTGCGTTAAGAGAGGGAACAAATAAAACCTTTGTGAACTCTCCTGGGTATTGTTTTTCATCAACTTTTGCCGTAAAGTCAATGCTTCTTTGGCGAAGGACTGGTAAAGTAATTCCTCCAATTCCCTTTAGTAGCCATTACCCTTCTTGTATAGGTGTCATTGAAGACAAATAAGAATGTTGGTCTGACATGTGATGACTAGCTCGTGAATCCGCTTTAAAATCTTAGTACTGCGTGCTGAAAAACAAGTAGATGACGAGTAAAAGCCAATTTTCTTTGTATTGTTTTCTAGATTCTTGGATACAACATATCTGGCATTCCTCTGTCTTTCTTCAGCTTCGTGACGCAAATGAGGTCTACAATTGATCCTGATATGGTTCGGCTTATCACAGTAAAAACATTTTTCATCCGAGTTCTGAGTGTCATATCTGTGACCGCGTCCTTGGTGGTCATCTCTTTTGCCCCTGTAACCGCGAGTGCCTCCTCTTCCGCTACGTTGGTGGCTTTGAGCAAAAGGCTCCGCTGAAAAGAAGTCTGAAGATGGGGGGCGTGTACAGGTCTGAAGAGAAAAGTAGCTTACCGCACCTCTATTTTTTTTTTATCTTTAAAAAAGCTGAAAATAAAATGTGTGTACACCCTAGGGGTCGTTGCTACATTTTACTCTAACACAATTAAGATTACCTATCGGGATCATAGAACGATCCCTCTGGTAATCTGAAATTGTACAGTACCCACACAAAGTTTGGAAACACGACGAGTTTTTCCGCGCTTTTAACACGGCGGCTTACGGGCCGAAGTGTCTGCCTTTTTTACGCGATAACTCACGTTTGAGTTATCGCAAAGCAAATCCAAAAAAATTCTCTTGTTGAGGAAAGAATTTTCTTTCACCATGAAGTTTTTGAAATGTTTGTGAATAGAAGTTTAGCCCCAAAGTCATAGGTATAAAGTTTGGAAACATCGGCGCGCTCGCCATATGTTTCCATGCTAAAGTGTATGTTACTGAAAAAATTATTAAAAATTCCAATTTATGAATTTTTACTTGAAACTTTTACAAACGGTAGACGACATAGTCGTCTACATTTTGACAAAGTTTCAATTTTTTTTTATGAAAGGCTAATTTTGCCGATTTTTAAAATAAACAATGCCGATCAATCTTTCGTGGCGAGGGGACGAAATCCTAGCCCGGGGGAAGAATGGAAGGGAAAAGCAAAAGGGGAAGAAAGGGGGAACAGAATTTCCCACGTACGTTTTATTTAAAAAATCGGCAAAAATCAGCCTTTCATAAAAAAAAATTGAAAATTTGTCAAAATGTAGACGACTATGTCGTCAAAAATTCATGGTGAAAGGAAATTCTTTCCTCAACAAGAGGATTTTTTTTTATTTGCTTTGCGATAACTCAAACGTGAGTTATCGCGTAAAAAAGGCAGACACTTCGGCCCGTAAACCGCCGTGTTAAAAGCGCGGAAACACTCGTCGTGTTTCCAAACTTTGTGTGGGTACTGTATGTCGAAATTCATTTCGCTAGACCTTAAGGGTGATTTTAAAGCTTACGGCATAGATTTTAATTTTTTTTTCTTGTCTTCCCACAATCTGAGCTAAAGCCCGATTATAGAAGCGGTTGAACGTTGCTTCATGGGTTCAGCTCCCGGTGCAAAGAATCGCCTCAACCGGTGCGCCTTCAATAACCGCTCTGGAAGCTGTTGCACTTCTTGTGAAGTGCACTCCGAATTTAGTCGTATCGACTCCCGCTTTTCCCAGCATGGATTTGATCCAATGACTCACAGTATTAGACGATACTGGCTTATGCGGTTTAATTAGCGCAATCAACAATCTAGACTCCCCAGACGCTGGTCAAAATTTCTCGGTTCTTTCCGTAAACTCCCTTAACGCGCCGACTGGGCATAATTTAGCATCCGGGATACTCGCTATCTCAAGAGATTTTAGTGGCCCACACCGCTGGGTCTTTCTCAGCCGGTCCAAGGAAAACTTTACTGCTTTCTGCGTAAATTTGATGGATTGGAAACTGATAGCTGTCACCTCCGCCACCCTCATCCAGGTGACCAGGGCGATCAGGGTGACCAGCTTGCTCGTCAAAACTTTCAATGATAAATTTCGATTTTTTCCTAACAAACCGATAAACGACGACACTTTCTCCGGGTTCCATATCTCGCTATACTTAGGTTGCGGCGGATTCTGATGATAACATCCCTTCATCAATCTTACTACTAGAAGGTGCTCGCCTAGCGCTAGGCCATCGACCGGGGCCAAAGTTTTTGACAACATCGAACGATGATCGTTCACGGTACTTTAGGACTTGCCCGAGGAGTGCAAGTCCGCGAGAAATAGGAGCACGTTCCTTAGAGTTGGCGATAAGGGATCCGAACACCTTCGCACACACTAATAATCCCAATTTCTCCACGCGAAGTCGTATGTGCCAAGAGTTCCCTTTCAGTTTCCGGCCACAAGAATGCTGACCACTGATGACGAAAATCCCTTGCTACAAAGTTGTCGCCTGACAATTTCCAGGCGGCCAGGTGTAGGCCGTTGGACGTCAATAGCGGATGCTTTTCTTCTATCACTGACATCAAAAGGCTCGACTCTTGATGAAACATCATCGGTACGTCGCACGCTAGCTCCAGAAAAACGGGGAACCATGGTTGCCCTGTCCACGTAGAGCAAATAAAAACGACTTCAGCTTTTTCTTGCCTAATTTTTTCTAAACACATAAAATTAGCGCAAAAGGGGAAAAACGTAACCCGCTAGATCCTTGCAATTAATCGTAAACGCATTAACCATCATCGCCTGTGGCTGCGGCCGCCAGGAAATGAATTTCCTCAGCTGGGCGTTCCATTGCCAGGCAAAAATATCAACTTCTGTTTGCCATATTTCCGGGATAGTTTCGAACACGGCTGGACTCAACCTCCAGTCCCCCGCGTCCGGTCCCGCAAGGGACTCTTCATCCGCCACTATGTTCAACCTGCCTTGAAGATAAACCGCTTCAATGTCAATAGCCCGGCTCTCACACCACTCAGTTAAGACAGCTGAAATCCCTGTCAATTCTGCCGACCTAGTGCCGCCACCGTGGTTGAAATACGCAACTGCGGTTATATTATCTAAATAAATCCGCACTGAGATGTTTTTCGCTTCCGCCGTAAACGCCAGAACTACATAGAGCAATATAACTACATATCAATTCAAGTTCATTTATATGCCTTACCCTATCTAGCAAGGTCCACGAACCCCTTGTTCTCACGCCATTACAGCTCGCCCCCATCTTGTCAATGAAGCGTCAGAAAGAATTTCCAAATCCCGGACTTTTGGAAAAAAACACTTTCTCTCGGTGTAAGTTCAGATTACTGGACCACCACTCAAGATCTTGCCTTAACTCCAGTGAAAGTTCGCATTTGGTGATAAGATCAGAACCCACTCGCCTGGCCTGACTAATATATGAGGCCTAGCGCTCGGCCCCGTGCCAATCGGGGAGCTTTTTAGTCGGTGCGGGGATAATCTGAATCGGGGAAGTCATATCGCTGCTCGGTGCGGTGATTTCGGTGCTCGGTGCCTTCCCCGATTATGAATAAGAAGTATTCCCCGATTACGATCCCCGATTACGATCCCCGATTAGGAAACTTAAGACAACGATTTTGGTTGTGTGGCATAACTTCGATTAAAAATTAGAAGAACCCATCACTACGTAATTAAACTTGAATTAGTAATAAAAAATATTCATTCAGAATACTTTTTTGCTAAAATGTTACTATTCTTCTTATATCAACCTGTCTTAAAAGCACGTAATAAGTCAAAACGGGAAACCATTAATATATCAATTCACTCCGAAAACTAAAATGTGATTATATTCTGTAGACTGAGAACATGATGTTGACGTCGATGTGCCTGTGGACACGTTTTTGTTAAATTACTTAATTTTTCCTCACAGAATTGGAATTGAGAAGAGAACTGACCTGCAAGACTACTTACTTCATTTGTTGATTGAATTTCAGCACTTTTATCTGCACTGCCGTACAATTCAATGCTAATTGTGCTTTGTGTACTGACATAAGACGCATTGGACAAAGCCGACATCGATCTTTTATGTACACGTGAATTCTTCGGTGGCATTTTCGTAGAAAAATCACCTTTAGGTTAATCAAATAACAATTGCACAACAAAAGGAGTCAAACTATTAATCCCAGGATTCGTAAAGAACTCAGAAATGTAAGTCACCATCGAACGAAAACAATAACAAATCGCACACTAGTCACGTGGTCTTGATTGACCAATGAGAAACATTGACTAGTCAAACATGGCGTCACTTTTTTTCCATTACTTCAGACGCATTTCTTGTCGGTGCTTGCGGTGCAGCACCTATTATAGTACCGTTCAGCACCGAAAAAAAAAATCCCCGAACCAAACTTTCCCGATTCATTTTAATCGGAGAAGCTTAGCGGTGTCCCCGATAAGAACGTGATCAGGACCGAGCCCTAACGAGGCCTGCATTCTCCTGAAATGGGCCTGCGCAAATGGCATCGTTGGGATCGCCCATGTGAAATTTCCCATTGTCGACGCTATTTCCTGTAAGGAAATTACTCCTTTTACTAACGCTGTGTCGCATTTAGCTTTCACTTTTGCCGCTTTGCCGCTCGGCCACGAAAAAGATAAATGATTTGAATTAATCAGAAGGCCCAAATATTCCATTTTTTGGCTAGGCTCCACGATCGACTTTTCAAAATTTATTAGGAATCCTAGATGCTGTAAAAGCTCGATCGCCTTTTTAACGTCCGCCTTCGCACCTTCTTTCGACGAGCTCATGATTAAAATATCATCGAGATAAATAATCAAACGCATTCCGTATTTTCTTAGGTAGGCCGCCACTACCTTAAAATTTTTTTAGAACAACCTTGGCGCAGGTGCTAATCCGAATGCTAGACCGAATGCTAGACAATTAAATTGGAACATGCGCCCCCTCCACGCAAAACGTAAAAACTTTTGG
Organism: Daphnia magna; assembly: GCF_020631705.1. NCBI lineage: Eukaryota > Metazoa > Arthropoda > Branchiopoda > Diplostraca > Daphniidae > Daphnia > Daphnia magna. Next base: position 6,610,800 of record NC_059186.1, on the reverse strand, counting down.
TGGGACGGGTGCACAGGGATGGTCAAATAAGCATCCTTCAAATCTGATTTGACCCTCCAATCCCCTTCTCTCAAAATGTAACGCGCCGAGTCGAGATTCTCCATCTTAAAGTGCTCATACCTTATGAATTGGTTCAACGGTTTGAGATTTACGATCGGCCGAAAACCACCGGCCTTTTTTGGGATGACGAAGAGAGCGCAAACAAAACCATCGGAATTAGTGCCCGTAACCTCCACCACGGCTCTTTTTTTCAATAACTTCTTAACTTCCAGATCGCACACTTTTAACATATCCGCGGACATTGGAACAGGCGACGGCCTTCTAAACTGCTTTGGATGCTCTAAAATATCAAATTTTACCCCGCTCGTCACACAATCTAGCACCCAAACATCGTCCGTAATTTTACTCCAATTACCAGCAAAATCCAAAATACGCGCTCCTATTTTAACGATCCGATCCTTCTTACAATTAACGCTAGCTTTAGGAGAATCGGAAAGACTGAACGTTACACACCTTACTCCGCCTCTCAGCCAAGACTTAGCTGGTGCTGCCCTCTCCCTTCTTCCATCCGACCTCTGTCTCTCTTTTGGATAATAGCGAATCACCTCCGATCTTCTCAGTCTTAAGAAGTTGATGGATCCGGACGGCTCGTCTTCCTAACGCCTATTCTTCTATTGGAGATATCAATCTTCAAATCTCTGCTGTAGAGTAGCTGATCAGCGGAGAAATCTAGATCTAGATCTCTAACACAAGACATTAAAATAAATGAAATAGGCAATGTTGCGAAAGGCGCAAATTTCAAAAAATTGTGAATTTCAATCACAAATTTAACCTATAAATAATTGCCTAATCTATATGAATTAGATATTTAAGGATAGGGAAATAAATTAAGCTTAAACGAAATCAATTTCTGGACACATTGATTGGTAATTTTATAGATAACGAACGAAAAACCCCAATTTTTACTATACCCCCGAGAGGCGAGGGGCCTCCTATACTAGCAAACCTAGCGGGGAATCTTGGGACTCTTTACTGAACACCCGCCGGTCTTGGGGATAGCCGAGAGTATACCTTTCCTATTATATCGTGCTCTTGTGGTCAAGACTAACAGAAATTGGAGAACATATACTTGAAAATCAAGTTATAGCCAAAATTCTCTCCACACTTCCCAAACCTATCACCACTTTTATACCACCTGGAACAATTCACCAGAAACAGGAAGAACGGTCAAACTTCTACTTACAAGATTACAAGAAGAAGAGGCGATTACACAAGCATTCAACAGGAACAATCCGCCAACAGAAGGAGCCTACTTCACACCAAACTATTTCTAAAATCCTGCTCAACCAAATCAACATCAACTGCCACAACAATCCTACAGCAGACCTCATCCATATTCAATGTCAAGAGGAAGTCATCCAGCAGGAAGAGGGGGATATCAAACAGGAAGAGGAGGCTATCCAGGAGTCAGAGGATATCGTGGAGGTTTCCGTGGAGATTTCCGTGCGTTTAGAAGCGGTCCACAAGTTCCAGGAGAACTTTGCTCCTACTGTGGACTAGGCCCTCACAAAGTCAAAAACTGCAGAAACAGAATAAGAGATGAAATTTTCCAACAACAACAGTCAAATGCAAATGTTTCACATGCAGAACAAACATCAGAAAATTTTGAATTCGGCTACACCTCACAGAATATTCATGACTTTGAGACATTTGGTTTTGTGGCAGACTGGAGCGTCCGAACATCTGACGGATAAAAGATCCATCCTCATTAACTTTAAACGAATTTAAGCATGAACTCACTTTGGCGTGAAACACGTGCTTAGAAGCAAAAGGAAGAGTAGTATGGTCATTTTAGCATTTTCACCCAAAACAAATTGTTAATAGCAATTTTTTTAATGAGCTTTATTTATACTAGTTTTTTATTTCTCTGTGTAAAACCCGCCCAAGAAAAAAATAAGGGATCATATTAAAAAATGTGTTTAAAAATTTACTTTTTGCTAAATGGTGTCTTTTTATTAAAAATTTTTTATTTTAAAAATACAGGGTTAAAGAGAATTGCAAGATTAAGTTATTTTCCAATTTTTGTATAATTTCAATGTAATTTAGTATTTTAAAAAAATTTAAATCTATTTAAAAATCGGTGAGCCACCGAAAATTTCTTTGCGCGTTTTAACATGGCGCTTACGGGGAAACGAAAAGTGTAAAAATCTCTCCCATTTGTAACCTAAACGACCTAAAAATACACTCTTAGTCTCGTTTAATTCATTGTTTCTTCTACTTCAAGTTTATATTAGTTATTTGAAGGCGGGACTGATTTTTCTGTAAGTTATTTATGTTTTTATAGACCCCCCCAATCGTCAATTTCAGTTTTAGTAATCAACACACCCGCTGGGGGGCTTCTTGTCATAGCCGCTGCAACTTTTGTTCGACATATAGCGACGAGTATAAAAACAAACCAAATATCCATCTGTCTTCAGCTATGTAGTTAATAATTTTGTTAATTAAGTGAAATACTGCAAATAGTTCATTTTATTAGTTATTGTATTACAATCTCTCGTCGTCCTCGTCTTCTACAGTGTTTTCTACATTTTGGCAACTCACACCTTTGCAGTTTTTGCAGGACATTGTACAGGTCATTCCATTTTTATGGCAAGTACTTTTTTGCTGTCACAAGAACCACTACACCCACATTTAATCATCTTTAATATCTCTTTGGGAGCATGTGGAAGATCAGTTGTGGTAGGGAATAACATACCATCGTCCCCAACCACATTTGGACCTTTACAAAATCAAAACAATTTAATTATCGGAAAAGAAAATAAGCTTTTTGCCTCTTATACCTGTAAGTAAGCTCTTATGCAATGATATTTCAAAACACCTTTAGTGGGAGGAAGATCTTGCGGATTAATTGCTTTAGTAACATTTGCATTGTTAAATTTTTTTTTGAAAATTTTATACCACAGCATGTCTATTCCATCACTTGGCAAACCACCATAAATCATGCACATCACACTCTCACCTGCTACCTCTATTTCTTGATATGTAGAATTTGACTTGTAAAAAACTTTTGTCAGTAGATTTTTGAACATTGGGTTAGTATTTTGGAGTTTCAATGCAATAGCTTTTCCCTTCTTAAATGGTTTTGAAGTCGTATCACAACCAAGAAATGAATGATAAAATAACAGTGAGGTGCATACTTCTTTGCCCAACATACACTGTATTTTTTTAATGTTCCAGATTTTACCTCTTGTTATTTTAGTTATTTTCTTTCTTGTTTTTCGATTCACTTTTCATGTACATTTCTTTGTGTGAAACATCACAGTAGTGAATTAGTAATACCAGTAGGTCCGTGTCTTCTCCTATGAGAATAGTAGTAGATGTTAAGGAACATTCCAATGCAGTATTCACTATAGTTAGATCTGCATCTGCCTCTTCGTGAATTGCAACAATCCCTCTGGCATTCATATGTTTCCCTAACTCGAATAGGAACCGTTGTTTGTTTTTTGGGTTTGAAAGGAATTCTTCTTTTGTATTATTGAGCTTCATGTCGTTAGTAAACAAAATTTCTTGGCCAACAGATCTCGTTCTCTTCATATGAGTCATGTCTTTAGTAGAAGGTCCAGACGAGTAGCCATCGAACACAACCTTTGCGCCCGTTCCATAGTTTTTGATAACGTAATCACAATAACTTAACAAGATATTGGAATACTTTTCACACTTTGACCAAGGCAAACGATGAAGAAGCCAACCGCCATCTATCACATATTGGATGTGTTCTTTTCTTGTTTGATCCACAAATATTTGTTCTTGTTCAGGATCGTAATTTGATTGTGTGGCGATTTCTTTTGCTAATTCATATTTGTTGGCATTTCTCAAGTGGCAATTGCTATCAAATAGCGATAACGGGAAGGTTGTTAGTTCATATTTGAAGTATTCAGGTAAAGTCGAGTCTTCTTTTTTGGATGTTAAAACCAAAGCCAATCTCTGAAAAAGAAGATTAGGATCGATAGTTATGTTCTTCTTATTTGCTCCTGGGTTTTTTGTTGTTGTCATTAGTATGCATTGGTCTTTTTTGCGTGGAATGAATTGAGATATGGGTAAACCTATCATTTTCTTAATGATTTCATTTCCCACATTTTCCGCTTCGTCGACGTTTACAAATTCAGGTGATGCGACCCCACTTACTATGTTAATTAGTTTGTCTTGCTCTTGAGAAAACGGATTATTGATTCTCATGTACTGTAATAAGATTTCCATGTCAGCATTATCGCGTTCTTGTCTACATTTTGTCATTTCTTGATGTTGTTCGCTGGTTTGTAGTTGAACGTCAGTTAAATTCATCTTAAGCAAATTTATTGTGGAACAAATGGGCCGGGATAGAACCCAAGTAAGTCTTTGGACTTCAGTTATTCCCTTTCGACGTGTAATTCCCCCTAGATAAAAAAAATTATGGCATTATGAAAAATTTGTACAATTCATAAGACATAGACATATTACCAGAAGATTTCATTGCTCTCATGAGGTCCTGTTCTATGACAAGATCACATGACAATCCACCCCAAAATGTATCACTTCTACTTATAACGTGATAACCAGACAAAAATTTCTCATAAACGTCTGGTTTACCATCTTCCAGTTTAATCATATTTTGAAGGTATAAGTAAGTAGACTTAAGGTAGTTATTATGGCCTGCCAATGCGAAGTAAGGTATCATTTTCATGAGACTTTTTAGATGTAATTTCCAATTGCCAGTACGTTCAGCTGTCAAAAAATCCTTCATAATATTAATCATGTCTTGAAATTTTATCCAAAAATTCCCAGTTTTTGTTTTTGAATGTTTTGAGATGTTATCTTGAACAATGCTTTAAAATTTTTTCAATATTTCTGAATTATGGATCTCTTCTAATTCACCAGCACTTAAACCACCCATCATCATTTCAAATAGTCGTATTAACTCCGATTTTTCTGCGCTTGTCAAAACTGTTTGAGATTGGTGTTGCAGTAAGGATTCCTTGAACAATTGTTTCAAATTATTCAGAAGTTTTCGATGGATTAAAACAAATAGTTACATACCTCATCATTTTCTGGCAGCCAAAAAAAGGTTACTATGCAATAAAGCATTTAGAGCAGAATCAATCTAAAAATATCCTCTAACTGCCCTTGAATATGCTTTTCCTGTTAGCATGTGAGGAACCGTATTATCAGCATAAATGAGACATAGTAATTCTTTTAATCCTGAGCCTTCCATAATGTGACCGATGCATCCAAGAAAACTCATAAGGGTATGGAACCCACGAAGTCTTAAAATAATGCCTTTAATAGGACTGGACAACTCAGCATTTTCTAATATCAACATAGCCTTCCACCAAAGGGGTTGATCAAAGGTTAGTATGGGTGTGTAATTGTATAATTTTGCTTGAGTTGCAATGAAATGTAAGGTAGAATAAATGCAAGTGTCATCGCTTGCTGAAAGATCTATCATAGGTAGGAATACTACTTCTGCTTTTCCTGGATGAAAACATTTTTCCAAAGCAGCATGCATAGAGCCTTGCCAACCTGGCCGCTGTGGGTTTAGGAACCAGGATGCAAGCCAAAGCATATCTAGATTGCTGTTGACGTCCTCGGTTATAATTCTTTTCAACAGGCTAAATTTAATTGATGTCATAACACTGTAGTTAATTTTGTGGTTGAGTATCGGTATTGACCCACATTGTAGAATTTCTCCATCTGTTACCTAATCATGATAAATTTATTAATTTAGAAAAGCGTTAACACAAGTTACACTAACCTTTCTCCTTTTAATAAAAAAATTGTCTTTCTTCGAAGCAGGTGTGATTGCAGCAATGATCCCCATTCCATGAAAAGTTCCCTTTCCATCAAGAGTACAGAGATTATGGTTGGCGTTGTCTGCCACATATTGCAAGAAGGAATTCGCGTCAAGGGGCACTTACCTAGCAAGACAAGTTTTCTCTAATCCAAAAACGATTGATACAGGGTTGTAGATCTTTTTACGCTGATTATTTTTAATATAGAGTTTAGTGTGTGCAAATGAGCGGGAGTGTCCGTAAAACGCGTACGAAGTTTCAAGTTTTACGGAACTGACACGCTGCCCAAGCCGGCCAGAAGAAGGGTCGGAAGGGGGGGATTGCGCGTACCCATGGGAGAGGGGACAGTGAAGGGGGGTTTACCTGAGCCACACCATACGGCCCCATGTTTTCCCTGTATCTCGCATATTAACGGTGGTGTAATGGTTAGCCGGTTAGCCGGTGATGCAAAAGGTCCATTTTCCGGTATTTCGAATAAGTCTGCGTCAGCTTTCGTATATTTTTCGTGATTTTGTGAACTACTACTCAAACAAAAAAAAACAAACAAACAAAAACAATTCATAAAGTTCTTTGCAAAATGTATTCCATCACACTTCGAAAACTTCCCGGCTCCAAAAAAGAATTCGCCCACGTGAAAAGCGTCGTCGACAACCGGAGACCTGGCAGCTCGAAGGCCCCAAGTGTACCGGCCATGCAAAACAAACCAGACGATAACAAACCCAGCTCTGGAAGGGCCGTTTCCGAAAAAGAAATCGCCCGCCCATTGACTGTCCAAATCCGTCCGCCTTGGAATTCGTCCACCAAGATCGAACGCACTCCGGACCTGTATATCAAGCCTCTACCGGGCACCAGAATTGGGCATGTGCAATTCAAGGCTAGATCTGTCCCAGAAAAAAACGTTCAACCTTTCCGACCCGTTTTACCCAGCAAAACCCGCCAGCCCACCAGAAAGCCGAAAGCGGACGATGAGTCTGTTGCCGGACAAAAGAACCAAGAAAACAAACTCGTCGAAGACGTGAACATCCGCAATCCGGTGGAGATGACCCCCGTGAGCCCCCAGCAAGCGCCTCACGAAATCAATGAGATCCCTGAGAAAGCGGCAGACGTGTCAGCTGGATCAGCGGATCCTGGATTAATGAGCCGCATGTGGCACTCGATGGTCGATCCGATTTTGAACTCAAAGAAACCAGACGATGAAGGAGCCGGAGACGATGAGGAGGTTGCTGTCAAGCAGCCGGAATTCGAAGCGCCTCCGGTTACTGAAGAGCCTGGCGTTCCAGCAATGACGGGAGCGGAATCGCCAGCTAGCGAAGAGAGGGTTTTTCCATCTGTGGCAGAAAACAAAAAAGATGGATCGCCAGAGATGGCGATAGAAGCGGTACGAAATCAGCCGACGGAAGGGCCATCGTCCGCAGAAGGTGAAGGGAAACGGAAATTTCCGCCCGGATACGGATCGAAGAAAGAACGGATAAGGAAAGCTTTGGAGAAAAAAGGGATCATGCCCTGCGATGAACTTCCACCGAAAAGCCGTTTAAGAACCAAGGGAGAAAGCGTTCACTGTCACCATCCATTGAAGAAATCATCCGGAGAGGCGCGATGGCACACAAAATTTACGGAGACAGTGCCTAAAAGTAAATGCAACCTTGTTTTAATTCCGCAGATATGAGGAATAAAAACGTATACTTTGTTCTTGCCTTTATGTAACACTGTTCTGTCAGTGCTTGTTTTAATTCCGCAGACATGAGAAATGAAAACATATATTTTGTTCTTGCCTTTATGTAACACTGTTCTGTCAGTGAAAAAAAAAAAACCTCTATAAAAATTTTCAATTAATTTTGTCTTCATGTATTGAATAGAATATGGCTCACAGCCATATGAATCCATAACTTGACATAATTCTTTAACAGTTATGAACTTCTCGTCATTTTCCTCGAGATGTTTCATTGCATAAGAAAATCCAAGACTACGTTCAGCATCCACAGGTTTCCCAACTAATTCCTGAATCTTTCTTTTAACACCTCGATCTACATTAGGCAAATTACCTTCACAATTAAATTATTTTGGTTTCTTTTTTCCGTCTGTCAGAAAACATTGATAGCAATTAATGTGGTAACAAGTTTTGTTTAAATACAAGTTTCCAATTGCAGAAACGTTAGACAGAACCTCAATGGACCAGTTGTCACATCTTGATTTGCATCGACTTCTTATAGATTCTTCCACTTTTTCACTTTGCACAAAGGATATGTTTTCCTTATCTTTCTTGTTAGATGAAGAACACAGAATGCAGGAAGAATTTGAAATTGATGAAGTTTTTCGAGTATTATTTAGTAGGGCACACTGTTTTTGGTTACTTTCTTCTTCGCTATTTTTCTTTTTCTAAAACAACCTTATTTTCCTTTGTGCCACATAACCCTTTCGACAATTTTCATGGACGTGGCAATTATCAACAAATTTGTTGATTTTGTGATTTTCTTGCCATTTTATCGACGCTTCTTTCAACGATGATAGTCCTTTACTTGTTACACAGGTTAAATATTTTCTTCTGTCATAAACTTCACAAATAACACAAATTGCGGTTTCTTTTGCCGGGGTGGCAACATCTAAGTAAACGCACGCACGCACCACACAACATTAAAACAAATAAGATCACATTTCAATAAGTTTCACTCAATCCAATTTCAATCTCGTTCGTTTTGGGATTTGTAGTCTGCAAAAGTATACAATGAGACAAAATGAAATTGCAGCGGCTATGACAAGAAGCCCCCCAGCGGGTGTGTTGATTACTAAAACTGAAATTGACGATTGGGGGGGGTCTATAAAAACATGAATAACTTACAGAAAAATCGGTCCCGCCTTCAAATAACTAATATAAACTTGAAGTAGAAGAAACAATGAATTAAACGAGACTAAGATTGTATTTTTAGGTCGTTTAGGTTACAAATGGGAGAGATTTTTAAACTTTTCGTTTCCCCGTAAGTGCCATGTTAAAACGCGCAAAGAAATTTTCGGCGGCTCACCGATTTTTCAATAGATTTAAATTTTTTTTTAATACTAAATTACATTGAAATTAAACAAAAATTAAAAAATAACTTAATCTTGCAATTCTCTTTAACCCTGTATTTTTAAAATAAAAAATTTTGAATAAAAAGACACCATTTAGCAAAAAGTTAATTTTTAAACACATTTTTTAATATGATCCATTTATTTTTTCTTGGGCGGGTTTTACACAGAGTAAGAAAACATTGGTATTAATAATACTCATTAAAAAAATCGCTATTAACAATTTGTTTTGGGTAGACCCCCTTATTTGGCTTAATTTGACCATACTTGCGGTGATGTCGAAGTAGTGAACACCCCAGGAAAAACTCTACTACCTCAAGATGCCATATTTGTTCCTGGCCTGGGAATAAACTTATTTTTAATTAGTGCAACCACATCAAAAGGAGAAGAAGCAATATTCTTCAAAAATATAGTACAACGAAATCGATTAAAACATATTTTTAAAATTCTTCTTGAACTAAAAATAATAAACACTCCTCACAGGTAAATATATACAGAGAAGGACAACTAGGTACCGACTATAATGAAACTTCTTCTCCTGTCTTAAAGTACAGCTCACTCTACACCATTCTTGCAATAACCGCTCAACACAATCTAAACATCTCTCTCCTCGACGTAAAAACTTCTTTCCTAAACGGAGAATTAAGCGAAGAGGTCTTCATGGAACAGCCTGAAGGATTCGTCGAAGTAGGAAAGGAAACCAAGTCTGCTTACTCAAGAAAAGCCTTTACGGACTGAAACAAGCCCCAAGAATGTGGAATGTAAAATTCAATCAATTTCTAATCAAATTTGGACTCACAAGAAGTGAATTGGACTCTTGTGTATACTTCCGTCGAAATGGAGCCGATCTACTCATCATAGCTATCTTCGTAGATGACGGACTTGTGTGCACATCAAATAATCATCTTGCTAAGAATGTAATCGACTCCCTCTCAGAAGAATTTGACACGAGATCTCTACCAGCTACAAGTTTTCTAGGCTTAGATCTTCACTTAAGAAATCACAAAATTATAATAAATCAACCCGAGTTCATTAAGAAAGTTCTAAGCAAACTCAATATGGGATCGTGCAAACCTACAACCATACCTATGGACCCTGGAACTCGTCAAATGTCTTCGATGTCTCCAACATCCAAAGAGGAGATATTCTATATGGCAAAAGTACCATACAGAGAAGCGGTCGGATAACTGCGTTACATCTGAATCACGTGCAGACCGGATATATCATACGCTGTGAGTCAAGTAGCCAAATTCGGACAAAGTCCAGACCGGACACACTGGAGCGCTGTAAAGAAGATCCTATCCTACCTTTCCGGAACAACTGAACTTGGAATTGTGTTTGAAAAGAATGAAACAATCCCAGTATCCGGTTACTCTGATGCTGATTACGGAGGTGATTTTGACAACAGGTGCTCCACATCCGACTCAGTTTTCTTTGTCCATGGAAATCTTGTTTCGTGGAGTAGCAAAAGACAAAAGTGTATATTGCAGTCAACTACTGAAGTTGAATATGTAGCGGCATCTGATGCGTGCAAGGAATCAGTATGGCTCTCCAGCCTACTTACAGAAATAGGAGAAACGAAAAAAAAACAGTACCGATGCACTGCGACAATCAGAGCGCAATTCAGTCCATTCGTAATCCAACATTTGATCAAAGAAAAAAACATATAGATATCCGTTATCACTTCATCCGATCTCTACAAGAAAATGGTATTATCGATGTAACCTTTGTTCCGTCAAAAGAATAAAAGGCTGACATGCTCACAAAACCCCTTCCGAAACAAGAATTCAAAAGGATGTGTAAACATTTAGGGTTGCGTGATACTGCTATGTCTATTTAAGATCCATTGGCTTGAGAGGAGAGGTTGGAATTCATGAACAACCCAAGTAATCTTAAAGAGTTGCTGAAACCCATGTTCTGACGGTCGCACTTTAGCAACACCCTTCTCTACCCTTCCTCAAGTTAACTCCCTAGTTAATGACGCAAGAGTAATTTTTACAAGTGTTTCACTTCTTCTTTATCTGTTCTCTTGAAGACTGTAGTGCCTTCCTACGTATTATTTATACAATATATTGTAACGTGTGTCGGTCATTAGTACCCCAAGAGGCCTCTGATTTCTCCGAACTCTTCTTTCTTAGTTAGCATCTTTCCTTTTTTCTCTCTATTCGTCGAAACAGTCTGTCGTCTAACCCTTAACACCGATCGACGAGATGACGTTTTAGACTATTCTTTTTACCCCTCTCGCGTTGTTTTCAGTCTTCTTGTTTTTTCTCTGTTGACCCGACCGGGTTGGTTTTTGCTCTCTTCTACTGGAACTCAGCAGGTCGTAACCTAAGTCCAATTAACTAAGTATATTCTATTTCCGTCTTTACTGTTGTGTTTATGTATTGTAAAATGTGTGTCTTGAGCTGGAATGCCACAAAGCATGGCCAGTGTAAAATGTGTGTCTTGAGCTGGAATGCCACAAAACATGGCCAGCGGAACTACTATGTACGAACGGTCGTAGAGTCGGCAGGTTCGTGTTGTGCCGTGATCACGGACATTGGAGGACGCATTGTGTTATTGCGGGCCGAACCAGAATTGTGTGAACCAAGTCAGGAAAATAGACCGAGATTTGAAGTTTGACCTTCGTTTTCTGCCCCATTTCTTAACATGGTGTCAGAAGTGGGATCAGGGCCGCTGAATGGTTGGATTTTATCTGGCCGCCCGAGAGAACCAACTCACCAATTTTTTCCGCTTAAACTGAATATTTATGTAATGTCTGAATTCGTCTCTTATAGCTTTATCATGGCAGAAGAACATTTTGCACAACTGATCGAGGTTTTTCGCGCCCAAAACGAGTTTCAACAACAAATGATGGCACAGAATCAACTACGAAACCTCGAAAACGGCCAGGCTCTCCCAACTTATAGTGGAAAAAAAGAAGAGGATGTGCTCGACTTCGTGGAGACGGTTAATCGTGAGGCGAACGCGGGTAATTGGAACGAAGAACAGAAAATCCGCCTGGCCAAAGGTGCGTTGCGAGAAACTGCTGCGGAATGGCGTTGGTTGCATGAAGCTGAGGTTCCGCGGGATTGGATTGGGTGGTCAATCGCACTCTGCGCAGCGTTTCGTAAACGTTATACGTTTGCGGAATGGGAAAAAATGGTGACAAGGCGAGTGCAACTTGAAAACGAGACTGGGCCGCAATACGCGTTAATAAAAGCGAAACTTCGTCGACACTGTCCGTACCCAATGACAGAGGCAGACTTTATTCCGTATCTCATCCAGGGCATCCGACACCGACAGTTTCGCACGGTTCTGTTACAGAACCCACCCCTCACCGTCACCACGTTTATCCAAAGCTACGGACTACTAGAACAAAACAGCGACCGAGCCCCCGATCAAGCATTGACTCATCTAGAAGCTCGCATTGAAAAACAATCGCAAGAAATTGCTGAACTAAAAAAAGAAATCGGAAAGGGCCGACGATTCCAGCCGTATGACCAGCCACGCCCTCAACGACCGGTAGCTCCACCGAGTGGGTCACGCCGTTGTTATCAATGTGATAAAGAGGGTCATCTACAGCGGGACTGTCCATTTAAAAACAAAATTAACCGGACGGAAAACGACAAGGCCGGAACCGTGGGCCAGTTCCGGCAGTAAATTCTCTCAAAGTCCCAACGCGTCGACCGACCATCGAAGTAACTATCTTCGGGATAGAAGTGGTAAGGGCGATGGTCGATTCCGGGGCCTCCGTTAGTGTTGTTAAACACTCTGCAGTACAACCAATAAAATCTCTAATCAAACCAACGACAACAACTCTCAAAATGGCGGACGGGCGCTTCACAGAGACAATTGGGGAAGTAGACGCGACCGTCGGGTGGAACATGAGCAGCGGAAAACTTAAATTAATAGTTTTGGAAGAATTGTCGTCAGACCTCATCCTTGGGGTCGACTGGATCAGGAGTGTGGGTGGGGTCTTCATGTGTCCATCAAAATCTCAACTGGAGGTAAAGCCAATAACGATTTATCCTTCCCATTCTTCCGATGTTTATTCAACCGACGGTTCCACTCATATTCCACCTCAGTCACTGGCATTTCTCTCAATGCGCAGCCCTACTGTGACGGGAGACTCTTACCGAAAAAAAAGTTTAATTGTCAATCGAACTTATTCCGCTGAACCGGGAAATGAGTGGGTGATACCCAATTGTATCATCACGGAAAAGAATGGAAAGTCCTACGTCCCAATTCTCAATCCCTCGGTACAATCTGTCATTTTTCCAGCAGGAAAGGGAATTCCAGGAGTTGAGGCAATCGAGTCGGCTGAGTGGGCGACAGTGGGGGAGGAAGTTATAGGCAACTTCTCATCGGCAACAACACCCCCAAGAACAATCCCAGAATTCCTCCGTGAATCTCTTGAAAACGTTCCCGCAGAACACCGACAAGAAATGGAAACTCTTCTCACCCGATACCAAGACCTCTTTCACGATACCCCTCTTAAGAGTACAACCGCCGCCGAACACGAGATTGACACAGGTGATCACCAGCCTATCAGGTCAGCTCCTTATCGAGTCAGTCAACTAGAACGGGAGGCTATCAACGCCCAAGTAGAAGAAATGCTCCAAGCCGGAATTGTCAAGCCATCCTCCAGCCCCTGGTCCTCTCCCGTCGTCATGGTACCAAAAAAAAATGGTGAGCTTCGTTTTTGCATTGACTACCGCCGGTTAAATGCCATAACGATTCGTGACGTTTATCCTTTACCACGAATCGACGACTTTCTTGACCATCTGGGAGGGGCAACAGTATTTACTTGTCTAGATTTAAAAAGTGGGTATTGGCAGATTCCAGTAGGCAAGTCCAGCCAGTCGAAAACCGCATTTGTTACACCAGATGGGCTCTACGAGAGCACACGTCTCCCCTTTGGTCTTTGTAATGGGCCTGCATCATTCCAGCGAACAATGGATCAAGTTTTGTCGGGCCTAAAGTGGAACATCTGTTTAGTGTACCTAGATGATGTGGTCGTTTGCGGCAAAACGTTTAAAGAACATCAGGATAGGTTGGAAAGTGTGCTTATAGCCCTACAAAAAGCCCAATTGACTCTTAACGTGAAGAAATGTGCCTTTGCACAAAGCCAAATCCTGTGTTTAGGACATCAGGTGACAGCTGACGGAATTTCTCCAGACCCATCTAAAATCTCCGCCATCGTCGACTTTTCCTCTCCCAACAGCAGTCCACCCGGACTCAGACTGACACACCTTAGGAGCTTCCTAGGTGTAATCTCCTTTTATCGCCGGTTCGTAAACAACTTCGCCTCTTTAGTCATACCTCTATACGATTTATTAAAGAAGAATGCTACATGGGAATGGAAGAGAGAACAAGAACTCGCCTTTCAAACAATCAAAATGTTATTAGTAAGTGCTCCAATTTTAAAACATCCCACGGCGGAAGGAAAGTTTGAGGTTCATGTGGACGCCAGTGGAGTAGGAGTCGGAGCCGTGCTAATGCAGTCCGACCCAGTTACTAACGAGTATCATCCTGTTTCTTACCTTAGCCGACGATTGACATTGACAGAATCGAACTATCACTCCAACGAGACAGAGTGTCTAGCTCTGGTATGGGCCCTCACGAAACTCCGTCATTACTTGTACGGACAAACGTTCCGGGTGAGAACCGATAACAATGTAGTGCGCTGGTTGTCCCAGAAAAAGGACATTCGGGGAAAGTTGGCCCGCTGGGTGCTCATCCTGCAAGAATTTAACTTCTCCATAGACCACCTGAAAGGAGCGGAAAACAAAGTCGCCGACGCTTTGTCTCGACAACCTGCTGTATCTCAGGGCAGTTCTTCACAACCAGAAGTAGTCATGGAAATTTGCAGCATGCAACGATATTCAAAAGTAGACTTGGCAGTCTGGCAGCAAGGTGACGATACCATTCGTAAGATACTTCTCCAACTACGAGAAGAAAAGGGAAACCAATCACAGTTGTTCGCAATTAAAGACGGGGTACTCTACAAGAGGGGAAAAGACGGTGAACGTGAATTTAAACTCGTCGTCCCCTCTCTCTTACGACGCGAAATTATCCGAAACTTCCACGATGACCCAGACGCTGGACACTTTGGCGTATTCAAAACTAAAGCAAAAGTCGACAAAAACTATTGGTGGCCAGGATTGTCCGTTAGCGTACGGACCTACGTAGCATCTTGCCCCTTCTGTCAACAAAACAAAAACACCACTACACCACCAGTAGGGTATTTAAAGCCCATCGATCCACCTAAAAAAATCTTTTCTCTCATTGGAATCGATCACCTAGGTCCCTTCATCCGTACCAAAGCAGGTAACAGATACATCCTAGTGGCCATCGACTACCTGTCAAAATGGGTAATAGCCAAACCAGTAGCCAGTACCGCGGCCGGGTCCATCTGTGATTTCATCAAGAATGAAATTATAGCACTACACAGTTACCCACAGCGGATAATCACTGACCGTGGTTCGGGTTTTACCTCAAAAATGCTACAACTCCAGCTTCAAAAGTGGGGGATTGAACAATCCATCATCATCACAGGTCACCACCAGTCGAACGGACAGGTAGAACGAGTAAACCGAACGTTGGTCATGGCCTTTAAAGCCTATGTAAATTCCACTCACACTAATTGGGACACCAAGGTCTCTAATGCCACACTAGCGATCAACACGGCTAAACAAGCTAGTACTGAGGTCACTCCCTTCGAAGTAGTGTATGGGAGGCAACCGGAAATTCCGAACGAACGTCAATTTCCTTGGCCGTCTATCAGAAGTGAAAGTTACCTACACTTCCAAAATCGTGTATCCAGATTTCGAAGACAAGTACGTGAAAAGTTAATTAACAAACAAAAAAACATGAAGAAGAATTACGATCAAAAAAGAAAACGGCCACCAACCTTCGCAGTCGGTGATCTTGTCTTAGTCGCTCGCGTTGTTCGCTCTCCGCATTTATCCCAAAAGCTGCTTCCTAAATTTATCGGTCCCTTCCAAATTGCAAAACGGTGCTCATCCCTCACTTATCTAGTGGAATCTCTTCCGGTGACCCGGAAAAGAATGTGGCGCCGTTTTCCCGCTCACGTTTCCCAATTGAAAAACTACAAGACACCACGGGAGTTCGATTGGCCAGCAATGGAGCCGAACAGTGAATAAAAAAAAAATAATAATAATAAATAAATTCATTCTAGGCCCTATACAAATCTTTCTTCTGTTTGTTTCGGTTTTCTAGAAAACGCGAGTCAGGAGAGGCCGTGTAACGTGTGTCGGTCATTAGTACCCCAAGAGGCCTCTGATTTCTCCGAACTCTTCTTTCTTAGTTAGCATCTTTCCTTTTTTCTCTCTATTCGTCGAAACAGTCTGTCGTCTAACCCTTAACACCGATCGACGAGATGACGTTTTAGACTATTCTTTTTACCCCTCTCGCGTTGTTTTCAGTCTTCTTGTTTTTTCTCTGTTGACCCGACCGGGTTGGTTTTTGCTCTCTTCTACTGGAACTCAGCAGGTCGTAACCTAAGTCCAATTAACTAAGTATATTCTATTTCCGTCTTTACTGTTGTGTTTATGTATTGTAAAATGTGTGTCTTGAGCTGGAATGCCACAAAGCATGGCCAGTGTAAAATGTGTGTCTTGAGCTGGAATGCCACAAAACATGGCCAGCGGAACTACTATGTACGAACGGTCGTAGAGTCGGCAGGTTCGTGTTGTGCCGTGATCACGGACATTGGAGGACGCATTGTGTTATTGCGGGCCGAACCAGAATTGTGTGAACCAAGTCAGGAAAATAGACCGAGATTTGAAGTTTGACCTTCGTTTTCTGCCCCATTTCTTAACAATATTTACATTCTGTGTCATACCCAAGGTGTCTCAATTTAAATAAAAGTATGTTGGTAAAGTTGAACTAGTTCTAATGTATTATAAACCTCAACAACAACTTCAGTTGTTCTTCTGAAACTTGACCAGGTGTTCCCAGAAGCTCATCGTACATTCTTTTTAAAGTAGCAGTGTGACCAGAGATTGTGTGACTTCAATTATACTTGTACAGAAAGAAATTTTCTAGGCTCATGGTGGCATGGTCTGGTGCCATCAGGGAGTACTATATATTGAGTTGATCCCACATTTTCACAGCAGTTCTACATCCACTAACAGACTTGCTGGTCTTCATCGACATTGAACAATATCATGGCTCTTGCGTTAATTTCTCTTTGGTCCCATTCATCGATGCTGCTGGGTTAAATACCAAGGCTTGAGCTTTTCTGGCAGGTTGGCCATCTACGGGTGGAATCCCTTGAGCTTGATTATGTTGCGCTGCAGCGAACACCTTCACAACAGAGTAGAATCTTGAGTTAGTCAGGTCACTGCTATACACTCGCATCACTATGAAGTGGAAAACGAGATATTTAGATATCATACAAGACAAACAACACAACAAGACAATAAAAAATGCTCATAAGATTCTAGTTGCCTAACTGTACATGAATGCATCAATTGCCCTGAAGGCTCTGCCCATATTAAGTGGATATCAACATTCTCTTAAGCAAGCCCGAATCTTGTACCACTATGTATGTGGGTTTTCAGTCTACTTATACCACGGTCCAAGTGGGTTTACTATTCATCCCATTGTCAGAGTGAATTTACACATTCAGTTGCTCCACAGATAATGATGTAGGTTGAAGCACTTCATGTTTACACGATCAAAAAGAGAATGAAGCCTTAAGAGAGAAAAAAAATATCGATTCAGGTTTTACATCAGTCTTCTTGACAATTTTGTGCAGCTTCCCTTTTTGCTCGAGCAAAACCAGCATGTTAGTATGCCATGATGGAAAGTTTTTACCGTTGAGATTTGGAAAATTCTTAGCTTCGTGGGTTGTTGTAGCAGATGCCATAATTTTGCAGCTTTATTGGAAGAAACCTGGGCCCATAACCTGATAAAGATAATGAAGTGTAGACAAGAGAGAGGTTTTTTTAAAACACACATTCCACATAACAATTTAATGCAGTAACTCATCCTAAATCTGTCTTACTAGGACGTGAAGTACTGGAGCGCCAAAGGACGGTATAAGGACGCGCTTAAGCCACTATCATTTTTAAAAATAAATCACGACCCTAGAGACGTCTTATTTTGATCCATTTCTTTAAAAGCCACTACACCACAACAGTGTAGTGTTGGGGTTCAACTTTGCAAGAATTACGTACACCACATCAAATAATTATCTAGAATTACTTTTTTAAAGATGTAGTGATTGGTTAAGAAGAAGAAGTTCTGTCTATGATGCTCGTCCAATGATCGAAACTTATAACAATTATGATTCTTTTCTGTTATTTTGGTCATAGAGCGCAAAGTGTCGATTTATTAAATGCTAAATTTTATTCAAAAATTCATTTCTTAATGATGGAAACCAAAATTATTTCACTGTATAGTTTCTCAGTCTAAAAATAATTACAATAGTATAGAATGTTGCGTGTCTGGTAGACTACCCGACTCTGATGCGGGACACCCGTGTTCGAATGAGATGACAAGATAATGCTTTTAGCGTTCTTTGGTAGAGCAAAAATTCGTCCCAGTGAACGCCAAAATGAGAGCTTTGGTGACCATACAAATTCGTGTATAAGAGCAATTTTTACCGGTCATCAACACCTGCTAAAATCATCTTTAAGTCGTCTCTTCCCACGTTTCTGCTTGAGATCGTTTTCTGGGAGAAGGGGAACTTTATTCTACAATGCTTCTGGCTCCATTTCGTCTTCTTTCGAGATATTTGCGCCCGATTCAATACTCTCGGATTTTGCTACGGTTTCACTCGTGACGTAGAACTGCTTTACGGGTTTTACTTGACTGCTGAAACAAAAAGCGACACTTGCAGAAGTAAACTTAGTAAAGGCCCTTGCCCCTTCCCCAAAAAAAAACTGCCCATGAGGGCAGCACTGTAGGTGACATGATAATTGGTTTGTTTTACAAAATTCTTTTAACCTTGCGACAATTCTATTTCAAGTTGATCGAAGACTAACTACTTTTTTATCAAACGCAAAATATTAGACATAATGAAATGAGTAAGCTGTAGAACGTAATTATTCAAAATACAAGTCAGAAAAATCTTTACTAGGAAAAGTCTAAAATTTGAACGCCACGCTTATGGCTGATTATTACCTTGTCTGCTAACATCGGTTGGTGATAAAATTTTGCCAGTTGTCTTAAATTACGAAAAATTATTAGTGTATTTGTGTTAGGTCTTAGGTGTTACAGATTTATTTGGATCAATATTTATTTCTACAAAAAATTCTTTGCGTTATACAACAAAATATATTTAAATTATTGTAATGTGAATTTCTTTACTAATCTAAACAATTTATAATTGCTGTTTGTTTAATTGAAATCTGGCAATCGACCACACAGGTGATATTGACCATTGACATCTGGATTTTTTCAAATGATCTGCTTGCTGCTAAAATTTTCAGTGTAATGGTGTCATCGAATCTACAAGCTACTTATTTTCAACATCTAGTTAAAACAAACTAAATCTATTGCCAGCAATGTCAGTTGCGGTTTATGAAGACGTAATGAATAATCTGTGTAATATTTTAATGTCTAAATGATAATATCTTGCTTATTTTTCAGAATGGAGCTTTTCTATTGATTGATCACCAAATGCCTGACAAAAATGGTATTTTTCAAAGGTACACTCTCGTGATCCCCGATTTTTGGCTAATTGTGATCATTAAGGGAAGAACGTATTGTGCCTACAAGAACTCTAAAGATAGCAATGTGACAGTCAAAAATAGAGATATGCCCACACCAGATTGACCTACCTATGCAGCAGAAGTTAGACAAAATTTTTGTATTAAACCATTTTGCAATTTGTATCGTTTTAATATTTGTGACTGGTATCTGTACAGTTTCCTGCACAAAAACACCGATTTAATTTTTTTAAAGCCACCTATTAGCAGGGTTACCACCTATAAGCCACCTATAAACGGGTTTCTTTTGTTTTTCTTTAAGGGACATGGTAGATGGGGTGATGGACAAGACAGGGGAAGGTTGGGTAAGTCTAGACATTTTTTAATGTCTTAAGGTATAACGCTTCAAGGCAAGTAACAGGTCGGGTCATTTTTGCAACCCTCAGGGTGGCGTGTTTTTTAATTCTAACGATAACTTCACTAGTGAAGTTAAGATCAGTCCACCTCCTGTTAAACCAACATTTCCTGCAAGGGTTGTAAAACGGCTTGCTTCTCCATGTGTCGTCATGTGTCGCCAGTCGAACATCTACCTTAGCCGTTCTCAGTCCCCCTTCTGCTTTAGCTGTTTCCAGTCGTCCTACTTCATCAGGTATTATCAGTCGTCCTACTTCCTTAGGTGTTGCCAATCGTCGTACTTCCTTGGCTGCTGTCTGTCGATCTTCTATCCTAGCTATTGATACCGGATGTTTTACTCAACCGGTTGTTACTTTGTCCCTATACCTACATCAGCTAGCGTTGTTGACGGCTCCGACAAAAATCAACAAGTAGGTATAATGGCAACTAAAGAGCGTCCTGTACGACAAGAGCTAGTTGAAGGAATCGACAAAATGGATAGCGCTAAAATTTATAGGGAATTTTGTAGTTGACTGTTGATATCAATGAACTAAAGGATTTGATAACAATGCTTACAAAAATATGCGTAAGAGAAGCCGATAGTCATACCCAAGGAAGTGAAAGTATGGATGAGATGCCTTTGAATGAATTCCATTGAATTCCTTTGAATTCCATAAATTTTAATAAAAATTCAAGTTTTCAGCAGACAAGTTAACTCGTTTGGTAACATTTAACATTACTAGATTTTTTTTTCTGGATATCTTGAAAATGTTTTGATTTGATTAATTGTTTAGGTGAAATTCATCAAATCTATTGAGGGTAATTCTCAAGGAGATGCCGTACAAAGGGCATGGGAAAAGCTGACTACAATTGATTGCAGAGCCTGTTCCAATTTCTATGGTGTTAAGCCGGGCCAAAATCATAAACATCCCCTCAATGGATCTATTATAACTGTTGCGGTTTTTGGTAAACATAAATCCCGGTTTAAATGTTATTTCTCAATTTGTAATTACTTGTTTTTCCTTTTAGCCGGAGTTTGGGCGAATGTTAAATTTTCCAGCTGTACCGACGCGACTATGGAGCACGAGACGTTTCGTTCGTTCGTAGGGCTCCAGAGGCGGAACGACGACATGATTTGGGCTGCAGATGCTGTCGCGTTGAAACGAACAACGTAATGGACGATGCAGCCAGACATTCTCAGAATTAGAAAATATTTTCTACATGTCCATAAAATTCATGAAACGGCTTGTGTTTTTTTATTAATGGTGTGCTGGTGACACAACCCTTATGCTTCCTTCATCGTTCATTTGATTCATTTTCATTCTCATTATGATTTTGGTTTGGTTCATTCAACTTAAATGAACATTTAAATTAAAAGTTCATTCAGAAATTTCATTGCGTGTTTTTTGGTTTGTACTGTGCAACCTTTGTGTGTTGAACGTGTGGCCTGTGTATTTATTTAATCGTTATGTAACCCAATGTGCAACCAAATTGGTATTATATGTGTTGCTTAAATAAAAGGCTTATCTGAAATTTGATTTGGATTATTTCATTTAGGTTTAGATTTTAACGTGCCATAACATGCCGTGCCATACAGAGGATTATAGCCGTGTTGGTCCTGGTATAAACCGTGTTGATATACCGGTTTCAAACGGCACTGATATACCGGGGTCGTAATAGGGGTTGTACTAAATATCAACAATTAGTACAGTACCTACCAACGAAATTGGTACAGTGTACCAATTTCGGCCGCTTTTAACACGGCGTCTTATGGCGCTACGTGTCACTTGTTTTTATTTAATATAAAAAAAAACTTGGTTTTTTTGTAAAACTTTTTTGAGTTTGAAACCCCCCTTCCCCTTTTTGGGCCCTTTTTTGCGTAGGCCATAAGGAATGCACGGCGAATGCCCAAAATTTCGCTCGGCAAAATTGGTACAGGTGATCCCATGTACAGGGATTAGGGAAATGAAAATATAATAAAGCCGACCCCCACATCCTGTAACTAATTTAGTTTCAACCTTAAACTCAAAAAAGTTTTACAAAAAAACCATAATTCATTAACACTAAATTCAATTAACACCTTCGATCTTTCCCCGCCCACAAGCGACTCCTTTTTCGAATTAGTCGACCGTCTCAAAGGGCATCTCAATATTCTACCACCAAATACCAGTACTCCCCAAGGAAACATTACACCAAACACGCTCAACTCAACCACAAACGCCATCAATAATCCCCTACCTTTCACGCCGTACATCAAAATCAAACACATCCCGACAGCGCTAAGCCAACACAGTAACGCTATCGGCGGAGACGGAATAAGCCCTGATATCATATAGTACCCTTTTAGAACAATTTCCGCGCA
This sequence comes from Daphnia magna, assembly GCF_020631705.1. Classification (NCBI taxonomy): domain Eukaryota; kingdom Metazoa; phylum Arthropoda; class Branchiopoda; order Diplostraca; family Daphniidae; genus Daphnia; species Daphnia magna. The sequence continues at coordinate 6,588,493 of NC_059186.1, read as the reverse complement.
TAGAAAAGTGGAACATCACGACGAGGATTGCGACATTACACAAACAGTACGCCCATCTACTCCAGCAAGAGCTGAAACACATACGCCCCGCGTACCCACAAGCCAGTGCAATAATCGCTTGGATAGCAACAAAGCTATCTAGCTTTGTTGTCCCCGTTTGTGTCACCCCATCCTAACAGCAAATCCATCCCCTCCGACAGGCCATCCAGCGTGCATATTAAGAGACGTGCGACCATCATTCCCACTTTCCACTTCAGCCACACTTTTCAGAACTATTGCACAACTTAACCAAACTCGCGGAAAGGAATAAACTCACGAAAGCTGTACAACTCTCGCAGCACGAGGCGAACGACCTGGCAGCCCTTTTGTGTGCATTTGCGACCGCTGCAGTCAACGAAATAAGATCCATTCTCCACTTTGTGAAATAACGGGTCAATTCACGGTCGTAGCGCAGACGTACACCACAGCGTTCCAGAAAGAGGCGAGTACCAAACACACAAAACGACAAGGAACCTACTCTCTCATACAGCCATTTGAAACCCCAGCAATAAATCTGAACACAAAACACCGGATCGTGATCCCGCTATTTTTTACAAGATTCAGTCAACAAATCAAACCCCTGTTCTATCTCAACCACGTTACAACCTTGCCGTCACCCATGAAGATCACAATCTGATCCATCGTTTTCCAAATACGTGCGGACCAGTTTATTACCCCCCACAAAAGACACAAAATCCTCACAGTCTCTGGTTTGATACAAACTGTAACGAAGGCCTACAAATATATTTACTCAACATGCCCACATTTTATGATCTTATGTTACTCCCTTTTTCACTTACGATATCCACCTTTTTCCTTATGTTAAAGTCTACAATTGCAACATATTTCCTGTTTACTTCCTTGAAACGTTGTTTGTCAATCCGGAGATGAAGTCATCAACGCTTTTAGCTGACCTCGATGAACACCTGCAACTGATGCGCATATCGCACAATAAATAAACAATCAGTTGATTGGTTGCTTACACGTCATAATCAATCAATTAATAAAACATCTCTTGATTGGTTGCTCGTGCCGAGTTGCGACAGGCCATCAACGTCTGTGACCACTCCCGAAATGCGAGGTTTCGTGATGAACCCACATTTCCGACAAACAGAGTCGTTCGGCAACTTCCACAACGTTTAGACGCGGAAACTCTATCAGTGCAAATTCTTGAATTTGCTAGAGTCTTCTCACAGTTCTGAAACGTTTAGTAGTCGAATTGTTGAGTGTTAATTCTGTGAGTTTAGTCGTGCACTTGTCTCTTCCCCTACTCTTAAACTTTGTCTCGTACTTTCCTCACTTTTGAACTGTCTGTTTCCCCCGTGTCCCGCTCTCGCTACCACGAGCCGCTTCGTATCGTTTTACCAACGTGCGCTTCCGTAACGCTCGCGCTACATCGGTAAGCTTCCAAATTGCCCTCATTCTGTTGGACATTATGGTTTGGCTCGTTATTCCCTTTCTTGTCATATTGTATGTCCTTTCCCGTGTAATTCTTATAGCCTTAGTCAAGTAAAATACACGTCGATCATTGTGGGTAATTCGCCTCCGAGTTCACTTAAATTCCTATTCCAAACAACATTTAATTCTTTGTAGTACTTCAACTCCCACGAGGGATGTATTACATAATGGTGGCAGCGCTTTTTGAACTCAACCACAATGAATGATGATGTTATTACTGGCTGGTCTAGAATTCCACGAACTCCCATACAACCCAGTGTGCCCCGAATTAATGTTCCCCTGCCCAGTGAGCCAACTGTTGCTAGATCGCTTAATTTAGATAAGTTGCATGTTGAACCCCAAATTGCACCTGATACATGTCCAGCTTGTACCACTCCCAAACCAATTTCTGAACTGCTAGTAAACCCGCTTCTTCCGTTGTAAGTACACAACCATCTAGAGTTAGTTCTCAGTTAAGTAAGCTTAGATCTAACGTTGCGTACGAAGCCGTAGCTCGTCTTGATACTGTTTCCAGTCGGAAACCCAGAGGTAGGTTCGCCTCTGGTACCGTTTCAGGGAAGCGTTCACCCTCTATTTTTGCTAGAATTGCTGCGCGTATTTCTCTAGCTAAGTCTCCTCCAAAAGTTTCGCCTAAGTCTAGTTCAGTAGCAAAAACTGTGTTAGGGTTTTTCACGAGGGACTCCCCGAATGGAAAATCAACTGAACCTGAGCCTACGACATCTATTCAACAAAATCAAGAGCAGTCAACAGAAGATATTCCAGCCCAAAACGAGCCAGCTTCCATACCTTCTCCTTGCGATCAAGAGCCTGAAGGAGAGAGAAGCGGACTTTCAGTCGACCGATCCGAAGATCTGGGTACAGCTAATTTGGTTGATTCAAGACATCCGTCTATCAAACCACTATTTACCCGACCAGAATCCAACGACGGTGGGGACAGAACCAACGATTCTGCTGAGACATCTGACGTCGATCCTACAGGTGAAACTACACGCACAGGTGAAGAAAACAACCCAATTGGAAGCCCAAGCGTCCGTGCTGACGTCGATCTTCATATCACATGCGAGACAATTCCTGATATTTCTGCTGAGTCAAATTCACTGCATCACGGAACTGCAAGGCGTGACACCACAGAAACACGAGACAATCTTAGCCTGGTTTCAGAATTTTGGAACTTCCATCAGACACCGAGAAGAACGCTACCTACATCTAACGAACGAAGTGAGAGAGTTATCCTCCCACTTGGAAGTGCAGCTACTGACCCATCAACAGTCGTTCCTGATAGACATCCACAACCTAATCTTCTACCTGCGGGAGCTACGCCTGCTGACTCCGCTGGAACCGCTAGTTCCGGAAATCAACTCGTTGCTGAGGAAATTGGACAACTTCCCGGGAGCAGTCAACCCGAACAACGTGCAGTTGGCGGAGGAGATCAAACAAACACTCTCCCAAATCAAGGTCCGATTGCAACGTTTCCTACCATCCCATACGGCGGAGGACGTACCTCAACAACCCGCGGCCCAACAACCAGCACACCGTCAAGAGGAGAGGACCGTTCGACGTCCACGACAGGTGCGATTCGCCTACCACCGCCCTATTCGCTTTTCCCGTCGTCAATATTCAACCCGACGCTTACGCATACTGATTACACCACCCAGGAGCGTCGCAGACGTTACAGCGAATCTCGATCATCTACGAGCAGCATTTCAACACAATATCACAATTCAAGACAGGAGAGCTTAAGAGCGCAAGAAACAAATCCTAAGAACATGGCTCAATGTCCTTCCCCTAGTAGAGCAGCTACAGCTAGAGATCTTGATGATTTCCAGAATAATCAGCATACCTTTTCCCGTTTGCAACTACTTCCTTCGTTTTCCGGAAGTCCACTTACGCGTTTCGACTCTTGGCTAGAATATTTCGAAGCTATAGTAGACACATCAGGATGGTCAGGAGAGAAAATTGTCCAAATGCTTCGTGCTAAGTTAACAGACAGAGCTTTTTTCGTAATTCAGGCAATTTTGAAAGATCTTCCGCATGATTATGATTCTGTCAAAGAAGCTTTGCTCGATCATTTTCACGGCGACGAAAATGTTGACTTATATCTTAAGAAATTTAACAAAGCTAAGCGTAAGCCAGGCGAGAAAATCGTTGATTATGCCCTTCGACTGCAGGAAATTTTCAAGCGTGCATATCCTGTAGGTCACTCTGAGAAGTCTTTTGCAATTATTTTAATGCAGAAATTTATTGAAGGTTTAGATCCCAAACTACAGGCAAAAGTTAAATATAAGGACTTTAAGGATTTTGGCGAACTAGTTGCTTCAACACGGACGTATGCTAGTAGACTAGAAGCGTTAGAAACAGATCGTGAAAGGCAGGAGTTTATTCGGTCTATTGATGGCACACATGGCACCAATAGCGCAGAATTGACAGAGCTTAAGCAAATGATAGTAGATCAGAAAGAAATGATGATGAAGGCAGTTGCTAACGTTCGCCATGAATACAAGCCTGTTGTTGAAAATAAAACTGAAAGTGAGCAGATTAGCGACGTTCTTAATGAACTCGTGCAGAGCGTAAAGAAACTCCATCTCAATAGGAAAGACGTCTCATATCCTTCAAACACACAGTATAGGAAACAGGTCTCGTTTCAACCGAGTTTAGCTTATCAGCAAGATGGTAACGTGAGAGCTCCACAGCAGCGCTTTAATAACAATAATGGAAATAGACAATTTGTAAACTCCCAAAATAGTTCTACAAACAGTAGTCCGCCAGCCCCCAGACCTCCGAATGATTTCAATAATCGACCTTTACAGTCGTCGGTTATTTGCAATTTTTGCGGTTACTGAGGTCACATTCAGGCAGATTGTCGCCGTTATCAACGTCAAGCACTAGAACAAGCTCAGCCGCCTATTTGTTATTCTTGCCGTGACATCGGGGATAGATCTAACAATTGTCTTAAGTTCAGAAACAATAATAGACCTAACATTCCCGGTACTCCTCAACATCAGGAAAACCAGTAGGAATCAACTGTAACTTCGGGTCAGTTGATGAAGAGCCTCCTCTAAAATCCCGTCAAGTCGCAAAACTAACAACAATTACGAATGAATCGACTCCAAGAATTCCGTTAAAGATTTTCCAGGTCCCGTTCCAAGCATTATTCGATACAGGCGCGTCTAAAAGCATTATACATGAACGTTTATTTAAGAAGTTACCCCCTAGAGGTCAGGCGATCTGCAGCCAGCTTGACTTCGATTTATATGATGTAGGAGAAAATCCGTTACATACGCTGGGAAAAGTGACTCTGCCCGTTGGATACGGGGAGACAATTTTACAGCAAGAATTTATCGTTACAAACGGCGTTTCTGAAGACTGTATCCTTGGATGGGATGCAATCCAGAAGTATGGTTTTCAGCTTGATGGAGAAACAAAGAGTATTTACTTAGCTAGAGATGGGCAAGGCCCCTCTTCTATTTTTAGGCTGCCGGAAATGGCAGTTACGGCAGTCAAAAAGACGACGTTACCTCGTCAGACGTCGCTAGTAACTGTAGGCCAATTGAAGGGTTCATTTCCGTATGTACCTCCGAATTCGGCATTTATCTTCACACCAAGTGAGAATTTGCCAGATGGAATTTATATTGAAGAATTTATAGGAAAGGTATCGGGAGATGGAGCATATAACATTATAGTCGAGAATCATTCGTTACAGCAAGTCACAATTCCACGAAACACCAAGTTAGGCGTTATTGAAATCGCTTAGCAGATTATCGGAAAAGTAGCGTTAAATATATCAGAAATTAAGCCCATAGAATCACGAGAGCCTATTGTAATTTCGGAAGTCACCCCGGAATTTCAAGCACCACTCTCTCATTTATTAAATGACTTTTACGACTTGTTTGCTTCAAAAGATTCAGAACTAGGGAATACCAATCTCATTAAACATACAATTGATACAGAAGGAAGAGGTCCCATTCGACAACGCCCATATAGAGTTACTAATAATCAAAGAAAATTATTGGAAGACAAAATGCAGGAGATGCTAGATGCAAAGGTCATCAGATACTCGCAATCTCCATGGGCTTCACCCGTGGTGCTTGTAGAGAAAAAGAATGAAGAAATAAGGTTTTGCGTTGATTATAGGAAATTAAACAGCATTACAAAGAAAGACTCTTTTCCCATGCCACGCATCGATGAAACTTTAGACAAATTATATGAAAAGAAATTCTTTACAACCCTTGATTTAGCTTCCGGTTATTGGCAGATTCAAGTTCATGATCCAGATATCGAGAAAACAGCTTTTGTTTGGTTTGTGCAATGCACCTGCCACGTTCCAAAGGCTAATGAATTATGTACTGAGAGACGTCTTAGAAAGTAAAGCGTTAGTTTATCTGGATGACGTCATTATCTTTTTAGATACATTTGAAAATCATTTAAATGATATTCGAGAAATTTTTTACCTTTTAAAAACAGCCAATTTAAAGTTAAAACTTAATAAATGTCAATTCGCTAAGCGTTCAGTAAATTATTTAGGTCATGTAATCTCAACGGACGGTATTAAACCCGATGCAAGTAAAATTGATAAGATAGTTAATTATAAAACACCAACTTCTGTTGACGAAGTCAGATCATTTCTTGGACTTGCCGGATATTATAAGAGATTTATTAAAGATTTTGGTTCAATTGCTAAGCCGTTAACTCGATTAACGCATAAAGATATAAGTAGGAAACCATTTGCGTGGGGAACGGAGGAACAGGTTGCCTTTGAGAAGTTACGCAATTCTCTAGTAACTCCCCCTGTTTTCGCATATCCAAATTTTAACGAAAAATTCTTGCTTTTTACTGATACGTGTAAGTATGGAATTGGAGCGGTATTATCGCAATTGCAAGATGGGCAAGAACATCCAATAGCCTATTCTAGTAGACAAATAACAAAAGCCGAAATGAAGTACAGTACCACAGAAAAAGAAGCATTAGCTGTAGTTGATGCGATTAAATACTTTCGACATTACTTACTAGATAAATCTTTCGAGATCATTAGTGACCATCGACCTTTGCAATGGCTTAAAAACCAGAAAGATAATAATGGTAGGTTAGGTAGATGGGCTATATTATTAGCCGCGACGAATTATGAATTGAAATATAGGCCTGGACGTGTTCATCAGAATGCAGATTGTTTATCCCGTTTAAAAGTTGCTAGTATTCAACCATTACCAAACAGTTCTTATATATGTCAACGTATGGATGTAAATCGTTTAATACCACGATACGAGACAATGTTGTGGAAAACGGAACCTTGTCCCCCAATTGAGAACCCCTCCGATTTCGAAAACCGATTTCGCAAGTCAATTGCGACTCAAACTCAAGACCCTGACATTGCCATGGAAAATCAAGATCATGAAAAAATATTGGCAAGTGACGATTACGAAGATGACACCACGCAAACAACTGATCATTTCGAAGATGTAAATGTTTCTCAACAACAAGCTGATGTCGTCAGCGTTCATCGTCCTTCATCGGAAGATAATATTTCTAACACAGAAGAATCGGACAACGAAACACAATCAGTTCAACATGAAGCAATTACCGAAAATGACTCCGCACGCGCCGAAGTTGAGGCAACCGAGAGTTTGCCATTCGAAACCGAAGAAGAAACGCCAACTGAGAACCCAGAACTACTTCATGTTACCAGACGCCCGCAACGCGATCGACAAAAGCCTCTGCGTTATCGGGATGGAGTCCAATAGCAAGAAGAAATCCCACATATAAGTCCCGAAAATTATTCATCACATCATAACCACCACTCATTACCAATTGCAATCCCAACTGGACAGCTTTGTCTAACAAGAATGGAACACGTCAATTACGTATTTGAAGAAAACCGATGAGAAAAAATTCTTTCCTCTATTTCGCTCTTTCTAGTCTCTTGAAATTTTGCTATATTCTGTTATTCGTCTATCACTTTTCTATCCTGTCTTCTTTTCCCTCTCTGTATTTCCCCTCCCTCTTCAAAAGCGTTGTAGCCTCGGTGGTATTTTTAAAGAAATAAAACGGCAGAAGTAACAATAAGAGTAGTCTCCAAATAGATTAAGTAATTAAACAAAAAAAGAAAGAAAAAACATATGAGATAGGAAGAATAGGAATAGAAAGAAAAAAATATATATAATATAGACCAAAAAAAAAGATATGATTCAACAATCAGTTTAAGTAAAATCATTAGTTCAAGTAGTCTCAAAAATAGGTTAGGTTCTTTAAAAACATATAATCATATATGTTTCTAAGGAATAAGATATATGATAATACGATAATTTTTTTTCATTCGATTAGAATTGGAATTAAATATATAATTACATTGCGGAAAAAATAACTTTAAAAATTTTGAAAAAAATGGAAAAGCCGTTCGTACACGGATTGAGTCCAGCGCCAGACTCTCCCCTAGCCGAAAGGTACAAATCTCTATCGTCAGTAGTTAATTCCGAAGACCAACACTCTCTCCACCACAAGAGCTATACGGCCAACGAATCGAATACTGAGAAGAGCGCGAGGCCTCAATATACAAGAAGGGGGTGGATAGGCCACGATGTGACCCGCCTTCCGTATATTGGTACCGACGCACATTTGTTCCCTTTTTACAAGCTTCCCCCGGGATTTTAACCCGAGTACCCTCGCGTCGCAAGCGAGCTTGCTAATCAACTATCCACGCGTGGGATACAAGCTATGTGTATATCCAAGCAAGTCATTCCATCTCGGAAAAACTAACTTTTTACTTATCGTAAAATAAAAACCTCCCTGTTGGATAAATTAAAACCTTACTTAACTAAGTCCATCGAGTTATTTGTCATTTTTAATCGATAAGTTCTTATTTTCTAAGTTAGACTTATTTATTTCCGAATTGACATTCTCATGCCATCTAGTGGTCAAAAAGTAAGCTAAAACAACGTCATTTAGCGGTCGAGTTTTTAACTACGAGTAAAAGTACTAATACGCATAAAATAATAGGGAAATTATATTGGCATTACCGTAGCAATCCTTTAGTCCCGAACTCTTCTTCTATTCCGCCGCCTATTCTTCTTTCACTTCTTTTCCTTTCTTCTTTTTCGCTTATCTTTCACTTAACAAACAAAGAATACGACACTTATCAAAATGGCGACCTGTCTTCGCCAATAAAAAAAAAAAAAAAAGTACAGTGCCGGTCCAGTTATAGAACCGCCTAGCTATGGAACCGGCTCGGTTATCGAACCGATTTTTCTTTGCCGTGTTTCAGCGCCACCGTTGGCCGTATTAGGAACTATTTCGATTTTCTAAGGCGGGAATGAATGGGTTTTGCCTTTTAAAACATGCAAAAAAATATTACTGTAATGGGTTTTATCTTTTTAGGCAATGTTGTACATCGGTTTAATGACCCAACTAATAATAATAGGCGTTAAAGTTATTCATACCAAATACAATAATAATAATAGGCGGTAAAGTTATTCATACCAAATACAATAGAATACAATAGCTTCCACTATTCATTCTTATCTTCTAGCACCTTGTTCCATTCCAGTCCTTCTACCAACTCTAATTTCTTTTTCCTTCTGGTATAACAACAGTTCTTCTAGTTCATCAAACCACTTCCTCTGTGAATGGTCCCCCACCAATGAAGATACACTAGTATCTCACCATTCATAGCCATAGACTATATTACACATATATTAAAAATCTTTTTAAGTTAGTCATAGCAGCGGTTCGAACACGGGACTCTAGATCTATAGCGAACAGCATTACCACTCTGCTGTGTGCCCTTACATTCTAAGACCGTCAAAGTTTGAGGGATGAAAGAACCGACGATAGGTGGCACTAAGATCGGGTGCTTGGTTATAGAACCATTCAGTTATAGAACCGCGCACAGGCCGGTTCTATAACTGGACCGGCACTGTATAATAAACAATGAAACACTGATGAACCTGTAAACAAAAGGAAAAATAGAGATTAATTGATGTAACGAGAAGTGAGAAAAAAAACAAACACTCACTTACCTCTCTTCCGTTATAAAAAAAAAATGTCTATCATATTTACACCTAGTTTTCAAATGAAATGCATTTCTTATGTGAATTCAATTGTCAGTGCATTATTACTTTATTTTGATTGCTTACCTTAAAAAATGTTTTTATTGTCATGTTTTTCTTTTTCCATATGTCTACCTAAAAGTAATATTTTGAAAAACTTACCTTCACGTTAAACACTGTTTGAAATTTACACTGTATCCATATATGTGAGTGAATACTCAACATGGTATTACACATCACAGTAGACACTTTACACACTTTACACATTTGTACTAACAAATCTACACGTAGTTTGACCCAAAAAAAAAAAAAAATTACAATAAACAAAATAAACAAACAAAGAACAAGCAAAGAGAAAAAAAAAACACAAAAAAAACACAAACAATAAACCAACACGAAAAAAAACAAACAAAACAAACAAAAACAAAACAAACAAAAAAAAACAAAACAAAACAAAACAAAACCAAACAAAACAAAAAAAAAACCAAACAAAACACAACAAACACTAACACACTGTTTCACTTGATTCGATTCCTAACTAACAACTTTTCTGTTTTCGTTCGTGACGCAAATGCGTCATTGTTCCATTTACACTACGCGTATAGCAGCGCCACCGCTAGCTGCCACACCCAACGCGAAAAATAAATATTTTTTTTTCCTTTCCTTGCTATAGGTTTTCCCAATGTTCCAACGCTGAAAATATTCTAAATTGAAAAGCCCTATTTCCCCTATCCCTGTTGCTGTGTCACCGTTAAAGTATAGCCGACGGAATGTCTTTTACCCTTTTTAAATCCATGAGAATATTTTCCTTTTTCTTCCCCAGATTTTTACCTTTTCTTTTATTGTTCTCATTTACTAAGTTTTAAGAAACCCACATGATAAAGTAGAATACTTGGCCATAAGAATGTTTCCATTTTTATATTTCCCTGTGTTGTTTTCCGTATGTTTCTTGTGTAGTAATGTCGTCAATGCCGTTACTATTGCTACTGCTGTGTCTCTACCTACGCGCGCGCACATTTCAAACAACCGTATGCAATTGCGCTGAGCCTTGGAATATGGGAATTATTCAATTTCCTGATGCTGATTGCAAGCCGAAAATGAATTCCACGAGTGCTGTTCCGGTGAGATATATTGTCTACAGTGATAAACGCGCCGCAGTGAAATTTCCGGGTTTTATTTGTGCCAAATGGAGAAATATTCACCGCGTGACTATGAACTTTTTCGGTCAAACAGTGATCGTGCCTGAGAAAATTCCTATAGACACAACGGCTTCTGAGTGCTATAAAATGATTAACACTAAAAAGTGTGAAGGATATGAAATGACTCTTTCGGATGAGAAGTATGTATTTTCGCATGAACCTCGATCTGACGGCTACTGGATGCGAACCGTCGATTGGGAAACTCTGAATTGTGCGCTTGAACAAGTACAATTGTTTCAACAAGTGGAAGATGAAGGTTTTCCAACGCCGATCGGAAAAGCTTCCGCAACCGCCGGTACCTTGTCTCACAACCATCTAACTTTGGTTTGAGATACGACATACACCCATAAGATTCAACACGAATTACGTCCAGTTGAATCTGGAATCGGAAATCTTATGATGAAGACGACGAATGAAAAATATTTCCGCCTCTTGGACGATGACCGTCAACTAGATTTTCATTTGACTCTTCAACCACCTTGCGACCCCAATCATCGAAGTTGCAACAACCGAACAACGACTTTTAAAATCGTCGGCCAATCAAATTTAGTTTTGGTAACGTGGCCCTTCGTCGATAAATCTCTATCACTCACCGCCGAGTCGGCGTCCATCAAGGAGAAGGCCCAACCAAGCGTCTCTATGGAAACCATCTCACCATCTAGTGACCCCGATTTGGATAAATTGGCCAATAAACAGTATATTCAAGATCGTGCTATTGATCGTGATAATGAGTTAGTGCGTATGTTACAAACAATTGAATGCGATGTTCGCAAAGCTAAAAATGAACGAGCAATCATCACCGCCCAATATAATGGTTGGCTCGCCGCTTCATTATTGAAATTACCTCGGTGTGCAAAATTGCAAGCTTTTGGACAAACCGCCGTAGTGATTCAGTGTAAAGCCGTAAACGCCACATTTGAAATCGTGATTACTCCTTGTGGACCACAACCGAAATTTAACAATTATACCATTAATCTTGATGGCTGGGAATTAGTGAAATTTTCCCCATGCTATTGGACAAATGGTTTCGTCAATTTCAACGATAAACCTTACGCCTTCCGCAACAACACTTGGAAAAGGATCGACCCGAATATTGTACAGCCGGAGCGTACATTGGCTCATTCCTTCCGCTATGAAGACGTGAAAGCCTTCGACTATGACCATCGCAGCAATCCAGCTTATAACGATAATTTACTCAACCACATGAACGTTGTAGCTGACATCGTAGCCGCCATGAATGAACAATCACCTGCTGATTTCCCATTGAATCATCGTCCTCATGCAGCTGATGTTCTACTGACAGCAGCAGGAGTCGAGAGATATACCAGCTGGTGGGAGGTCATCCTAATCTCCTTGGTCGTCACCGTCATTTTCATCCTTGTCCTCATCGTCTTACGCATTTGCTGCTGTCTTGGCCTCTTCGGTGTTTGCTGTCCTCCAATTAAAGAAGTTAAAACTTCTTATCACAAACATGAAGTCTGATTACGGGACGTAATCTTACGCAGCCCGGAGCGATGTAACGAAGGCCTACAAATATATTTACTCAACATGCCCACATTTTATGATCTTATGTTACTCCCTTTTTCACTTACGATATCCACCTTTTTCCTTATGTTAACGTCTACAATTGCAACATATTTCCTGTTTACTTCCTTGAAACGTTGTTTGTCAATCCGGAGATGAAGTCATCAACGCTTTTAGCTGACCTCGATGAACACCTGCAACTGATGCGCATATCGCACAATAAATAAACAATCAGTTGATTGGTTGCTTACACGTCATAATCAATCAATTAATAAAACATCTCTTGATTGGTTGCTCGTGCCGAGTTGCGACAGGCCATCAACGTCTGTGACAACTCCCGAAATGCGAGGTTTCGTGATGAACCCACATTTCCGACAAACAGAGTCGTTCGGCAACTTCCACAACGTTTAGACGCGGAAACTCTATCAGTGCAAATTCTTGAATTTGCTAGAGTCTTCTCACAGTTCTGAAACGTTTAGTAGTCGAATTGTTGAGTGTTAATTCTGTGAGTTTAGTCGTGCACTTGTCTCTTCCCCTACTGTTAAACTTTGTCTCGTACTTTCCTCCCTTTTGAACTGTCTGTTTCCCCCGTGTCCCGCTCTCGCTACCACGAGCCGCTTCGTATCGTTTTACCAACGTGCGCTTCCGTAACGCTCGCGCTACATCGGTAAGCTTCCAAATTGCCCTTATTCTGTTGGACATTATGGTTTGGCTCGTTATTCCCTTTCTTGTCATATTGTATGTCCTTTTCCGTTTAATTCTTATGGCCTTAGTCAAGTAAAATACACGTCGATCATTGTGGGTAATTCGCCTCCGAGTTCACTTAAATTCCTATTCCAAACAACATTTAATTCTTTGTAATACTCAACCCCACGAGGGATGTATTACAAAACCGAGCTGACACTCTAAAACGAACCGAGGCATATACGTCTTACCCGAAAGAAGCAAGCTATCAAACTCCCGAGAACAGCACACATAAAGAAGCTTGGGTAAACTGCACCATTTACTCACCCACTGACGTCACACGGGACGAAAAGAAATGCGAAGACCAAGAGTGTTTATTTAACGAAAAAGGAATCAACAACATAAACATTACAAAAAACAAAGAAATGGCATCACCTCCAAATAATTAACGGAAGAACGACCACCGAAAGGGCAGGGATGCCATCACCATGCTGAATCAACTGCAAAATTTCTCAGGCAACCACGATGTGCTTCAGTTGTTGGATTAAACTTTTTGACAACGTCGTATCCCATATAGCACATTTCTGCCGTCGGATGTCCGAATCATGGCCGAACATCCGTTAGATATCTATGTACTTAATGGGTAGTTCCAGGGATGTCCGTCGGCTAGTCACCTTGGAAGTGCAATGGATGTGCGAAAATTATATTCTACGGACCTCCTTCCAACAGCCAAGAAGATTTTCAATTGTTTCATTTAAGGATCGGCCTCGAGTCAATCGGGGCGCTTTTTTGCAAATCGGGTTTCTCATTTCGGGCCATCGAGGCGCGACTCAGGGTGGAAAATTCTTCTCCCCGAATTCAATTGGGGTTTGCAATCAATTGGATTGCAATCAATCGACTCATCAATGCAAAAAACATGATCGATTGACTGTTTCACCCGATCAATCCGATAACAACCCCGATAATAGCTCGTTCTACCCGCTTGCCCCGATTTTTACTCTGAAACCGAAAGAACGGCATTTTTTTTTATTGCTTCGGGGCAACGGGTTAACCTCAAATTTCCCCCCGCACCGCCCCGGTTGAAAAAGTGGCACCTCAATTCAACCCCGAATGCACTTTATCGGTGCGGGGCAGTTAACTCGATTAGAACTTATTGGGGCCGATCCTTAAGTTTAATTATTAATTGTCAAAATTTCTTTGTTTCCAAAAGGGGAGAAATTAACCGTGTTCAAATTTATCCCTTAAACGTATTTTTATTTTAAGTCCAGCATTTAATACGAAATGTTGAAAAAGTAAAGGAGTAATTATCTATTTGCCGGATGGTTTATTTTTAAATTTATTACAAAAAATGAATAAAATAGATGTAAGTCGTGAGTTTGTTTGCACAGGCTTTCCGTTTAGCTTACGGGAACCAAGCCATTGGAAATTAACTTACAGAAAATAGATAGTATTCGGCATTTAATAATATTCAAAGCAAGTATACTTATGATAGGATTTTAATTTCAAATAATAAAAAACTACTTTAAACTTAATAAATCACGCTGAAGTTTAGAATTCAAAAAATATTTAGCATAAATTGTTTAATTTCAATTTATATACTTCTGGTTTAACCTAAGTTCGACATCATCTTGACTTCTTAAAAATCCTGTATGTGATTTGTTATCGAAAAAAGCTCAAGTGTTTCACAACAATTCGATTGTATTGTTCGAAAATGATATTTAATATATATTTAGATTGGCACAGTGGTTAGCTTATGGAGGGGTTTCCGGAAGGGGAATAAACATGTATGGGTTGGGTGCATTTAAAAATATTACTAAAATTACATAAATAAAATAAATGGGGAAGAGTCTACTAATCTACTGGGTATGGAGTTACTACGGGAAGAGGGGGGTTATCCTCAGCTTCGGCGTTTGGTGCACCATGATGGAAATGGGCACACACCATATCCATTGATCCCAGGATCTTCTGTTGATTCCAAGAATCGAACGGATTTCGTCGTTCCTGGGGTACCATGATCCAAGAGACCCGACAACCAGGGGGAGAATCCTCCCATGCGAAGAATATTTATCATATTTCCGCTGGTAGGCATTCTCCATACTCCCTGGTTGGTCATAGCAGACCACGACGTCGACCATCACCCGGGAACCGGATAGTTGAAATTCAACATCCGGTCTTAACCTTTGCCCGGGGATGGCATTGTTTATCGTGACGTCGTGTCCCTGCTTGACTAGCAGCGACTCCAAGAGATCTTGGATGGTGTTGTGCCTCTTGGTGGCGAGCTGGAGACCTTCTTCACAGTGGTTAAGCACATGAAACCCGGTCTCGTTTTCCTTTCCGCATCGGCGGCCACGGCAAATAACATTTTCAATCGAAAATGATATTCAATATATATTTAGATTGGCACAGTGGAATAATATTCGACTGTGGTGCGGGAGACCTGATTTCGAATCCTGATATGACCTAATGTTTTTTCAAGATTAGAGGTCCAATACATGTCATATTTATAGCCAAATGAAAGCCCGTTCGGATATCCTTAGAATACCCGACGGCACTGTTGAGGGCGGTCAAAACAAAAAAAAAATTACATCCATAGGACATCCAAATCGGAAATCGGGCTGTCCGGAGGATATCAAAAAGATGTACTCAACATCCGACCACGACATCTGTCGGACATCCGACGGACTGCATTGTGTTATGTGGGTAGCCATGTCCAACTGGGAGAACGCAGAAATAATCAGTATGCTGTCAACTAAAATGACGGGCAAAGCATAGATTTACTATAAAATATCTTGAAATCCAGCGATACTTACGAATACGAAGATATCAAGAAGCTCTTTCAAGAAAACTACCATGGATCCGAAGACATTAACTTTTATCAAAACCAATTCTTCAAGATACAGCAGAAATCAAAAGGTAATATTTTAAATTATGCCTACAGACTTAAAACGCTTTACACACGTGCCTATCCCTCCAACAACCAGGAAACGCCCGAAGAAAAACCCACGCAATAAGATTACTTCGACAAAAATTTTTGCAAGGACTGGAACCAGAACTTCAAAACATAGTAAGACACAAAACTGTTTCAACATTCGAAGAATTCGTATCTATCACACATAAGTACGGAAAGCGCGTCAAATCGGATACGATAGTAAACGACAAAAGGATATTTGTTAACGCGGTAGCTAGTGTAACGAAACGCCAAGCGAAGCCCCTTCTTGCCTCTTTCTTTTGCTTAATTAGACTAAGACCTTATTTCTTAAACTCTCCTTAACTTGATACCCCACTAGTTGACCTAGTTATTTGACTTTCTAGAAAATATGACAAACGGAGAGAACAAGCCTCGGCACGCCCGTAATAAATAGAAACTTTTACGATTTGTCAAAAGCCGCCCAAAACGGCCTTAACCTGTCGTGGCTAAAAATAGATATATTTTTGTCTGTTGGGAATTACCCGAAACTGCCCGGCCTATTTTTAACAATCGTCCAAATTCGCCCGATACCGCCCAAATTTGTCCGCCTATACCTCTTCGTGACGTCCAAAATCGCCCGAAACCACCCGATTTTGTCCGCCTATACCTTAACATTGTTCCGTATGTCCCCCACGGGATGATGCCTAACATATAAAAAGCCACCGCAAACTCCCAAAAGCCAGTCAGATCTACTCTGCCTGTTCCGTGTGCCAACTTAGGCCTCTGCCACTCCTCCGCCGTGCCCGCTACCGTAACTCTTGCAAGCCGCAGAATAAGTACCCCTTTAAGTAATCACTAAGTAGCTGTTTGACTCCCACCTTATTACGTCTATGCCTTGAAATTAGTACCCACTGGTAACCTGTAAGTGTCCTGAGTCTTCTTTCCTGAATTTACGAGCTTGTTTAATTATTCTACGGGTAGCTGTTGCAAATTGGTTTATAATACCCGGCTTTTTATTTATTGCGTGCGTGTTGTTTTATGCTTGCTAAGTATACAAGACATTGTGAGTAAAGACACCGCATTAAATTTAACTTTTCTGTATTGGAGACAACATGACAACGTCGTGTACTCCTTTACAGCTAGCACTCAAACGAAACAGCTATCCTACAAGCAATCGAAAAACAAAGTGAACACATAAACTCAATCGCATCCTTCCTGAAATTAACCACCACTGAACCTGCTCGACAAGAAACAAGTACCTCACCCGACTTGAGCGGAAAAATTGACCGTTTAACGGACGTCATAACAAACCTCGGCAGCATCATGCAGACTAGCATTCGCCAAACAAATGAGATACGTCAACCCCTCAGAAATAATTTCTGAGGGGGATTAATAATAATAATAATAATTTCTAACCCCACAAGGAAATTTCTCAGAAGAACTGTCAGAAGAACAAGTGAATTGCTCTGAGTCCGACGTAGAACTATACAATGTGCACAATAAAAAATTCTTCACGTTAGGGTTAGTTTCCCTACCAGTTGTTTATGGTGCCATTGTACTAGACCAAGAATTTATCGTCATGAACGGTATATCAGAATCATGTATATTGGGTCTGGACGCCGCAGAAAAACACGAGTTTATTTTTGATTGCCGCTCTAAAACTATATGACTTGCCCGTGACAAACCGGAAGGTAATCGGGAAGTTAAACAAAATGGGTTATTACCGACGAGCCAAGAGCCGGCGGTTAACTTAGTCATGACTCTACTTAGAAGGGTTTCAATTGCCCCTAGATCTTCTCAGGTTTTAGAGGCCACATTAAAGGGGCAGGGTGATAAATTAGGCACTTGCTCTCTCTTTTTATTTTCCAATGGTATGGATTTACCAGAGGGAATATATATAGGCAATTTCATAAACGCTAAGAACGAAAACAGAAAATATCAGATGGTTATAGAAAACAATTCTAATAAGGCACACACTCAACCGTGAGATAGTCCCCTGGGTGAGGTAGAATTCTCTTGTCAACTGATAGGCAAAGTATCATCAGGTCAAGACTCTGCTTCTCGGGAAACCGTTCCTACTGAAGGGTGTGTTCCCGAAACAGATGTGGATGTTGACCCACAATATAAAATTCGTTAGCTGCGCTTGTAAACGAATTCGTTGATTTATTCGCGACAAAAGACTCTGGTTTGGGGAGTACAGGATTAATAAAGCCCCTTGGGCGCCTTCGGGATTTAAGGTTAGTTTTAGTTGTTCTAGTTGCAGTTTTCCAATTTTGTTTACATAAGAAATAGTAACATATAGTTTTTTAAATTTTGAATTAGAAAAAAAGTACAAAGGTGCTATCTGTTTTCCCAATGTTGAAGCACCCCAAACAGTACAAAATGGCCGATTGTTGACTTTTTTATATTCTAGTTGTCACATAGTTTAACAATTAAGACAATAAAATTACGTGCATCATCATTTGTTACCTTTGTCATAATTTAAATCTACTAATTTCAGCTTAAAAATATCGTTAAGGCTATTTTTCGCTTTCCTTCATTCCTATTGATGGAAAAAATTCCAATAAACCTTTTCGGTTCCCTATCTGGAGGAGGAGCCTATTGGAAGTTGCGCTGCGTTAAAGGCCCCTAAACCTTCGTTAATATTAGTAAACTAAACCCCTCAGGGATAAAACATTTTATTGATACGGATGGAAAAGGACCTATTCGACTTCAACCCTATCGCACAGACCAAGGCTAAAGAGAAGAATTAGAAAAACAGATAAAAGAAATGCTGCAAGCAAATGTTATACGACATTCGACGTCCCCATGGGCAGCTTAAGTAATTTTAGTTGTAAAAAAATCAGGGAAATCGCGTTTTTGCATTGAATATAGGAAATTAAATAATTTAACAAAAAAAGACTCATATTCACTTCCGAGAATCGACAGCCCCCTCGATGGGATGTATGGCAAAAAGTTCTTTACGACCTCAGATCTGGCATCAGGATACTGGCAGATGGAACTAGAGGAATCCTAAAAAAAAACAGCTTTTTTTGTAGAAAAAAATCTATATGAATTTGTTAGGATGTCTTTTGGTCTATGTAACGCACCCGCGACTTTTCAGCGCTTAATGAACCATATACTTGGGGATGTAGCAGGACGAAAAGCTTTAGTTTACTTAGATGACGTAATGATTTTTTCCGATTCTTTCAAGAGCCATCTGAAGGACATACGAGAAGTTTTTTTCCTAATTAAAGGCGCAGGACTTAAATTAAAATTTAATAAATATCAATTCATGAAACAATCAGTGAACTATCTTGGGCATGTCATTTCTACTGACGGCATCGGCGCTGATTCCGCTAAAGTAGACAAAATTGCCAATTATAAAGTTTCAACATTGGCGGAAGAAGTACGTTCGTTCTTAGGACTAGCTGGGTATTACGGACGCTTTATCGAAAATTTTAGATCTATTGCGCAACCTTTAATCGCAAAGACACACAAAGACGAATTGAAAAACCCTTCACCTGAACTGATAACGACGAAATTGCTTTCGAAAAACTCTGTATTTGCCTAATCACCCCCACCCTACTTGCGTACCTTCGATCTTGAATTTCTGCTTTTCACCGACGCCTGCGATTATTGAATCGGCTCCGTCTTTTCGCAAATACAAGACGGTGTCAAAAAACCTATCGCATACCCCAGTCACCAATTAAAACCAGCCGAGCAAAAGTACGCCACTGTAGAAAAGGAAGCCTTAGCCGTCGTTTTATCTATTAAACATTTCCGACACTACTTGTTGGATAAACCATTTACGGCCGTAGGCGATCACCATCCCTTACAGTGTTTAGAGGAACAAACAGAAAACCACGGAAGATTAGGCAGATGGGCTATTTTACTAGCCAGTACAAATTACAAAATTACATATCGACCAGAACGTGTGCACCAAAACGCGGATTGTCTGTCTCGCCTCCGCGTCGCCCATATTTGAACGAAGGAGACGCAACCGGACATCTTAGCCAGCCAGGCCGCGGACCCATTATGTCAGTCAATAAAGAAATACCTCGACGATGGAGTTCTCTCAGAAGAAAACGAAAAAAATATGCCAATCTGGGCAAAGGAAATTAGCCTCTACCAAGTTACAAACGGCATACTCTACCGAATAGAAACTCAAACGTCGAAAAGCAGAAGAAATGTTTAAAATCTTCAAGTGGTTCTACCCCTTTCCTTACGCCGAATAGTTTTGAAGCAGGTGCACGGAGACCCATTTCCGGTCATCTGGCATATCTCAGGACTTATTTGAAAGTTAAAAATCATTACTACTGGCCTACGATGAGAAAAGATATAAAAGAATATTGTACCGCTTTCGAAGTTTGCAAAGCAAATACCAACTCTACTCTCAAGCTTTCCTTTTTCCTCATGAGCTAGCAAAATTCCCGTTTCAAGTAATTGGGATAGACTTTTTAGGCCCTATCCAATCTGTGTCCCCTAATGGAAACAATTGTTTTTGCGTTATCACCGATTACTTCACAAAGTACGGGATAGCTGTTGCCCTACCCGATCAAACTGCCCGTACTACGGCAGAATGCGTGTATAAACAAGTGGTGTTGATACATGGCCCCCAACTAGCCATCGTCTCGGATAGAGGACCAAATTTTACGTCCGGGTTATTTAAATACTTCTGCAAACAAATCAACATCGAACAAAGATTCACCACAGCGTACAACCCGGAGAGCAATGGGGATACAGAGAGATTTAATCGTATCCTAACGAATATGCTAAGAAAAGAACTCGTCGACGGCCAACATCATAATTGGGAAGATGTACTGGGTGAAATCTGTTTTGCATACCGAGCATCCGTCCATTCTTCAACCAACGAATCTCCGTACTACATGATGCACGGCCGGGATTGCAATTTGCCCAAAAATAAAATTTTAGGGGCAGTTCCCAAACCCATACTCTCATCAGGCGGTTACGTGGACAAACTCCTAGAAAGTCTACGATACAGCTTCCACCGGGCACAAGAAGAAAACGAAAAAACCAGGGGACGGCAAAGAGAACAATATAATAAAAAGGCGAAAGTCTTCGATTATAAACCGGGAGATCGAGTCTTACTAGACGTCAGAGTCGTTCAAAAAGGAGACAAAAGGAAATTAACTTTGAAATTCCGAGGGCCTTATCTTGTCGTGAAAGTGTACCCCAACCGCACAGGGGACATAGCGGAAAATTCATACAACTGCCAACTAGTGCATTGTAACAGGCTTACGCCGTTGTATGAAACTATGTTATGGATGGACGATCCGATGCCGGATATTGAATCATCTGTCGAAACAAGAGACTGATGCCGGAAACACACCGCCACCCAAATTAATACAGAAGAACAACAGGAAAGAGAAAATGACTACAAGCACGACGTGACGGAACAAAACAATATTGTCGCGGGTGAAAAGGGATATTGGTTATCTCTTCGCAGAGATGAGTCATCCGCTCCTTGGACAAAGCTGCGATCGTGGTGAAGAAATTATCGGGAGAAGTCCGCTCCAAGAAAGATACGCAGATATGCAGTCCGGAAGGGGAGTAATTCGCACGACGGTATAAAATGCTGCCCTGAATCTGCGTTAGATGAGTCTCCATCGGGTGAGCTCCCGGAGCTAGGCTCCGTAGGAGTAGTTCCCTGGAGTCTTCAGACGCTCTCCGAGTTCGGTATGGTCATCCCTTATTGTTATTAGTTAAACGTGAATAATTGTCTAGATTTAAGGTCATCACTACTTGTATTGATTTATGTTCATGTGACACAATACAAAGCCAGTGTGACAATTGGTGGAGATACAGTCCGTTACCCGTGAGTAACAAATTTGTGCTGCTTTGTGGCAATTGTTGAAGACGCAGCTCGTTGCCTGAGAGTAAACGAAGTCGTGCTGCAGTCATTGTTAGCCGATGCCGAAGAGGACCAACCCACGGCTACCTAGTTGCCCAAGAGACCCCAGCCGACGATTACATCCGCTTCGAGAACTGTCAAGCGTTCCGGACCATTTGACCGAAGAAGCTGACAGTCGGGGTGAATCAGTCGAGACTGCAAGAGGCTTAGACTCGGATCCAGAAACCGAGATTGATTTGATAGCGGCGACGAGTCCAGTTGTTCCGGTCGTGGGACAACAATTTGTAGTGCCATCAAGGCATATTGAGCAGCCGCAAAGACAAGCTATGGAAGGTGTCAGAAAATTTATTAGCTCACTGATATTCCGAAAAAGTTCGGAAGAAGTTGCGCACCAATTGATGGAGCGCTTTGAAGAATATTCTACCCACAACAGATGGGGTGATATTGGAAAAAAAAAATAATAATTTTGAAAAGTATTTTGATGACGCCGCCAGGAGCTGGTTCAATTGTGCAAGGCTCCCGAACGAGTAAATGGTAAATCTCAAACGGCCGGAAGATATGCGATTGCAGCGCCTCTTCCATGGCCGAAGGCATTCGGTTAAAATAAAAAAAAAAAAAAAAAAAAAAAAAAAGGAAAATCCTTAAGACTATCCGGGAAATACAAGAAACATTTAAACAAGTAAGCGCAACCGGAAAGAAGAAAAACGAAGGAGTAAAAGTCCCTTATTTGCCAAGAGGACGCAAGCTGATTTTTAGTCTCATCAACCTTCGTGGATCGCAGAAGATTAGTACAGTCGGGTCGCCTGTCTTGAAGAAGGGGGACCTGTCGCGGGTGAAAAAGGATATTGGTTATCTCTTCGCAGAGATGAGTCATCCGCTCCTTGGACAAAGCTGCGATCGTGGTGAAGAAATTATCGGGAGAAGTCCGCTCCAAGAAAGATACGCAGATATGCAGTCCGGAAGGGGAGTAATTCGCGCGACGGTATAAAATGCTGCCCTGAATCTGCGTTAGATGAGTCTCCATCGGGTGAGCTCCCGGAGCTAGGCTCCGTAGGAGTAGTTCCCTGGAGTCTTCAGACGCTCTCCGAGTTCGGTATGGTCATCCCTTATTGTTATTAGTTAAACGTGAATAATTGTCTAGATTTAAGGTCATCACTACTTGTATTGATTTATGTTCATGTGACACAATACAAAGCCAGTGTGACAATATTATGGAAGACACCGAAGGGGAAAGAAGTGGATCTCAAAGCGAAGCGACTTCAGCACCTCCGAGTGTAACTTTGCAAACCGTTGACGACATGGTTTCCAAACACATGTGTGACACTCCCACTAAAACATGTGTTCCAAGTGAAAATCTTCCAATGCTACGCGCCAGGTCGACAATTAGACCAAAGACGCGTCTTATCACCTAAATTTAAAACCTAATGAATAAACAAATCAAGGTCAAGAGAGGCCATAAACGTTCAGTGATACACAGTGGACGACACTCGTGGGACAATCAGCCGTTTACAACCGAACAGACTAGGTCAAGATCCTCCAACGAAAGTTCACTAACTCTACAACACGCTGGCGAATGGTGAAGAAATGAGTATTTAATGACCTTGAAAACGAACGTCAAGCATCCATTCCTTTCCCAATAAACTGATAATCAACATGTCTACTCCCCAAATGATCTCTGATGAAGACTGGAGTCTAATCGAAGATATTTGGAAGATGGAAATGTCACTCAATGACATCATTAGGGAGACGAGAGCTGGACGACACCATCACGGGAGACGACGAAGCCGCCAGCCTTCCAGAAACCCGCTCCTTTTCCACGAAGCTGGAACACTATGTATCGGACAATGCCCTAGACGAGTACTTCGTCAACCGGAAAGCTCTCCCTAGCGTAACCAACCACCCGGACGGGACTCCCAACTAGGAGAACATCTTTGCCCTGGACCCCTACGTGGGGCGGCTCACCCAGCCGGGTGGAGACAGCGAACGACGATGGACACCATTCGGCCTTCCTTAAGCAGCGTGGCAACCGGTCTCCTACAGCCGGAGGACAACGATGGAGCTACAGCCACCAAAAGCAACTCCGTCGCCGGGACTATTCGTGGCCCCCACACGTCCGGGCTGGACGACCAACATAAACCACAGGTAGCTCTTCCTTATTTTTCTCTCTTTATTACTCGCTTTCGTTTTGTATACAACTATGTAACACCAAAACAAATATATTTTACCTTCCTTTTGCTATAAAAAATCTAATAAATAATTAAAATTAAAATAAAAGCAATGTCAAATTGTCTGTCTACTAAACAATAAAAAAAAAAAAAATCAAACAAAAAAACAAAACAAAAACAAACAAACAAACAAACAAAAAAACAAAACAATCCAAGCAAAACAAAAAAAATATTTAAAATAAAAAACAAAAACAAAAACAAAAACCAAAACCAAAACAAACAAAACAAAATTTATAAATAAATAATAATACCATGATAGATAGTGACAAAAGAAATCAATGAAAACCGTTAAAAAAAATAAAAGTATAACTGGTGCGTTGTTTTCGGGGGACACCCTGTTAAAGCTGCACAAACTCCCAAGAACCCGTATCGGCCATGATATAGGATGCGCCCGATAATAGTGGATGAAACTTGCCAGAAAATTATGGTTGTTACGCTAACTCTAAGCTCGTCCACCGCCTTCCCCATATCCTTGCTCTATATCACCCTTGCTCATTCTGCCTTTACCCAACTGCCACCCCGTAAAATTTTTGCCGTACATATATCCGATGGAACCGCCCCAGGCAACAATATGATGCGCGCTCTATGATATTTTCCCCCCTTCTTTTCATACCACCAAATAGCATATAGCACTCCCCTTGTATTGCCTTTTCCCACTCCTGCGGTGAACGAAAAAGCAACATGCAATAATTCCATAATAACCCTGCGTGACACGACTGTCACGTACACTGTTCCCCACCCCTTCATACCAAAGGATGCTTCCGATAAAAACAGATAAGGCTCCAACAGCCATACGATTCAATAGGCTACAATATCAGCCTTCCGTATACTACAACCCACCCAACCCCACTTCTTACCACTCTGCACGCTCCCGCAATAGTGAATCCCTTTTCTTCGTGTAAAACCCCCCGATAAACGAACTCCCACCACAACCACCTCCCTCCCCCCAACAATTTAGGATGTCGGGAATAAAGCCGGATACAAACAGCGCATGCGAACGTACGTTGCGGTAGTCCTTTTTGCCATCTCCCACTTCTCCCTCCATCTTTATCTTACCCACTTTCCCCCATTGCCCTCCCTCCCCGCGACAACGCCATGTTTTCCCCTATTGCTACCCTTATCCGACCATTAACCCCTAATACTTATTACCCTATGTAAGATAGGATGGTTAACATACAGATAGATAATAATATTCAGCCACTCAGCGGCATAGCAACATATACGGCCCATATGCCCATTGCTCTCCACGTATATGTCCACCCCCCCCCCAACCCTATAAGTGTATTACCCCAAAAAAAACATTTACTGCCTGGGAACACGGTAGTAAATCAAAGGTGTTTTTATAATTACCGAAATGTTTTTAGATAAGGCCGACCCTCGTCACGCTACTCCTACTACTCTCCTCAACAAACGCATTCCAGATCACGACATACGACTGCAACAAGCCAAGCAGAGTCGGACTCATCCAATTTTCCGATGGCTCCTGCGAACCTGCCACACGCACTTCGAATACGAAAGTCAACTATCGAGTTATGAACGACAAAAAGGACAAGTTATTACCGTCGCGGAACGCATCGCCATGTAAACGACGGCAGTAAAGTGCGATATAATGAGACAGTCGAGGGGATGTAACGAGAGCCCAATGATGAAATCAGAAAACAAATGGATATTTAACAAAGAGCCGGAGGACGTAGGATATTGGCTAAGAACCACCACTGTGGTTACAGTCAACTGTATGTTAGAAGAAGTCGTCCTTGCCCGAGTTGATGAAGGATACATGATAAACATGCCACTAGGAAGAGCCAACGTATCCCGTGGACCCCTATCCCATAAACATGTAACATTATTTTGGATCGACACCTACGGAAAACCAACTGATATTTCAATCCGACAATTAGATAAAGGCGTGGGATTCTGGTACGAATCTTCAACGAACGGGACTTGGATCCTCGAAGATGACTCCAAACAGTTGGACTTCCACGTACGGTTGACGTCACGCTGTCAAACCTTGAAATGCGACAAAAAAATAGACAGTTGGACCGTGATCGGAGACAACCATTTGTTCAACATTAAATACCCATTGGGATCGTCCGCAATTACCGTACCATCCGTCATCAAGGATATTGTGACAAAAAGAAATGACTCCTTAGATATCAACATCCGACAAAACGCAAGAATCTAGTATCTGGAGGACGCCGCCATTCGTCACGAAAACGAACTCATCCGAGTCATCCAGAGCATTCAGTGCGACCAATGACGTGCTAAAAAAGCACAAGCCGTGTCAACCGCCTAATATAATGGATGGATGGCAGCCACACAGCTGGGTTTTCGGCAACCCAGCTGAAAAAAGCTGTACCCTTGCTGAAAAAACCCAGCAAATGCACCCCTACAACAGTAAATTTCACGACGGATACAACCGCTTGTGGACCTCAACCGCCGTTCAACAATTTCACCATTGGCCGATGCGGTTGGGAACTCGCTGCTTTCACGCCATGCTACTGGGCTAGAATTTTCGTGAATTTCAACGACAAACCCCACGCCTATCGCAATAACACGTGGCAACTGGTTAAAGCATTCGTCGTCATCCCACAGCGCGATTTGGCTGACGCTTTCCGATATCAAGACGTCAATTTCTTCGATTACCAACATCAAACCAATCCTGCTTATACGGAAGTCCTCATTAGCCCGATGGATATAATAACTGATATCACAGCCTCCATGAACAAACACTCTATTACTGGTCCCAATACAGGGACATCGGCTATCGTCGTATCCGCCGCCGAAAAAGCAGGTATCGGAACCTTTACCAATTGGTTCGAGAATTTTAAGTCTACTCATTCATAATCCTGCTTATCGCTAGCTTCCTACTGATCGCTCGCACTTGTTACGCCCTCGGATTTTGTGGTTTGATATGGAAATGTTGTCGTAGCCCCCCACGTCCTCCCCCTACGGTGGTTTACCAGCCGAGAAGCAGCCAATCCACAGGTCCCTAAATTTTCTTTTGGATTGCGGGACGCAATCTAGGATGACGGGGATGTAAAGAAACGCCAAGCGAAAGCCCCTTCTTGCCCTTTTTTTTTTTGCTTAATTAGACTAAGACCTTATTTTTTAAACTTTCCTTAACTTCGTACCCCACTAGTTGACCTAGTTCTTAGACTTACTAGGATATATAACAAGCGGAGAGAACAAGACTCGGCACGCCCATTATAAATAGAAACTTTTACGATTTTTGAAAAGCCGCCCAAAACGGCCTTAACCTGCCGTCGCTAAAAATAGATATATTTTTGTCTGTTGGGAATTGCCCGAAACTGCCCGAAACTGTACGGCCTATTTTTAACAATCGTCCAAATTCGTCCGATACCGCTCGAATTTGTCCACCTATACCTGTTCGTGACGTCCAAAATCGCCTGATACCACCCGAATTTGTTCGCCCATACCTTAACATTCTCCCGTGTGTCTCCCACGGGATGATTACTAATATATTGTTAAGAAAAGAAGGTAAGTAACAGCTTAGGTGGGTGTCTTTGAAAACGGGCTCGGTCTATTTCATGGCCTTAGAAGACACATACAGTTTAGTCTTGTTCACGCGTCTTGCGTTTACACCGGTGCCTGCACTACCGCAGCGCACCACGACCGCCCGGACCTGGCCATGCTTTTGGCATTCCAGCACCAGCAGTTGAACAAGTAATCAACAAACACATGTGACGAAACAACGGGCAGAACTAAGTCGAAGAGGTTTCCAACTAAATCCGGCTGGTTTCACTTAAAGAATAAGATTGCCCCCAATTACAAAAGAGAAGATGGGGAAAAAAGTAGGGAATAAGAAGTCGTCACGTCGACGAAGACGGAAGGTCTGCTAAAGGGCGAAGACGTTCACATAACGTTACACGGCCTCTCCTGACTCGAGATTTTCCCTGAAAAACCGAAATGAACAGAAAAGAAATGAAAAATAATTTAGGTAATAGCAGTTATCGGGTTCTTGGTTACATAGCCGGCCAATCCAACTCCCGGAGTTTGTTGCAATGTTGTAGCTGTATCACGTGAGCAAGGAACCGACGCCACATCTTCTTTTTGGCGGCCTTAGGCGATTCTACGAGATAGGTTAGGGGTTAGCATCTTTTTGAAATTTGAAAGGGACCAATGAACTTAGGGAGCAGTTTCTGGGTCAAGTGGGGAGAGTGGACAGTGCCTACGTAGTTTAGCCTTCGTCAGCGCGTATTGTGGCCCGGTTTAGTCTTTAAGTTGTACCCGGCTCGTCACCATACTTTCCCACTCCGCGAAGGTATAGCGTTTGCGAAACGCCGAGCACAGGGTGGTCGACCACCCGGCCCAGTCGTGGTGAACCTCGGCATCGTGCAACCAACGCCATTCAGCAGCGATCTCCCGGAGCGCAGCTTTAGCTAGGCGCATCTTCTGCGGTTCGGGCCAGTTGCCCACGTTCGGCTCTCGGTTAATTGTCTCCACGAAGTCAAGTACAGTATCCTGCACAAAAATCCGAACACCGATTTAATTTTTTAAAGCCACCTATTGGCGGGGTAGTGGGTTTTTTGTTTTTTTGTAAAGGGGGAGGGTAGACGGAGTGATGGACACGACAGGGCAGGGTTGGGTAAGTCTAGACAAAAGAAAATGCCTTAAGGTATTACGCTCTAAGGCAAGTTACAGGTCAGGACATTTTTGCAACCCCCAGGGTGGTGTGTTTTTTTTTACGACAGTTGGAAATTTAGTTTTAAAGGCCAGGCTTGGTAATGTTGCTTACCGAAACAATTTAGCTTATGTTCCAGCTGCCTGTGAACATTTTCGTCGTTGTCTATGGCGTAGGTGTAGCGTTTCTGAATGTGATGCTGGAGATCGATGTTCGATTCCAGATGAGATGATGAATTATTGTGGTTTGCTTACGAGAAATTCTCGTTCATGTATAAAACAAGTTTTCATCGAGCAATATGTGTTTTTTTTTTGTTTATTAAATAACTTAAAAAATAATAATTCACTTCGTTCTAAAAAAAATAATATTCCCAGCATATTCGAATGAAAATATTATAAAGATACGAAATGTTTCGCAATACCTTATCGGGAATCGAACACTGATCTACGGCGTCGCAATCAGATGCTCTACGCATATGCCATCGGTATCGACATAATTGTGCACAGGCAGCTCTCTAAATTATTTTGGGTAAGGAATATTACACAGCTAAAATCCAACATTTCCAACTGTCGTTTAAAAAAAACACATCACCCTGGGGGTTGCAAAAATGTCCCGACCTGTTACTTGCCTTAAAGCGTAATACCTTAAGGCATAAAAACAAAATTTCTAGACTTACCCAACCCTGCCCTATGTGTCCATCACCCCGTCTACCCTCCCTCTTAAAGAAAAACAAACAAAAACCCTTTACCCCGCCAATAGGTGGCTTTAAAAATTTAAATCGGTGTTCGGATTTTTGTACAGGATACTGTACAGTATGTTCCAAAAAAATCCGACCACCCTTTTCAAATAAAAATGCCCCCTATTGTCAAATAGCACAATTGTATCGAGTTTAAGGCCAAATTAAGCAAATGGTAAAATGTGGAAAACCATGTAAGAAATTGCCATGGAAACGAGACACCCATCAGTGAGCTACACAACATGACAACGTTGTGTACTCCTCCATTCACCCTGGATATTCAGGGTCAATATTCCATTCCACCTGGATATTCAATACGTACAGTACCCTAAAAAAATAATATACATTTGGCCGTTTTTCGGCCTTATGGCCTCTTATGGCGAAACGTCTCCCCTTTTTTTATTTTTTACGGACTTTCCGTAAGAGTTATGTCAAAAAATCGGCATACTCATCGATGAGTTTGCTTTTGTGTGATGTGTGGCGCATCCATGTAAGTGCTACCCGGAATCTTTGTGCGTTCAGGTGTGTACGATTTCCGAGGGTCAATATTCCTAATTAATTAACAAGCTGTTTCGACATTGCCTAATAAAATTCCAGGCGTTAGATTAATGAGTTTACTTGAAATATTACGAATCAACAAATTGTATTCCTCTTTATCACTTGTCTCGCCAAAATATTGATCTGCTTGAATTCATTCCGGTAGCTCTTTGATAGGAGTAAACAGAAAGGAAAAACCAGTAGCAATTGATATTGTGACCTACTAATTTTGGCTCTAATGACCATGCAAGTCAATGGGAACGTCGTCGCCTTTTTTATTTAGGTCAATTAATTATTGCTTGAATTGAATTGAGCGGCTGCTCTTCCTACTTTGTCTTTCGCCTAAAAAATAGTCTTAGTTCGTCCACGTAATTCGAACTCATGTTTAAAAGCAGCGTCAATACCTAAAAACCATGCTTTATCAATTCCGCTTGTAATAATATTTTATTGTAACAGAATTCCCATTCTGCAAGCTTGGCTTCTTCACTTTCTCTCCCCCACATCCCTGGTCACACAGACTCAACTAGAACCCACCATAAAACTGCAAACAGTAACAGAATAGACCTATGTCCCATCGACTACCCAAAAGACACCTGCGCCGCCCGAAGACATATTCTTACATAAGCCGACTACCACGGGAGCCCCCTCACATAGCCGAAAACTTCCAAAACATCTTCCTACCTGTTCCTACTTCTAGAATATTCTTGCATCTACACCGAACGCGCCAGAATATTCCTACCCTTCTTAGATTAAGATCACAATACATAAATAGCCCTTAGATATAGAAACATTTTTACTAATTATTCACTTAAACCCCAGTTAAGTGATCTGTCCGAACTGTCACCACAGTTCGAGGGTGGCTTTAACATAGGACAATAACATACTAATTTATACCTAAAACTCACGCTTTCTTCCGTAAATCGTACGGCCTAAAACTATAATTCTTCTCACCCTTCCGTGACTCATCCTAGCGGACCCATTAAACTTCCAGATATTTGACTTCAATGAGTTGACAGAACTGTTAACTCGAGTCTGAGGTGGCTTTTGCATGGAGTCTTCTTTCCCTGTTGTTTTCTTTATTCGGGTTACGGCCATATCTTTTACAAATATAAAGGCCATGACTTTCCTCTCATAGGCAGCTCCTTTCGGGCTCCCGACGAGTTCCTTTTTAGTTTCTTTTCCGGTTTTATCCCAGTTCCCTTCTTGGCTCTGTGACCTAAAGACTCTGTTTTAAGGTATCAGTTCAGTTCAGATAACTTAATTCATTTAATTGGATATTCCCTCTCCCATTGTTCAACCGTTCCCAATTGGTATGTCACACCTTATTTAACTTATAATTGTAGACTTAGACTTAGTAACCAATACATTTGCATTGTAGATCAGCCGTCTCTGTTATTTATTTTAACTGCTTGTAATTTTATTATTCCGTAAAGGGAAGAAAGAATAAACCCATTATCCTTTTACATATATGCTCTCCATATTCGACAGGTAACTTTACTTTCCCCAGGGTGTGTAATTTTCTATTCTGTCGGTCAAATAAATCTGGCAAAAGGCTTCTTGCAGTGCGTGTATCAAACAGCGCATCAAATTGAATCTTGTTGCACGTGCAGCCAATTAAAAGGTGTTGGTTTGATGGCTTGGTTACCCGTTACCGTCGTGCGGGTGCGACGTGCGACCTAATCAAACATATGTTTATCTAATGGTGTGATGTGCGTCTCACGTGTGACCAATGAAAGGATGTTTCTATAGTGGCGTGATTGTATCGCGCGACTGAGACAGGCAGAGGTGTTCATTTAGGTCAATTATACGACGCGTATTGCTTATTGTTGCTACGTGGTTTATAACATTGGGATAATACGAGAATAGTATTAATAAGGGAATAATAATTGAAGGATAGAAATAGGTGAATAATAAGGGAATAATTATAATAGTTGAATAATAAATAAAAAGAAGTAAACATGATAAAGGCTTGCAGTAAGGATATATATTTGGAGGCTTCGTTACAATAGCATTTGGGAGGCTGTCACATTACTGTATTCTGTTCTCGATTTCTTTTACAATCCCTTTTTACATGGCCTTCCCTGAAGCAAGAATGGCAGGTAATCAAATCTAAGCGCGGAAGATATTGTCACACTGGTAGTATTTAAACAAGCACAAATGAATACAACTAGTGATGACTTAAATCTAAACAATGGCTTTACTCGAACAAAAAGGGGATAACCATTACCAAAAGTTGGAGAAGCGTCTGAAGACCTCTAGGAAAACCATGGAACTCCTCTAACGGAGCCCAGTTCCGGAAGCTCACCCGATGGAGACTCATCTAACGCAGATTCGGGCAGCGTTTTATACCGTCGCGCGAATTACTCCCCTTCCGGACTGCGTTTTTGCATATCTTTCTTAGAGCGGACTCCTCCCGATAATTTCTTCACCACGATCGCAGCGTTGTCCAAGGAGCGGATGACTCATCTCTGCGAAGAGAAAACCAATCTCCCTTTTCACCCGCGACACGTCTCCGTTCTTCAAGACAGGGGACCCAACTGAACTAATCTTCTGCGATCCACGAAGGTTGATGAGACAAAAAAAAATCAGCTTGTGTCCTCTTGGCAAAATAAGGGACTTTTACTCCGTCGTTTTTATTCCTTCCGGTTGCACTTACTTGTTCAAATGTTTCTTGTATTTCCCGGATAGTCTTAAGGATTTTTCTTTCTGAAAAAGCCGCCTGCCTTCGGCCACGGAAGAGGTGCTGCAATTGCATTTAATCCGGAAGATTGGGATTTACCATCCACTCGTTCGGGAGCCTTGCACAATGGAACCAGCTCCTGGCGGCGTCATCAAAATACTTTTCAAAATGATTTCTTTTTCCAATATCACCCCATCTGTTGTAGGTAGAATGTTCTTCAAAGCGCTGCATCCATTGGTGCGCAATTTCTCCAGAACTTTTTCGGAAGATTGCTTAGCTAATAAATTTTCTGACAATCCATAGCTAGTCTTTGCGGCTGCTCAATATGCCTTGATGGCACTACAAATTATTGTCTGCCGACTGGAACAACTGGACTCGTCGTCGCTCTCAAATCGTCCTCAGTTTTCTGGATCCGAGTCTAAGCCTCTTGCAGTCTCAACTGCTTCACCCTGATTGTCAGCTTCTTCGGTTAAATGGTCCTTTGGAATAGAACCTTCTAAATTTAGGGTTTCACCAACACAGGAAGTTCCACTCTCCAACGATGAGGCTGCGGTAGGTGAAGTTTCTACCGGAACGCTTGACAGTTCTCGAAGCGGATGTAATCGTCGGCTGGGGTCTCTTGGGCAACTAGGTAGCCGTGGGTTTGTCCTCTTTGGCATCAGCTAGCAATGACTGCAGCACGACTTCGTTTACTCTCAGGCAACGAGCTGCGTCTTCAACAATTACCACACCGTAGCACAAATTTGTTACTTACTGGTAACGAGCTGCATTTCAAAAATTAAAACTCTGCAACACTAATTCGTCCCTTACGGGTAAAGAGCTGCGTCTCCACCAATGGTCACACAAAAGTTGGAAAAGCGTCTGAAGACCCCTAGGGAAACCAGGGAACTCCTCTAACAGAGCCCATTTCCAGGAGCTCATCCGATGGAGACTCATCTAACGCAGATTCGGGGCAGCGTTTTATACCGTCGCGCGAATTACTCCCCTTCCAGACTGCGTTTCTGCGTATCTTTCTTAGAGCGGACTCCTCCCGATAATTTCTTTGCCACGATCGCAGCGTTGTCCAAGGAGCGGATGACTCATCTCTGCGAAGAGATAACCAATCCCCCTTTTCACCCGCGACAATATTAGCGGGGGGTTGTCAACTCAAAAAAATATTCGTGCACCCCAATATTTTTAGGCAAAAAATACGAATACAAAAAATACGGAAAAATATGAAAAAATATAAAAATATAAAAATTCGCAATAGTTATACTTAATATATTGCAATTCTCACACTGGTGTAATTATGATCCTAACGGAAGTAGGTAAAATAGAAGAATCCTACGGTAAAGTAAGATTTACGCCGAAAAATTGTTTTTTTTTTTACAAAATTTTTATACGGACCCAACGTATGCCTTCCAACTGTAACAGGTAATAGATGGCGCAGGTCAACAATAACATTACATCAAAGCTTATCTCGTATTCAGGAATCGAATTTCGATAATTTTTTCTGTATTAACGATTGTAGCCGTTGCTTGTTTGGTATGGATTTGCTTGCCTAATATTGTTATTATTGAAAATCGGGTTCTATTACGATCACTATTTTCTATAAATCGAGTCACTGTTTTTTCCAATTTGTCTACCTGGTCTGCGCTAGCGGGCCTCTGGGGATTTCTTTCTTTTTCGGGAAACTTTTGGGATATCTAGTACCTGTCACGAGGGCATTTATGGTTTCAAGGTAGTTTCTCCATTACTTTTAAAATTTCAATCAAATTATTTCATGGTAAGGTAGCTTAGATTCAATTTTTGGCCACTAGTAGGGTCTGCTACATTGCTTGCCAGATGCCCCCGTTTTATATATTTGTCTGAATCTTAAGCCAGTTTACAATAATATAACCTTTATGGATTTAGAATATTTAAATTATACTAATAATAAGCTTAACTTATTCTCAAAACGATGAAAAAAACTAGAACTGCATGCGATTCTTAATAAAAAAATTAAGCACGAAATAAAAAGGGTTTTTTTTTGTTAACCACTACTAATGTAATGACGACGCAAAACGACGAACGACGAAGAAAACTATTCGTTTTCCACCCGACGGGAGCACCTCTTGCTGGTGTGTTGGCGTCTTTTCTCACTCTTACGCTCCGCCCTAAAATCCTCGTGTTTTCGATAGTGTTCCCCTTCGGACTTTTGCCCCCTTTAATTAATGCCCCCTCGCGTTTACTACAGTTGCAAGCCAGACTGTTGCCCCTTTAAACTATTGCCCCCTTAACTAATGCCCCCCTAACTAATGCCCCCCAAAAATAATTAACAATTGCCCCCTAATTTCAAAATACTATAAGTAAGTTGAAATCAAATTAATCATAATGATTTAAAATAGGTCGCGGTTACAATTTCATATGTCCGATTAAGTATTCTTCCGTTAATAGGCTTTATTTCTCGCTAGATGGTTCTTTTACTCCCGTTAAACTATATTTAAGGCCGTAGATAGCCGTAATTCAAAAGAGTAAAAAAAAAAACTTGTTTATTCTGGCCTCCCATTTCTTAGTAGCAGATTCAGACAAAATAGTGAAAACATTTTGATTGAAGTGATTGTTTTTTTTTATTGTTTGAAAAGTGTGCTGATCGATGGAAGGTATGTTATACAGCAAACCAGATGTGAGAATTAAGTGCAAGAAATCAGTGCAATTTGAATTGTGCTTAAATTTTGTATTCTCTCTTAGACAGCTATACAACTAGCAGAGAAGTTGTAGACTTAGTATCATCATTACAAAAAAAAGTAAATTAAATGTGTTTTATGTACCATTTTGTACACTTGACAAAATATAACTCCGATATTTTTCATTAATTAAAGTATTGTGTATTTTACTGGGGAGGGGGCAATTGTTAATTATTTTTGGGGGGCATTAGTTAGGGGGACATTAGTTAAGGGGGCAATAGTTTTGGGGGGCAACAGTCTGGGGGGCAACTGTAGCAACCGCGAGGGGGCATTAGTTAAAGGGGGCGATCGTCGCCAACCCTTCCCGCCAAGCTTTTCAAATCATAATTAGGGCTCGGCCCCGACCGCATTCTAATCGGGGACACCGCTAAGCTTCTCCGATTAAAATTAATCGGGGAAGTTCGGTGCGGGGATTTCTTTATTCGGTGCGGAACGGTGCTATAATTGGTGCTGCACCGATTCAGCCATAGTGGGGTTAGTCTTACCAGTGACCTTGAGTTCTGATAGGCCAACGAGAATCACGTGACTAGGGTCATATTTTGTTCTTGTTGGCCGCAGGACAACTGCCAATTTAGATCACTATTTATTGATAATCGGGGAAGGCACCGATCACCGATATCACCGCACCGAGCACCGAAATCATTTCCCCGGTTAAGATTATCCCCGCTCCGGATCGACTAAAAAGCTCCCCGATTGGCGCGGGGCCGAGCGCTTATCATAATTCATTTAAATTTT
Organism: Daphnia magna; assembly: GCF_020631705.1. Classification (NCBI taxonomy): domain Eukaryota; kingdom Metazoa; phylum Arthropoda; class Branchiopoda; order Diplostraca; family Daphniidae; genus Daphnia; species Daphnia magna. The sequence continues at coordinate 6,552,531 of NC_059186.1, read as the reverse complement.
AAGCCAAAACAGTGAGTTTGAGGCCAACAATTGGATCTGCCACACTTAAGTTTGGAGTTGTCAATCTCCAGCACATTGTCCTTCCGGCTATTGCAGCATTAAGAGTGAGCAAATGTCAAAGACGAGGCAGTTAATTAAAATATTTATATTAATGTTCAACATTGCATTTGAATAGATTTAGATCAAATTCACAGACAAGAGAAAGATAAAAATCGACTTTCTTAATAGCAATGTGCAAACGCTTTACAGGAGCACGTTTAGCTTCCACACCTTTATAAAGAAGGGCACTGATATCTGACAATGCAGCCAAAAGAAATATTCGGCTCTTTTGAATTTGTTCGATATCATTTCTAACCAGCAAGTCCAACTCATCTGAAATTTCAAAAAGCTTATTGGCAGAAAATTGTGCACAATTTATAGCTTCTTGGGCTGTCTCAAAGCATTGGTTGGTATAAAGAATCGTAGATGCGGCCAGGATAGTTTCTATGACGAAACTGACGTTCCCAGTCCAATCTTGCATATAAAGACGTGACGCATAAGCGTAACCATATAGTATGTTTCCCAATCCGTTGACCACTTTCTCATTTGGTTTTTTAAGCTAAAAAAAAAAAAATATATATATATGTATATATATATACTTCATGTAAGACAGTGGCCCATATTTTGAAATAGTCCTAAGAAATGTTATTGGATATCCAGTTTAAAAAGTAAAATGAGTTAGCAAGCAGGATCAAAATTTTAGATACAATACTAATGTTTTTGCATTGCAAACAACTATAGTTGAAATTACCATCACTGAAGACAATAAAGGAATTGTAGTCTTAACAGGTGGAATTTTCATTGACTCTGGAACATCACATTCTTTGGTTGGGAATTTTGGTTTTTCTATCCACCATGGATTCCAATTTGGAAGCAACTCCACAACTTCTCCAGAGAAAAGTTTTTTTTTGAATTCCATCCTTTCTTTCTCAGTCAGAAGACTCCAGACAGCGTCTGAATCATTCAAATCAATGTTTTTCATTCGATTAATAAAATTTTCCAGGCAACCATCTTCAGAATCATCTGAATCAAGATCATCTGCATATGTTGTACTGTCTTTCTTCAATAGATTTTCCATATTTGTTTTCCCATTTTTTCCAAAGTGGTTTTCCATATTAGACCCAGCTAATTCCTTTAATATGCACTCTTTAAAAAAATACTCTGAGCATTGAGTATGTTGAGAAGATTTGTAGCACATCACAGAGCAATATTGAATATCGCATCTTGGACAAGTGTACTTAGCTTTCTGCTCCTTACATCTAAGTCAAATTGGAATTAGTTTCATAGCTTTACAACATGGATTCCCTAGCTAACTTACAATTCACAGCAAATTACACAGTCAGAGGTAAATGTGATTTTGTCCATTTGAGCCTTTGGCTTCTGATAATTCCCTTCGTAATTCGTGCAGCGTAACAGAAATTTTAATAATCAGTTTCCAGCACGGAGACGGAGTAAATATTGCAACCAAACGTGCAGACGACACAACTACTCAAATGTCGATTTCGGATGCAACTTGGTCTCCGCGTGCAAGGCCTACTTAATACTTAAGGCCTGTAAACTCGAATACCTCCTATGGCGGGTAGGCGTTCCCTAGTAAGAGCCAATCAGACAAAAAAACAAGGGTTACGACGACACCATCTGGAGTTCGCAATCATAGCCTCGTTGAAAAACACCCCCAAAAAACTTTTACACTTGTTATAGTTACATAAACACATGAATAAAGATAAAACAAAAGGAAATAAAGTTTTTGAAATGAAAAGTGTGCTAGTTTGGCAGTGATATGGGCAATGAGTTGTTAAAAAGAAAAAAGTAGTAGTATGTTAAAAAAACGTAAGTTTTATTATCATGTTAATGACAAATTTTCTTCTTGTTCTATATTAAAATGTAGTTCGTTCACTTACCTTTCACACAAAATTATTGCTAGTATCCTTCGGTAAATTGTAAACGTTTCACAAATATTTTTTCGCGTCCCCCTTTTTTCCCTATGTGAATTCCTCAGAGAAAAAACGGACTCGCGAGTAACATGGCGGAATCCGCAAGAGTGCGCTCGCATACAAGGGGGGGGGGAGTACGTCGTACGCGTCAGTTAGGGCTCGGCCCCGTGTCCAATGGGTAGGTATTTGGGCGAATGAGTAGGTCTTCTCGGCAAAAAAATTGGATCCGGTGGGTAACGGTTCCTAAGACTTTGTGCCCACTATCTACCCGGGTACCATGTGGGTAACACCATTTCGAAAACCGTTTCCATTACCCGGGTTCAAAACCCGGTTATCCCCGATTTCCTACCCGATTACCTGAGTTTTCCCTGAAATCAAGTGACGCCCTTTGAATTTCCCGCCACAAAAAATTTTTTTTTGCTACCCTCCCTTTTAATTTAACTTGAGGCTTTGCAAGCCGCCATTTTCCAAGATGGTGGTGGGTATACCCGGTTTGCCCATCAAATTCGCCCAGCCTACCCACTTTGGCAAATAGACTACCCGGATCGCTCATGGGCGACTTTTTTTGGCGACGAACCGCGGGTAAACCGGGTTTTCGAGAACCGGGGCCGAGCCCTACTTTATAGACACCGATGGGCATTCGCGTAGTGTAACCGGTTCCACAACCTGATTAAATTAGTTTGTACCTTGTTTGCCCCGTTTCGTGTAATTACATTGTATTTTTATTGGTTTCTCTTCACTTGCCCACCCTTTTTCGAGCTTGGGCAAGGCCTTATCGTTTGAACTGCGTATTTTGAACTAAGAGGAACCTCTTGAAAAGTACCTAGCCGAGTTATAACCGATCGGTCATTTTTCAGGTAGGTAGATCGGTGCGATTTAACGTGTCTCGTGGATTTCTCATATCCGAGTACACGGAATTCAAATAGCTTCTATCGGTAAACATATCAGTACAAAATAAACAAATTTTACAGAAATGGATAGCCCTCAATCATGGGATATCCATTTCTGTAAAATTTTCGCTTAAAAAGTACCTAGACTACTCAAGTTATCAAGTAGTAAGCCGATTGGATATATTTTGTGGTTTGGTTTGACGGGCCGTGAAATTAAATTAATTAAACGGATTAATTTTGCGGAGAAAACTATTCGTTTTCCTCCCGACGAGAGCGCCTCTTGCGGGGTGTATTGATGTTCACTCTACGCAGAGACTCATTTGTAGCCAGATGGAACCAGGAGGAAAATCACTCTTACGCTCCGCCCTAAAAGCTTCGAACCTTCGTTTTTTCGTATAGTTTTCTCCGCAAATGGATACCCCTTTTTCGAGAGGGAAAATAGCCTTAGTGAAGCAACCAGGGGTCTATGACTCTGGAAAAACATATTGGCAGTATTTGGCTGTTTGGATTTGGAAGGCATTGGTGTTATTTATCTTCTGCGGGTTAGGACATCGTCTTACCTTGTGGAAGTTCCGTAAGTCGGCCATGCCTAAAACAGGTATTTGACTTTGTCAGCTAGAAGGACAGCTGTCTTGAACCTCTCCCTATTGTCGAACACACGCGGGACTGAGCCGGACACACCACAAGTTCACTGCTATTCCACGTCACCGTTCTTGTGTTCACGAGACCACCATTTAGATCTTCTCTGAATTGGTGTAACTACTCTTGCTCATAATTTAAGGAGGCTGAGAACTGTGTTTCATTTCACAAGCTACATTCATTTCAAAAATGGCTGAAAACAGTGGAAAAAAACTGAGCATTGTAAGTTATAAATTATTGCAAAAACTTTGAATTTTTATAAAATTTTTATTGTTACTCATAAGCTATCAGACAATCAAAAATGCCATTTTGATTTAGCTTCATCTTTGTGTTTTTAATTATTACAGTATTTTGCATTAGAGCAATAACAGATAAATAGAATACTTGTTAAGGCTAAGTTTCCTGAATACCAAAACAAAGAATACCTCCTAAGCAATTTATGGTATACCAAATCATATTATATATTAACATTGATTTCTTGTTTATAGTCTCTTCAAAAGGCAACAAATGTTACTTACCATCGTCATCTTGTTGATAGAAATACCAGAGGTCAAGTAATGGGTCAAGGAAGATTTCGTGGTTGCACAGTTTGGTTTACAGGTACTTCTCAAGTACTTTACACAAAGTTTTTGATAAAATAAAATCATCTTATGCCATTGACAATGCAGGCTTTTCTGGTTCTGGGAAAACCACCTTATCATTTGCTCTTGAAGACTACTTGGTTATGAGAGGCATTCCTGCATTTAGCTTAGATGGTGACAATATGAGATTTGGTCTGAATTCAGATCTGGGGTTTTCTGATGAAGACCGCCAAGAAAATATTAGACGCGTTGCTGAAGTTGCCAAATTGTTTGCTGAATCCGGGGTAGTTACTTTGTGCTCCTTCGTGTCACCGTTTCGCGAGGTAATCGATAATATTCATTCATAAAGTTGTCACTACAAATAAAAACTTACGTAGGACAGAGACCGCGCACGAAAAATACATGCTGATGCCGGACTCCCTTTTTTTGAAATTTTTGTTGATGCACCTCTTAATGTTTGTGAAGAACGTGATGTGAAGGGTCTCTACAAGAAAGCACGACAAGGAACTATCAAAAGTAACTTTTTAGACAGATTCGTTTATTTCTCTAATTGTAATATGTATTTGTTTCTTAAGACTTCACCGGAATAGATTCACCATATGAACCACCCTTGAATCCTCATGAAACTATGCACACTAGCCAGAAATCTGTCATTGAATGTACTCAACAACTAGTAGACTTGCTCGTCAGCCAAGTGGGTTCAGAAAGAATCTTCAAATAATTTTCATTTATTCCGTTATTATTTCCCGGGTTAGAATGTCTTGCCGAAAGCTGCACAAGCAACAGTTGTAGAGTTGTTCGTATCTGATGAGCGAAGACCAGATGCTTTAGCCGAGTCCGCTACGCTTCCGTCAATCGTTATCAATGACATCGACCTGCAATGGGTGCAGATTCTTTCCGAAGGATGGGCGTCTCCACTGACAGGTTTCATGAGAGAGCGGGAATATCTTCAGGTATGAGTTATGAAACTGTGTCTCATAATAAAAAAAATCCAAGATAACATTGTTTTGCCATTAGGTTCTCCATTTTAATTGTATATACGATGGTGGAGTATCAAATCAAAGCGTTCCCATTGTATTAGCTATAACCACAGAAGAGAGAGAAAAGCTTGATGGCTGCTTAGCTGTTACCCTGCTCCACAATAACAAGCCAGTAGCTATACTCAGATCGCCGGAATTCTTCGAGCATCGTAAAGAAGAACGTTGTGCTAGGCAATTCGGAACAACCCATCCGTCTCATCCTTATATTCAAATGATAATGGCAAGCGGTGATTGGCTAGTAGGTGGCGAGCTAGAAGTTTTGAACCGCATTCGTTGGAATGACGGATTGGATGAATATCGCTTAACGCCTACTGAGTTGAAGAAAACCTTTCATGATATGGGTGCCGACGCAGTGTTTGCATTTCAATTGAGAAATCCCGTCCATAACGGGCATGCCCTTCTAATGCAGGTAATTTTTACAGAACGATACAGTTTTCAGTCATTTTAAAATGCAGAACACTTTTGATTTGAGTTAGTTTACTCGGCAAACGTTGCTTGAACGAGGCTACAAAAAGCCTGTCCTACTCCTTCATCCACTAGGTGGTTGGACAAAGGATGATGATGTCCCACTAGCCGTACGAATGGAGCAACATAAAGCAATTCTAGAGGAAAGAATTTTAGATCCAGAACACACTGTTCTAGCCATTTTCCCTTCTCCGATGCTCTATGCTGGCCCTACGGAGGTGTGTGTTAAGTACAAAATGATGCGTTTGCCTTATTTCAAACGTTGTATTATTGTATCAAGGTACAATGGCATGCGCGCTCCCGTTTGATGGCTGGCGCCAAGTTCTATATTGTTGGTAGAGATCCAGCAGGAATGGCTCACCCGAATCCAGCATTAAAACAAGATCTTTACGAGCCAACACATGGAGGAAAGGTGCTATCGATGGCACCGGGGCTTGTTGGAATGGAGATCATTCCATTTAGAGTGGCCGCTTATGATGTTCAAGCCAAAGCTATGAGTTTCTTTGATCCAGAACGCAAACAAGATTTTGAGTTCATTTCTGGAACACGGATGAGAGGTAAATCTATTAATTTCATAGTTTAATAATCAAACCTGAAGATGTAGATCTTGGAAATTTAGAGGGTTTTTTATATTTGGTAATTTTTTTAGGTTTGGCACGGGCGGGAGAATGTCCGCCTCCCGGTTTTATGGCTGATAAAGCATGGGAAGTACTGGCTCGTTACTATCGTACGCTCAGCAGTAACTGAATGGTTTTCAAGTAAAACCATAGTATGCTAAAAGTAAGTAATCAAAGGGTTAAGTTTATTTCTGAAGGCAAATCGCCATGTACCGCAATTCACTTCATAGCACACATAAATTGTCGCCTTCTTGGTAGCACTACTGTTAGAGTTTTAATAGTTTTATTGAGACGAGTTTATAACAAGTTTTTGGGCACATCAGTTTTATTCCAGCATGTTAAGTTTCAATATTCTTTTTCATTTAACACCCATCCCTGCTAAGACAAAAGTGATCGTGTTTTGGATGGATGATTGGATAAAATCTTATTGCCATCGTTAATATGCATTTCTGTTGTATCTAATTGACGCAAATTAATCAGTTTCATGTTGCGGATCGTGTATCTTTTAGCGCCTCGCTCAGCTGGTGCAATGGGAAGTATTTTGTATGCTTCGTCCCATATGATTTTCGAATGGACCAATTTTGTAATCGTTCAACTTTATTGATTGTAGTGTTGATGGTTTCAATATATTAGTTATAGCGCTTGTTCAAATAGAATTGCTTGTGGGCTGTAAGCAGAGTTGCCGCGATCGGTTGAAATGATTGAGATCATCGATCATGATCAAAAATTTGAATGGAGATCGTGATCGAAGGGTCCGATGATGTTAGTCATGAAGACTATTAAAAATTGGACAAATGTTTCGTCCAAATTCTTTAACGGAAATTCCAACTTCGCTTGTAGCGGACAAACTACCCCAAGTTGGTTGTGAAGAACACAGGATAGTCTTCATGACTAACATCATCATCGATTTCATGTGCACTAGAATGAAGTGCATTGCCAAAGAAAAAAGACTCCAAATAACAGAAAACAAGAAGGTGAAAGAAAAGTCAACGCGGAAAGCAAAAAATTTTAATTAATTAACTAATTATTAATGTAACATTTGATTTTAAATATTGCGTATTATCCAAGAAACAATAACATACTACAGTGAAAGAAATTTCTGTTATTTTATTGCATTTTTATGTCCTTTTTCCCATTTATTCGCTTCGTTTCCCATACACCCTACGGAAAAACTTCCTCTCTACCTCATTGTGCTGCCAACTGGTGGCGGCTTCCACTTCTCGGGCAGCTGTGGGTTACAGCGCGGGAAAGAACTGCTTTCTCCTCTATACTCCTCCCTGCTCGACCCATGGGTTATATCTACCGTGACTGAGGGTTTTCGATTGGAGTTTGTGGCCGATCCTGTTCAGTATTTCGTTCAGCCGAACGCTCCAATAGACGTGACGCAACAGGAGTGTTGCGAGAGAGGTGCTCTCGCTTTTGGAGAAGGGAGCTATAGTAAAGGCCGGCCAGGGCGAAAGCTTCATCATTGGAATTGTTCTAATTCCAAAGAGATCAGGAGGCTACCGCCCGATCATAAATTTGAAAGGCCTAAACACATTTCTAGCTCACCACAAAATTAAGATGGAGGACACTTTGACAGTCCGACACACAATTCGGGAGGGGACTGGCTCGCCAAGTTGGATTTGAAGGACGCCTATCTGACAGTTTCCATATTCACTGATCATCGGAAGTTTCTCCGTTTCCAATGGGGACGTGATTTGTTTGAATTTGTGTCTCTTGCTTTGTGCTGAGCCCCGCTCTTTGGGCCTTTTCCAAGTTACTGAGGATTGTGGTAGCCTTCCTGTGCAAGAATGGCCTTTGCCTTATTATCTATCTCGACGACATTTTGGTCGCGGCCAGCCCCCAATCGGAAGCTAGACGGGCCATCAGTCAAGTTCGACCATTGCTCGAATCACTGGGGTTCGGGATCAGCATCGAGAAGTCGGTGGAGGAGCCTGTCCAATCGCTGGAGTATATTGGCCTTTTCATCGACATATTAGCCATGAAGCTACTCTTGCCAGAGAGAAAGAGGCTAGACATTTGTAGGCTTTGCAAAGCGGCTCTAAAAGCGTCCATTCTTCCGCGGAAGGACCTCGAGAAGATTATTGGTAACTTGAATTGGGCAACCACAGCTGTCGACTTTGCCCCGGCGCACTATCGCGGTCTCCAGATACTGCTAAATTCACGTCAAAACGCCCCTCGGGTACAATTAGAAGACGTTTTCCCGCTTTCCAAAGAGGCCCGAGTTGACTTCGGCTGGTGAATTTCAGAAGCCAATTATTAAGCTGGCCGTTTTCTTACCTTTTCGGCTCCAGAAATGTCAATCTGATCCGATGCGTCGCTTTCCGGTTAGGGAGCTGTCTGCATGGATGTTAAGATTAATGCCCTTGGACGATGAGCGAAAGGAGCTAACACATCAACTATCCGGAGTTACTCGCAGCCCTGAAAGCCTTACAGTGCTTTACAGCGACATTGAAGGACTCGGCCGTGGAGCTAAGGCTGGACAATACCTCCGCTGTCAATTATATTAATCGTTCAATCTGATCCCCTTTTGTCTCAAGAAGATCCGTCAGGAGCAATCAGAAGTAGTCCTCGTGGCTCCTTACTGGCCCAGCCAATTCTGGTTTCCATTCCCGACATTCTGCGGTTACTGTTCCCGTCCAAGTCGCTGCTGATATCCCCGTTGGGGGAGTGTCATCCGCTGACCACGAGCAAATCGATTCGGCTGATCGCCTGGTGGCTCTCCGGAGATGTCTTGGAGAGCGCGGCCTTTCGCAAAATGTTATCGAGCTCGTGCTGGGAGTCACTCAGCCCAATACACACGCTACATACCAGTCCGATTGGGTGTCATGGAGTAGCTGGTGTCTGGAACGGACTGTCAATCCCCTGTCGGCTGGCATCAACGTCGTTCTGACTTTCCTCACCGATTATTTTGGTTCTGGAAGGAGCTTCAATACTGTAAACGTAGCTCGCTCCATGCTATCTTCTACTCTTTCTATGACAGGAGATGGAACGGAACTTGGAAAGAACCCGCTGGTCACTAACATTATGAAAGGAATTTATAATAAAAGACCTCCTTTGCTTAAATACGGATCTACTTGGGATCCTTCAGTTGTCCTGTCTCTTTTTTACTCTAAAGCTAAAACCTCCAGTGAACTGGCGATCACCTCTTTGTCAAGATGCGATCTAGCCTCAATCCGGCAACAATCCATCCGCTTTTCGGGCTAGGGGGCATCCTTTTCATTGGGCCGTCCGAGGAAGGCCCAGCATGCCGGCCCACTGCACTCCTTATCCATCGGAGCCTGGAGCCAGAATCCTGCAATCTTCCCGGTGGATTGCTTGCATCGGTATATCGACAGAACAGCCGCACAACGGGATTAGTCTAAAAGCGAATGGCTTTTTATCGGTTCGACCAAGCCGTACAAGCCGGAATCCAGTTCTACAATCGGGTGCTGGATCAAGGATCAACTCAAGATGGCGGGAATAGACACCACTATTTTTTTGGTCCATTCCGTAAGAGGAGCTGCGTCCTCCAAGGCAGTTGCTAAATGGGTCCCTATTCAGTCTATACTTAACCAGGGTTACTGGGCGCGCGAATCAATGTTTGCAGATTCTACAAGAGAGTCGTTCAAGCAAGCGAAGCAGCATTTGGCATCTCTATCCTACGGAATCAAAGCAACGCCACCGACGACTAAAATTGCTCTTTATGCTAACCTTTTGTTGAATCCCCCCGTTCGTAATTTGTTTCGAAGACACAGTCAGTGTCGAACAATTTCACATACAATTGTAGAATTGTTTGAGCGAGAGAAGCTCGTGAAGAACAATGTTTATTGTTTGTTTATGAAGTGAAGACTGCCTTTAAACCCGCCACACTTCATTTTCTAGGCAACAGGAGTAATGGTAACCGTGGCTCCAACAACTTCAACAACGGAGCCAATAGCAAAAGAGGCCGCGATTACGTCAACAGCAGCAATCCCGACAAATAATGTGGAATCTTTTGGGGAACAGCCGCGATCGTGGGAAATCTCTACCAAAAAGACTGCCGGACATCTCGGATAGGATTGCGGGAAATCTCCGATAAAAGATCGCCGGACATGACGACCGAGTCCATAGTGTAAAGGGGTTTATTCATTCTTCCCTTTACGGAATAATTAAATTTAAAGCAGTTTAAAATAAATAACAGACGGCTTATCCACAATGCAAATGTATTGGTTACCTAGTCTAAGTCTACAATTATAAGTTAAATGAGGTGTGACATACCGATTGGGAAGAGTTGAACAATGGGAGAGGGAATACCCGATTCACCGAATTAAGTTAACTGAACGAGACTGGTACTTTAAACAGAGCTGTTAAGTCACAGACCTCGAAAAGGTCGAGTATGGAACCGGAAAGGAAACTAAAAGGAACTCGTCGGGAGCCCGAAAGGAACTAACTTTAAGAGAAAAGTTACGGCCTTTTTATATGGAAAAGATGCAGCCGTGATCCGAATAAAGAAAACAATAGAGAAAGAAGGCTCCGTGCAAAAGCCACCCCCGACTCGAGTTGACAGTTCTGTCAACTCATCTAAGTCGAATATTAGGGAGGTTAAGGGGTACACATCCGCTAATAGTTTTAGGCCGTACGATTTACGGGAGAAAGCGTGAGTTTGAGGTATAAATTTGTATTAAATAGTCCTGTGTTAAAGCCACCCCCGAACTGTGGTGACAGTTCGGACAGGTCACTTAACTAGGATTTTAGTGAATAATTAGTAAAAATATTTCTATATGTAAGGTTTATTTATGGATTGTGATCATAATCTAAGAAGGGTATGAATATTCTGGCGCGTGTGGTGCAGGTGCAAGAATATTCTAGAAGTAGGAAGAGGTAGGAAGATGTTCTGGAAGTTTTGGGCTAGACGAGGGTGCTCCCATGTTAGTCGGCTGATGTAATAATATGACTTCGGGCGGTGCAGGTGTCTTTTGGGGAGTCGATGGGAAAAAGATCTATTCTGTTACTGCTTGCAGTTTTATGGTTGGTTCTAGTGGAGTCTGTGTGACGAGGGATGTTGAGGAGAGAAAATGAAAAAACCATGCTTGCAGAATGGGAATTCTGTTACAATAGTCTCCATAACCGCGACAATATTTCATTTTCTATTAATTCAAATAAAAAATTTTAAGTGCGTGACATTAGCCACCCGACAGTAGACCCCACGGGTGTCCCGACACCAGCTCTCATCCCCGACACCATCTCCATCCGACAGTAGCCCCACGCGACACCAATCCCCATCTTAAAATCATTTCAATACTAGGTGGTCAGACTACAACAGCCCCCCCCCCCGTTCGTCAGTTCATCATTATTTTATTTTATTTTATTTTATTTTTATTAATCTAATGAATTTTGATACTACTATTGCGAACAATGGATTATAATATAACTTTAATTAATTGAGCACATCGCACATATGAATACAACAAGTGATGACCTCTAGGGAAATCAGGGAACTCCTCTAACGGAGCCCAGCTACGGGAGCTCAACCGATAAAGACTCATCTGACACTGATACGATGCAACTTTTTATACCGTCGCGCAAATTACTGCCTTTCTCGACTGCGTATCTTCCTTAGAGGGAACTTCTCCTGATAATTTCTTGACCACGATCGTTGTCCAAGGAGCGGATGACTCATCTCTGCGAAGAGATATGAGATAACCAATCTCCCTTTTAACCCTGGACAATATTTCCAATCCAACGTGATTGTGTAAGATATCCTGCAAAATTCCAAACGTAACATCAACAGCATCACGCTAGAATTAGCACGTTTAGACTGTGTTCGTTTAGTTGGTCAACTAATATTTTTTATTTGCCAATTCTTTTGTGATGTTGCTTTACAAAATCACATAGAAACTGAGTTGAACATCGCATTGTTAAGTTATTAATACAATGTTCAATTTCAGTTTAATAATATTAATATTAAATTTATAATATTTCCAGTGTTAAAAATTAATAAATATTATATTATAATTCAGTGTTGGCAATAGTAGTAGCACGATATAATAGGAAAGCTACAGTATCCTGCGGAAAAAGAAGAACACCGATTTATTTTGAAAAAGCCATATTTCTACACCTGGGGGTAGAAAATATTAATTGTTTACTTTTTTAAAGAAATTGTCGTGCGGGTTTGGCGCGAAATCATCATAAAGAGGGTTGGATAATATAGGTCCAGAAACCCCCTTTTTTTCCGCAGGTACCTAAAAATTGAAAATGAAATGACGCTTCAGTTCATTCACTTTCCTAACACATATATTTAAAATTAAAAATACAAAAAATATAGACGACGACGAGATAGCCGTCATCCTAACTCACTAGCGAACCTGGTGGAGAATCTATGAACCCTTTACTTCCGCCAAACCCCCCAGCGACCAGGATAGGACGATCGTGTACCTTTCTTATTATATCGTGGTAGTTGCAAGGTTCATTAGATATATTCTTGCCGTCTGCTCCTACAATTTCTTGTTTGCGTTGTAATCTTTTGTCGATTTCGGATAGCTGCACTTTTCTGCACTGGTGCAATTGCCCCAAGAAAAAGTTCACGCGTGAAGCCAATCAGAAAGTGTTTGTTTAATGGCTTGATTGGCGTCGCGCGTGCGACGAATCAAACGGATGTTTATTTAATGGCGTGATATGCATCGCACGTGTGACCAATCACGGAAGTTTGTTTAGTGGCGTGATATGCCGCTAGACGCGTAGACGTTAAGTAAAGTTAAACTCTTTCATTTCTTGTGTTCCATGTATTCTTTTTCTGTTGCAAGTAAATACAGTGTTTAAGTCCAGTGTGACAATATGTTTAGAAGCAGAAGGAAAATGTGACGTTTAGGTTATTAATGCAACTGGAACAACTCTACTATTTAAAGACGTTCTCTATGTTCCTGGCTTGGGAATAAATCTATTTTCTATCAGTGCCGCCTCGGAAAAAGGTGCGGAAGCTGTCTTCTACGAAGATGGACAACTTGAAATGGCGGGTCAGTGAAAAACTTTATTATCTGGATGTAACAGCGAAGATCCAAGAAACACATTTCACCTCGGTTAGTCGCTCTCTACCACTCGAAAATCTCAGCAACACAAGTCAGAAAATTTTCATGATTCTAAAATATTGGTTGCTGCTTTAAAAAATTAGTGCAACGTAACCATTATTATGTTAAGATCTGACAATGGTGGCGAATACATTGGTCAAGAATTCCAAGAATGGCTTACTCAGAAGTGCAGAAGTGTAACCTCAAATAGAACGTCGACAATCATAACGTATTCTTGTTTTTTACGTAAGTATCCGAACGCTAGGGGTTATCCTGCGCCTTATGGTGAATGGTGTGTAGCGCGGATAGGGAAATGGGGTAGTAAAAATTAAAATAGATAACTTCACATAGCAAATTAAACAAATTATATGAACTAAACATGAGCTTTCCACGATTTTTAATATTAGTTAGCATTGCTGCTGTGAAGTTGTGGGGAAGGTCATCAATGCTAACATCAACAGTTGAGAGACAATTTTTGCAAAACGTTGAATTGGTTCTCCTTCCTTTCTTTCTAAATGCATGGACTATGTATCCACATATGTAGTAAATGATGTCAGAGTCCAAAACGTTGACTTTGATTTCTTCAGGTACATTTTCTTCAGAACTAGGATCTACCTCACGTTGACTAGTCAGCTCACGTTCGATGCCTTTCAAAACTATATCCCGAAGATGTTGCTTGCGTTCCTTCATTTGTTTTTGGTTTTGATTGAATCGAGATTTGACCCATGAACTGTATGTTGTTAGTACAACGTTTTTTTCTTCATCATCACAGTTGCTTCCGCTTAGTATTTGATTAGTAGGGTAATACAGGGTTAACAAACGGAAAAGCTCCAGAAATGATGTCACTGTCAGTTTGTCACCGCACCTACCGCTCATACGAATAATTCCAAAAAACCTCTAAAAAATAAATCACATTACAAATGTTACTTCAGAAAATAGTAACCAATTAAATCCTTACCTCAATACAGTCTTGGTTTAGTTTCCCAGTTAATACGTAGTTATATCCAGAGTCCAGCAAAAGATTGACTACATCAATGGTATTAAAAATCGTGACTCTCAATCCATTCATAGTTGTTGTGGATAAAAATGGTTCATACACTTCATTCGAGTCGACATCTTTCATATCTGTAAGATTTAATGCGTCTGCTGAGGAGCACCATTCCAAGTCGATAACTCTGATTTCTTTTCCCGCTTCGTAGCTGATGCCAGATAATTCATGATCAATTGAGGAATCAGTCAACAATATTTCATCTTGTAGTTCACTTTCTGTGAATTGACCACAAGCGGCAAGTTCTGTTTCTTCTAGACATTGGTATAATTTTGATAAAACCTAAAAATTGCATAAATGATAATTAAAGATTAAGATGACGATAACGAAAAAAGAACTTAACGATACCTCGCGTCTCTCGTTCCAATTTCCTTTTCGTATTGCATATATGGGTCTGCGAGAATTCATCACATCAAATGAGTCATTGAGGAGCCTTACTATATTTTCTAGCGGTTCACAGTTTTTGAATTGATTTGCTAAATTTGCATTTTTGTCTAGGCGATAGCGCTTTAGTCCGTCAGCCACAGAATTCGAAAGAACCTGTTCGTAATATTGCTATGAATATTTCTTTCATTACCAATATTTATATGTAAATGCATACTTGAACAGCTAGCTTTACGCTCATTTTTTGAAAGCTATTTGGGTTAAGATGAACCGGTTTCAATTTCGTAACAACACTTAGGCCTGTGCTACACCTTACTGTATCATGTTTAAATAAATTCAGTAGGTCCGAATTAATTGTTTTTCCGGAAGCCTATAACAAAAGTTAAATAATTGATTAATTGAAATTTAATTTAACATTACATGTTCTATGAAATTTAAATATGTTTACATACTTGGACATCTTTGTGATTGAAGATATGATTGCGAATGCACTTAAATAAGTGAGGAGCATCTCTCAAGAAATAAATATCTGTGTCTGCGGTAGGGTGCTTTATTGAATTCTTCATGCATACTTTGTCAGTATTTGATCCGTAAATTCCAAACGCAGTCCAAAGTGAATTGTTTGGGGAAGAACCGTCACGTTGTTAATTTTGGTCCTATAGTTTCCCCGAAAAAAATTATTTAAATTTCCCGTATTACTGTTAGATGAGGGTTAACTTAGACCCGCTAAACTGCACCGACCTACCTGAAAAATGCCGAAGCGGTTTACTTCTCAAATAAGGAAATTTTGAGCAATATTTTTACAGAAATGGATAGATCTTATCAAGATATATCCATTCCTATAATTGTTAAAACTTTTGGACTTATAGTTTTCCCGATTGTCCCAAAATCGGGTGTTGAAACCGTTTTTCTCCAGCCCGCACCAACCCAGTTGCCCATGAGAGTTCATTCACAATAATTCTGATGGAAACACACCGATGTTTAATTCATTCCTGTTTTATAAATTGAAAAGCGATTTAATAAAGGTATAAGTAGTGTAATAGCATAAATTAATATATTAAAAACAAAAAACGAACAATAGCGAAAAAATATTCATACACATAAAAATTTAAAAAAAAATTATATTGTTACTTAAGTCTATTGGATCTAGTATATATATCTAGAGCGCAAAAACTACAAACAGCGTCTTGTCCAAAATTTGTTTGTTTATGAAAATTATGTTAATTATTTTACAGAAATGGATAGCGCTTACTAAGAGCTATCCATTTCTGCAAAATTTATTAATTTTTTCCTTGTAGTTTTCCCGCAATAAATTATTGAAATATGACGTATTTTTATGAGGGGGGTTCCTTTGACCCGCTAAACCGCACCGACCTACCCGTAAAATGGCAAGCGGTTTACTTTCCTAATTAGTACACCCTAAGCAAAATTTTTGCAGAATTGGATAGACCTTATCAAGATTTATCCATTCCTATAAGTATTAAAACTTTTGGACATATAGTTTTCCCGATTCTCCCAAAATCGGGTTTTGAACCTTTTTTCTCCGACCCGCACCAACCCCATTGCCCGTGGATGACAATTCACAATAGTTATAATGAAAACACACCAATATTTAATTTATTCCTGTGCTATAAAATTTAAAACGATATAATGAAGATACAAATAGTTTATTAACAAAATAGTAAGTTAGAAACAATAAATATAAACATAAATAATCATAAATAAATAAACATGAAAAACAAACGGTATAGTCCCACTGGGATGTACGGGTGACGGTCTCGACCCTTCGAGACCGTCTCGCGGAGACCAAGTTGATGTCGTTGACCATTCCTCTCAACCCTATCCCAGTTCGTAGTCTTTACCCTCTTAGACTGTGATACAATTGAAATCATGCCACAAAGTTTGTTTGATCTATGCTCGTTGTTCAATAGAGAAATAATTAAATTTCGCTACTAGAGCTCGGCCACGCGTCCATCGGGTAGCTTTTTGGCTGATCGGTTAGGTCGTTTCCGTTTTCGGTGCGGCTCTATCGGGTTTGGCCGGGACCTTTTTCCTGCCCATGGGCATTTGGGTCGACTTCCGGGTAAAACCGGTGCAAGGGAAAGAAGCTTATCGGTTCCAAAAACCCGGTTTATTACACCGATTACACTGCTTTTTGACCCGATTACCCAACTTTTGTCCCGAATCTTTCCCAGAAATTTTATTTAAGCTTAAAATTTGGTTAATTTAACGTATTTTTCATGGTTTTGCAATTTGGCGCCACGCATCCGCCATTTTTTTAAGCTGGCACCGGGTCTATCAGTTTCACCGGGAATTTGGAACCGAACCGAACCGCTTGAAAACTATCTATCCGGGTCGCAACCAAACGGCCATTTTCCTCAATGATTGGTCGTTGTGGATGACATAACAATCAACTTTAAAAATGCTTATTTCAGGAGAGATGAATTTTTCGACAAAAGAACATTACAAGAGGAAGAAATGGAGTTACTAGTGTACCTTATACAGATCATCATCTATCGATGTATGCCCGAGGCATTTAAAAAAATTTGTGTTCTGATATTTTGCACTGATATGACCACGGACGGCCATAGGTCCGAAATTTTTGAAAAAATGACATTTTTCTATTAAAATCCCGTCATTGATTTTTGCGCGTTTTTTTTTCGTCTTACAGCACACTAGCGCCTCTAGTGACGGAAGGCGAAGGTAACATTTTCGCTCTCGAAGTGTAAAGGGAGTAAACTACAAGGGATAGAAAAGGGTTTCAAATCAAACATTCTTAATTAAATAAACAAATAATTTTATTTAACAAAGAAACCACATTTTTTGGTGCAAAAAAAAATTTTGCGTAGTTAAAAATATTTTATTTTCATTGGTGAAAACGCGGTTTTAACACAGCGCTTATAGGGGGAAAATCTTGTGTTCTTAATCGATGAACGAGTGTGTAGGAACTTCGTGGATACTCCTACAAAAAAGTCAAGCGAGAGTGATTTGAAGATCTATTCTTCTTCTGATCAGTAAAAATAAAAATAAAATTCTATCTCTTGCCGTTAAATAGTTATTCAAATTTAACTGACATACGTAGTGTCATAAGAATACATGGAAATAGAGGGAGGTGTTCTTAATCATTTGGTGGGTACTGTACATTTGGTGGCTGCGGATTCGAACACGGCTTTTTAATGTTTTTATGTTTTTTTTTTTTGTTGTTTTGTTTTGAACTTTTAAGGTAATAAGTTTCACTTATTGCCTTCTCTTTGTTTGGTTGAGATTTTTTTTGTTTTGAATACCTTTTCTTACTAAGATTTTTTCTTGAAATTTTTATTTTTAACGTATGACAGAAAGATACTTTTTAGCAATTGACTAGCTATAAAAGATGAAGACAAATGAGGATAGTCGTGTAGAAACCACTTTTTAATGAAAATTTTTAAGATAAGGGCCGCTTATACAAAGATTTGTTCGGTGAGTACGTGAGAGGTTCACTCCCTTACGATTTGGAGACGGGTCGCCGTCAATTTCGAGAAATAACGAAAATCTAAGTGTTGAACTAGGTAGTGATAGTCGTGACTTGTTTTTCCGTCATATTCAGGATTTACCTGTAGTTCATAGTCGCGTGTATTTTCGTCGTCGTAGCGGAAGTAAGTAGACAAATGTCGTTCAGGTTTTAGAAGGGTTGCTTCGGCTTTCTTCCAAGTACCGTTACGATGACATGATGTCTTCTATTTAAGTTGACGTAATGTTCTCTCCAATAGCAAGGGCTTTACTGAACAAGCTCCCATCTATATGTGGCAATGTTGAAATATTTGAATCGAGCTGGACGAGGATGTGGGGGAAAGAGAATGGCAATTCTGTTGGGAGCATTGATAGACAGGGTCGGGTTCCGTTTTAATAATGCAGAAAATCACTGATTAGGGGTCAGATTCTGAACTTTACGTAAAAATAAGTTGGCTTGAATTCCAATCCCGGCTTGAATCTCGTTTCGAATCAAGATTGAGCTTAAAACGAGGAGGTATTAAAAAATCATATTTTCGTTTGGATTGGAATGAATTTACTTCAAGTGGCTGACTTGGAGGCGGTACTCTGCTAACCAAACCTGAAAGAGATCTCAAAGATAGTTTGGCATGTGCAGTGCAGACGAACCAGTGCAGACAAGTCCAAAGTGCTTACTTAATTGTTCAGACGTGCATTAATTGTGAAAACATTTTACACAAATTTTTATTGTGGGAAAATTTTTTTGTAAAAAATTGGTCCAAAATTGGAAAATGATCTATACAACACGTTAATCCGACTGAAAAAACTGCAGTTGTTGCTGAAGAAGCTGCAGTTTTTTTAAAAAACCAAGATGACATGGAATGCTGAAGAAACATAAACTTTAATAAACGAGTTCATTTCGTGAAATGTGCGTGCAATTTCAATTTGTAATGTAATATTACAAGAATTTTATTTTGTTTTACAACAATTTCAGGACATCATTAATGGTGCCTACAGTGTAACCGTTACCAAACAGGACAAAACTAAGGCAAGGGATGAATACAACAAAATTCTAACGATAGAACGTCAATTGGTGGAAAACTGCTGCACAAATAAAGAAGAAATGGGAAAATACGGTGAAAAGTACAGAAGTGGAAATTTTTAAGTACGTACAATGCATCAGTGAAGGAAACAGGTACTTGTGGTATACATTAACTTTTGTTTTGAAGATTGTTTGAAAGAATGAAGTTTTCAAAGAAATGTATGATCAAGCATGTGGAAATGACAACCCATCAGTGTCTGGTGAACAGATACTGGAAAATTTAATTAAATTGAATTTTTCCATTTAGTTCATAAGCATACCCACTTTATATTTCAAAAGGGAGGAGTCGAATCAAAAACAAGTGAAAGAGTGGTTGAAAACCCTACAACTGTTTTAGTTCAACGTGAATGTGAGGACGACAAGGATACGTTTGAAGGTTCCGAAGATCAAAATACAATCATTATTCAATTGTTTATTCCTTGTATGAGGAGTAAGTCACAAGTGAAATGACTAAAATATTTTCCGAACAGCCATAGTTTATTCTTATATGGTGTACTGTACTGGGCTGATGGGGCAATGTAGTTTAGCAGCAATGAATTGCAGCCTCGGTCAGTTCGCCATCAACCAGTCATTCTTCAAAGTCTCCAGCGACAATGTTGAAAGGGAAAACGATTCGTCAAATGATGAGTACTACCAAGAAAACAATTTGCAATGATCTCACATTGAGTTCTGGGTAAACCAGTTTTGGACGATCGACTGGAACTGTTGTATGTGATGATGAGAGTAAGGGGGATTCAGGCAAATCCTATAGAAGATTCAGAAAAAAATGACAATCTATTCAAAGCAGTAAACAACTTCAAGGATTACTGTTGATTGTCACTCTGTTTCATCCAAAAAATAAGCATACACTGGAAAAAAGAATCATGAGTAATCCTGTTTTAAAGTTATCATTAACAGAGGAAATGACTATTGGTAATTGTTCATCTAAGTTGGAACCCTAAGCAAAGAATTTGAGTTTTGTCCCTTGCACTTTGTAATATAGTGGATACTTCTGCTATGAGCATCACGATTTGAAATA
Source organism: Daphnia magna (assembly GCF_020631705.1). Classification (NCBI taxonomy): domain Eukaryota; kingdom Metazoa; phylum Arthropoda; class Branchiopoda; order Diplostraca; family Daphniidae; genus Daphnia; species Daphnia magna. The sequence continues at coordinate 6,532,281 of NC_059186.1, read as the reverse complement.
TGTCACCTTCCAATACGATGCCATTATCTTTAAATTCTGGTTGGTGCCTAGCTTTGGCGATGTTGTGTAACCGTCTTAATGATAGATGGCAAAATTATTTCACTGTATAATTTCAGTCTAAAATTAGGTATAGTAGTATCGAATGTTGTGTATATGGTAGACTACTTGACTGTCATACGGGACACCCGTGTTCGAATCCGATGATAAAATAATGTTTTTAGCGATTTTTTGGTAGAGCAAAAAGTCGTCCCAGTGAACGCCAAAATGGAAGCGTTGGTGACCATAAAAATTCGTGTATTAGAAAAGTTTTTGCCGGTCATCAACACCTGCTAAAATCATCTTTAAGTCGTCATTGTAGGATTTCAGGACAGAATAAAGAAATCCTAGTAGTGCCATGAACGGGCACTACTAGTTACACTGAGGCTATCTTTAAAAGGTACTTGTGTTTACATACAACGTTCCTGGTAATTTCAAACGTTTGAATAAAAATAAGTAAGGGTCAGAATTCATATTTGAATTAGGCGCGTCATCAATAGGGCCGCCGCAATGGATGTCGGGAAGGGGGGTAAATTTTACTGTAATTTTTGGTTCTTAAGCTATAGAAATCTAATAGGATTTAGAACATGAAATGCAATGGATCTGTATATTGTAGGTTTAGTCTTGGCTCTAGAAAGCCTTTTACAATCCTTACACAGTAGAATATTCCAATAGTTTAGACACACAAATATAAGATGACTTAGTTAGTCGTGGACAAGAAGAAGAACGAGAAGAAGATATCGACACAGACAAAGTAAGTAGGACAACTCGACGACGTATTGATGACTGTCAAACGTCGTTGGTCATGTCTGTGTCTTCTGCTTCTCAGAAAGCGCTAAGCCAATACGCAGTAGGCTTCATTAAAATCGAAGAAAACTATCATATCAAAACATTCTAGAGATAATAAAGAATCCCAAAAACATATTTTCTGTTTAGTTTGGTCTATTTTAATAACCAAACAACGTACCAGAAAATGTCTGTTTTTAGTCATTCCCCACCCAATTCTTTTTTGTAAATTATTGACAACTAAAGAAATCCTATCACGATGAGAATTTTTTTTTTCTGTAACGCATAACTCGGCCTTATAAAAAATTTTTCTTCTCGTTTTAGGATATTTTCTTTATCAATTTTTTACAAAACAAAATTGCGGAAGTCGAAAGCTCTTGATGAGAGTTATCCAATGCCGTAAAATTTATTATCTTTGTGGTTTTAGTTTGGATGTTATTAATTAAACAATTTTGTCAATTTGGGGGGGGGGAGGGAGAATAACGTAGGTACACACCGAAATTTACGTAGATCGTTTGGAATATTTACTTCTTTTAAATAAATTAATTTGGTAGTATTCGTGATCCTCTTGTCGCGAGGAACACGATTACAATAAAAACAACGTTCATTAACATAGTTTATCATCGTAATTTGAGAAATATAAATGACCAATCGTGGAAGTGCACGAAGATGTCGTACTCGATCATTTTTAGGTGCCAGCAGACGTGAAAGAAGCTCACCGATTTTGGAGCACGCTCAGAGCTATCCGCTCACACCCGTAAAACGAGCGGCTCGCGCTCTCTGCTCATCATTTGAAAAAAGAGCGCGAGCCGCTCGCAAAAGCTTTTTTTCCGCTCTTCAAAATTTTGTTGCTGGATGTTGACTAAAAATTTCCGTTTTTCATATACATATTCCATTTTAACACGTGTATTGTAATTGAATACATGTAGTATTTTACATTTTTGAGTTTCAGTTAAGGCTTTTTTTCAGAATTGAATTCTTATTTATTTAACTTAAAAATTTAGTTAATTTTAAAAGTTAAATAGAAAGAATAAAGACTAGCTAAGAATAATTTTACTTAGTTTTAGAAGGACTAGTCTTCCAGTTTCTTGAACATGTGCCATTTTGTTTTAAGAAAACCAGTCTATCAAAATTTGCATCAGATAAATTTGTACGCTTCGATACAAAAATCAATCCAGCAACACTAAACAGGCGCTCACAGGCAGCAGAAGATGGCAATGCGCTATTGTACTGTCTATAACAAAGAAATTTATTGGAATTAGTTTTTTACGTTTATATTTGAATTATTAATTTCTATATGAATATTTGATTGATTGTTTGGTAGCGATTGAGATCCTCAAGAATACCGTAGCCGTCATTGACGTAGCGATCCACTTCGCCCAGTTCCGCAGAGGCCTTCCATTTCAACCCGTCCAAGAACCGGGATTTTTTCCTTGGTGGTGAAGCAGTTTCACTTAAACTAGCTGTGGCGGTGTCTTCACCCTAGATGTTTTCATTTGCCCTATTCAATCCACAGGAAAAACAGTATTATTATTTAAGCACAAGTCAACCAATAAACAATCGAATTTTAACTTACAAATTACTGGCGCGTCTCTTAACTTCTTTTTCGAGAAGTTTAACGTATTCAGGTTTCTGTTCCTTGGTTAACCATGATAATTTAAAGCGGGGATCACTTATAGATGCGAGACGGAGATCGCTGTTTAAGAAGAACGATTGAAACCTTTTCTCTATTCCATCTGAAAGACAGTTCATAAGCGGTGTGCAGTGGATGATGTTTCTATCTTCTTTGAATTCGGCAATTTTTTCCTTCAAAATCATGAGAACGGGGAGGACACACCCAGCTGACATTTTTTCCTTATTTTGAAAGACGTCAAGGGCTTCAGTTAGTGGCTTCATGATCTTAATATATTCCCTCGAAAATTACTCTTCCAAAACAGTAAGTTTCTTCAGTTTGAAGTGATCAAAGGCAATAGCAAGGTTATCTCTATTTTTCGTCAAAAAGCTTTCCACTTTAACCGAAGCATCAAAATAGCTGTTCCACCTGGAATAGATAATCAGTATGTCAGCAATTTTCAATAATTTCAATACAATGCAAATTCATATTTCTTACCTTGTGGCGTTGTGGATCACGAAAAGTTCGCCCATTGTAGCTTTGATGAAATCGGATGCTAAGGAGGAACGGCTCTGTTTATTCCAGATTGCCGTAAGCTTTGCATCCACGCCATTTCATTTTTGAAACCGTACACTGTTAATATTCTTCACATCAGTTGTGGCCACCAAATTCAGGGAATGACAGCTGCATCTCATGTGGGGAGGTAGATGAATATGATCTTCAAGGCATAAGTCCTCGTCAGCGTCACCAAGATCTACCTCCTCTGGTCCACAATTCAAAATTTCGCCTAAATCAATAAATACACAATCGTCTTCCTCGTCTTCGTCATGGGACATATCTTCATCAGCGGCTGGGGTTTTTTAAGGTGAAGAAGGTCGTTTGAACATGTCAAAGGCTTTTAAAAAGTTCGATCCATTGTCAGTAATGGTGCAGTTTACTTTGGAGCAAATCTTGAATTCTGTGTGCATATCTGATATGGCCTTGCCAACAACATTGTATGTGTGGGAACCTTAAATTCGTCTAACAACCAAACACGCACTGCGACGATCAAGATCTTGTCCCATCCAATGAACTGTCATTCCTAAAAAGCTACGTCGCCGTGAAGTCCAGCATTCCGCTGTGGTGCTTACATAATCAGCTTTGTCAAGTTCCAAAATCAAATCTGCTTTACTCTTGCTGTAAGTCTTCTTTAATAGTTCCACCATGAAGGGGCGACTCCTTATAACAAGTGGCCCAGACAATCCACCAATGAGGTTCTTGAATGCTTCCTTTTCGACTTTCCTGAAAGGAAGGAGGTCAGCAATCAGGTGGTTCTGTAAAAGTAAAAGTTCAAATCATGAATAGGATGAGATCAGATGAGATAAGACTATGACTAATGTGAAGAAAAACTAACCAGAATAGCTTTGTCCAAATCTTCCTGTGTTCTAATCTGCTTATACTTCCAAGAACTATCCAAATGATTCTTTATAGAAGGCTGATTAGCCTTTTTTACTTTTCTCGTGGTAGAGAGTCCAGCTTGAACAGGATTAGATGACTGTCTTTCTTCGCTTGGTTCTTGGATTCTTCTTTGCCAAGCAGAGTTAAATTCTGTTAGGTGTGTAGGGTGTATTGTCTAGAACGAACAAAAATTAGAATTTTTTCAGAATGGATGACTACGATAAATTACAACTTACTCTTATGTGCCTCTTGGCATTGTAGCCAGAATTGTTGGTAATGGTCAGAAGTTCAATCTCGCCTTTTTTATTAAACTTTGTTTTTGTCTTGTGGCATATGAGACATTTAATTAAAAAGCCTTTGCCATCTTTTTTGTCGTACATGAATTGGAAGTAGTTGGATGGCAACTTAATTCTGGATTCATTCCAGCTTGTTGGTTTTTTCCCCCCGGGGGTTTCCATTTTCAACTTCAACATGAGAAGAGGAATTTACACTAAGGAGAATTTAAAAATAGACAAATGAATGAGATACGACCATACAGGGAAAGGGAATCAGGGATACAGGCCATAAAGGAAACATACATCCAGTCAGCCGCACAACATTGAAAAACATTACATTGATTCACTATGAAAATAGTTTTTTTCTACTTACGAGGAATTTTCAGGATTTGATTCTGATTCAGATTCAGAGCCATCAGAGGCTGATAGCGTGATTTGGTCAGCCATGCCTTTACTTAAATAGTTATATTTGCACTTGCCATTTCCATTGCTTTAGATTTATAAGTCAGCCTCTTGTTGTCGGCTTTGGAATTGACGAATTGCACTTGGTGAAAATATTGGTTGATAGATGGCGCCACGATCACGAGCCTCCGCTCGTGACTCGTCCGCTCCCGCTCTAGCTCGGGATTTTTTTAATAGAGCGGCTCTAGCTCGCCGCTCACCGAAAAACGCGAGCGCGCTCGCATTCCGCTCTAGCTCAGAGCGCGGTTTCAACTCTGCTGATTTGGACATTAAAATCTTCAGAAATGAATGTGGTATGTTACGAAGCTTTTTTCTTGATGGGGAAATTCAATTAATCTATCCTTTCTTTTGTTTTATTTTTTTTGGTAGGAAAATTTCTCGTCAAAATGTGTTGGAAAATCATCGAACGATCCCCTCTTCGATATTCAATCGTTAGGGCAATATCTTGTTTTGACCCGGAGGTTCTTCTATCACAACCCGAGATTGCACGAAAGAGGAACGAACTTTTGCGCAAAATTTTCGTTAAAGCTAACCGTCTTACCCATTCAGACAGTGACAAAATTGAATCTCAATTTGACAAACTCGTGACATTAGTTGGCTCTAAGTTGAAACCAGATTTTGAAGCTTTTCATCCAGACCCAAGTCGCAATATTGAGCAAAAGAGGTTCAGACTAGATGCTCTTTATTCTTTCATTTTTTGTCCTGCCAGTTTTCCCGCCGGTTACGAAGAGCTCTAAAGATTGATTCAACATGCCCTTACTTTCTCTCAGGGGAACGCTCCCGTAGAAATGGGATTCTCAATAAATTAGATTATGCTAGAAGAAAATATGGAGAAGGAAAGCATTGTGAATCGAAGGTTATAAACATTTTCTTGTTTTGCGATTGATTAGTTTATTTGTTTTTTAATTTTTATTGCATATTAGTCTACGACTATATCATGAAGGTTGGAGGGCCAAATAAAGTCGATATTGATCGCCAGATGATCAGAGAAGCACGTTTAGCTTCAAATCGCTACAAAATGGCCTTGCAAGAAAAAAAAGCACCAACAAGATCAGGAAAAGCGACAATCGAAAAAAAGAAAGTTAGAGACAGAAGCTTTGAACATCAGACGAAATATTGCACGTACGACTGTTGAGAGTAACGAAGCCGTTTTAATTTCAAAGACTCGGCTTCGGGAAGTGGAGGCGCAAATTGCCAAATTATAGTTTAATTTCACTTTCCTCCAACCAATTCTAAATATTTATCAATCTTGTCATTTGTCGTTGATGTGTATGTCTCCGTTGGAATCTCTGATATCGTTGTAACCAAGATTTCTGTTTTCATTCAATAATATAGACTGGCTTTTTGTCTTTGAAATATTCATAATACTTTCACACCTATTATTTTAACTCATATATCCATATAAAGTAGTACTACGTATTTTACATCTATATTTCCGTCTGCTATGACGACTTAAAAACAAACAAAAGTGTTGCCAGATGAAAGAAAATATAAATCATTATAAAGTGGGAGGGTCAACCAACTCGGGTTTAGTTCAACCAGAGTCATAGAACCCTGGTTGGTAGTGTTGGGAATACTGATACCGATACAGCGATATATCTATAATTTTAGATACCCGATATCGATACGATCCGACTCCGATGTATCTGAATATCGGATAAACGCCATCTAGCGGTGGAAATAATAACTCAATAAGCGGCAATATATAGTATAATAGATTCGGCGTTTGTTTGTCATTATTAGGTCTGTATCGGGTTAAAGGTTATCCTATGCTTCAAAAAGACAAACCCGTCCAGTCAACCATACAAAGGACAAGATCCAGCCCTTCCCTTTCCTTCCAGCAGAGTGTGGAAGGAAGCACCCCTATGCCTCAATAAGCGCACAGAGTGGAAAAAAGCGGAGGCAAAAAAGAGGAAGACCATCATCTCCGCGAAAAAATGGTCCTGGACAACGTTCGTATCCAGCCTTGGCCCCAACGACCAACCAAAAATGTGGTCTTTCGTGAAGAATATGGTGGGGAAAGGATCCATACCAGCCGTTGAAGGCTACTCAATAAGAATGAACAACAAGAATCACAACACCTCAGAAGAAAAGGCGGAACTCTTTCTCAGCATTTTCAGCGGTGCCCATCCCAGTGGCATCCCAAAAAACAGTCTCCTAGAATCTCGTATCGTCAACGGCCTGAACGCACAAAACCCTAACCCTCTCAACGACGCCATCACTTTTGAAGAACTAGATAATTCCATCACGAAGTCCAAAAGCAAGGCAGTAGGTCTCGACTTTATCCAAAATGAGATGCTCAAGAACCTATCCACCGCCAACAAGTTTTACCTGCTACATCTCTTCAACAGGCTGTTTGCCAGTGGGTATGTCCCTGCAATATGGAAGAGCGCAGTGGTTATACCGCTCCTAAAACAAAATAAACCAGCTGAGGACCCCAACTCGTACCGGCCAGTTTCACTAACCTCCTGCCTGGGAAAAATGCTTGAAAGAATCCTAGCCAACCGGCTTCACTGGTTCCTCGAATCTAAAGGCCTCATAAAAATAGCACAGGCAGGCTTCAGAAGAGGATGCAGCACGACGGACCACATCGCCCAGCTCGACAGCTACATAAAGACCGGTTTCAACCAGAAAAAGTGTACTGTCGCCACTTTCTTAGATATCAGTAAAGCCTATGACTCCGTGTGGATCCAAGGCCTCATGTACAAAATTGCGTATCTGGGAATCACAGGGCAATTCCTTGGCTGGGTGCAAGAATTCTTAACGGGACGTAACATGTGTGTGAGAATCGGCAGCATTGTATCCTCATCAACGCCAATAAAAAACGGAGTACCCCAGGGGGCAGTCCTTAGCCCCATCCTGTTCAACATAATGCTCAGTTATTTCCCCTCGTCTACCCCGGATGTAAAAACCCTGCCCTACGCTGACGATGTTACCCTATGCTCGCAAACAAACCAACCGGAGGATGCGGAAATCACATTACAACCTGTCCTGGATCAGGTCCGCCGTTGGGGGAAAAAATGGAAGTTCAAATTCTCAGCAGAAAAATGCGCAACGGTAGTTTTCACGCGAGCCTACAAACCTGGAAACGACCCCCTACTTTTCCTTGACGGACATCGCATCCAACCCCAACCCGTGTTTAAATTTCTGGGTGTATGGTTTGACGCAAAACTGCTATGGAAGACCCACATCAACCACGTAGCAAACCGGTGTCTGAGGCTAAAAAACCTATTCACAATAATGTCCAAAGCGAAACCAGGCCCGGCAATCCAAACGCTCATCATGCTGTACAAAAGCCTTGTCCGTAGTCTTATGGACTACGGATCCATAGCTTACGGTAGCTCAAGCAAGTCTAACTTAGCGAAGCTAGATGTGATTGGCCGCTCTATCCTTAGGACGATCCTTGGCTCGAGACAATCCACACCGGTGGAAATCCTGTACGCCGAAACAGGCACAGAACCCTTCCTGTGGAGAACCAGATGGTTAACAAGCAAGTACCTGGTTAAAATGAGCCACAAGCCCCGCAACCCAATGTACGAACTGGCTATGCAACTCGTCACTTCCGAAACGGTTTGGAAGACTAGAAGCACCCCCGGCTTAATGAAAGAATACGAAGCAATAAAAGGGCTAGGGATCAAACTTTTCCTCCCCCAATCAGCGCTACCATCAGAATATCAATACCCGTCACCTAGCCGACTTCCTCTGTGCAGAACCGCTTGGTTCCCCTTAACCAAAAAACAGGCAATGGCGTGTAGAACACGGACGACGACTCTTTTCTCAGCCCTCAACCAACAAATTCCACCTTCCACGATCAGGGTCTACACAGACGGTGCAAAATCAGCTGACCCCGACAAAACAACATGCGCGGTATATATACCGTCCTTAGGTTTTGAAAAAGCGTGGACCCTAACCGTAGGGTCTAGTGTCTTCACGGCAGAACTGAACGGCATACTGCAAGCGCTAAAGCACATATATAACCTCGACGACCATCCTCCTGAAGTAATAGTGTTCTATGACTCAAGCTCAGCAATGCAAACAGTAGCATCATTCTCGTTATCTGATAACGAAGCAGTCACAAGCACCCACGAACTGATCGCGAACCTCAAATCCAGCGGTACACGGACGACACTAATTTGGATCCCGAGCCATACGGGGATAGATGGAAACGAGAAAGTAGACAAACTAGCTTCAGAAGAGTGTGGCAATCAAAACAGCAACGAAACCACCAACCGACTATCTCCAAGCGAAATTATATCTACGATCAAATCCAATTGGGCCGCGAGCTTCCTCCAGAGTCTACGCTCGTGCCAAAAGAGCTGATACGAATGAGAACCAGGCTGGGCACCATAAAGTGGCACCAACACAACAATCGGAAGGTCGCTGTATGCCTCCACAGGTTAAGATCCGAACACAACTACTTGAATTCCTTCGCCCACCGAATCGACCAGGAGGCCGATCCTAGCTGCCGGAACTGGTGTGAAGCCATTGAGAACATCCAGCACGTCCTAGTAGCGTGCCCGAAACATGAAGCCCACAGGCACACCCAGCGCCATTCATAGACGGAAACAATTTACCCGTCAACGTAGACACAATAATAGGCCTCAACCCTACTGTGGACCCATCGACCCAATTCAAACTACGGAACGTGGTTGCGAAGTTCCTAAGTCAAACGGGCATCGTCGACAAGTAGTCAGTTCGACAATGTAACACTTGCAACTATATACTGCCAGCATCATAAGGGGAGATAATCGAAGCAACAGTCACGGCTGACAACAACCTGTGGGACGCAAAATACAGGAACTAGAAACGAAGAAGAAAAAAAAAATTGAAGTTCGTCACCACTGGAAGAAACACCACAGTCATATAGCAGCAAGGTAGCCCAGCACGAAACAGCAAAAACACCTCAGGAAACAACAGCACAACAACATCCTGGTCGCAACAACCAAACAAACAAACTGCCTATAAAGCAAAATATCAATATTTACCTAGTGAACGCCTACACTACCAAGTCACAAGAAGGAGTCTCAGCAAAACCCGAACACCACAGTCAACGAGCATCACAGTCATATCGCCACCAGCCAAACCACGCGACTGATCCACGTTTAGTCAGCGCGGCAGAGCCAACGCCACCGCCACCTACAAACTATGATTGCATCACACACCCGCTAGATGCTCGGGCATCAAACACCAGGCCTGAATGAAAATCCCCATCTCCAACCCCCTCTCCCCCCCTCCCCAACTTCCTAAAAAAAATTTTTTTTTTTTTTCCTTTGGAAACCAATTGTGCGACTGCGTACGCCGGTGCGGAAGGTCTTCGTTTTACAGAAGACCAGTTGCTGCAACAGCAGCACAGCACCCATCCTCTAAATCAAATCAAATCGGGTTAAAGGCTACGTCTGCATTAATTGCCCTGCTACTAGACCGCTAGTTTGTTTCATAAAGTTAGGGCTATGGAAAATAAAAAATCAAGTGCTGTTTGGAAGCTTTTTAATCAGGTTAAAGTGGACGGGAAAGAGGTAACGGTGTGTTGCCTTTGCAAAGCCGTCACCCCATACCTTGGGAATAAAAGGAATTTGTGGTTTCATCTCGAAAGGGGTGACGCAAAACACAAAGAGGAATACGCCGCCCTCAAACCCCAGAAGCAGCCAGCGCCGAAGAGGAGAAGAACTTAACCTTCTCCCACAAGACTCCTCCACGAGGATAGCCGTGGCGAGGGGAGAAAAGCTGATCCCGCATCTGGAACTTCTGATTTAAACAATACTGGTGCTTCGACCAGCAATGGTAATATATCTTTATAAATATATCTTCATCTATTTATTATATTTCATAGTTTTAGCTAAGGAATTATGTCGTAAACACCTTGCTATTACTTTGCATGGACACTAAACCCAGTTTTGGTTTATATACTTATAAGACATCATTTTAATAGATTTTTTTTTGTTTGAAATAAGATGCTTCTGAAAGCCGCGCTTCGTCCCAGAGCAGCTTCTTGTGTTCTTCACTGGATGGATTGGAAGCGTCAGTGTCAACCGATGGTAAGAGTGATTATTCTAACACATCTACGTAGTGTAAATTTAATGTAAATAAAACATAGCTGTTAGGGTAGAGTTAGGCTCTGAACCTTACCAGAAGGATGGAGCACAAATGAAGGTCGAGGGATGGCATTTCGTGCGTTCGTCAAAGCCGTCGACCCCAGGATCACCTTACCTTGCCGCAAAATGCTGACACATTCACTTCTTCCAGAAATGTATGTTGAAGCAAAGGCTAAGCTGGTGACTTAACTTTCTCTTGCGAACCACATAGCATTGACCGCCGAATGTTGGACGTCGTTGACAAATGCCAGTTACATGACTGTAACTGCACATTTTATCAACGATCAGCTCAAAATGGTTTCGCGTGTCCTTTCAACGTTAGTTCTCGAAGTCAACCACACATCGGAAAACATTACTGCATGACATCTTAAATCCGTCATTGCAGATTGGGATGTTCCAGAAGACAAAATTTCAGGGATTGTCACGGACAATGTATCAAATTTCAAGAGAGCTATAGCTAACATCTTGAAATGGAAGCATAATCCGTGATTTGCTCACACCTTGAGCCTTGCAGTCAAGGAGGCTATTCATGACAACCCTGAATTTTCCGGTATTAAGTATATCATTTAGCCAAACATTCAAAATTGTATCATAGCTTTTCTTTGGCTATCCTGAACAAATGCCGAAATATTGTCACCTTCTTTCATCACAGCAGACCGGCCACTCTGAAGCTGAACCAACTTTGTAGTGGCAGGAAGTCGCGGCTTCAGCAAGAGGTGCCAGTAAGATGGAACTCCACGCTTATTAAGATCCAGAGCCTTTTAGGTATTGATTTGATTATTGAATTTCCTTTAGACTTACAATAAGTAACTTTTTTTTTGTTTTGGTCTGTAGCATTGCAAGAACCAGTGACGGATACTTAAAAAGAAATGTATAAGCGGGACTTATTGCTTGACGAAGACGAATACTTTAAAAGTGATGGATAAGCGGGACTTATCCCTGAGGGATTTAGTTTACTAAATAATCGAAGGTTTAGAGGTCTTTATAGCAGCATAGGCTCCTCCTCCGTCGGTCGACCTGAGAAGCTTTATTAGGAATTTTTTCAACCAATAGGAATCGTTTAAAGTGAAAATGGTCAGTAATGACGAATTAAACATATTTCCAAGCTGAAATTGATAGATTTAAATTATGGCAAAGGGAACTAATAATGGTTCAAATCGTTTTTATGCTTTAAACATGAATCCATGTGACATTCTTATCTTTTATTTGCATTTTAAAAAGTAAAAAATCGGCCATTTTGTACTTTTTTTCGGCATTTCAAAATTTCAAACGAAGATGGCACCACTTGTTATGTAAACAATAGTAACTAGACTAGATTGATCCTATAGTTTATCGCGACTGTACTTTTATGATTCCTAGTGAAATAAATCCACCCCCACTAAACTTAAACTAACCTTAAATCCCGAAGGTGCCCAAGGGGCTTTATTGCTTGACGATTAGGAGTGGGAGACATTTGCTGGTGCAAAAGCTCTCCTTAAACCATTCGATATCCTTACTCAAGACTAAAGCTCCCAGTATTATCCATCCGTCCATCAGACTAATTCAGGAGCACCTGACGGAGATCCGCTACCACGATTTCAATGATGTTCTTATAATGATGTGTAGTGCACTAAATTTGAACATGAAAGATCGTTTTGTGGATTTCTATCAGAGTTCTTTGCATATAGTGTTGAGCTACCTGGATCTTCGGTATGATTTATTTTAGAGAAATAATGTAATTAAACTTTATTTATTTCTTTTGTTTAGCTTTAAGACCGAATATCTTTCTCCGAATCATTCGTCCGTCGGTGCAGACTTTGCAGAAAAAAGGGTTGTCGTGAAAATGAGAAATTTAACAGACTCGAATTAGCAAGACGGTCACGATTCCGTCGGAAAGCACTCCCTAAGTCCGATATCGAGTGATGACATTCGTGCTCTTTACGACAACCATATTTCTCAGTTAAATCTGAATCGAGGTTGCCAAGGAAGAAGTGCATCAGCCAATTACATCATTATTACTAATGAATATAAAAAATTGCCACTTTTTCCATTCATCCATTTGGTCTAAGGATCCACTAGAAGCGTAGCAATCAAAGCAGAAAGATGGAATTTTCTGCCAATGATCCCCGTTGTAAAAAAGTATGCTTGTAACCCTCTGTTCCATCGGAACAGTTATTTTCCTCGGCTGGAGACCTTGTGCGGTAAAAAAAAAGCCAGCTCTCTCACAAACATGAGGATGTCTTGCTCTTTCTCTACAAAAATGCATAATATTTCAATCAACTACGTTTCTGGCCAATACAAAGAGATACAAACATAGTATGTTGATGTCATTTTGTTATTTATCAACATTTGGTCAAACTACAAGAGTTTGAAGAACCAAAAAAATATGTACAGCATATTTGTCTTTTAGGTATCCTCATCATTCACTATTGATTGTCGTAATTATTCTTGTTTTGAAGTTCTTCTAACACCAAATTTTATTTACTAATTGAATGATGAATCCTCCTCTTCATCCTCCTCAACAGATATTTTTAACAAAACAACCTAGCAGAAATATTATGTGCCCATTTTCTCGAAATTCGTTGGACTTAAACCATTGACTTCAGGGTGACTATCCGGTACTATACGACTGTAACACCACTACATGTTCATAAAGTGGGAGGTAGGGACGAGATGAATTTCAATATATCGATACATATCGATACGAAGAGCAAATGGAAAATATTGAAAACAAAGAAAATCTAAAATCAAAGCCGTCCTCGGATTTGAACCCTAAATGTACACGTTTCCAGTCGCAGATCCACTCTCCGCTTACAAATCGATATGCCATTTTTAAAAAAAAAAGTTTTACAAACTAAAAAAGACATGATTTTCAGTTTCTCGATAATTTCGATACGGAAAACAAAAACAAAATTCAGAAAGCCAAAAAAAATCAAAACTAATTTTGAACTCCGGGTCCCCAACAGCAATCCCCTTAGCTTTCCCGTGAAAAAATACTTATCTCTGGATAGCTCTTGGTAAGGGCTATCCATTTCTGTATAATTGGTGAGCAGATATTAATAGGGGAAAAAGTTTGAAAAAGAATTAAAATTTACACACATGTCTAGTCAGTCGAGTATATTCATAGAGCGCAAAAACTACAATAACCTTTCTGTCAAAAACTTTTTTATTGATGTAAATTCTTTTCATTACTTTACAGAAATGGATAGCCCTCAATTAGAGCTATCCAATTATGTAAAATTTATATATTTTGGAGTTATAGATTTCCTGAAAAAAAATAGAGCAAGTGACTGACGCGTACCTCCAATGTTTTACGAACGCACCTTGGTGTTTTAAGACAGCTTTTCCGGCTGGAAGACATGTTTGTATCGAGATACAAACATGACTGCCAGCCGCAATTTCTCTCTTAAAATAGTAAGGTGCGTTCGTAAAACAGTAGGGGGTACGCGTCAGTCACTTGCTCTATTATTTACATTACATGATGTATTGGGAGATGGGGAGACCCGCCAAACCACACTGACCTACCCGATAAATGGCGAATTGGTATAGTACTCCAATAAGTACTTTTGTAAGCCATTTTTTTACAGAAATGGACAGATTTTGTCAAAATAAAACCATTTCCATAATAGTTTTTAATTTTTTACTGAAAGTTTTCCCGTTAAAAATTAATATCCCGATGTGACCCATAGGTACTTGGGTAACAATACAGCAAATAAAATAAAAAAACACACTGATGTGTAATAAATTCTAAATAGGTAAAACCATTGTATTTATGTGAATAATTAAATTATAAACAATAAACTACATAATAAAAAATAGAGGAAAGAAAAAAAGCAATTGAAACGGCAGCGCTGTAGAAAACTCCACTGGGGAGAGTGTGCACCGGAAAATGCATCGCGCTGTGCAAAAAAGTGCATCGCGCTGTAGGCTGTCATCGTTCGAAATTACCACGAAACGTCTCTGAGAGCCGTCGCAATGATCGATATCTAGTTGAACGACAGACGATTTTCCACATGTCGTTAACCAACAGGTTTCCATGACTCCGTTTCAACCATGGTCTGGACTGTGGTTGAACTTTTAGAAAAGATTTCGCTCAATTTGGTAGAGCTCAACCTTGGTTGATCTTTTGGTGAACCATAAAACGGAAATCGAGCTCAACTGTGACGAATTGGTTAATGAAAAAATACTGATTGAGCTCAATTTAGGTTCGGGTTGAGCTCAAAAGTTGACGATAAAACGCACCCTAGTTTCATCATATATTGAACCAGTCAGGACTTCAAAGTTGGTTTCTTCGACTAAAGGGCTAGCACAGAGTTCTCCATCCATTTCAATGTTGCCTAGATTCACAAGATTGCTATCTTCTTGAAGAGCACTGCCCAATTCTTTGGTTTTTATCTTGACCTTAACACCTTTTGGGTTGGTCTGTGATTTGTAATGGCCCAGTCAGAGTCATAGAACCCTGGTTGGTTCACGACATCAATCGTCTCTCGTTGTGTCTAATTTCGGAAATAGCAGTCAGAGCCTCCAGCGGGTGTGTGATGAATGCACCAATCAGAAAACGTGTTTGAAAACTTCAACAGCCAATCACAACAGTGATAAGGGAAACGTCGGAGCAGACGACACCAGAAAAATTTAAGCTTGAAAAAAATCACTGACAATGGCCGTTGAATAACTCAGTTTCCCTCGATAGATGACTCTGATTCTAGTTTCCACCACTGTGCCCCGCCCAAAAACCGTCGAAGTTTTAGACACACAGACCAACGAAACGCGGTATAGGGATTCCTCTCAGCGTGAACCAACCAGGGTTCTATGACTGTCCCAGTTTAACGATCCCTGTCCCAGCAAAAGGCTGCTTCAACCTTTTCAATTTTTTAATTCGTTTTCCCTTTCCCGACGGACTTTATACTTAAGAAGTGAACGAGAACTTTGCAATTTTCCTTCTACTATTTTAGTCATTGCTTTTTCACTGACTTTCCCTCTATGCAACTTTTCCATTTTGACAGCCGACTATGTTTCTAAATTGTGATATGGTTTTTTGTTTTAAATCCTAGACGATACGAATCAAAATCCAATTACCCATCGTCTAGACGATAAGTATCGCTTTAAAATTGACGCCGTAGCTATTCATGACGTATCGTCTAGTTGTGCGCGACCAGCCGGTCCGTTGTTGTAGACTTTGGCCCCTCAAGTGGACATCTTCGATAAAAGCACCCAACTTTTTTTATATGAAGAAGATTACCCGTGTAAGAAACCAATCGGTCATCAGAGCTCGTAACCGGTAAGATTTTATCAAAATACAATAGGTTGCTGTTAACGAACTGCTTGTATAGCCATGAAAGTTCGTGCGATGCATAAGGAGAAAAGGGCAAGACTCATGAGCGATTAAATTTTCAGAATGTTTGTTTATCTCAGCTCACGTATGTTATGCTTGCGACTTAAAGATCTTCAATGTATTATCCGTTGCACCACTTACCATCAATGAAGGATTTGACCAATCGGCGCAAAGAATTTTGCCTTCATGCCCTACCATGTCATACAATGGTGCATTTGGACTGCAAAATAAAGAATTATCAACCAATTCCATTAATTGCTTATTTAAGACTTGCCTTCGACTATCCCATAGCTTTAAAATGTTATCATGTCCTCCTGATATGAACAATCTTTCATGTGTGGTAGACCAACAAACTGTTGACACCCAACCAACGTGGGAAGTGAAGGTGGATTTTACAACTGATCCTTCTATATTAAATAAAATTTCAAATCTCAGTCGGATGAATAATAGAGAGCGTGTCGGAAAATAAAATTTACCTTGCGATCGAGCATCATACAGCCGAACATGGCGGTCAGCTGATGCAGAGACAAGGGTTTGGTTTAGAGGAGAATATGAAACACAAAAGAAAGACTTGTTTCCAACTATTTCAGATTTTAGTCCTCCTAACTCAGCGTCCCACAGTTTGATAGTGTGATCCCACGATGAACTAAATATCTCGTTGCTTTCTGTCCAAACAACTGAAGATATCGCTTCTTTATGACCAGGTAAAGTCATCAAGGGTGTCTGCAACAAAAGATGGTGAAATAGATCAGCATTTTGGGACACAAATGTCAGATTGGACATACTGCATACAAGGATGTAGAATTGCCTACTTATTATATATTACAAATATATATTTTTTTAGAAAAAAAGTTCTCATTAAATAAATTTGTAGATTACAACTTAAATTATTGCTTTCAGGAGTTCGATCAACCTTTCATGGCTTATATGTCATACGGACATTACGGCTTTTTTCCTTTGGTATAAACAGCACTTAAGTGCAGTTTATGACACGAAAAATTAATTGAAAACGTTGATAATAGAAATTCGATGGACTTACACGCCTCAGGGATTTCCCAGGGTTAACAGTAGATAATTTTTGGTTTTCACCATCATCGATTTCAGTTGTTAGAACTGAATCAGAAGCTGTAAAAAAAAAATAAAAATAAACCAGATTTTTTAAAAACAGCTGATTTAAAAATGCATTTACTAGCAGCCCAGATTTTAAGCATGTGATCCCATCCTCCAGTGGCAAGAAAGGATGAATTTTTATCTACATCCACACACTCAATGGAGCGCTCATGTCCTCGTCCAATATGCACACGCTCAACCGCGTATGTTTCCAGATCCACTGTCCAGATCATAACAGTTTGGTCATGTGAAACGCTGTAAAGAAAAAAGAACTTGCATTTTTCTTCAAAATTTAAGATATGACAATTTAAACTACAACATTAGTTTTCATCAAGACAAAAATGAAAAGTTTTTCTAGGAAAAGATAAAGTAAATTATAAAAACCTCACATCTCAACCAATTACTAATTTACAATGAGCAGACAATATTTTCATCCAAACCTTGCAAAAGTGGCAAGAGATCCTGTTATTTCAATCCATCGGACTCCTTTTATTGGGCCACAATGACCAGGAATGGTTGTCTTGTGAGAGCCATCAGTTTTCCATATATGCAGAGTGTTATCATAAGACCCTGTCAAAATCCTAAAAATAACTGGTAATGAAGAAACCCACTTTTGAAAACTAGATATTTCTATACTACCAATCCTTAAAACAATGGGATGCAGATACCCAGTCATCATGATTCAAACTATCTTCCGGTTCAGGAGCGGGAAACCTTTCAAGATACTCAATATCTATGGTAACTTCAGTATTGATATCTTTCAATTTTAAATGTTCAACAACAGGGAGTCTCACAAATTCCCCAGATATTAAGAAATCAAATTCCACTTCTTCCCATCCTGTCTCACGAGTTTCTGAAATCATCAAATGGGATTAGCAGTGTCACAAAATCTAAGATCTCTAACTGTTTACCACGAAGCAAATTATTGACTAGTACACTAAGCAAATCGGCTTTTATTCCACAAGGAATTGAAAACGGAGCTTCCGGGAGAGCATACCTGTGACAAAAAAGACATGAGGCATCTTGTGTATCATGAACCCTTAAGGTAGAGCATTACTTTTCCTGTTTTGTTACAAATCTCACTTGAATTTGGCGTTCGTCCGTTGACATACTTTTTTTTAATGCTGCCATGCTGGAAACAATTAATAACGTTTACTTTGTTGACACCAATGAAAACTGGAATACGTGAACTAATCAAATGTAATCCACGTGTTCGTGGAGGCGTCTGCAATTTAATTTGGTGCATAAACCCTATATCGATCAGGACTAGTAACTCCTGCAACTTAGTCTCCCCCGTGACTGTAACCTTGAAGCTTGAATCAGAGTAATAGAATACTGGTGTAGCCACGCTTATGGCGGGCCCTCCCATTGTCTTTTTGGCCTGAAAGTCTTTCTGTCCCATAACGAAAGCGCCACAGCGGCTGTGTTGTGAACTTGTGATGTATTACGTTTTCGCTATGTTTTCGCTCATTTTCGTCGTCTGTACTTCAGAAATTAAACAAAAAGTGGCTTAATTAATTAGTGTGAAAAAAGTAAGAGCATGAAGAGATTTCTTAACAACCCTTAAAACTCAATTCATAGGTGGCAGTTACGGTTATGGGACACTTAAATCGATATCTTGCCTCATTTTCTCACAATCGATACGCGAAATTGGCAACAACTTTTGGGAAAAAATCCGAGAGAGGGAGTTAACATGGCCGTGGCTACACCAGTATTCTATTACAGTGCCGGTCCAGTTATAGAACCGGCCTGTGCGCGGTTCTATAACTGAATGGTTCTATAACCAAGCACCCGATCTTAGTGCCACCTATCGTTGGTTCTTTCATCCCTCAAACTTTGACGGTCTTAGAATGTAAGGGCACATAGCAGAGTGGTAATGCTGTTCGTCATGGATCTATAGTCCCGTGTTCGAACCGTTGCTATGACTAACTTAAAAAGATTTTTAATATATGTGTAATATAGTCTATGGCTATGAATGGTGAGCTACTAGTGTATCTTCATTGGTGGGGGACCATCCACAGAGGAAGTGGTTTGATGAACTAGAAGAACTGTTGTCATACCAGAAGGAAAAAGAAATTAGAGTTGGTAGAAGGACTGGAATGGAACAAGGTGCTAGAAGATAAGAATGAATAGTGGAAGCCATTTTATTCTGTTGTATTTGGTATGAATAACTTTACCGCCTATTATTATTGTATTTGGTATGAATAACTTTACCGCCTATTATTATTAGTTGGGTCATTGAACCAATGTACAACATTGCCTAAAAAGATAAAACCCATTACAGTACTATTTTTTTGCATTTTTTAAAAGGCAAAACCCATTCATTCCCGCCATAGAAAATCGATATAGTACATAATACGGCCAACGGTAGCGCTGAAACACGGCAAAGAAAAATCGGTTCGATAACCGAGCCGGTTCCATAGCTAGGCGGTTCTATAACTGGACCGGCACTGTACTCTGCTTGAATACCTTCTATGGCGGGTAGGCGTTACCTAGAGACAGCCAATCAAACAAAAAACAAGGGGTACAAGGCACCATCTGGCGCTGGCAACTGATACCTCATTGGAAAAAAAACCTAAATAACTATAACCAGCAACTTGGTCTCCGCGAGACGGTCTCGATCCACAGATTTTTTAACTTGAATTAAATCTTTTTCACCAAATAACTTAAAGTAAGTAAAAGCCTTCGAGACCGTCTCGCGGAGACCAAGTTGATAACCAGTGTGTCCAGTCCACTAGGGCTCGGCCCCGATTACCGGCAGTAAAAGTTTGGGATATTAGGATACTGCTCTCGCGTCAATCTGGTACTTTTTCCAATATAATTAACAGATTGATTTGGTAATGTTTTATGATTTCCTTTAACAACATTCATTTGAAGGCTCATGTATCTTATGTAAAGAAAAGAAATAAGAGTCCAAACGTCCCTTGCATGGATGTCCATTTGTTTCTGGCCCGGGAGTCCTTTTGTCGCTGGCATAGGAGCCCACTTATCGCATAGTGTAGGAATCGCTGGGTTCAGCAACATTTCGTTGCAGCGGCAAAACATCGGGAACCAATAGTCCAAACGTCGCTAGGCAGATGTCCTACGTACCGTCGCGAACCACTCGTCCAAGTGTCGAGGGCCAAAAGTCCAAGAGTCGGAATCTCAGAAACCTTTGAGTCCTTTTGGCAACTAGCCAAAAAGACTTTGTCCCTAATTTAGCGCTGCTGCAGGAAGGACAGTATGTTGGCGCAAAATTGCCTTTGCTGTTTTACGAAATCTATAATTTGGATACGTCTCAGAATTTTATGAAACTAAGCATTCTAGGTACAATTCAACAAAGATAAGTTTTTATTAGTGTTCTTTGTTTGTTTATAATACGCGCAGTTTATGATTTTGGTTTCACCTGAATTACAATGAGACAAATATAGACTGATCATCAATTTCGGTTCTTCATTACATTATTACATGGTGATGTATGTAAAATCAATCATTACGAAACTTACGAGTCGTTCAAACATCAAGCTAATACGTTGCATGATCCTGTTTGTCCCCTCCTCAAACTCCGCAAACGAAAATAATAAACTTTACACGTCTCTTAATTCAAAGCAAACCCGAGCATCGATTAGTATTGGCTAGACCCTTTCAACTAACTAACTGGCATATTTTCTTGCTCGTAAAACAATCACACACATAGCCAATAAAGCCAATATCCATGCAACACTGATTATGATTCCCACGTACACATCGGGCTGTTCTATACCCCAACCACGAGTGAAAACACATCTCAAAGATTCTATAGCATACGTCATGGGCATAGAGTAGGCTACGAAACGGAGATAGAACGACATGCCTTCAATCGGCCAACTAACACCACAGATAACAGTAAAAGGGAGAAAACTGGCTTGCGAAATTAAGAGGGCGCCAATTTCACTGTCGCATACTGTGGCTATCAGTAAACCTGAGTTCAGAAAATACAGAATTAAAATAAGGGTATATGCAGTAATAAGGGTACTTACCAAAAGACATTCCGACAAAGCTTTGTAGAAAAGTAATACAAATCGCTAGAGTAAGACTGCCGTGGCAAGGAATGTTGAAGATAAGTAGCATACAGATAAAAACCAGCGCTGTCTGGCCAATCATCGCTGTAAATTGATTGATCAAGTGGCTCATTAAAATCTCCGTCATCTGTACGCCTACAAGAATAAAAGAGTACAATTGGGAACTTTGGAATATAATATAAATATAAAATTGGGAAAACATATTTTATTTTACAAGCATGATGAGGAAATATACCTGCCACCATGCAACGATCGAGAAGACCTTGTTGTCTTTCAGAAATGAAGACACCAGAAGTCAAGGAGACTCCCATGAAATACACAATCCTTGAAAAGAACCTCGTGAATATATCGGAAGAAAAATGATACGTTTGTTTCGATAACAACTTACAACACGGTGAAAGCGGGGGCCATGAATTCGGTAAACTGGGTTTCCTTTTGGCCATAAACCGGTTCCAGAAACTAAAAATTACAGGTCTTGTTAACATTTTCTGCGTTGAAACTATATGATTATTTAGAAAAAATTAACGTACCTCCAAAGGAATGTAACCGGCTTCTGGCTCGCGTTCACAAGATCTCATAAAATCTTTGAAAAAATCCCCAAAAGCTTCCAGAATCCATCTTTCAATAAACGCGTGAATAAGGTGATCTGTGAACAAGGTAAACACATGGTTAGTCTCAAGTAAAAGAAAGTTAATGTTACGTTTGGCTCACTGGAAGAATCCATGTTAATGCCAATTCGACTTCTGATAATGTTTTCTAGCGTTGCCGAATCACCGTCAGCCTGCCGCTTCTCGAACTCCTCGGTGAAATTGTGTCCGAAATGGATGACCCCCCACACTTCACCGCTTCTTCCAGCTTCCAATGCTTCCGTCAAATTTTCGTATGGAACCTGATTAGAAATAGGTTATTCCATCGCACTCACATTCACTTCCTAATCGTGAAAATATTTCGTTTCAGACTATGTGAAATATCGAACCTGAATGATATTGTCTCGTATGTACCGAAGGTAGCGACAACTGAGCATGGAATAGGAGCAAGCCGTCGTGTAGTTACAGAGTCGGCCTTGGCTAGGTTCCACCTCATCGTTAACGATGCCCACCATGAGGCCAGTCGGCTCATGTCCCAGCGTTAAATTAAAAATCGTTGCTTGAATAAGAGGCAACAAGTAAATAAACACAAACATCCTATCATCATCCAACGATAAATGAAAATCTTCAATGTTGTCATAACCTAAAGAGAAGCATAGCAAAAAAAGGTTGAATTCCTTACCCGACATTCCGGAAAGTATGCAAATAATTTTTCCGAACTAGTGCAATAAGACGATGCGAAGAGAATAAAGGCGCCGTGAAATTGCGGTTTCGGCTATTGCTAGACGTCGTACTGCTGCAACTGCCGGTGAACATTACAACGCTGCTGGTTTCACTATTAACATTCGTACTACTAATACCAGGATTGGGCAGTACCTTCTGCATGGTATAAAACGGTTGTGTAGTCAATAATTGAACAAAAAATTTAAACCGGAGCATTGAGCGTTAGCGTAAAATTAGAAATTAATGCTGGATCGTTTTACTTTAAAACAAGCAGCAGGAAAAGACACTTCGCTCTGATGACCACGGTCGATGCTGATTTCAGAGCTTTCCAGTTGACAGATGCTGTCATCAGACGACACATTGCTACTGCTTTCTTGCCTTTGATCTGCAGCACGGCCAGCTGGGTTAGAAACTGTGGCTTCCTCGCTGAGCGTGATACCATTATCTTTCATGCAGAGTTTCAGGAATACGTCTTCTAACGACGAAAGGGCATACATCCGTAGCAGATTCTCTGGCGATTCTTCTGTTAGAAGGCGACCTGAACGCATCATACCAATCTTGAAATCCACAAAGAAAAATGTTAAATGATATTCTAACAACATCGTTTACAATGACACTGCATCGTGCAAATATAAGATACAGCTCAGGACGTAATAAGTCTAACTTGACACGTTTGACTAACACGTTTGAAACTATTAATGCAGATTTGTGCCGATTTGTGCATAGCCAATTTTCAATCGATGATAGCATAGAGAATAAAAAACTCCATAATGTATGTTTAAACTCTTAAATATGTACCGTGTTAGCTTGTCGAGCTTCTTCAATGTAATGGGTTGTGACAATGACGGTTCTTCCGTGATCAACGCTCTGACGGACAAGATGATTCCAGATACTGTAAACGAAGAAAAAATATACATAAATTGTGTAGCCTAGATTTAATTGGGCTTCCCACAAAAATTATGGAAATTCTAACTCTTATCATCTGTTAACGATTTCGCGGTCAACATTCTAGGTAACAAATCGACGAAATATGGTTTCAGGATTTGAGTATCTGAACTCAAAGAAAATGTGTGCAAACAAAAGTATTTGCTTTTTTAACTGCATGACTCAAAAGTTCAAACTATTTTGGTTACATTTTCAGTGCCCATTCTCTTTCTAATAGTTCAAAGGCTAGGGAAGAAATTTCCTACCGTGCAATCCCATTACGTAAAATGAAAGTTTCAACCCCTTCCCCCCTATCGTGTTTTCCTTATCGACTCCAAACAATATCAGTGAGGGAAAAAAATAGCTTCGAGCACATAGCGACAATCACCTGTATCTAAGTAAAGGATCAACGCCAACAGTCGGTTCGTCCAAAATTAACAATTCAGGTTCGTGAAACAGGGCGACAGCAAAGGAAACTCGTCGCTGCTGACCCCCACTCAGCGTTTTTACGTAACGATTGCTCGGTGGAAGGTCCAACAACTTGGTTAGAAATTCCAGTTGGGCATTGACGAACTCTGCTTTCAAATTAAAGATGCGACCAAAATAATGCAATGTCTCATTAATGGTAAAGTAGCCGTGCAGGGCGAGTTCTTGTGGCATGTATCCAACTCGCGGACCGGGTATTCCGCTCTCCACAGAGCCGGGCTCGTGACCAAAGACGAGCACGTTTCCGCTGTCTAATCTGCGACGGCCAACAAGGCAGCTCAAAAGGGTTGTCTTGCCACAGCCGCTGGCCCCCAGCAATCCGTATCTGTCAGAGAATTAAGTTTTTCAATAACTGAGATTTTGCACGTAATCCAGGTAATTAGCAGCACTAAGCGGCAGTAGAATCGATGCGATTAAGGAAATTCAATTATTGTCTTACATTGTCCCTTTTTTAACATTCATGTGAAGTTCGTCGAGGACTGGACAGCTTCCTTTTCCGAAACCATATCTTTTAATCGCGTTCCGGATAAGGACAGCCGGAACTACGCGAGCACAACTGCCAATGCTGTTGCTGTGTGTTTCACTTTCGACGTGACGTGACGGCGACACTATCGCCGTTCCTTCCGTGCTGTTCGTCATTCTTCGCAACGAATGTCTACAAACGAATGTTGTGGATAAAATTAGGAGACAGATTAAACCCCAAATTAAGGTGAATATTGTTAGACTTCTTCTCGGTTTATCTACTTGTGATAACCACTGTTCGATAACGCTTCACTAAAGACTAAAAATTAAAATTAAAATCTGAAGAGCACAGGTAAAAACACACCAGAAAAATAAAGCTCTTGTTCTGTAAGACTTATTCCATCAAATAAAGTTCATTGTAGTGGCTGCAGGAGAGGTTTTTGGTTTGGCGTACCGTCTCTTTCCCCTCAGGATGAAAAGCACATTACAAAAATTTGCAATGACGTCTTTCTTTCAGATATTCCAGAACCAGCTGTTGCGTAGTCCCACCCCTTGGCCTTGTGGCCCGCCATCACTACTACTACAACTATGAACTTCAGCTTTTATTTTTCAAGGTGCAATAACTCACAAGACCATTTTGCGCTAAAAGGAAAGAAAACGTTTTTTGTTACGCTCGTCTTCATGGAATTGCCTTGATTTTTTACTCGGCAGTTTGCCAAAAATTTCAGTGCAGCAGATGAATATGATGTTTAATTTCAGGCACCGCCAATGAATGCAGTTGTAAAAACGAATACGCAGCAAAAAGGACTGACCTGATCATACACGGCTGGCTGTTTTCCGTGTTGCCGAAATAGTGATCTCAAATCGCCGACTGTAATGAAACAAAGAGCAGTTGCTTGTTAACCCTGAAATTTTTGGTGCTATTACTTGGATCCACGACCTTCGTCGAATTCTATAGTACAAACTCATATCACCAAGTGCGCATCTCGGCCGGGCGAATCGCAAGAAAACATCGTCACGTCAGCTTTGCCTTGCGGGAACTATTTACAATCACGCCCATCACCATCGTAGTACATTTCGTGTACGCGTAGCTACCCATGGTTACTTGGAGGTACATAAACCAGCGCATGCAAAAAGTTAACGTGTTGACATTCTTACCATGAAGGACGTGAGACTCGTTCAAATTTTAATTATTTCCATTGCCGTCTATTATTTATGTCCCTCTGATACGCTGCGATTGCCCACGAATCTGGTTAACTTTTATACAAATCTGATGGAAGGGTTCTTACATTCCATTCGATCTCGAATGGACCGCAACGTTTTCCAAGACCCGGAATCGTTTATGACAACTGTAGGATATCTCCTTTTAATTTATTCAGAAATGTTTTCTAAATTTTAATTTCTATAGCCAGAGATAATTTATCATCGAGGATATCCAGTTGAAATCCATCACGTGGTTACGGACGATGGATACATTCTTGCACTTCACCGGATACCAAGTGGAAGGCGTGAAAGTTACCCGCAAAACGGAACGTCCCATTTAAAGCGAAGGCCGGTTTTCCTTCAACACGGAATGATGGGAAGCGATCACTTCTGGTTAGTCAGTTCCACCAACAATTCTTTGGGTAAGTTTAAGTTCAAACGTTACACATGTGGGCACCTTTAATCCTTTTGTAAAGAATATTTATTTGATTTTTAAATCATTAAATTAATCTATAGCTTTTATTTTAGCAGACCTTGGATTTGGTGAGTTTTTGTTATAATTTTTCTGTCTACGCATTTAAAATACAAATTCCAATATCTATTTAGACGTTTGGTTAGGCAATTCTAGAGGAAACACTTACTCCCGGAAGCATGTCAGCCTTGATTGCGACAAAGATCGGGAATTCTGGAATTTTTCGTAGGGCGTAATAACTCAATTTGAATATGAGAAAAGAAGCTAAAAACATGTATGTATTTTGAAACAAAAAGCTGGGACGAAATGGGTCAATTCGACATCACGTCCAGCATAGATTACGTCCTCAATGTAACCAGAGAAGAAACATTGGCCGCTTATATCGGATATTCACTAGGCTGTTCACTCTTTTTTATAAGCGCAATCGAACGCCCTGAAATGAACGATAAAGTGGATGTGATGATTGGGTTCGGTCCAACCGTTAGCGCTGCACATTTAAAGAATTACTTCCGTCTGATGGCACCCTTCGTGAAGCTCTATCAGGTAGGCTATATATCACATTTTGACCTACAAAATTGTTAAGAATAACATTTTTCCGAATCTTTGTGCTGCTCGGCATAGCTTTATCAACGTATGTTTGGCATAGGAGAGGTTCACACTAACGATGGCGTATTACATTCCATTACCCGTTTAATATGCGAAACGAGTGAATTTGGAGCTGAATTTGGGCGCTACTGGCTGTCTCATGTTTTCGGGAAATCAGATATACTCAACAATGTTTGTAATTCATAATTTTTCTGTTGTTGCTTCATTCAATCAATTCGTGTGGCATGATAGGACGAATACTATCGCTTAATCGCCCATTATCCAGCGGGAGGCTCAGCATATACCATGGAGCACCTTCTACAAAACTATAACACCGGTATATCTTTATTGAATAACAATCAATTTAAAAGTCGGAAAGAATCTTGAGCAATTACTTGCGGGCAGGAGAGTCATTGAGCTATTTCGACTACGGGGCGGAAGAAAATCAAAAGCGATATGGTGCAACTCTCCCACCCGAATACAACCTCACTTCAGTGACCGTGTCCGTCATTCTAGTTCACGCCGATAACGACCCATTCGCTCCACCAGAGGTGAACTAAACGTTTAACTGTTTTCGTTGTCCCTTTAAAGTTCTAATTAATTTATACCCTTTTTTTATTTTTTCAAGGATGTCTCTTGGCTGAAAACCAAGTTGAGAAATTTGAAGGGCTCGATACGAATGGGCAATCCGACGTTCTGTCACGGCGATTTCATTTGGTCTCCTCATGCGGCCGAACTTGTTTATCTGCCCGTGACCCATTTCCTACTGTCAGCCCACGATTAAGCGGGAAAACATAGTGCAAGATTACAAATAATGTAGCCATTCAAAGCTAATTTTAAATGAGCAACAGAAGACGTCATTCTCTTTTAACTCTTCACTAAATTTTGTTTATTTGGTTTTTTAATACAAAAGTTCTACTTGTTCCCATTTTCCGCCTGCTGCAAAACTAAGTATTTATTCAAATGTTTGAAAGTTCAGAATTCTGGTACTGAAAGTCATTGACCGATGTGTTATTCACGGAAATCGAGTGGAAAAGCATACAACATAGTTTGCGGTAAAGGTTGAAATTAAAAAAAAATACTATTCAAATAATTTTATTCTTGCGTTCCTCGAGTTCATCCGCTGCCAGTGAGAGTCCGTACTACGCAGTGTGAGTTTATTCTAAGACGTCGTTGTTAAGGGGGAAAAAAGGAGAAATAGTTATGCAGCATCAATCCGTCAAGCAGTCGTGATTTTTCTTGCAAACAAAGATGGACTGGGTCGGTATTGTTTAGAAATTTGCATGCACCGTTATACAAAGCATAGGACGGTGACTGAAGGCCAAGGAACCGTTAAAAGTACCTGGTGACTTGTAGTCAGCATTCGATAAGTCCTTCAAAATACCGGTATTTACAGTATTTGCATACTGTGTTCCATGCAAATCGTGAGGAACTGCGTACTAAAGAAGGTTTAGTTAGGTTATATAACCACGACACAACATCAGCGGTTGAGGACGACACATGAACGTTGCTATCAATTCAATGATTCGAGGTTAGTTTCACATTTGATTGATTTTTTTTTTTTTTTTTTCGGGGAAAATTTAACAATGATTACGCATTACGCATTACGCAACATTACGCAACTCCCTCCTAATCGAAGAGCGATGCACCTTCCATCAGCATCCGGAAAAGGACAGGTAAACCTGACAGTCGAGGTTGCACTATCAATTTTAAAACGTAGAAACCTTACGCTATCAATCTTTCTCCTTGCGAATATATCGTTCTCCTTGAAAAACTTACTAGAAAGAGAAAATCTTTTCTTGTCAGAAATTCTTTTCTCGATGATGACGTAAGAAGTAAAAATAAACATACACTGCGGTTTTATCTTGCACGCAACCAAGTGGTTTTTATATTGTAAAAAATTAACCACATTTTGGTAGAATAGATCCTTAACGTTTACAAACAAAACGAAAAGCAGGAAAGCTCAAGCAAACTGGTGGACTAACCCATCTTAAAACCAAAGCATAGCCACACAAATAAAACTCAGGCATCTCTCGTTCCGCGATTAGTAAAGCGTCAGATCAGACATCACCCTATTAAAATTAGCCGGTATATTTGCGGACGCGGACAACGATAAGACTTAAACACAGTAGGCCAAAAATCCAGCAGAGGCTGGTGACGATGCCCATGTAGACTTCGCGACGCTCGATGCCCCAACCGCGTCCCAAGATATTTCTCAGCGCCTGAATGGCGTACGTTTGCGGTGTCAGATTAGAAAGGTAACGCAGGTAAGTGGGCATAGCCTCCATTGGCCACAACATGCCCGCCAGGAGGAGGTTCGTGTAATTACTGCCCAGCGTGATCTGGATGGCACTGGTCTCTTCGTCACACAAAACCGAAACTAGAAGTCCTGGGCATTGCATTTGAATGGAGTGAAATATAAATATACAAAACAGTTGCGTTATTTTCGTGATTTTCATTTACCAAACGACATGCCACACAATCCTTGGAGGAGGGTGAGGAAAACCACAAGAGCAAAGTTGCCGTGACAAGCAGTGTTGAAGACAATCAGCGCAAATAGGTAAACGAAAAATG
Source organism: Daphnia magna (assembly GCF_020631705.1). Taxonomy (NCBI): domain Eukaryota; kingdom Metazoa; phylum Arthropoda; class Branchiopoda; order Diplostraca; family Daphniidae; genus Daphnia; species Daphnia magna. Next base: position 6,503,104 of record NC_059186.1, on the reverse strand, counting down.
TCTGGCCAACCAGAACGATTAATTGGTTAACCAGATGAGCCACCATGTATTCAGTCATCTGAACACCTGTGAAATCAAGAAAGCGTCAAATCTCGTTCTCAGTTAATGCAATTTGTTTGGCAAACCGGCTACTAGGCTGCGATCGAAAAGTCCTGATTTGCGCTCAGTTAGGAAGACACCGGTTGTGAGTGCAAGAGCAAGAAAATAGATAATCCTTAGATGGGAAATGCAAAGGGCAATGAATATTTTAAGAACTTGATATGAAAGTTAATTATACACTTAATGAACATCCGACTTTGGATGTCGTAGTTCACTTACGCCAGAATAAGGCCAGGGATCATATAATCGGTGAACGGTGGTTTGCCTTCTCCATAGATCGGATCCAGAAACTGAGCACATCGATACAAGAAAAGGAAAAATTCAATGCTCGTTTTTAGGAATATTCACCTTTTAAATGTTTTTCAATGTCTACCGTGACAGGAACGCTTTGCGCCATCGGCTGATACGAGCAAGCTGCCAAGATGTCCTTACTGAAATCGCCAAACGCATCAATAAGTTGTCGTTTAATGGTCAGTGAAACCTGCTTATCTGTCGTATACAAATGAGCCGATTAGTTATGCGGACAACCTTGAAAAACTACTTCCACGAACTTGATTCATCTAGAGTAATCGCGACACGGCTAGCCCGGATCGTTTCGTTATCAGCGTAAATACCATCCGCCCGCCGAACCATCAACTCATCGGTAAAGTCCTGTCCGAAATGAACCACGCCCCAAACTTTTCCTCGTTTGGTCGCGTCCAAAGCTTTCTCAACACTTCGAAATGGCACCTATACAAACGTACGGACGTCAGATCGGTCATAAACTTACGGTCAGAGATAATCTAGAAAGTGTTGAACCTGGATTATTGTCGTGTTGTCTATAAACCGAAGATAACGGCAACTAAACATGGAATAAGTACAACTTGTTGTATAGTTACAGACACGATCTTGGGTCGGATCCAGCTCGTCATTAACGATAGCCAATTTGAGGGACGTCAGATCCCCTCCCAGAGATAAACAAGAGAGTATCACTTGATTGGCCGGCAAAAGGAAGACGAACAAAAATAAGCTGCCGAATAATAATATTCAATTAGGAATTGAATTGATCGCTACTCAGAAAGTAACAGAAAAGGAAAACGGGAAAAAAAAATAATAATAAAAATTATACCCAACGTTTCGAAACATGTGCAAGAAATTCTTTTGAATCAGTGCGCCAAGACGGTGACGAGAGAAAAATCTCGTCGTAGATTGCGTGTTACAAGTTTGATGGATGACGGGCTCTGATTCATCGCATTTGACAGACAATTTGAATCCCATTTTCTTTATTTTTCCGCTCTTCACGTTAGTGATACCTGAACCTTGGTTAAGCACTACTTTCTGTATTCATAAAGAAAATTAAAATACTTCCATTTTCCTTGCAATTTGTTAAAGGGTGGGAAAACAATGTTCTTACTGAAACGCAAATTGGGGGAATAGGTGTTCCGGAGACATCCAATTGACTTGCGCTACGCTCAAAGGCATCATTGTCAATACCTGCTGAAAGTTGTTGGACTGCGAAGGCTATCTCACCGACAGTTTCGGCATTACTAACGGTTTCAGCTTGCGAATTACTGAAATCTTGCGTGCATAGGCGAAGAAATACGTCTTCTAATGAAAAAAGCGCATATTTCTGTAGGAGATTCTCTGGACTATCTTCCGTTAGCAAACGACCTGAACGCATCAATCCAATCTAGGTAAAACACAATCTTAAAATCAAATAAAAAAAGAGCAGTGGATTTTAACGTAAACACTGAATTTATCAGCGACGAGTAGCAACAGGTGGGGCTCGTGTTTAAACCAAACTGGCCCGTTGAAAAAGAGAAAAACATATAAAAAAAACGAATAGCCCGTGAGAATGTCTTAAAAATCTAATGACAGCCGACAACCAAAAATAAAATGGGTTCCATTGAAAATAATGACAGTTTAAGCGTTACTTTCTAATAAATAGATTATTGCGGTCCTACCGTGTTAGCCTGTCGTGCTTCTTCGATGTAGTGGGTCGTAACGATGACGGTTCTTCCATGATCGACGCTCAGACGGACCAGGTGATCCCATATGCTGTTGTAACGAATATAAGGACACTAAACATTATTCTCTTTCAATTCTAGTCTGAAATATCATGAAAAATGAAGAAAACATGAAGGACGTGAACCTGGGAAGCAATTGGCCAATGGCACACTAATCAACACTTATCAGTTATCACGTTAGACACCTGTAACACAGACACACACGGTCTGTCTCTCTGTCCTTGTGAGTGATTCAGTCTAGGATTTTTTTACCGTTCAAAGGCTTTTCAAAGTTCAAAGGCTGGAGAAGAAAAATTTCTCATCTGCACGTGGCAGCTCGTTAAGTAACAAGCAATGCCAATACCCTCAGGTTTTGTTGTTGCCTAGTACCTCTCCCCCAAACAACATTGCAGGTGAAAAGTGACAAAGCAATGAAGCTTAAAGCACACGGATACAATTTTTCTGGGAATTACCTTTGTCTAAGTAAGGGATCAACGCCAACAGTCGGTTCTTCCAAAATTAACAATTCAGGTTCATGAAACAGGGCGACAGCAAAGGAAACTCGTCGCTGCTGACCACCGCTCAGCGTTTTTACGTAACGATCGCTCGGTGGAAGGTCCAACAACTTGGTTAGAAATTCCAGTTGGGCATTGACGAAATCTGCTTTTAAATTGTAGATACGACCGAAGTAATGCAGCGTCTCCTTAATGGTAAAGTAGCCGTACAAAGCGATTTCTTGTGGCATGTAGCCAACCCGCGGGCCAGGTATTCCGCTCTCCTCAGAGCTGGGCTCGTAACCGAAGACGAGTATGTTTCCGCTATTTAATTTGCGGCGGCCAATAAGACAATTCAGAAGGGTCGTCTTGCCACAGCCACTGGCCCCTAATAATCCGTATCTGTCAAAGAATTGATCAGCACAAAATCGATAGTTCGCAATCGATAGTTTGCAAAGTGACATCAAATTTACAGTAGCAAAATTCAGTACAAGTAGAAAAGCACAAGAGCAATCAATTATTTAGACAGCAATCAAATTGTATCTTACATGGTTCCCTTTTTAACGGTCATGTTCAGTTCCTCCAGGATTGCGCAGCGGCTATTTCCAACGCCATAAATTTTATTCGCCTTGCGGACGAGCACTCCATCAGCACAGGTGTCGTTATTTCTTTCACTGTCAAATTGATCAGAGGAGACGAACACTGCCGGACCTTCAACGTCTTTCGTCATAATTTAGAAAGACAGTAAAAAATCCCAGAGACAAAATTTCTCAACAAACTAAACTTAAATTTTCACCAGTCAAAATATAAGAAATAAAAAATAATAATAATAAATAAAAAATACAAATTGTTAAAAAGGGAATCTCTTTTTTTATGACCGATGGCGTAACAAAACTTTTTCCGAATGATTATTCGGTAGAGCTCCAATGTTTAACGATCATCTCAATGCCTTTACGATGGCAGCGGGACTCGCCTAGAGGAATATAGGACGTTCACGTCACATCCCACCACCTCTTTAGAGCCCACCTTTTCACCTTGACAACTAACAAGATCTCATTCAACGCTCGACAACCATAGACTTGATGCATCTACGTAGATTCTAGAAAAATTTACAAGTTCGTCATTCATTGTACTACCAAAATTTCCGTTACTTTTCACGCCGTAGCTAATGGATATATAATATCATAAACAAATATATCCTCTTAGATTTGTTTTCGTTCATAATTTGCACGTCGGTGCCATTTGAAATTTTTTAGTAGCTTAGGGTGGTACCTTCTTTAAAATTTACTGTTGCCATTATAAATATAGCTTACATTTCCTGATGCGTTTATTTGTTTAAATTGTTCGTTTTGCACGAAATATAATTTGCAATTTGTATTTGCGTATCTTAAAAATATTTTCCAAATAGTAACAGTAAAATTTTTGTTCATTTTCACGATTGCCAAGCTAGCTGTTAGTTTAGTCATCTTTTTATTACGCAGTGACTCGAGTATAAATGTTTGTAAGAAGATTTTAGAACAAATAAGCCGATTACATACAATACAAGATTGCGGAAAATAACAAGATGCAGCCCACTAAGACGAGAAAAAGCACCACAAATTGTATCCAATACAATCTAAAGAAAATAATGGTACAAAGATAAGGTCATTTATCACAGAAAAAAAGTGAATTCAATGAATTATACCTTTTGAGATTGCTTCTAGCTAGTGGGAGACTTCTAATATCGTCTTTAAGGACATACAGTCGTAGACCTAAAATGTAATTTTCAAAATAGTTCTGCCAATTGATCTTGCGAACGTCGAAATAAAAAAGGTTGCGGTCCTCGACGGACATTTCTTCTATTAAATGGATAGGATTGTTACTAATGAATCGCCATTGATGCGTTGTAAAAAATTCATAAGTCGAAAAAGCTTCACTGGCTTTGGAGTACAGCCGGACCTATTTTCCGTAATAAAAAAAAGGGAGATTTGTGATAGCCAGTAACTTCCTTCCAATTTGATTTTTTAAATCACACAGTTAATTCAGTTGTGAGTCGTACCCATTTGGTTCGTTTGCCCGTCGCTTTCATAAACAAGTCCATCAAATAGGCCGGCAAATCGTGAAGCAAATTTTGATTGATCTTGAACGAAAGGTCGTTGGTTGTGTAGCAGACACCCGGATACCACATCATGTCCTTGGTGGGAAATTTCAACCAAGATTCAATCGTCCAGCGTTTCAAGAGACCCCAGGTGAGCGGGTTAAGATGGCCAGTGGTACAATTGTAAACAGAAACGCCAGTCGGACTGACACACGATAGAATTTGAAAACAATGAAATATTCTTTTTTCCTTGTGAGAATTATTCGAGGAATTATTACAGGTGAGAATAGATCCCTACTTGCTAGTTGCTGTATGCCAAGCGACAGCAATCATTAGATTGATGGGGTAATCAACAGGGATAATATCGCTGATCATATCTTCTTTAATTTTCAGGATGCGGAATAAACCTTTACCAACTGCAGCCATCGTTCCTAAAGCCATTATAAAATGTAGTCAAACTTTTAGTTCAAAATAACATGACCACAGAGATTCTCAATAAAATAACCGGATGTTCCATTCATGTTGTCAACCCAGCCTGGAAGAGGCTCACTTTGAGCTGCAGTAACGATAGATGGCCTGACGATGACCAAAGGAACGCTTGCGCATCTTTCCTTCAGCAATTGCTCGGCCAAGGCTTTCGTGTAAGCGTAGGTATTAGGATAATTACCAAGTAACCTTAAAGGATAAACTCCTATTAATTGAAAAAAAATAAGTTTGCTATTCTAAGACAATGAGCGCTTACTGCTTTGACATGTTTTTAGCTCCATCATCATCTAGGCAGTCAATGAATTCTAACAACTCTGCAGGATTAACTTTAGCGTCACGATAAACATCTTCTTTAATTTCTTCACTGTCGAAATTACTGAAAGCCGTTGATACGTGCACGAGAGCCTGAAAACGAAGACGAGAAAATTCAAAAGGACTTTTGTCGATTTACACTACGGTTACGTAAAAAGAATTTACTTGAAGGTGTTTCATTTGTCGGCAAATTTCCAGTAATTGCAGGGGTCCTTTAACATTCATCTGAAAGGCTGCTTTAAGTTCTTCGTTGAATTTGATGGTAGCAGCAGAGTGAAAGACTATCGAAACATTATCTGTCAATAACTGCAAATCGGAAGGAGACAGTCCCAGTCCCGAAGAGGTCATATCCCCCGTCACAGCTGTGATTTTTCTCATCACATCCGGCTGCTGTTTCCTGACCTTGTCGAATATCTGCATAAATAAATTGCATTCGTATTTGTAAAATTATTAAAACATTGCAGAACTGATTTAACTAAGGTTATGGGAACTCATTAGAAAATACTAACCGGATTTTGAATGAGTCCTTGAAGACGACAATCGACGCTTTGGCCTCTCGAAGGTCTCATCAGTAAATAGAGACGTTCAATACCTTGACACGCTCGTACAAGCTTCTCCACCAACACCTTGCCCATAAAACCCGTTGCTCCCGTTACGAAAACAGAACGACCATTGTAAAATTCACTTATAATTGACTGCTTTCTATCTGCCTTAACTGCCATTGTTAATACCCCGCTGGATACGCTCCGGAGAGATAAAACTGGAAGCGATGGTTGCCCTAGAAGTGCTGCTTAATCTTTGATGCATCGTCCATTTTATAGACTCTGTAACACCCCCTTAGGATATCCCAGGTAACTAGCAACCGTTCTTTGACGAGGTCAATGCCAAATGGTATACAGTATGCTATAGCTCATAACCCCGAATCCAAGATTTATTCAGGTGCTTTCAGTTTTAGTTAGTTAAACAGCCATACAAGCAAAGAAAATATATATCTAACGATATCCAACGCGAAAATAACAGTATTTGAGCCGTTCAAATTTTGATTATAATACGAAAAATCTAGCTGTGTTTAAAGAAAAAAATCTGAGCACTTGAAATTGATCCCAGTGCCCCTGGTGGCGCAAGCACAAATCATAATTTTCTCTGTAAAACATTTCAGTGTAACAACTTTGGGGTATAGGGAAGCATTTTTTTAGTTCAAATAATTCAAAAACATGCACTATATTCTAATAGATTAAAAAAAAAACGCGTGGTTCGGCATAAAAAAATTAATTTAAGGATGTTTTGAAGTATTTTATTTATATTTTTGGAAACGCCGGTATTAACATGGCGTTTATGGGGAGAAAAGTGATGTACCTAATCATGTGAACGATACTTTAGCGCCCTGGGTGTAAATTCTAAAATTTTTTCATGTTAAGATAACTTTTAGAGCACTTTCTCTTCGGATAGAGGAAAAAAGGAAAAAAAATTTAGTCCTTATCAGTAAAAAGATATTCAAGTTTTCCTAAGACCCGTAGCACCATAAGAATGCACTAAAAAAACGGGGGTGTACCTAATATTCGGTAATAATTTGGTGGGTACTGTATAATATTTAAAATTTTGAAAAAAATATTTATATATGATTAATGATTATTGAATTCGTAAACAATTACACTGTTTTCATGACCGGAATTATTTTGTAAACAGTTCTCTCGTCCAAGTCTAGAACGCGGATCTCCCGCGTCGCCGACGGAAACGTATCCAATAAGCCACTAAAAATTTACTACTAGACAGCTAGCATACTGATAAAAATATTTTGGTGTTTCCATATGCTACCCGATTACCCGACCCGATAATGACAAAAACGAGTAATGGAAAGACTCTATTTGAAATTGCAAAAATTGTTCTACTTAGTCGGGGGGTAGGGGAGTCTACCGATAAGGGGTCGTTCACATACTACGTAGTGGGCTTAGGGGGGGAGGGGGTCAGACAAATTACTTCAAAATACTACGGGGGGAGGGGGGGAGCCCGGGGATTTGATACGTAGTAGAAACAAATTTTCAAAAATTTTCCAATTTAAAAAAACAATTTTGTTTTTCCTAAGCTGGCAACGCTGTCGTTGTTTATTTTTGGCGAAAGCTCCTCATGAGCAGTCGACTGTTCAAGAGAAATGATGGTAATAATTGCTAACAGTGAAAATGGTCCGAAAGACGCCGAATGGATTGAGGAAGATGAACTAGACTTGTCAGGCCGAATTCCTGGATATCCAGTGGAAGCAAACAATACTTCAGTTCCCTTAATGCCCATTTGCTCTATTGATGATCATTATGCTAGTCCATGGGAAAATGTTTCTGTTTAATAATTGTATTATTAATCCGTTAAAAAGTAGAATCTGGCAACCAGAAAAATACTTTGCATCGTTAATTTTCAATATGTCACTGTACCAAAAATGATACAAAGAATGCTTACTTTTTTAATACAGAAATAATTGAGTTTCGAAATATATATAGGCCTATATTTTTTAGGGGGGGTCGAGCGAACTACTACGTAATTTCAAGGGGGGGAGTCAGCCCGAACACTTCAATCTACTACAAGGGGGAGGGAGGGGGGTAAAAATCCGCCAAAATCCCACTACGTAGTATGTGAACGGCCCCAAAGAAGGCTTGGCTGAAGAATGCTGATAAAAAAAACGCCGAATTTGATTGAGTGGAAATATCAATACCTCCATAGAAATGTGCACCACAAATTTTAGGGTTCCTTAAGTTATCGGCGTTTTTCTTATCAGCATTCTTCAGCCAAGCCAACCTTCAGCCCGATTAAATCTTCTAAGGATGATTCCAGCGCTTCCGATTTAGGGCAACTTGGGCAGCGAGTCACCATACACGTTTTGTTGTAGACCGAGCAAACAACTTTATCCATCAATAAATGGCGCTCTTCTCCAAGTCCAATAGCGGATAACATGAGTTTTACATTCTGATGGTATATACAAACACAAACTGAATGCGAACCACTGGACCCAACAGTAATGACATGTTTCGGTCTGAGGTCAGCAAATGCGGAAAGGCCGAATGTTTTTATTCCGTCGATGTTTTTATACTTCTTTTTATAATCAGAATGTAGTTCATCTACGTTGACTAGAAGCAAACGTTTTTGTATTTTAAGTCTTTTGCCATTTGGTTGTTTCACACTTTTCACATTTTTCATGCCAGGGAGCTGTCGACTGTATTCATCTGATGTGTAAAAATCGATGATGCGCTGTTTGTCATCATTTGACATCCGACGTGACGCTGTTTTAGCAGCTGGGTACGCTAAAATTCCAGATTGAGTCTTTAATTCACTTGCCTGGGCAGCAGCATATTCACTCACATCAAAATAATCACTTGTTTGTCGATGTGTCCAACTTGCGGGAGCAAGAGTTAAGAGTGATAATTTTTGACCTCGTTTCTCAGTCGATTTAATTTTTTGTTTGACAGCTTTCATCAACTCAGAATAGTCACTTGATTTCAGTTCTAGTGACGAGTCATTTTCACTGCTGAGAATGTTACGTTTGAAATTTTCTAGCGCACTAGCACAAATTCGAGAACGTCTTTCAGCATTACTTTTATCGAGATCAACGATAGGTGTGATGACCGCAGCACTACAAAGAGCGTCAATCACGCGGCGAGGTGTCATTATTTTTTCAAGAACGAAAGGACTCGAAATTTCGTTGTCGTTCTCAATCGCTTAAACATCGTTGTGCCGCGGTGTTTGTGGCTCACGGGAAAGCACAGTTTTTTTTGTTGAGCAACGTGGACATAATGTTTTGCCAGGAATTCACCTTAAATTATTGTCGGCTGAAAACACTCGGTCACTTAATTCAAGATCTAAACGCCACGAATAACGCGCTTGTGAATGTTAAACGGGTCACAACAATTTTTCGCAAAATGGAGCGTTTCGTAGTATTCATAGTACATTGAAAAATGATGAGCGCAGATTGTTTTGACACTGTCACTGCTAAATCTAAACTTAATAACACGCTGTGCGTCAGTAGGCAAATCGAGTAAAACAATTAAATCCAAACTAGTAGTGTACACCTGTTTAAAACAATCAGAATTTACAATTACACCAACACAGCACTTGTCTAAAGAGATATCCATTTTGCGAAATTTGAAACTGAATCAAATACACAACTAAACTGTGCGGAGAACCGTGATTTGAACTACCGATTTCTTGGACTTATGAAATTGAACTGTTCTTTTTTCCAAGTAAAAACCAAATACTTGTTTGGAAATATCATTAACCATAAACAAGCAAACGAATTTTGGAATTGACAAGCTTGTTAACTCTTTCATCCGCCGCCTTCAAAAGGGATCATATGCCGTTGCGCCGCCGTTGCTCCTTTTCTGATCGAAGGGGAGCGACCGCGCCGGAGCGCGCGCGGTGACAGCATGGGGGAATATACACCATTTAAAAAAATATATAACTAAGTAACCGATAACGGGTAAAGCTTCAATCTTTGTGTGGTAATTCATTACAATCATATGAATAACTCTGCCAAAAATGAATGTCGTCCAAACAAAAAGATTTTGTCTGCGAGCATTTAAAAATAAATTCTTTCAATGGAAATTACGCCCTGGCGACAAAAATGTTTCAAAATTGTACCCAAACCAAAAAAAGTAAAAATTTTTCTCTTTCTTATCGTTCTTTTCGTTTTTTTTTTTTTATGAAATTTACCGGGCCAAAAATGGAATTTATCGTAAAAACGCCCAAAAAATAAGTGAAAAGCCCGGAAACTTTAGATTTTTTAAATTCATCTCCTGTTAAGCAAAAAAAAATTTTCTTTTGCAAGGTGTATTGCAATATCATAGAGAACACACAGAAAAAAAATCAGCCAAACCCATTTTTTTTTGCGACGGAAAAAAATGAGTTGGCGTGGACTGACCCACAGCACAGAGTACTGTCCCCGATTGCAAGTCACTTAAGGTTAGTAAATAAATCTATTTGAATTATGTTAAACAATTAAAATAAAAAGACATTAAAATTATCAGGGAACCTACATGAAAATATTGTAAAATAAAGTGACACAACCGTTTCCAACGTCCACCCAGAACCGTTCTATGCGTTGGTTGTGAACCGACCTCCCCACAATTAAAGATCTTTGAGTAGCGTGTACGGTCAGCATGTAACGCCCTACGAGAATATTTTCACCCCCTTTGTCGGTTCTAAACGCAAGAGAAAATTAAAAGATACATATTCATTTCGGTAATCATTGCATTTTTCATTGAAATTATTTACCTCACTCGAGATGGTACGCCATATAGAGCTACGCCTTCAAGAAAGCTGTTCAACACAGTTGCAGCTTTGTTGTTGTTTGCGACCTTCAGGTACATCACCGTTCTTGAGTACCCATCTATGCCCCCATGAATTGCAAAGCCCCAGGTTTTTAACTTCATATGACCGTCTATATGGACAAGGGAGAGAGGAGCCCTTACACTATATTTTCTCCTAATGAGTTTCTTCCCTTGTGGAATGTTGTGCAAATTTTTAACAAATTTAACTGCTGCAACTATCCTATCTCACTGTACAAAAAGACCTTTTTCATCTAATTTACTTTGGGTGCTGACACTACCCAAATTAGGTCTGTCTTTAAACATACTGCTCACAATTTGATTAAGGTCTTCTACACCTATCTCTGCATATTTCCTCAAATTTTCACCTCCCTTTCTGATAGACATCTATATAGAGTTTTATCCCCTACTCCAGTGATCTGGAAAATTTTCTTGACAGAATAACCTAGTCCTAGATTCAAAACGTTAACATTAATATTGCTCAGAAGAATGAAAATGCAGTGCTTTACATTTACCAATGTAGTGTATAATTCTATCCCACAATTCTTCTTTTCCGCTGGACAAGGTATGGTTGAGAAAGACTTTTGCAGCACGATACTGATGGAATTCAAATTCCAAACAGTATCAGATGGCGATTTAAAAGCCTACAAAGTAGGAATTGGATGTCAGCTAGAAACGTAATGATTTAATTAGCATCTTACCTGATGCTTTTGACGAACGAATCCATTTTGTGCCATGCCGTGCTCACTTACGTGACGACTAATTTCAGAATAAACAAATACTGAGGTGTAAATCAACAGGATTATTACAATACAATCGGTTTAGTTGTGTCGCTGTGTCATGAGGCGCGCAGCAACGTTTAACCAAAATAAATTGTGGAAACGTAGTTGATAATCGACCGCTAGATGGCGAATGGGTAGGATTTTTTTTTTACGGTCCTGCACGATTTTTTATTGAGGGAAAACCGTATGCAATATTATAGTACAGTATCCTGTATAAATCATCCTTTTCCCCGATTGTCAGTCAGTCTTGTGTCAGTCTCTCTTGCAGTCTTCTGCAGTCTTCATCAGCAGTCAGTCTTGTGTCTGTCTTGTGCCCTACTTGTGCCAATCATGTTCCAGTCGCTTTTCGTTCATCTTTGAGTCTCTCTGCAGTCTTCATTAGTAAGTCTCTTTAATATCGGACTCGTCTTGTTAACTGTTATCTCGGTCTTTGGCAAAAACGTTGTGCAACAATAAACTCATCATCATCACACACAACGATTCCCCATTCAATATTAAAAGTAAGGACAAGTAAGAAAACCATTACTCGTCCTTACAATACCGATGGCATATGTGTAGAGCCTCTGATTGCTACTCCGTAGATCAGTGTTCGATTCCCGATAAGGAATTGGGAAATATTTGGTATGGTTATAATATTCTTCATTCGAATTTGCTGGGATTATTAATTTTTTTAGAACGAAGTGGATTATTATTTTAAAATTATTTAATAAACAAAAAAAAGCACATATTGCTCGATGAAAATGTGTTCTACATATAAGCGAGAATTTCTCGTTAGTTAACCATAATAAATCATCACCTCATCTGGAATCGAACACCGATCTCCAGCATCACATTAAGAAAGGCTACACCTACGCCATTGACAACGACGTAAACATTTACAGGCAGCTGTGTTTCGGTAAACAACATTACCAAGCCCAAGCCCTAAATTTCCAACTGTCGTTTTAAAAAACACACCACCCTGGGGGTTGCAAAAATGTCCTGACCTGTAACTTGCCTTAAAGCGTAATACCTTAAGGCACTTTTTTTAAATGTCTAGACTTACCCAACCCTACCTTGTCGTGTCCATCACCCCGTCTACCCTCCCCCTTAAAGAAAAACAAACAAAAAACCCACTACCCCGCCAATAGGTGGCTTTAAAAAATTAAATCGGTGCTCGGATTTTTGTGCAGGATTATGGCATTCGGTTTCGCCACGGAAAAAAAATGTATTTTTTTTCACCCTTACTTTTTCTTTTTTTTTACCACTAGCCATCTAGCGCTCGATTTCTAATTCGGTTCCACTTACGTCTTCCTCAATGTAACGTAGCGAAGGATGGTAGTGTGTCCATCTCCATTGCCGTTCAAATGTGCACATCGCGAATTGCAAATCCTGCTAATTGCCTTTATTTCAGGTAAGTTATCCATTATGTCTGTAAAGGCAACGATTGATAATTATTTGCCATTACGGAGTAGACCAACTATTTAAAATATTTTGCAGATCGGGATTCCAGTCCATAGATAATTCAACTGCTAACACACTTACAGTACAAACACGTGTATAACAGTGTAATACTGCCAATTGCCTTTGCTTATGCTATTTGTTGGTTTATTGAGTGATGGAAAGCGAAGTATTAAAGGCTAAGGATGGTAATTTTTATGTTATTCAAATTATTTTCCTTATGTAATCTTTGTTTGTCTAGATCAAATCCGTAGCCTTCAAGCTCAGTTACTAGATCAGAACCGGCAATCAAAGGGAAATTTTTTTCAGACAGTTAAAGATGTTGTTAGAAACTCTTCATTGACGGAAAGGGAAGATGAATTGGCTGATGGATTCAAAAGTACCAAAAAGGTCTATATCATATCAACAATAATTGCTCTATAATGATATTAAGAAAAAAATTTTCTCTCCCAGGGAAAACAATTCTTCAGCGGAAATTGAAAGAAAAAGGGAATTTAAGTAAGCAATGCGAGCAGCTGTTTTGTTGTATGGTAGGAAAATGGCATCGTCATTATATCTGCCCTGTTGAGGAAGATCTAGAAGAATTATCCAAAGTTTCGCTAGGAGTTCGGTCCATAAGCTATTACAGAAGCTGGACCAGTCAAGAAATGGCAGCTGAATTAGAAAAGTAATCAGTTTAGAAAAAAATTGTGTATAGGATACATTAGCTATTTTAAATTCCTTTTTTAAGGGTTTTTAGAGGACTGGATGCCTGTGGAGGGTATTGTTTATGCATGAAGAGTGGTAAATTCCTAAAACATGTTCAAAGTACCGTTCCTGATGGAAAATCTCTGAAGGTAATTAAGTTATATTGAATTGTGAAACAATTGCAAAAATGACTGTTACAAATGTAACAAAAATTTTTTATTATACATAGGGTCTCTTCCCCAAAATGGTATACATTGTTCCTATGCAAAAGGATATAGAAGGAATGGTTGATACCAATTACAATACTGAAATGATTCCTTGTAATGATTGTGGCAGAAACATTGCAAGAGTTAAGCTTTTATCTCATAAAGTAAACAATTGATAAGTACGATTCTAATGGTTTATTTTTTAAATGATAGGGAATTACATTGTTTTTTGTAGTTTTGATGAAACGCGACCTTCATTTGATGGCGTAAAGACTATTCTGCAACCTAAAGTTTCCATGACCTCGCAAGAAAGTCATAAAAAATTTGTTTCACAAGAAAATTCAATGGAAATTGAGGCATTCGTCGACTCAAACGCTGTTGAAATGTCACCACAAAGCAATGTAAACATCACTGATGATAAATCAGCACCATCGGAAAAACAACATGTACCTGCCGCTGTGAATAGCATTATTCATGCATCCAGTCATTTGCCTTACGGACGTCATGTGCATAGTTATCGATCAAGAAGTTCCACTTCCTCCATGAGAAGTTACGAAACAAGTGGTTCATCAACCACGTCTAAGTCAAGATATCGCCCTAAAAGCAATCGATCAACATCAAGGTCAATTTGTCATGTCGATCGCTCTACAAGGCGTCCGAACTCAAGAAAAAGATCACGAAGCAGAGAAACTTTAAGAAGTTTTCACATAAATGGTTCTGAAAAAACATCTAGATCGAGAAACAGCCGCCCTAGTACTCATTCGCATAAAGATACCTCAGCGAGCAACTCCAGAAACACCTCAGGACGGAGATCGACAAGTTCTGATAGGTCTCGTTTAACAACCACATCTTGGCCAAAAAAAAAGGATGCGAAGAAGAGCAAGGAGAAGGTCAAGTTCTGACATGTCTAGTCCCACAAGACAAAGGTACTATAGAGAAAGATCACGAAGCAAGTTGCGAAAACGCTACAGAAGTAGTCCATTAACTTCAAGAAAATGTGATAGAAACGGCTTGCCGAGAGAATATAAGAGGAAAAAGTCATGGAGTAGATCAACGTCAAGATCAAGTTCTGATTTATCTGTTACAACAAATCAGAGTTACTGGAGACCAAGATCTAGAGCTAGATCGATGTCAAGGGCATATTCTAATTTGTTTGTTCTGCAACACCATCTAAATCCTCAAGAAGTCCTCAAGAAAAAAAGTTTGAAATTACCTCGATGCCACCCAATTACACTGCAAAAAAAATTTCGTCGCAAGAAGAACTTCTTGAATATATGAAAGAAGTTGGTGGAACAATTGTCTTAGGGAAAGATATCGAAAGTATGTTTCCTCCATCATCAGAAGTGTTAAAAATTGACATAATAGAAGAACCTAAAGATCTGAAGACTATTTTACCGAGTTGCGATGTAGAAGTGCCAAAAAATGCTGTGAATGACGATTTGTTCTTACCTGTAAACGGCGAATATCCAAATTTCCAGACTGTCTCACAGTACCTTGAGGAGTTTCTCGAAGAAAAACAAAAGCAGATTGATGCAGCTTTCGCGGAAGATGAAGATGAAGAAATAGATCTACAACAGTTGGAAATGGTTATTAATTTATTGTTAAAGCGTGTGAAATCTTTGCGGGGTTTGTTGTATTTAGAAAATTTGGGAGCCGAAGTGATAACAATTAGAGCATACAAAGCACGCAATAGATGTGAATCTATCCTGGGAGTGTTGCACAATTCGCCACATAGTCGGGAACACTATGTTAATGTTGCAGAATTCATCGAAAAGAGGTTAGACCTTATCGTGGGAGATGGGAAGCCGCGAGATCGAAACTTTTTATTGGAAGTCCTATTCCCCGAAAGTCTGAATTTTGTAATTATGGATTTGTTAAACGTGGAATATGAAACCGCTTCTGAAATCAGAAGAAAGGGGTTATCAATGCCACAAATTCGTAATTTATTAAAAAACTACGGTGCTGGCTAGTCTACTATTTTTAATGGTCATTTTTCTTATGCATTTCGCACAAAGATTGTTGTTCTTTCCGTTTTCCGTTCCATTTTCCCAACGTACCATTATGTTCAATCAAGCATTATGTTGTTCAGTGAAGCATCATGTTGGTAAAATCAAGAATAATTGGCTGCTTAAAGTTAATTAATAAAAACCTAAAATTATGACGGTATATTTTTGTTATTCTTATCATTGGAGAAACAATTGCGATTGAGCAACCAGGCCAAAAGCCGCTTCCTTGTGCGTTGGCATCGTGTTAACAGGGTGATCCATTTTGTGTTTTCCTCTCTTTTTTTAATTATTGGATATCAAACAATTTTTCAAGAGTGTTAACAAAAGTCAAAGCGACAGAGCACCCGGATGGTTTTTTTTTTTTTTTAGGTAAACGTGTGCGTGGGCAGAGAAAATCCCCCCCCCCCTTCTCGTCCGGGCTTGTCCAGCGTGGCCGTTAAATTTTCTTGACTACTATTTTCTCTGAACTATAGGGGTCGTTCACATACTACGTAGTGGGCTTAGGGGGGGGAGGGGGTCAGACAAATTACTTCAAAATACTACGGGGGAGGGGGAGCCCGGGGATTTGATACGTAGTAGAAACAAATTTTCAAAAATTTTCCAATTTAAAAAAACAATTTTGTTTTTCCTAAGCTGGCAACGCTGTCGTTGTTTATTTTTGGCGAAAGCTCCTCATGAGCAGTCGACTGTTCAAGAGAAATGATGGTAATAATTGCTAACAGTGAAAATGGTCCGAAAGACGCCAAATGGATTGAGGAAGATGAACTAGACTTGTCAGGCCGAATTCCTGGATATCCAGTGGAAGCAAACAATACTTCAGTTCCCTTAATGCCCATTTGCTCTATTGATGATCATTATGCTAGTCCATGGGAAAATGTTTCTGTTTAATAATTGTATTATTAATCCGTTAAAAAGTAGAATCTGGCAACCAGAAAAATACTTTGCATCGTTAATTTTCAATATGTCACTGTACCAAAAATGATACAAAGAATGCTTACTTTTTTAATACAGAAATAATTGAGTTTCGAAATATATATAGGCCTATATTTTTTAGGGGGGGTCGAGCGAACTACTACGTAATTTCAAGGGGGGGAGTCAGCCCGAACACTTCAATCTACTACAAGGGGGAGGGAGGGGGGTAAAAATCCGCCAAAATCCCACTACGTAGTATGTGAACGGCCCCATAGAGGCCATGTTCATGTGGACTAATAAACAGATAACATCAGGACGTTATTAGTTTCCAGTCTCACACACAGTCCTTTAACTGATGTCGAACGCCACAGCTGTTAATGAAAGTGTTTAGAACTCGTCGTGGCTTTTGAACCAATTTTTCCTTTCAGTGTGTTATAATAATGCTGAAACGGAAAAGAAAAAAAAAAAGAAAAGTTGTCCAACAAAGCACTGTCGTACACTGGCAACAATTTACGTCAACAACCGACAACTGCCTGTTGCTACTTCAACTACCGTTGAACTATAGACTAGTTCAACGGCGTCTAAATTTTTTTTAGTTCCCAATACACGCGTCACTTTTACATAGCTGCAGTACGGCGAAAGCCGTTCCTGCCTCCAAAACAACAACCGACTATTTTCGTTCGCTTGGAAATCCTTAAAGAGAATTGATGATGAATTTCTTGTTTTTGAGTGGAGAAAAGAAATTTTCTTCCGGTTTTTTTTGCCGTTTTATTGCGCGCCGACTATATGGAATTTCATGTCGGAACAAACCATCACTTTGACGACGACTACTTCTGTTCACCCTGGTGTGACTAACGAATCAACGAAAATCTCCCAACCAGCATGGGGGGATTACGAATAAAAAATTGAAATGAAAACGAATAGGGTCGGTTTTTTTTAAGCAGATAAACTTTTATTTTGACGAAGACTACGTACAATCAACCAGGTGTGCGTTGGCTAGTCAAAAAATGGCTCGGTCGTATAGTTGCGTAGCGTTTGTTCACGAAATACTTATGAACGAGATCAGTTTTCTTATTTCTTGTCAGAAATACTGAGAAACATAATCTTGCACCAAAGCTCTTATTTCGATGTAACAATGAATAACATTTTGTTTGGTAATTCCTGAAACTGGGAATCTTTGATAGACAAAATTTTGACTATCTTCCAGTAAATGTTCCAAATGTTCGTAACGATCAGGGATGTGAACTTCTACGTACTCAACCGTCTTGTCACTCTCGTGGATATCGGTGTCAGCAATAAATGTCAATAAATCCTTAACGAGGAAAACACTGTGGAGACTTTAAAAATAAATTCATAAATACACATGTATATATTATTTTTTACCTGATCTAATTCTGTGAAATATTGCCCGAACTCCTTAGAGCACTGGGCAAGATTATCAAGCCCACTGTAATACATTTGATTGGGTGTTTCATTACGGCATGTCCGAATACGATGGCAATTCCAACTGGTCCGAAACGTGTCCAATTCTTGTTGGATCAAGTGAGTGAAGCAATGAAGTAGGGAATACATGTCAACTGAGGAGTCTGGATCTAAAATGTAGGACGATTCCATTTCCCTGCAAATAAATGAGAAATTTGAATAACAAACAAAGAATTGTAGGCGAAAAAAAAACCCACATGAAAATGTTGTAGAATAAACTTATACATCCGTTGCCGACATCCACCCAGAACCGTTCTATACGTTGGTTATGGACCGATCTCCCAACTTTATCGATTTTCTTTGGGTACCGCGTACAGTCAACATGTAACGCCCAACGAGAATATTTTCTCCTCCTTTGTCGGCTCTAAACACCAAGAAAATTAATGGATACTTATTTATTTTACTTTTCATTGCATTTTTCATTGAAATAATACCTTACTCTAGACGGTACGCCATATACAGCTACACCTCCAAGAAAGCTGTTTAACACAGTTGAAGCTTTGTTGTTGTTTGCAACCTTCAGGTATATTGCAATTCTTGAATACCCATCTATGCCCCCATGTATTGCAAAGCCCCAAGTTTTTAACTTCAGGTGACCATCTATATGGACAAGGGAGAGAGGAGCCCTTACACTATATTTTCTCCTAATCATTTTCTTCCCTCGTGGGATGTTTTGCAAATTTTTCGCAAATTTTACTGCTTTAACTATTCTATCTCTCTGGACAACAATACCCTTTCCTTCTAATTTACTTTTGATGCTGACACAACCCAAATTAGGTCTAACTTTTAAGTTATCACTCACCATGCGATATAAATCATCTACAGTTATCTGGGAATATTTGGGCCGAATTTTGACACCTCTTTCCGAAAGACGTCTATATAAAGTTCTTTCTACTACGCCAGTAATTTGGGCAATTTTCTTCACAGCGTAACCGAGTCATTCATTAAAAATAATAAAACTACTATTATCACCCACAAGCATTAAAACCTGTTGCTTTACACTTACCGACATAGTGTACAATTCTATCCCACAATTCTTCTTTTCCCACTGGGCAAGGAGTGACTGTCAAAGACTGTTGAAGCACGGTGCTGATGGAATTTAAATTCAAATCTCTGTCACAAGGTGATTTAAATGTCAGCAGAAGAATTGTTTTCCCTGGACAAACAAAGATTACATAAGGAAAATAATTAGAATAATATAAAAATTACCATCCTTAGCCTTTAATACTTCGCTTTCCATCACTCAATAAACCAACAAATAGCATAAGCAAAGGCAATTGGCAGTATTACACTGTTATACACGTGTTTGTACTGTAAGTGTGTTAGCAGTTGAATTATCTATGGACTGGAATCCCGATCTGCAAAATATTTTAAATAGTTGGTCTACTCCGTAATGGCAAATAATTATCAATCGTTGCCTTTACAGACATAATGGATAACTTACCTGAAATAAAGGCAATTAGCAGGATTTGCAATTCGCGATGTGCACATTTGAACGGCAATGGAGATGGACACACTACCATCCTTCGCTACGTTACATTGAGGAAGACGTAAGTGGAACCGAATTAGAAATCGAGCGCTAGATGGCTAGTGGTAAAAAAAAAGAAAAAGTAAGGGTGAAAAAAAATACATTTTTTTCCGTGGCGAAACCGAATGCCATAATCCTGCACAAAAATCCGAGCACCGATTTAATTTTTTAAAGCCACCTATTGGCGGGGTAGTGGGTTTTTTGTTTGTTTTTCTTTAAGGGGGAGGGTAGACGGGGTGATGGACACGACAAGGTAGGGTTGGGTAAGTCTAGACATTTAAAAAAAGTGCCTTAAGGTATTACGCTTTAAGGCAAGTTACAGGTCAGGACATTTTTGCAACCCCCAGGGTGGTGTGTTTTTTAAAACGACAGTTGGAAATTTAGGGCTTGGGCTTGGTAATGTTGTTTACCGAAACACAGCTGCCTGTAAATGTTTACGTCGTTGTCAATGGCGTAGGTGTAGCCTTTCTTAATGTGATGCTGGAGATCGGTGTTCGATTCCAGATGAGGTGATGATTTATTATGGTTAACTAACGAGAAATTCTCGCTTATATGTAGAAAACATTTTCATCGAGCAATATGTGCTTTTTTTTGTTTATTAAATAATTTTAAAAATAATAATCCACTTCGTTCTAAAAAAATTAATAATCCCAGCAAATTCGAATGAAGAATATTATAACCATACCAAATATTTCCCAATTCCTTATCGGGAATCGAACACTGATCTACGGAGTAGCAATCAGAGGCTCTACACATATGCCATCGGTATTGTAAGGACGGGTAATGGTTTTCTTACTTGTCCTTACTTTTAATATTGAATGGGGAATAGTTGTGTGTGATGATGATGAGTTTATTGTTGCACAACGTTTTTGCCAAAGACCGAGATAACAGTTAACAAGACGAGTCCGATATTAAAGAGACTTACTGATGAAGACTGCAGAGAGACTCAAAGATGAACGAAAAGCGACTGGAACATGACTGGCACAAGTAGGGCACAAGACAGACACAAGACTGACTGCTGATGAAGACTGCAGAAGACTGCAAGAGAGACTGACACAAGACTGACTGACAATCGGGGAAAAGGATGATTTATACGAAGGAGCAAGGTCACTTAGGGTTCGGTGTTCCAAAGGGAATTAATATTTTGTCTGCAAATGTAACACCTATGTGGAGAATTCACACGTTTGAAGGCCAGGTAGAAGGGAGATTGAAGACCGGAACCATCGGTAGATGACCTATCGGCGGAAGAGGGGAAAAGGGTTGTAAGCGCGGGAAAGGAGAAAGGGATGTAAGGAACGCGGCTGACCGTTCCTTACAGTATCGAAATAATTGTGCACAGGCAGCTGGTAGTTAGTCCAGCTGCTATCAGCAATTAATCGGTAAATTTTGTTGTTAATAAAAAATATTTGAATGTCATTTTACCTGTTGCTTTTTTTCCTGTCTTGGAAAAGGAAGAAATAAACACAAAATGGAGAGAATTGGCATGCAGGAGTTTTAGTCTGATCGATAAATTTTCATTACTGGAGCGACGGGATTCATAGGCAAAGTTCTGGTGGAAAAACTTCTGCGATCCTGTACATGAATAGATCGCCTATATTTGCTGATCAGACCGACGCCAGGTGAAGACATCCTCAAGTCCGTCTCCAGGAAATGATCAACTGTAAGGTAAACCCTATGAGGGTTTTCTTGTAAATCAAATATGAGAAGCTTCGGTTATAAATGTAGTTTGATATCTGTTCAAGGTGTTTGAATAGCTCAAGGAAAATCAAGCTAATGCACTGAAAAAACTGATTCCAATCAACGGTGACGTAACTCTGCCAGATCTTGGCCTAAGTGACGAATTAGTGCTGCAGAGTTTTAATTTTGAAGACACAGCTCGTTACCCATAAGTAACGAATTTGTGCTGCAGTGTGAAAATTATTGAAGACGCAGCTCGTCGCCTGAAAGTAAACGAAGTCGCGCTGCAGTCATTGTTAGCCGATGCAGAAGAAGAAAATTCTACTGCTACCTAGTTGCACACACAGTTAAAAAGGAATTCCCCACTTTAAATTGGGGAAAATGAAAGTCCCCACCTATTAGTGGTGGTGCCCACTATTTAGTGTATGGATACACCTACTCATACACTTATTTCAAAGTGTAGCTGCCCACCTAGGTTGGAAGTGGGTATTGGTGTACCTTAGGTGTATATACCCGTAGTACACCAATAAGTGGGGAATTAGGTGGGTTTAGATGTAGCTTGTGGAAAATAAATAAAATCAAAAGAATGAATTCAACAAAAAAAGCAATCAGGTCGCCTTCTTCAAGCGAGTCTGATGCAGTAATTTATTACTGATTGATCCTAGGTTATACAACTTACGAAACAGTGTCCACAACACAACGTAAAGATCAAGATGCAACAACGTTATTTTCGTCGAGGGACTGGGCTGTGGCAATGTTATCGAGGCAGTTAGCAAATTCCTGATTGGAAGCGTTTATCCCGTTTTTTCCAATTTGAAAAACAAATTGCTCAAAAAAAAAAGAAAAAACTTATCTAAGTACTGGGGATATTACAAACGAAAAATAAAAAAAGTTGCAAAAAGAACATGAAAGGCCCTTGCTGGAATGACGGTTTTGTCTATTACCAGATGGAAAGACAAGGGGTGATCCATTGATACAGGAATGGCTGTTGGTGGAATATCTCATCTTTGGATTCCACAATGGTTTAATTGAGAGAATTTTCCTGGAAAACCGAAATAATTAAGAATTGCGTCTATATAAGTAAAAAAAAAAAATAGGAAAATACCTTGACGAAGTAGAAAAGACGACCAAGTTTGGACGAGAAATCTGCCTTCTTTACCCTGCATACGCTGGGCATTACTTTCAGAAACAAACTAATGATCTGAGGGATTCTATCAATCGGATCAAAAAGAAAGAATAAGTTAAAAAAAGGTACTTCATCATACAATTAATTAATTTATAGTCATACCGTCAGTAGATTTTGGCACGTCTACTTTTTGCCTTTCGGCTAGTCCAAGTAAAGACGAGTGGAATCGTCCGAAGAACCACGTCTCCAGGCCAGAGTGCATCCCTTTATATTTACGATGGAAATCGTGCAAAATCTGAAAGAAACATAAGTTAGTAAATCGTTATTTCTTTCAACTGTAGAAATTATAGGCCTACCAGTGATCCATCTTCAAAGTCCACATAGCGTGGATATTCTTCAAACACCTGAGACGCACAGGTGAAGTGTTCAGAAATCTGTTTTTCCCGGAAAATGAAACGTGTTCTCCAAATAGTCATGGATTTTGGTCTTGTTTGTAACAGAAGGACCGTGCACCTTCAGCCAAGATACCAAGCCACAGATTTCAAAAAATATTATCCATTGACTGACAGTTAAAAGTAAAGAAAAATTGTACCATGGACACCATAATTGATTCATCGATCATCACCTTACTTCCCTTGACAGGCATTTAAATTTTTTTTTGCTTTATTCTGGCCTTTTTCTCATTAGGAACATCTGGTGTTTGGTTTTGTTTCCTCTTTCTTACTCCTTTGCTTCTACGCATTTCTTGTAATTTGTCCTCATGAAGCCTATGGCTTTAGGATGGAAGTATATGTCATGGTTCATGGTAACTTTCCCTTCGACGTCAGTGACTTTGGTCCCTAAGCATGGAAAACTCTTCACTAGGGCTTCAGCCCAAAGGTGTTGAGTAGATGTTGAGGGGAAATACTTCAAAGAATCAGTTTTAACAAAATGATCACACAAGATTTGAATAATTATTATTCTTTCTTCACTTGTAATAAATTCTTTGTTTCTTGCCAAGTATTCAACAATCATACGTCTTCCATCACCATGTTCTTGCAAGACTTCCATCACGCTTAATTCATCCTAATTGAAAAATGGGCTGCTGCAGTAATAGTAATCTAAACAAAAACGTTAATCCTTTTTACACACCTTTTGGTTTTCTCGGGTAAATGCATATCTATGGATTCACTACTACTTTCATTCTCATTGGCAACACTTGCTGATTGTTTTTATTTTTCTGATTGTTTAGAAAGATTTTGAGCTACTTTTACTTTTAAGGTGACTAAGAAGCTGCGAAATTTAGCTACTGGACCAATTTTGAATCCCATGCTAGCCACATCAACATCATTCAGCAGCAAAAGCGATTCCCCATCTATCTCATTGCCTAAAAAAAAAATAATGTTAACATAGACGATTCAGCCAGAGAACAACAATGGAACGTATGTTCACCTCTCAAGATATTTGTAATGCTTTCACCAAACCCTTTAAGTTTTAGGTATTCTTCTACTTGAACAACAGTCCATATTTTAACGTCATCTGGGCTAACATTCATACTTCTTGGCACCTGTCAGTTAATTTTTATCTACTTTTCAAATTTCTTTCGTGTGTGACATTTGAGATCATCGAGTTGCAGTACAGACACATAAACTAATTCAGTTGATATAAAATGCGTTTGACGGCAAAATTTCAGATTACCAGAGGGATCGTTCAACGATCCCGATAGGTAATCTTGATTGTGTTAGAATAAAATGTAGCGACGACCCTAAGGGTGTAGACACATTTTATTTTAAGCTTTTTTAAAGACCAAACAAAAAATAGGGGTGTGGTAAACTACCTTTCTCTTAAGACCTGTAGACGCCCCCCATTTTCAGACTTCTTTTCAGCGGAAGGTGTTTGTACAGGTCCAATTACAATGGAGAAACAATTCTAGTTTAACTTCTCTCTCCAAAAACCTCCAAACAAAACAACACAATGCAGAAAAAACAACAAACGAGAGAATTACGACCATAAGGGCAGAGAAAAACCAGACTTTAACCACAGACAACGAAGTGGAAGACTGCGATAAGCCCCATAAGACTGAGAGGACGCTCAGGGGCGATGCTCGTGACTGCCACCAGGTTCGCGTCGTATGTTCTAGGCCCGTTTCTTAAGGAATTTTATTATGTCCCTACTGATTAGATGCTTTACACACCCTGGGTTTGTGAGGAAACTATTGCATCCAATTTTTTTATTTTTATTTCTTAATCACCTGTAGCCCTTTTTAAAATCCCTTGAATTATTTTATAATTTATGTATAACTTAGCGGTTAGGAAATAAATTAATGTTCAACACACCCTTTTCAACAATTTTTTCTTCTATTTATTATAAATCGTGAAGCGCTGTACTTATATCTCAAATCGGAATAAAGCCTAAATTGGGCGCGAATTGGTAGGGGCATAAGTTATAGTCTAGCACTCAGTGGCACTCCGTTGTCTGTGGTGAGAGCAAGTAGCAGAGGTATTAGTAGATATAAATTTTTTTTTTCATACCTGACCAATTAATACTCTGTTGTATAAATTGGAGATGCCAAAGTGCTTTGTAGTCGGTTGCCGTAATGGACCGAAAAAATTATGTTTAGATAGGTCTGCAGTGTTTAATGCAGATATTCATCAAATAAAGCCAAGATTTTTTTACATCCCTAAAGATGAAACATCAAGAAAAACGTGGGAAAAAAACCTGCCTAATAGTGAAATTCAACTGAAAACCACATCAAGAGTGTGTGAGGAGCACTTTGTACCCGAAGATATCATCAAATGTGATGAAACCATTATTGATGGGAAAGTGCATTCCATTCCACGACAAAATTGGAAATTGAAAATAGGTGCTTACCCAAGAATCTTTCCATGTAAGTGTTAATTTCTGCTTCAAGGCTATGTGTGTTATTCATTATTTCACCTTTTTATTCACATAGCGTCAGCAACATCTGTAGTACCATTGGTACAAAGAAAACCCCCTTTGGAAAGAAAGCCGCTCAGTGACATTACAAGTACGTACAAAGGATTTTGTCCTTCACATATGAAACCTGCAAAAAAAAAAGAAAGACTCGCAGCTGTCACAAAGAACACTGTTCAAGAGATTGAAGTTGGTGTTGTTGAATCCTTAACCGTTCCTCAATTGGAAGTAACTGATTGTTAAATAAATTGTGCTAATATGTGCACAATAATATGTAAATTGTGCGCGAAGTGCAAGAGTTTCAAACCCAGTCAATGTAGTTGTTTTCTAGTTTGATTAATTATTTAATTTCTAGTTTTCTCCAAAAAAAATTATAACGTAGATGTTTATCACATGTAATTTATTTCTGTATCACAATCAGTTGATGTTTATAATAACAATTTAATCATCGCCGATTAAATTTTGTAATTTTTTTTGTCTTCATTCTTGCGTGTGCTTCAGTTTTTTTTTTCAACAATAGCAATCATTTTTTTTTTTGCAAAACATTGAAATCGTAAAATAAGGTACTGGAAGATGACAGCTGTCATCAGCTCTTTTTGGTGTACCGTACAACCAATTAATGGTAATTTTTCGGCAGATAATGTAACCAAGACAGCCTCAAAGGCGTCTTTTAGGAATACACGATTTCCTTTTGTTAAGTTTAAAAAAGCTTCTTCGACTTTACAAATTAACTGGAACATGGTGGAAGAAGCGAAAATTAACTTTCCTTTTTTCTTGATTTTAGTTAATTGGGCAGCCGAAAATTGGGGGGGGAGTTCTTCTGGACTCACATCAACCGATTCCAGACAATGTTTGCAAAACGAAGAATTAGTTGTTTTCCCCTTTTTCCTGTATGAGTGAACTAAGTATCCACATATGTAATACATAATGTCGCAATCATGGATGTTCATTTTAGATTCATCAAGGTTTAGTGAAGTGCTGTCTTCTTCGGAATTGATTGCCGCAACATTGGAAAAATTGATTTCCCGTTCTATTCCTTTTAAAAGAATGTCTCTAAAGTATTCTTTCTTTTCCTTCATTTCCTTCTTGTTGTTGTTAAAATTTATCTTCATCCATGTATGGTACGATGTCAGTACTTCACTTTTTTCCTCTTCTTCCTCACAGTTTGAACCCCGCAAAAATTGTTTTGTTGGGTAATAGAGTGTTAGAAGTCCAAACAACTCCAAAAACGAAGTCACCGTAGGCTTATCGCCACATCGCCCACTCATTCTTATAATTCCAAACAAGCGCTAGAACATGAAAAAAAATTATGAATTGATTTCTCGAAAATTTCTTTAAACATAACATACTTCAATGCAGTCTTGATTTAGCTTGCCAGTTAACACATACTTGTAATTCTCTTTTAAGAGAAGTCCAACAATGTCTACAGTACTCAGGATAGTGACTCGGAGGCCGTTGAGAGTCACCTTTGACAGAAACGGTTCGTAAATAACTTTTTTTTTTTTTCCACAGGTGGATATTTTTTTTTTCGGAAACACTTCCTGGCCAAGAACCAGCACACTCTAAATCAATTGTTTCCATCTCATAATTTTCCAAAATTTGACGCTCAGGTTGCTTAGGCAGCAGATCCGTGCACACTTCTAAAAGAACTTCATCTTCGAAAATGTCTTCTCCTAATAATCCACAAGAGGCTTCTTCAGTCTCCTCAAGACACTTATATAAATTAGACAGAATCTAGAATCCAAAAATGAATGAACCAAAAAATGACAAATGGAAACGTGTTTCAGTACATACTGAATGGCGCCCTGAATCACCAACCCAATTTTTATTTGTAATTCCGTCGATTGGACGACGGGCATTCATGACATCAAATGAATCATTAAGTAACCTTATGAGTTCTTCAAGCGGCTCACTGCCAGAAAATTTTGAGGACAACTTGGAGTCTTTGTCAGTACGGTACCGTTGTAAACCATCAGCTACAGATTTCGATAAAACCTAAAACAATAAAGTTAGTACAGTTGATAAACACATTGTGTTTTACATTAATAGTACAGCTCTCACTTGAACTGCCAGTTTGACGCTCATTCTTTGGAAAGTATTTGGAAACAAATGGACGGGTTTCAATTTTGGTACAACAGACAACCCAGTGCTACCTCTGACTTCGTCGTATTTAAATAATGCCAAAAGATGAGAGAATTTTATAGTTTTCCCGGATACCTATACAAACAGTATATTATTAGTTGTAATACTTAAAAAAAGAAACATAATGAAATACCTGAACCTCCTTATGATTGTAAATATGATTACGGATGCATTTAAACAAATGTGGAACATCACGCAGGAAATAAATGTCAGAATCAGCTACCGGATGCTTCATGGAGTTGCTCAGCAATACATCATCTGTTGTGCACCCTGATATACCAAATAGGTTCCAAAGTCTGTTGTTTGTTTGAGATCCGTCGCAAACTGTTGATAATACTCTTGCGTTGTTTTCCTCCAGCAAGATTAAAGCTTTTAGTATTATTTTTTGTAATTGTTCTCCGGAAGCGGCATTTTTTTATGCAAATACGGCAATAGGTTGAATCCATTTTGATTTATATGGCCGAAAGATTAGTACCAAAGCATGGTCTGCTAGATCTGGAATTTCCAAAGGATCTTGTTGTTCAGTAGAAAATTCTTCGTTGTCTTCCTGCCATTCTTCGTCTAAGGCTGAATTTTCATTCTCACGTTCTTCTTCGCAAGCGTTTAGGTACGTAAACCCTTTAAACTTGAATGAATGTTTGTCAAAATGTATGTCTTGAATAATAGACATCTCATCCCACATTAGGGATCCATATCTTTCTGCAAGCGGTTTGTTCGCGAAATGTTTTCTTATACAGTACCCACACAAAGTTTGGAAACACGACGAGTTTTTCCGCGCTTTTAACACGGCGGCTTACGGGCCGAAGTGTCTGCCTTTTTTACGCGATAACTCACGTTTGAGTTATCGCAAAGCAAATCCAAAAAAATCCTCTTGTTGAGGAAAGAATTTCCTTTCACCATGAATTTTTTGAAATGTTTGTGAATAGAAGTTTAGCCCCAAAGTCATAGGTATAAAGTTTGGAAACATCGGCGCGCTCGCCATATGTTTCCATGCTAAAGTGTATGTTACTGAAAAAATTATTAAAAATTCCAATTTATGAATTTTTACTTGAAACTTTTACAAACGGTAGGCGACATAGTCGTCTACATTTTGACAAAGTTTCAATTTTTTTTGATGAAAGGCTAATTTTGCTGATTTTTAAAATAAACAATGCCGATCAATCTTTCGTGGCGAGGGGACGAAATCCTAGCCCGGGGGAAGAATGGAAGGGAAAAGCAAAAGGGGAAGAAAGGGGGAACAGAATTTCCGACGTACGTTTTATTAAAAAAATCGGCAAAGATCAGCCTTTCATTAAAAAAAAATTAAACTTTGTCAAAATGTAGATGACTATGTCGTCTACCGTTTGTAAAAGTTTCAAGTAAAAATTCCTATATTGGAATTTTTAATAATTTTTTCAGTAACATACACTTTAGCATGGAAACATATGGCGAGCGCGCCGATGTTTCCAAACTTTATACCTATGACTTTGGGGCTAAACTTCTATTCACAAAAATTTCAAAAAATTCATGGTGAAAGGAAATTCTTTCCTAAACAAGAGGATTTTTTTGGATTTGCTTTGCGATAACTCAAACGTGAGTTATCGCGTAAAAAAGGCAGACACTTCGGCCCGTAAGCCGCCGTGTTAAAAGCGCGGAAAAACTCGTCGTGTTTCCAAACTTTGTGTGGGTAGTGTACATTCCAATGAAAAATCATTGAATCCAAACTCTGACTTTAAGCTACTAGTAATCTTTCGCAATGTATCGCGGCAAGGCAAGGGAAGAATGTTGTTCAGCCGAAGGTGTTCATACGTTGCCGGGCTCTTCACTCTTATAAGTATGCACTCTAACAACCATTCAACCTCGTATTTCATATCTTTCTTTTTCTTATCAACACACCTGGATTTGGCGATAATTGTCTTGACAACCAATTTCTCCTAAGAGTAACAAAGAGATGTCATTAAAAATTTGTACTGTTTACTGATGTATTAAGTTTAAATGACAAAATATGTAACGCATATCCCACTAATTGTAGAAAATAATTGATTGAAAACTATTACTTTCTAACGTAAATAAGGTTTCAGAGGTGAAAGTCATAGTGTAGGTCATACCATCAAAGGTTTCAAGAAGAAGTAAAAAACAGAACACAAAATGTTCGATTGTCAAAATAATAAATGAATTAATGACAGTATACCTTGTCATTAAGGTTGTCCAAGTTCATGTTGTTGTAGTTGACACTTGCTATCTTCATACGGAGTTGTTTAATCTCTGTTTTTAGTGCCTAATACGTTTCGAAATAATAAACTATAATGTTAAGAAATAAAAAAAGATCATGTCTGTCATACCAAAATTTCTTCGTTCTTCTTTTTAAGTATAATCTTCAATTTTAATTCTTTTTTGGTTTTCGCAGCTACTTTCCGTGATAGTTGTTTCACAGTCAAATACATATGGTTGATTTTAGTATGTAAGTTGATTGTCTTTCGTCTTTTAAATTGCATTTTCATTGCCTTGTCCAGACATTTGCAATTTCTACATGGCTTCACTGACCCAGTTTCAGGAATAATGAGGGTGCATCTGGAAATGTAACAATACCAGTTAAAAACATGTAAAGTGGTAACAAATAATGATTATCTAAATGAAAAAACTTACTTATCAGCACGCCAAACTCCGTCAACTAATTTTCCATTGCGGATTAAACCATTTGATTGGTTTAAATGTTTTTCTTTATCATTTTTGATTCCAGGGCAAATTCTTCTATTATGAAGATTTCTTAATAGTTCTTCAACTTGTGCCAATGAATTGAACGAGTTTTTATTCTCAGCTGTTTCAGTTAGCTCACGATTGATGATTGTTTGTTTGAAACTTCGATTTGTAAAATCCACAGAAGCAAGTTTTTGAATGGTAACTGTGTTTACGATTTCTTGAATATCAAAGTAATTAACACAACCATCAATTATGCTTCCCCTTTTCCACGTACTTGCTGGAAGTGTTATGCTGTCTATATCACTTTGCAGGAAACAGACATTGGTCTCTAACAATGCAGCTTCAGTTACTTCCAATTGAGGAACGGTTAAGGATTCAACAACACCAACTTCAATCTCTTGAACAGTGTTCTTTGTGACAGCTGCGAGTCTTTCTTTTTTTTTTGCAGGTTTCATATGTGAAGGACAAAATCCTTTGTACGTACTTGTAATGTCACTGAGTGGCTTTCTTTCCAAAGGGGGTTTTCTTTGTACCAATGGTACTACAGATGTTGCTGACGCTATGTGAATAAAAATGTGAAATAATGAATAACACACATAGCCTTGAAGCAGAAATTAACACTTACATGGAAAGATTCTTGGGTAAGCACCTATTTTCAATTTCCAATTTTGTCGTGGAATGGAATGCACTTTCCCATCAATAATGGTTTCATCACATTTGATGATATCTTCGGGTACAAAGTGCTCCTCACACACTCTTGATGTGGTTTTCAGTTGCATTTCACTATTAGGCAGGTTTTTTTCCCACGTTTTTCTTGATGTTTCATCTTTAGGGATGTAAAAAAATCTTGGCTTTATTTGATGAATATCTGCATTAAACACTGCAGACCTATCTAAACATAATTTTTTCGGCCCATTACGGCAACCGACTACAAAGCACTTTGGCATCTCCAATTTATACAACAGAGTATTAATTGGTCAGGTATGAAAAAAAAAATTTATATCTACTAATACCTCTGCTACTTGCTCTCACCACAGACAACGGAGTGTCACTGAGTGCTAGACTATAACTTATGCCCCTACCAATTCGCGCCCAATTTAGGCTTTATTCCGATTTGAGATATAAGTACAGCGCTTCACGATTTATAATAAATAGAAGAAAAAATTGTTGAAAAGGGTGTGTTGAACATTAATTTATTTCCTAACCGCTAAGTTATACATAAATTATAAAATAATTCAAAGGATTTTACAAAGGGCTACAGGTGATTAAGAAATAAAAATAAAAAAATTGGATGCAATAGTTTCCTCACAAACCCCGGGTGTGTAAAGCATCTGATCAGTAGGGACATAATAAAATTCTTTAAGAAACGGGCCTAGAACATACGACGCGAACCTGGTGGCAGTCACGAGCATCGCCCTTTGTCCAGTATAGGCGATCGCAGTCTTCCACTTCGTTGTCTGTGCTTTAACTTCGATCAAGGGAAAAAAACTCATTTTCAAAATTTCTAGCGGTCACAACAAATTAAATAGAAAAAAGAGAAAAAACAAGCAAAGAGAAAATTGACAGCGGTTGCCAGTTGCGGTGCTCTTTCTTCTTGCGACGCTGCCCGGCTCGGCTGTCCGTCGCCCGTCTCGCGCTAATTTCTTCTGAAACTGCTCTTTAAAAACGCGTCAAGTTTGGATGTTTTCCTCTTCCTCTAGCAACACTAAGGACTCCTGTCTTACGTCCACGCATCTGCTGACTTCTGCATGTCCCAAAAAAAAGATTTTTCAAATTATGACGTATAGTGTTTCGGATCTTTTTTTTGGGGGGTGGGGGAGGCCTGAAGATCAGATACCGATAAGTGGTCAACTACAAACCTAAAGATTAGATCAGATAGTCGAAATAAATGCAAAAAAAAAAGATAGAAGATACTATCTACAAAAATACCGATCAGATACTTTTTTTTTCATATTTTTTTTTACCCCTGAGGATCAGATAAGATCAAATAAGATACTTGCACGTCCTCTGCAACCAACCATGTTAATATCCTAGAAAATATTGTATATTACTCACAAGTCGCAATACAATAAAACCAAGGTCATCAACAAATACATACCGTCACAAGATGTAACTTAAACAGTGATAAATGAAGCAATGAAATGAAGTTCCTTGATGAAAAGAGGAATAGATATAGCAAATAAATAATAAGGATACTACAGAGCGAAAAATACCTGTTTGAACAGACAAATGCTTTTCCTAGACAGGACACTTGA
This sequence comes from Daphnia magna, assembly GCF_020631705.1. Taxonomy (NCBI): domain Eukaryota; kingdom Metazoa; phylum Arthropoda; class Branchiopoda; order Diplostraca; family Daphniidae; genus Daphnia; species Daphnia magna. The sequence continues at coordinate 6,470,513 of NC_059186.1, read as the reverse complement.
ACAATTAGGCTGCGAATGCTCAACAAATCCTGAAACCAACAGATTAGTAAAACATGAGCATTAAGCAACCACCTTAATGAACAGTTATGAAAGTTATACTCTTAATTCCATGCTCCACTTTAACGGTGTGTGTAGAACTCTTCTATTTAGCCCTTCCCAAGAACAAAAACAAAAGAAAAACGACTGCCGTGTGCTCGCCCTGCCACCGAGGCCCCCAAACCTCAGAACTCTTTTAGCTCTAGCCCAGTCAAGATGTCTGCCTCTTCAGAGGAATCAAGTGCCTCAGTTTTACGAGCACGAGCTCTGTATTCTAACAATCCTGATTTTGTCACTCAACATTCGGTTGATTCTCGTGTTACTGGTGGTGATACCGTAAATGAGATGGCACATAGTGAACCTAATAGGTCTTCTGAGCCTGAGACTCCATCGAGTCGCGATCGTGAAACACGTGGTCGGCATGGTAAGAGGCGCTCTCACTTGAAATCACGTTCTCCCTCAAGAACACCCTCTTGATCTCGCTGTCCTATTAACAGGCAAGTTGACCCTATCGCTTCGGTGTTCAACATCTCTCGTTCAAAGACACGCGAAGTACGTAAATGAGTAGTCCAAGGGCTATCTAAAGAAATGGCTAAATCGGTCCGAGAGAAGTACAAGCCCTCTTCCGAGGGATCTTTTGATTTAACATGCCCGAAATTGGATGAAGCTATGGCTCGTCGTTGGATGAATGCCAGAAATCTTACAAAGCTGAACGATTTTCAAGAGAAATCTTTGAAATCTCTCCAAGATCAGATGCTCCGACTCCGACCCCCTCCAGATTCCGACCCTTCCTTTACTGTTAGAACCAACTGAAGCCGGAAAACCCGTTAACTGATGGCATAGAATCAGGTCTTCGTTTGTTGGGCGCAGCATTTGTCAATGTATCAAAACTGAGACGTGCCAACGTGTTATGCAATGTGGCCCCAAATCTGTCTCCTCTGTTGAAGGACCCACGTGTTTTTTCGTTTCGCGAATCGGAGCGCCTTTTCGGCGATAAGTTCATTGATGCCATGGTTAAAGAGATTGATACTGACGACAAGATTGCAAAAATTGGACGCAGTGGCGGTTCGTCTAACTAACAATATCGTGGAACTTTATATCGGCGCAAAGGCGACCGTAACCAAAGCTACAATGGTGGCAATGGATATAGCAGTGGCTACGTTGAGAAGGGATACAGAAAAAACTTCAACGGCAAATTGTGACAGTCTGCTAGTTTCGACGCCAAACAGCAATGTCATAACTACAATAACACGTACGAAAATTTTCTTCCTCTGGAGTCTGATATAGTCATGTCGAACGTTAGTGGCCAAATAACTCGCTTCGCCGATGCTTGCCATCTTCTTACGGATGACCATTGGGTCTTAGATATTATCACAAACGACTATGCTTTAGAATTTATAGAGCCACCAATTCGGCAGCTCATTCCCCCTGATTGTGTCATGTCTAAAGAAATGGATATGGTCTGTGAAAAAGAAGTAAAATCATTACTATCAAAAGGTGCAGAGGTTGTGGCGAAGACGGCCAACCAACCCGAGGGAGGCTTTATCAGTAATATATTCACTATCCTAAAAAAATTAGGCGGCATGAGGCCTTTTCTTAACCTGAAGCATTTAAATAAATTTATTATGTACAAACACTTTAAAATGGAAGGGCTCGCGTGTGTTAAACATATCATTCAACCCGGGGATCAGATGGTAAAGCTAGATTTACAGGACGCCTATTTTCTATTCGCCGTGACGCCGGAGCCTCGCAAATTTCTTCGTTTTTCTGGAAAAACGTCCTGTATGAATATACATGTTTACCCTTTCGCCTCTCTTCAGCGCCTGGAATATTTACCAAGCTTCTGAAGCCTGTGGCTGCTCATATTCGTGGATTAGGTATCCGTTTGGTAATTTATTTTGATGACTTGCTTATTTTGAATAATTCCATTTCCGATGTGCTTTGTGATTTGAGAATTGTCATTGATTTTTTTAATTCTCTAGGGTTTATAATTAATTTTCAAAAATCGATTATTGATCCTCAACAGAAAATTGAATATCTGGGTATGATAATTGATTCAAACGCCCTTCAATTTTCTCTCCCTGTCGAAAAAGTGAACTCGATTAGGAATCTCTGTGAAAACGCTTACGCCAAAACATGTCCGGGCAAGTCAAGCTGAGAGATCTTGCGAAGATTATGGGGAATTTTTCCTTTGCGATTCCTACCGTTCCCTTCGCTCAGGGCCATTTTCGTAAGCTACAATCCTTTTTCCTATCCCAGTCTCAAGGAAACCTAAATAAATATGTCTCTCTTTCTATCGAGGCAATGGGCGACCTTCAATGGTGGGCATCTAATTTAATGACCTCGAACGGAAAATCCTTTTGTTCATTCAACCCTGATCTTGTTATTTTTTCAGACGCTTTTCTCCGTGGTTGGTGCGCAGTGTGTGAGGGTTCCCGAGCTAGAGGGCCATGGACGTTGGAAGATCAAGCACGCCATATAGATGAATTAGAGTTATAAGCCACACTCTTTGAATTGCAAATTTGTACGCGTTATTCCCGTTCAATTTCAGTTAATATTTTTTTTGACAATTCTACGGCGGTCGCCTACATTAATAAGTGCGGAGGCACACGTTCAACATCTTTATTTTCACTTGCGACAGATATTGGTCATTGGTGTGAGGATCGAGACATAGCTATCATGGCCTCTCATTTATCGGGGTCACTTAATTTCGTTGCAGACGAGGAGTCAAGATCGTCGCTGGACTCCAGCGACTGGATGCTACTCGCAGACGAGTTCAAGAAGCTGCAAAAAATTTGGAGTATGGACATAGATCTGTTCGCAGCCGCATGGAACAGACAGCTTCCGAAGTTTGTCTCATGGCTCCCTCAGCCGAAAGCACTCGCAGTGAACGCATTATCACTCAATTGGCGGGGAATCCGGGGCTATGCGTTTCCCCCTTTTGTACTAATCTCACGGATTTTAGCCAAAATCCGGAGAGAGGGAGCCGAACTGGTGATGGTCTGCCCCCTTTGGCCATCACAAGTATGGTTCCCTCTCCTGCTACAACAATCGATCGATTTTCCACGAATTTTCCCGCTGAGCTCTCACCTCATTCATTCGCCCACTCTGGAACCACACCCGCTGTTACAGTCCAACAAATTCTTATTATCCGCTTGGATGTTGTCAGACGACGACTCAAGGATAAGGGACTTTCAGACGAAGTTATTAAAATCTTGCTGGAAAACAACCGTACAACCACGGCAGCTACTTATCAGTCGTCGTGGAAAAGCTGGATTAATTGGAACAACAAACGGGATTCAGATCCCTTGTTTCCTTCTTTAAATTCAATTTTGCAATTTTTAACTGACTCATTTAACTCCGGAAAGTCTTATAGTTCCCTCAACATTCACCGCTCGATGTTGTCATCAACTTTGGAGGCCGTAGATGACCATAAGATTGGAGAACACCTTTTAGTTGTGCAACTTTTAAAAGGTTGCTTTAATCTTAATCTACCTCAACCGCGTTATAACATCTTTTGGGACCCTGATGTAGTTCTAAAGCACTTTGATTTACTAGGTGAAAATAGAAACCTCAGTTTAACAATTCTTTCACGTAAGCTAGCAATATTATTGGCGCTTTCCACGGTCTCCCGTGTTTCAGAAATTTGATCCATATTGTAACGTGGGGAGTTACTTGAAGACCCGGGTAGTGACTAAGACAGGTTTATTCACCGTACACGTACAGTATGATGCACAAAAAGGTGTACACTGATTTGTTTTTAAAAAGCCATCTCTGGGTAGAAAATATTAATAGTTTACCCTTTTAAGGAGAGGTAGGGCGGTTTTGGCGCAAAATTGGTAAAAAAAGGTAATATCAGTCCAGACACCTTTTATTTTGCCCTAGGTATTAAATATCTGGAAAAGTGTAGACTGTATCATCGGTAGACTCCGCTACCCCCCGGATAAGTAGAACTAATTTTGCAATACAAAATAGAGTCTTTCCATTACTTGTTATTGTCATTATCGGGTCGGGTAATCGGGTGGCCTATGGAAACACAAAATTATTTTATCAGTATGCTAGCTGTGAATTATCAAGTTGTTAGTGGCTTGTTGGATACGTTTCCGTCTGCGACGCGGGAGATCCGCGTTCTAGACTTGGATGAGTTAACTGTTTACTTAATAATTGCGTTCATGAAAAAAATGTAATTGCTTAAGAATTAAATAATCTTTAATCGTATATAAATAATTTTTTCGAAATTTTAAATATTATATATCTCATCAAAATTTTATATAATTACATTCATCAGTTAGATTTGCTCTGAATACTTGTAACGCAAACAAGCTTTGAACGCGGAACTCCCGCGTCGCCGATGGAAACGTATCCAATAAGCCACTAGCAAATAGTAACAAATAACTAGCATACTGATAAAAATAATTTGGTGTTTCCATACGCTACCCGATTACCCGACCCGATAATGACAATAACGAGTAATGGAAAGACTCTATTTTGTATTGCAAAAATTGTTCTACTTAGTCGGGGGGTAGGGGAGTCTACCGATAAACAGTCTACACTTTTTCCCAGACATTTCATACCTAGGGCAAAAAAAAAGTGTCTGGACTGACATTACCCAACCCCCTTATGATGATTTTGCGCCAAAACCACCCTACCTCTCCTTAAAAAGGTAAACTATTAATATTTTTTACCCACAGATGGCTTTTTCAAAATAAATCGGTGTTCACCTTTTTGTGCAGGATACTGTACATAACACTACAACAGATATAAGTAGACTGGCCCTACAGCAAGGGAAACGTACGAGTATTCATGCTTTTGGAGAACAGAAGTTGTTGTGGGAAATCTCTAGGAACAAGACTGCCGGAAATCTCGGATAGGATTGCGGGAAATATCCAATAAAAGATCGCGGACATGACGATCGAGTCCATAGTCTCAATAACCGCGACAATATCCTTTCGCTCAATTAAATTTTCACCAAGCGCGGTAAATTTTTCGTTTTCACGCCTGAAAAAATCTCAGAAGTCGGGTTCTCTTAAATCATGCACTCTGCCTAGGTTCGACGGCTTACGTTGCTCAGTAGCTTGCCTCGAAAGTTATATTCACGCTACTAAAAACTTATGAACCCCTGATACCTCTGCTTTATTTATTTCGATAAAGCGAAGCTCACAAACTCATTGGCTCGTCAACTCTGGGTCGTTGGATTAAGATGTGTCTGACCGATGCTGGTTTAGAACCGGACACCTTTTCTGCACATTGAACTCGGGGTGCAGTCGCCTCCAAAGCGATTAAACAAGGAGTTCCCATTCAATCGGTTCTTCTTTCAGCCAATTGGGCAAAAAAATCAACTTTTCAAAAATTCTACCATCGCGATTTGAACCCTTTTTCTGTGGACGAGGCAGTATTGACACAAACAAGTTTTGATCCCGGTCTTTGAAATCACCGTTAAAGTGGAGCATGGAATTAAGAGTATAATTGGAAATTGCACTTCGGCCTTTGTCTTCGTGCAATTGTAATTATGCGAATAATGTAATGCGAGACTTTATCGGTCCAAATTTCCCACCACCACCTCCCTTCTAATATTTAATGCTCTGTTTGTGTTTGTTTTATTTTCAGTTTCAGAGGTAAAAGAGGTTTCAACAAAGGATTTGGTGGCAACCGCAACTGAATAATTCTTCATGACGGCCCTTCAATCAAGAAATCACAAGTCCGTCTCAATTTCATTTTTCATTTTCAAAACTTGTTTGTTTGTTTATGTTAAAGAATTCTGAGGTTTGGGGGGGGGGGCGGCGGCAGGGCGAGCGCGTGGCCGTCGTTTTTCTTTTGTTGTTGTTCTTGGGAAGAGCTAATTAGAAGAGTTCTACACACACCGTTAAAGTCTCGCATTACATTATTCGCATAATTACAATTGCTACGTGCAATTTCCAATTAGAGACGAAAATCAAATAGAAATTACCCAAGATCACAAAATAGAAATTACTAGTAGGGGAAAGTGGGGTCAATTGGGACACTTTTTGGTTTTTCGTATCTCTTGAAAACAAAACTGAAAAATTTAACATAAAAACTATATAGGATTGTAGCCTACTATCTCAGCTAATAAGCAGTATTTTTTTATGAGAAAAAATTAAGTTAAGGTGTAGTAAATTGTAAAAAACTAAGGTTACTTTTTGTGTTTCAATTGCATGGTAGCAGGGCAATTGAAACGGTGCGTCGACGCAGTTGCAACGTGGGGTTTCCCATAAGGAAGCTTCTTTATACCCTCATAAAATCAAAATCACTATATAGACCAAGATCGGATGCTGAGTTGCCAAGGCTGAATTCCGACCTGGGGTATTTTTCCTCTCAGGCCCTATAGGAGGGAAATGAAAAATGATATATTTAATTAAGTTGTAGTTAGTTTTATTACAAAATCTTTTGGAATCGTGTACTATACCTCTGTGCTGATATAATACAAAATATTTTATCTCCAAAAAAGCTATTATTTTTCCAGGAACTTTTTTGAAAGGTACTTGTTTACAATGTACCGTAGCAGACGTAAAGAAATTGACTGTGACTAGTGACTGTAGTGTCAAACTGTTTTAGTTTTTTATGTCATGAGTAGTGTAGTTTGTGATGTCGGTAATGAGTTATTTGACACAATTAGTCTTTTTAAGTTATCTGATTATGCTGAAGGACTTATTCATAAGGAAAAAGAAATTTACTTAGAAAAACTGTGTAAGTGCAATGTAGACTGTCCCTACGTACTGCCAAAAGAAATGTGGCAGAAAACTATCAGTGTTATTGAAAAGTTTTTACCACCTATAAGAGAGCATGAGCTTTACATGTATTTAATTGCAAGACAGAGCAGGGATACAAAAATGTAACTTAATGCAATCAAGACCATACATGAAGCAATCAAGTACGTGGAAAGTGGTTGGGTCTCTGCGCTCTCAGCAATCCATTTGGAGGATGGCAAAGTTCTTGTACCTTGTACCTGACCATGAAGAATTTTTATTTCCCTCAGGAGTCATTGTTGGAACGCTGTTACTTGAATAAAGTTTCCTTTTTTGACAGATTCTTCTTGTTTCTTCAGACACTTCTTCTCCCTTGCGTGACGTATTGAGATCCGCGATTTTATTTTATAAGAGCCTAGCAATATTGAATAAAAAGAGGATTAATAATAAAATGTATTAGTAACTTTTTATTTTACTTACTACTGAACGTCTGGGGTGTGTGTCTAACCATTGATTTTCCTTTGCAGTGCAAGGTAGTGATGTAGCACTAATTACACTGTAAAGAACTGCACAAACATGACAGCAAACACCACCAAGCCTGCAATGAAACGTAAGGTAGTTTGTTAGTTAAATGTTGCTTTATGCTATGAATTATGAACACATAACTCACCCAGCTGTACACTGGCAATGGCCAGCAATTATGGTTTTATTGCTACTAATACTTACCCAAGGCATCAGTTCCTTTTTTCTAAGAGACTGTGAGTGGTGAACTTGTGCTTTTACAAGAACTTTGCCATCCTCCAAATGGATTGCTGAGAGCGCATAGACCCAACCACTTTCCACGTAATTGATTGCTTCATGTATGGTCTTGATTGCATTAAATTGCATTTTTGTATCCCTGCTCCGTCTTGCAATTAAATACATGTAAAGCTCATGCTCTCTTATAGGTGGTAAAAACTTTTCAATAACACTGATAGTTTTCTGCCACATTTCTTTTGGCAGTACGTAGGGACAGTCTACATTGCACTTGCACAGTTTTTCTAAGTAAATTTCTTTTTCCTTATGAATAAATCCTTTAGCATAATTAGATAACTTAAAAAGACTAATTGTGTCAAATAACTCATTACCGACATCACAAACTACACTACTCATGACATAAAAAACAAAAACAGTTTGACACTACAGTTACTAGTCACAGTCAATCACTTTACGTATGCTACGGTACATTGTAAACAAGTACCTTTCAAAAAGTTTCCTGGAAAAATAACAGCTTTTTAGGAGATAAAATATTTTGTATTATATCAGCACAGAGGTATAGTACACGATTCCAAAAGATTTCGTAATAAAACTAACTACAACTTAATTAAATATATTATTTTTCATTTCCCTCCTATAGGGCCCGAGAGGAAAAATACCCCAGGTTGGAATTCAGCCTTGGCAACTCAGCATCCGATCTTGGTCTATCTCAGAAGCCAGAACTGTTAGTGGGATCAAATTTTACCATTAGGTACGTTGCGATTTACAGATTTTTAAAACATGCTTATGGTATTTCGTACTTAAGTTTAAAATATTTGAATAATTAAATTTTTAAAAATCCCATTAAGCTACATGCTTTTTCAAATAGATCCTAAACAGTGCAAGTATTATAGTTGTGTTAATATGATGATTTACATTTGTTGAAATGAATTACATGAAATATTTGCAAAAAAATGCACCCACTCACGGACAGGGAATATTAACAAAGTGTTTCAATTGCCCCACAATAGGGTCATCGTTAAATTTAATTATTTAAAATTATTTAATAATGCAGGAAAAAAAATAATGACATTAAGACATCGAAAAATAAATTTCAAATCGTTTAAAACTAATTTTTTTATTAAAGCGTACCATTTTAGGGTTCAAAACAAAAAAATTAAAAAAGCAAAATTAATAGACGAAGTACAAAATTTTTTTTTCGGGATAACTTAAAATGTTTTAAATAAAAAAACTCGCAAATTTTTTTAAACTTGTTATCCCCGTCATTCTAATAACCCTAATTTTTTCAAGAAAATTCCTCTGATATGGCGCAAGAAACAATTTTTGTTTCAATTGCCCTGTGTGTCAATTGACCCCACTCTCCTCTAGAAGGATGGTGGATCACAGAAACGTTTTTACACGTCACATTAATTTGCTACAGTAGAGCAGTAAAACATCCTACGTTGCACGTTCTCCACAAATGCGGAAATCTCATTTGTGTCGAATTTGGTCTGCTGCGGCTGCAGCGTCTTATGGAGAAACCAACTTCTTCATGTTAAAAAATAAGTTTTCATAAATATAATTAAGATTTTCCCCTTTTTCTTCCTAGCAGTGGGTACCCTGTTCATTTTTTCATTTCTCAATTTTCTTTCTATCCCTAGTTCTATCTGGTTTATTTTTATTTAGCTATTGTTTGTGAATGGTTTGTTGTTCATCCCCTTGTAGCAGACGAATTTCTGGCAGCAAACGAAATTCTTCGGCTAAAAGATACGAGCAACTTAGAAAAAAAAATAACGTTTCTTCCTGGTCGATAAAGATACTGAAAAAGATATAAAAAATATCTGATCTTATCTGATCTGATTGGATCTTTTCAGAAAGATCCAAAACACTGATGACGTAACATAAATGGAGATAGGAAGGGCATGGGTTTGGGAGACGAACCCTTGAGGTTGTCGCTACATTTTATTCTAACACAATCAAGATTACTTATCGGGATCGTTGAACGATCCCTCTGGTAATCTGAAATTTTGTGTCGAAATTCATTTCGCTAGACTCTAAAGGTGATTTTAAAGCTTACGGCATAGATTTTAATTTTTATTCTGTCTTACGACAATCTGAGCTGGAGCCCTATTATAGAAGCGGTTGAACGTTGCTTCATGGGCACAGCTCCCGGTGCCACGAATCGCCTCAACCGGTGCGCCTTCAATAACCGCTCTGGAAGCTGCTGCACTTCTCATGGAGTGTGCTCCGAAGTTTGTCGTATCGACGCCCGCTTTTCCCAGCATGGATTTGATCCAACGACTCACAGTATTAGACGATAATGGCTTATGCAGTTTAATTAGCGCAATCAACAATCTAGACTCCCCCGACGCTGGTCTAAATTTCTCCATACGTTCCATAAACTTCCTCAACGCGCCGACTGGGCATAATTTAGCATCCGGGCTACTCGCTATCTCGAAAGATTTTAGTGGCCCACACCGCTGGGTCTTTCTCAGCCGATCCAAGGAAAACTTTACTCCTTTCTGCGTAAATTTGATGGATTGGAAACTGATAGCTGTCACCCCCGCCACCCTCATCCAGGGCTATCAGGGTGACCAGATTGCTCGTAAAAACTTTCAATGAAAAATTTCGATTTTCTCCTAACAAACCCATAAACGACGACAAATTCTCCGGGTTCCATATCTCGCTATACTTAGGTTGTGGCGGAATTAGCTGATGACATCCCTTCATCAATCTGAATACTAGGGGTACTCGCCTAGCGCTAGGCCATCGACCGAGTCCATTGTTTTGACGACATCGAGCGATGAGCGTTCCATCCAATCCCCTTCTCTCAAAAGGTAACGCGCCGAGCCGAGATTTTCCATCTTAAAGTGCTCATACCTTATGAATTTGTTCAACGGTTTGAGATTCACGATCGGCCGAAAACCATCCGCCTTTTTTGGGATGACGAAGAGAGCGCAAAAAAAACCATCGGAATTAGTGCCCTTAACCTCCACCACGTCTCTTTTTTCAATAACTCCTTAACTTCCAGATCGCACACTTATAACATGTCCTCGGACATTGGAACAGGCAACGGCCTTCTAAACTGCTTTGGATGCTCTAAAACATCAAATTTAACCCCGCTCGTCACACAATCTAGCATCCAAACATCGTCTGTAATTTTACTCCAACTACCAACGAAATCCAAAATACGCACTCCTACTATAACGATGTGATCCTTCTTACAATTAACGCAAGCTTTAGGAGAATCAGAAGGACTGAACGCCACATACCTTTCTCCGCCTCTCAGCTAATACTTAGCTGGTGCCGCCCTCTCCCTTCTTCCGTCCGACCTCTGTCTCTCTTCTGGATAATAGCGAATCGCCTCCGATCTTCTCGGTTTTAATACCCTGGTGGATGGATCTGTATGGCTCGTCTTCCTAACGCCGGCTCTCGCCCACTCCCTTGTCGCCGACAAGTTGGCCAAAGTGACATCTTGTGTTGCCTCTTTCAACATCGATTGCAAAAAGGCGTCCGTAAAAAGGAGCTCTACGGCCTCCTTTCCAGAGACATAAGCACTGGGTGAGGACAGGAGATATTGGAATGCCGGGTCCACTAGCGACACCACTGAACGTCTTCTCCGTTGAGAAATGGGGTGAAAAGGTCTTCCCCATTGTTTCAGGATCGCCTGTGCCGCACTTTTGGCCTGAACTTTCACTTCACCTTCGCCGAGAGAACATATCTTGGTGTAAAAATTAATGAGAGGCGGTGCTATATCCATGATCTTAAGCTGCTTGGTTATAAGTGCTTCTTCCGCTGCGCTGACTGTCCTCGAGCGATTACGGTCTTTTCCCCGACGTGACATAATGCTGTCGGGCTTTGGGGGTTTGATTGAGAAAGACTTGTCTTCAAAACCAAGTGCAAATTTCTTGGAAATGGCCTTAGATTCATCCGCCAACAAACCATGGACCAGCCAGTTACTAATCTCTTCCGTGATCTCCTTTGAAACGAAAATTGGCTCATCGGAGCCACTAGCGACATTGGACGGTCCTGCCTGGCTTGCATGTTCAGGAAACACCTCGACGGGCTTAGTCTTAACTTTCTGCTTCTTCTTCTGCGATGATTTCGGCAACCAGGAACGATCGGTTGGCATGCGCTCAGGGTATTCCGCCTTCTTCTGCTCTGATTCTCCATCGTCACTAACGTCCTCTTCTACCTCAACATCTTCTTCTTCTCCCTCGCTTCTACGCTTCCTCTTTCTCTGATCTACTCGTTCTGCTCTTGGTTTCTCTAGTCGCTCTTCTCTTCGTCTCTCTGCTCGCTCTGCTCTTGGTCTCTCCACTTGATCGTAAATTTCTTCATCGACATAGCTTGGTCTACTCGAAACTTCTCTAAACTCTCTATCTTGATAATAACGATCATCATACCTTTCGTCGTACTGCTGATCTTCGAATCTTCCACTTGGACGACGGTTACGGTACTCGAAATGGTCATGTGGTAGAGTATAGAAGACGGGCCAGCACCCCACTGGTCCCAAAATGGGACACGATCTCTTTCCGAAAACTTGTACTCGTCGTACCGACCACGCGGTCGCCTATCCCATCCCTCCATTCTACCATCAAAATCACGATTTTCTTGATCTCTATTAATTCTAGCTACGGCCCGTGGATCCCACGAATAACGCTCCTGTCCACCGTAGTAATCACTTGGACCTGACATCTTTACTGTTCAAGAGCAGAAAAAAGTCTGAAAATGGGGGGGCGGGTAGATTTTTTTTACTATGGTTGACCCTACCGCAGCGCGATTATTATAAAAAAGCGTGAAAAACTAAACTAAAATTTAATTTTTTTATCAATCCGCTAATTTTTTTTTAACGGCATGTCTATTTTATGAAATAAGAGTCTCTGTTTCACTTACTAAGTAATTTTGAAAAGGATCGGAAATATCCTTGGGGTACCGCAACCCGCCGCAACAGAAAAAATCTTACACAATTCAGTTTTTTCTGTGTTTTGTGTGCCCACGGTCCTTAGCCCCAGAGTGCTGAAGGGTCGCACGAGTCGCGCGTGGTCTCCAAAATGGTAGTCAGTTCCCTGTTACCCTTAGAATAGCTGATTATCTTTTTATAGTGTGTAAACCAGTTCTATATGAGCATCAGAATTGAAAGCCAACAAGAAGAGTTGATAAAACTCTTGCTGAAAAGGAGAAGAAACGAGCTAAGAGGCAGAAGACAGCCCAATTGGCAGAGTCAAAAAGAGCTTAAATTCAAACAATAACGCAAGAGCAAGATATTAATTTCAGTGACAGTTCTTCCAGCAACGACGACGGCGTGCTAGAAAAAAAGAGTTCACGCTTCTTAGACTAAGAAAAAGGCCCTCGACTATTCCTCTAGCTGTACCTGCCAAAACACTTGTTAAAGCAATCAGTTAAGTATCAGTTAGTCGAGGTTTGAGTGTTAGAGATCAAACAGTCGTGGTTGTTTCTGTTGTTAAAGCAGCTAGTGGAGATATCAACGACTTAAATCTGTCAACTTCTTCAACATGGCGAAGTAATAAGTCTGCTCAAACGGAAGAACATGCTGTAATAAAATCTAACTGGGTACAGCCGGAGCATGTTGTCCTTCACTGGGACTCTAAATTCATTAAGTATAAATAATTAAAATAAAAATATTGCCGCGTAACGTCGTAACTGAAACCTAATCACATAATTTAATAGGGATAATTGCGGCGAAGGAAGCGAAAGAGTAGCAATACTCGTTAGTGGATTTGGCTTGCAACAACCTAAATTATTGGGAGCGCCAATAAAACCCAAAGCGACTGGTGAAGCTCAATACAAAGCTAGAATCGATTAATTAGAAGAATGGAAGATCACGAAAGTCGTTGCCATAATTTTTGACACTACGGCTAGCAACACTAGATGCTGGAAAGGGGCAGCGACTTTAATTGAAAAAAAAGCTTAATTACGCGGTATTGTGGCTAGCTTGTAGACATCATATCTTCGAAATCCATGTAAAACATGTCGGAGAAACAATTTTGGGTTTGAGAAATGGCCCATCCGAAAGGATATTTATTCGCTTTCAAACAGAATTCCCTACATAGAGCAAGTGACTGACGTGTACCCCTTACTGTTTTGCAAACGCACTTTAATATTTTAAGAGAGAAATTGCGGCTGGCGGCCATGTTTGTATCTCGATACAAACATGGCTTCCAGCCGCAAAAGCTATCTTAAGACACCAAGGTGCGTTCGTAAAACATTGGGTGTACGCGTCAGTCACTTGTTCTATTGGACCAATCTGTTGCTGATTTAGTCCTTTTGGATTGGTCAACCCTAAGTGAGCCTCTACGCAAACAAGCCCAGTCTGTTTTGGATTGGGGAGAAAAGTGCCTTGCCGACAACACCTTTCCACGTGAACTTACCGTGAACTAGTGGAACTAATCATCTTCTTCCTCGGAGGTGTAGTTCCAAAGAGCATTAGACTACGCAAGGCAGGAGCACACCATACAAATAGATTCATATCCTTCATAATTTATATTTAAAAAATTGAAATGATGTCGGAACGCTTCCCTCTTACCCAAAACGAACGAAAGCAAATGAATCGCTTTTCCAAATTTGCTGCTATAATCCATAGTCAAGCATTTTTCCGCTCAAGACTTGCTTCAGCTGCCGCGTCTCTTGATGTTTAGTATCTTTCGTTATTGCAAGACTATAAGGAAGAGGACGCAGAAGTAGTGGACACAGCTTTAATGTCTGTTTTCAACCATCTCTGGTATCTGACAGTAGAGCTCGTAATTTTGGCTCTTTTTTATGACACTCTAGCAAGTGAAACACGAAAGGCGATGATTGATCAACTCCTTTTATTCCGAAACGAAAAACACATTTTCTAACCTAGCAAACCAAAATTTCCATTGGCTGTATTCAAAGACAAAAATCCCATCGAACTTTCTAGCAGCCTAGTAGCATGTATCGGTCCGCGATCGTGGCATCTGTTTTCACTACTGGGGAAAACAGAGGGACAACTTGACTGGATGTACACCCCCGTTGATATTTGGAGTAAAATGTCTCGATACAAGAAAATTTCCGCCTTCGTCAATTCCGTAGAAGTTGTAAACGACTGCGCCGAGCGAGGGGTGAAACTAGTAGCCGATTTCATCAGCGTCTCCAAAGACCCTATTCAACTGCAATCTGTGCTTCAAGTCGTCGAGGCTCACCGACAAAACATGCCAAAGCTTACCAAATGAACAATGAATAATCTCATTCAATCGAAGTGATGAAATGTAGCCTGTGTACTGTCCTCAATCGACTTGATATTCATAAAAAGACACAGAAAAAACTGAATTGTGTAAGATTTTTTCGGTTGCGGCGGGTTGCGGTACCCCAAGGATATTTCCGATTCTTTTCAAAATTATTGAGTAAGTGAAACAAAGACATTTCTTTCAAAAAATCGACATGCCGTTAAAAAACAATTAGTGGGTTGATAAAAAAATTAAATTTTAGGGTAGTTTTCACGCTTTTTTAATAATAATCGCGCTGCGGTAGGGTCAAACATAGTTTTAAAAAATCTGCTAACTAAAGAAATAGTTTTGCATTAGGAAATCTAGACGCCGCAGTCAAAATGAAAAATTTTATTAAAATGAACACCCAATCCACCGTCCTCAAAACGGACAAATCTATGAAAATGTTAGTATCATGTTGAACCATTTTTTATTTGATTTTTCCGAACTTGGGTAAACCCAAAAAAATTTCAAAGCATTTTTTTAAAACCAAAATCCCTCCTAGTAATATTTCCACCCTTCGCGTATTACCCAATTTGGAATGAAAATTTAAAGATCAGGATTTAAAATTTAATCAAGCAGTAAAAACCTGATATTGCTGATCAATATCAGGAAAGTGAAAAAATTTGCTCTGGCCAAAAATTCCCTTGGTAGAAACCAGTTCATCGTCCATCAAATTAATGCACTGGAGACGCTGAATGTGACTGGCTAAGGAGTTGCAAATGTTTATATAGTTTCCTATGAACTGCGCTCTACGTTTAATCACGTAATGAAAGGCCTCAAAACGCATGCACCAATAACGGGTAGGTGGCCCATGCCACCTTATTATGTCGGGATAATGAATTAGGGGATGCATTTTATTGATTGGTTGGAGGTTCGGGAATAGCAAGTTGAATTTTTCAAAAGGCAAAAATATGTAATCCCTTAGAATGTGGATATGGGCAGAAGTAATTGCAGGAGCAAAAACAATATCCATGATTTGAAGGAAAAACAAAAGGAAACCGTAGTGGGGATCGTCAGTTGGAATTATATCACCAAACATTAAAGGAAAATTCCTCATTAGACATAAGATTTGCGCTGCGTGCTGTTTAATACTGTAATTACCTTGCACACGCAAATTTGCATCAGTAAACTTTGCGCTGGGCTTGTCTGATGAATCAGAACTGCCATAATGAAAAGAGCTTATCCTCTTGTTAATAAAATCAGCGTTCAAACCATATTCCAGTTTACTGATCCCCCACTCTTTGAAACACAACTTTAAAAAGAAAGGAACAATGCCTTCGGGAAAATTGTGCATGCAATCTAAAATATAGTTTTCACCGATATGAAAAAAATTTTGCTTTGGTTCAGATAACAAGGGCCCTTGATACCTGTAGAGGAATCCCCATTTGGGAAATTTTCATGGGAATTTAAAACAATTTTGACTGCGTTATCAATGAACAATCGAGTCCTGAGATGCACAGAATCTATAGTTGCATGATTCCGGAAGTCGGTTCTTTCTACGTCACATAGGCGACATAATTTTTGTATCGGATGGGCTCATAAATCCCCCTATTTCATGAGCGCCTTTTGTGTCCGCGCAAAGGGTCGCTATAGTACCATGAATTCGAAAATTTGGCCTGTTTGGAATATCAAGTAGAATGGCCCCCTCTGACTCAAGGACTATGATCTCCTTCATAAGTTCTTGGATGACAAATTTGAACCCATAATGCTTCAAATCTTTAGTTTTCATTATAGCAAAGGGGTGAATATTTTTTAAGCTGGAATTTTGCAATGGAGGTAAATTTAGAATCATAAAACAAAAATTCCCAATTTCATGTTTTTTGGTTTTAGTTCCAAGTGGATTCACTAACTCCACATAATCGAAAAAAATTGTAGGCGGACAGCTTGGGGATATTTAATAAAAAATTCGTGACTTTCAAAATGAAAACTGTCTCGATGAGACCGGATATACCCGACCATCGAAGCTTTTTTGGAAAAAAACATATTAAAAAACGTTTCGTTAGAAAATAAGTCCGTTAGTGTTGATCTTAGACTTATGTACTGGAAAGTATCCGCCACTTGTCTTGCTACAAATGTCCTATTCCTATTTCGCATGGGCCTTTCCTGGTTACAGACAAAAATTTCTTCTGGAGACGAAAATTTAAACATGTCCACAAACCATTTTTCTCTCTTATGTGACGTGGAAGAATTTCGCAAGGAAATAATTATTTCATCTTTACCGATAACATCACGTTCATTAAAACAGCTTATCAAAGAAATTGTTAAAAAAGTTATAGCTGTCTCGGTTACATTAAAAATTGCGGAAAGATTAAGCATGAGTTTTGAGATACCAAAATCAAATTTGCTGTATGGAACTGGACATGGATTGCCATCGTGTACACCATGTTCTACGTCCTGATAATCTTCGTGGTTATGCTGTTCATCTTCACTACTGGCACTGTCTTTCGAAACTGAATCGTCATCACTACCACAAGAAACGATGTTTGTTTTCGCAAACCTTTAAGTGATATGCAAAGTTGGCGAATGAGCCAAGGCTCTGCCAGCAGCCATTTTTCCCACAAATTCATTTATTCCTTTCCCTCCCTACGGTTTTAAAACCATGCCGTTTGCGAAAATTTCTCGTAAGTTCTGTGTAAAGGCCAGAGATAAGCTTCGCACATTTAAAACAAAAAAAGTTTCTACGCCTTCGCTGAACGCGCGGCATGGTTTTCCCAGCAAGACACAAACTATAGTTTACATTCCATGCAAAAGCAAAAACAATTTAAAAAAAATTCTAAATTCACTACATGCGTATCGCTAGTTTCATAATTAACAGAACAGCAAGAGGTCAGTTGCTAAACGTGAGGATCGTTGCACTTAAAGAAGATGTAAACGGATAAAAAAATTTCATTATCGGAGGAGGTAACGACCTGTTTAGACCTTGAGCGTCGACTAACTTCGCATTAAGCCTACGACTCGATTGCAACTTCATTACACACCCGTATTGGCAGGGCTGACGTCTGTCTATTGTTGAAGCATACGCCATTAAAGCGACGTCTTTCTTTCGCTGAAAAGACAAATTCCTTCCAAAAGTTATTAGTTTATAAACTTACCATTATTTATTAAGAAGAATGAAAAGGTTAATATTTTTTTCAATAAAAAAACACTTTCTGTTTTTTCCACAATCGATTTCAGAAATCTATTTCGACAACTGAATCTTTTGACCTTGGATATTATTTCGCCTGAGGACCCTGACGGGGATGGATGAAGAAAATAGGGGGGAGGGAGTAATCGCCACTGGGTAGAAAGGGCTTTATTGTCTTAGAGATACACACACTTGTAACTGGGCACACGAATTAGTGTATCTATGCACTTTTGGCAAGTATTGCGCTGGACCACTTAACTTACACTTACATCGCATACACTTGTCCGGTGTATAAAAAGTGGGTGAAATTTTTTAACTGTGCAAGAGATCCCAGCCGACGATTACATCCGCTTCGAGAACTGTCAAGCGTTCCGATAGAAACTTCACCTACTCCATAAAGTGGAACTTCCTTTGTTGGTGAAGCCCTAAATTTTGAAGGTCCTATTTCAAAGGATCATTTGATCAAAGCAACTGACAGCCAGGGTGATTCAGTTGAGACTGCAAGGGGCTTAGACTCGGATCTAGAAACGGAGGTCGATTTGAGAGCGACGTCGAGTCCAGTTGTTCCGGTTGGTGGACAACAATTTGTAGTGCCATAAAGGCATATTGAGTAGCCGCAAAGACAAGCTATAGAAGCTGTCAGAAAATTTATTAGCTTGCCAATCTTCCGAAAAAGTTCGGAAGAAGATGCGCGTTAATGGATGGAGCGCTTTGACGAACATTCTACCCACAACAGATAGGGTGACATTAGAAAAAAAATAATAATTTTGAAAGTATCTTGATGACGCCACCAGGAGCTGGTTCAATTGTGCAAGGCTCCCGAACGATTGTATGAATGATTCTCCCCTTCCGAACACAGTCCGGAAAGGGAGTAATTTGTGCGACGGTATAAAACGCTGCCCTGAATCTGCGTTAGATGAGTGTCCATCGGGTGAGCTCCCGGAGCTGGGCCCCCCAAAAGAGCAAAGCAAAAGCGGTTTAAGATGAACCGTCAAATACGGCCCACTAACACGGTATTAGACTATCGAGTTAGTGGATTTTAAAGTAAAAATTTTCAATGTGGGACTCGACCATCTCATTCAGCAAATACAATCAAGATTCAATGGGGTAAAAAGGGTTTCTTCTAGATTTTCATGTATTTTGTGGCCAGCTAAAGATCCCTCTTTCCGAAAAGAAAAAGCTCATAGATTGGTGCGATTCTACTCTGCTGATGTGAAAGAAGACGACTTCTTGGAAGAAATCCATAATTTCACCCGTTTAAGAAAAATGGTTTCTTTTCTCTCCTGGCAACTCTTTATATCTCTTAAACCAACTATATTCTCAAGGCCTGCACCCCATAGACCTCATCCATTTGCATTCTTCTTCGCCTTTTTAACACGATGCCACTATCTGTCGGTAAGAGTGATCAAAATCATCAAATCTTACTTCAGGTCCACCATGGGACAGGAGCGCCTTTCAAACATTGTTTGTTTAATTGAAAATTGCCTCACAAATTCTTTGTCATATGACGAGGTAATTTCAAATTTCGCTTCGAAGAAAGCAAAAAAATGTGTTAGGATAAGTTACATTTGGCTGTGTATCTGTGATTTCGAATTCTGAAATTCCAAAAAGTATTCGTATTAAAGTTACGGTAATCTGTTTCTAAAGACTTTTTCATCGAATTTTTACCCAGCCTTCCCATTAAAAAAAATTCTGGAAAAAATTAGGGACGTTCTAACTATTTAAAAGAACGTACACACAAAAAATTGTACCATTTGGGTGAAAATTGTAGCACTGAGAGAACCGCAAAAACGGCGTTTTTGCATAAGGTTCTCTCAGGCTTCCAAAGACTTTTGGCAGGTACTGTAGAAATATTTTTATTAGTATAAAATAAAGATATTGAATTTCATCGATATTGTAACACGGGTGTTGTATTTTATCAAGCACAAATGAATACAACAAGTGATGACTTAAATCTAAACAATGTTTTACTTAAAGAAAGGGGATGGCCATTTACCCAATGTCGGAGAAGCGTCTGAAGACCTCTAGGAAAACCAGGAAAATCCTCTAACGGAGTCCAGCTCCGGGAGCTCACCTGAAGGATACTCATCTAACGCAGATTCGGGGCAGCATTTTATACCGTCGTGCGAATTACTCCCCGTCCGGACTGCGTTTCTCCGTATCTTCTTTAGAGCGGACTTCTCCTGATTATTTCTTCGCCACAATTGCAGCGTTGTCCAAGGAGCAGGTGGCTCATCTCTGCAAAGAGATAACCAATCTCCCTTTTCCCCCGCGACAATATTCTAAAGTAAGTTATGCATTATACTCGGAAACTTGTTCGACTTAAACAGTGTTGACCAATTTATTTAATAGCTCTTTGTAGCCCCCAAAGGGGAAAAGAAAAGAAAAATTAGGGGCGTAGTATGCAAAGCACGCGAAGTAAGGTGTTCACCCGTTCTACCTTCAGACCTTTCTCAGCTCTTGTGTAGATAAGTCGACAAAATTCCCATGTCTAGTAGTGAAAGTGACAGTAGGCAAGGGTCGTCTCGAGACGGCACTATCCACGGTAGACGTAAAGGAAGGGAAGTGAGCATCAGTAGGGAGACATTCGAAAGCGTGGTCTCAGAACACGAGGAGTCCACTACGCCAGTGTTACCCCTCGATCCCCTGCTTCAGCCTCATGGTGACTGGTTGGAGAATCCGCAGAAAAGGCAAAAACTGGACGATGGCATTTATAGATTTGGAATTTCAAAGAGCAAGGGCAAGAAATTTTTCAAGTGGATGGGTAAAGGCTTAGAGGACTCAGAGGGTAAAGAAATTAAGGCTCGTTATTCCCCAACGTTTGAGAAAAAATCGGCCAAACTCCAATGCCCCTCCCTAGACGATTGTCTTAATCAGTGTCTGATGTTGATTAAAGGGTCGTCAGCCTCAAAGAGCTCCATCGATTCCAACGAGCGCTCATTGTACAAGCTCCAGCAGAAGGTACTAGAAGTAACGAAGCCTCTTCTCTTTTTAGCGAACGAGCGAGTAGAGAAGGAATCCCACCACGAGGCTATTATGGATGCTCTCCAGCTGTTAGGTGACTCCTTTCACGAGATTACCCAGCAACGGCGCCAAAATATTCTACGCCAGACTAGCCCGTCCTTTGTTTATCTTCTTAATAATCCCGACAACTTCGATCCAGACCAGTCCAGTGAGCTTTTCGGTGCCTCATTTATACGCTCGATGGTTAGATCGGCAGACACTCAAGCCAAGTTGGGCAACCTAAGCCGGGAAGGGCAACCTAATCGCAATGGCGGTAAAACTAACTCAAGAGAGAGTCGATTTTTTGGCCGAAAAGGCCACGATCACAGCGGGAAAAGCTTCGTCTATGACCGCGGGTTAGGAGGTGCCGACAGCGACCATCTCGCCTACAGGACTAACCAGAGAGCAGGATTCAATGGACAGCAGGATCGAGACGAACGCAGCAGCCAGCAGGTGAATCCAACCGATAACTTCAATCCCGGCCCATCAGGATTCAACGCCACTCGAGGAGGGTATGTAGAGTGTGTCTCAGTTCAGCATAGCTTTAAGTTTCCGCTTATTGGAGGCAGGTTAAGGTTTTTTGCGGCAGAGTGGAGAACTGTGTCAGGCGATCCTTGGGTCTTGAGTACCGTATCGGTCGGCCTAAAGCTAGAGTTTACATCGGTCCCGTTTCAAGTCGCGATTCCCCTAAACATGTGCATGAATGCTGCTCAGATAGCTATTTGCGAAAAGGAAGGGGTAAACTTGGTCTCAAAAGGGGCCGTGATCGAGACACAGATTCAGGGGTTTGTAAGCGGAATTTTTGTTATTCCTAAGAAAGCGGGTGGGTTCAGAACAGTGATTAATTTAAAAGAACTGAATTGCTTCATCGTTCACCATCACTTCAAGATGGAAGGTCTTGTGCATATGAGGCATCTAATGAGGCCAAACATATGGATGGCTAAATTAGATCTTCAGGATGCATACCTAACAGTGCCCGTTCACGCCACAGATCAGCATTATTTGCAATTCATTTGGGGAAGTAAGATCTTTCAGTTTACGTGTTTAGCTATTGGCTTATCTTCGGCACCATGGGCTTTCACAAAGCTGTTGAAGCCAGTTGTCTCCTTTCTTCGGGAGCAAGGCATTAAGATTATAGTTTACCTCGATGACTTCTTAATTTTGAATGTAAGTAGAAGTAAACTGGCCCAGCAGGTAGACACAGTAAAGAATCTTCTTCATTCGTTAGGTTTTGTAATCAATCTGGAGAAATCTAGGCCGGTTCCCACACAGGTAATGGAATTCCTAGACTTAGAGGTAGATTCCCAGGCAATGTCACTTTCCCTCCCAACTTCAAAGCGAGCGGCGATCATAGCACTCTGTAAAAAACTAAAAAGCGACACAGGAGCGTCATTACGAGATCTTGCAACTCTTCTAGGTAATTTCGCCTGGGCCGCCGTTTCCGTCCCTTTCGCTCCGGCTTATGTGCGGGGGATCCAGCATCTCTATATCGCCGGGCTCAAATCCGCGAGAGGGGTAATGCAATCGAAAGTTTTGATCGACAAGAATGCAAGGGAGGACCTTGAATGGTGGATTGAAAATACTATGTCGTGTACAGGCAAATCATTGGCAAGGCAGGCACCTACATTAGTTATATTTTCGGATGCCTCCCTGTCGGGCTGGGGAGCGTTATGTAACGGTGTCCGGACAGGGGGACCGTGGACGGTCGACGAATCGAACGCCCACATCAACATTTTGGAATTGCGGGCAGCCTATTTTGCCCTGCAGAGTTATGCTGATTTATCAAGAGACTGCCTTATTGTCCTAAAAATGGACAACTCTACAGCCGTTTACTATATTAATAAATTAGGGGGTTCTAAATGTCTCGCCTTATGCAAGATAGCTCTGCTGATAGCAGCTTGGTGCGAGAAGCGACGTGTTACCCTTCAGGCTGTTCACATTCCAGGTCATCTTAATATTATTGCAGATCAGGAATCGAGGCGAGCAGCGGATTGGAGCGAATGGAGGCTGGCACCATCAGCCTTTCAGGAGATTTCGAGAAGATGGCAGATGGATACCAATCTATTTGCCTCGAAATGAAACGCTCAACTACAGTCCTTTGTGAGCTGGTTGCCTCAACCGGGAGCCTGGGCAACAAACGCGTTCTCAATCAGCTGGACCAATGTGAAGGGTTACGCCTTCCCACCCTTCTCCTTGGTGAAGGACTGTCTGTCAAAGATCAGCCAGGATCGAGCAAGCTTAGTGTTAGTATGCCCCTACTGGCCGAGCCGACCCTGGTTCCCAACACTGTTGGAGCTGGCATACGATGTTCCGATCGTCTTCAACCCGAGGCTAGACCTGTTGACATCAGCGAGAGGGGACCTTCATCCATTGTGCCAGAGTCCCACATTCCGGTTGACCGTCTGGATGTTATCAGGAATCGTTTCAGAAACGACGGTCATTCGGAAAAGGTAATCAAGACAATCATTGCAGGTTCTCGCGCATCCACTAACGCTGTATCCCAGTCGGTCTGGCACTCTTGGAAGAATTGGAGCCTTAGATTCAATCACAATCCCTTGTCAGGCGTGATAAGTACGATTCTCCAATTCCTTACCGACTCGTTGGAGGAGGGAAAATCTTACAGCTCTATTAATGTATACCACTCCATGTTATCAATTACTTTAGATCCGGTAGACGGACACACAAGTGGATCGCATCCGTATGTTACTGGCTTAATGAGAGGCATCTACAACATTAACCCGCCGAAAGAGAAATATAAGGACACTTGGGACGTTAATTTGGTTCTTAATCATTTACAGTCCTTGAATAACGATGAGCTCACCAAAGGCTCTCTCTCTCGCAAGCTAGCGACCTTGTTGGCCCTAGCTTGCATCCTTCGAGTATCCGAATTAGCTGGCATAGCAAAGGATTCAATTAGTTTTTTCCCGGGCGCGGTTTTCTTTTCTCTCCTGAGCCATAGGAAAGCTCAACACGCGGGGGGGCCTCAAAATTTCCGTTTAAAAGCCTTGCCAGACGCTCAACTAGATCCAGTGGCATGTTTAACTTGCTATTTGGACTCGACTAGCAACTTTCGCAACGCCGCGACAGCTATTCATCAGTTCAGTGAAGCCACACAAGCCTGTAGTAGGTTCAACCATTTCGGGTTGGATCAAAAGGCAATTAGAAGACGCAGGCATCGATTTAGCGAAATTTTCCGCCCACTCTAAAATAGGCGCAGCAGCTTCCAAGGCAGCGGCCCCTGGAGTTTCAGTTCAATCAATCCTAGAATTGGCTAATTGGGCATCAGAATCGACCTTCACCAGGTTTTACCGTAGGGAGACGGAACCATCGACAAACCAGACGGTATCAGATGCGATACTGACCGTCGCGGGGTGTCAGTGAGTAAGAGAATCTGCTTTAAAGTCACTGTTTAAGTCGAACAAGTTTCCGAATATAATTAGAAATTGTTCGAGGAAGCGCGTAGCTCTCCCGATGGACAATTGACATTATATAAGGGAAGGAGGAAGACTTAAACAGTCTTCTTGCCCACCCACACCACCCCGGTCTCCTGATGCGCTTTAATTATCAAGTTTCCTTTGTTTGTTTTCTTTCAGTTTTCATCAAAATCGTGGAGGGAGTCGCTTCAGAGGAGCGTCTAATTGAATCTCCGTTGGCCACTGATAGACGAAACCGAGAGAGGAGACCACAGAGGAAGAAAGGTCTGGAGGTAGAACGGGTGAACACCTTACTTCGCGCGCTTTGCATACTACGCCCCTAATTTTTATTTTCTTTTTCCCTTTGGGGGCTACAAAGAGCTATTTAATAAATTGGTCAACACTGTTTAAGTCTTCCTCCTTTCCTTATATAATTTCAATTGTCCATCGGGAGCGCTACGCGCTCCCTCGAACAATTTCCAATTATCTCTGAGAGATTTACGTTTCAAATTTATATTTTGTCATTTCCATTTTTTGTATTCGAATCTTTAAAGAAAACTACATTGTATAGGGTAGTTTTTATTGCGAAAGGTTTCTCTGTAAATTTTTTATTTGTGTTTTTTAGATAAATACTTTGGGGGGTGGAATTCGTTTGTCATTTGTTTTTCAAAATGATGTTATGGCACACATCCCCACATTAATTAGACTCATTGGCGTTAATATTCATGAGTGAAATCTAATTTGAATGCAAATAATGCAGTCATGCTTCGAACGGGGATCTCCCTCGTCGTTGACGGAAGTTGATCGTTCAGACCATTGGCAACTAATCATCGGAATACTAGCATACCAATGAAACGAATTTAGAAATTTCTATATGCTACCCAAATATACCCAACCCGAAATGACCATAATGGGTACTGAAGGGTGGCTGT
The DNA here is from genome assembly GCF_020631705.1 of Daphnia magna. Lineage (NCBI taxonomy): Eukaryota > Metazoa > Arthropoda > Branchiopoda > Diplostraca > Daphniidae > Daphnia > Daphnia magna. Next base: position 6,445,316 of record NC_059186.1, on the reverse strand, counting down.
TTTCTATTGCAGAAATTTTCTTTTTCAGCCTGGAGGTACCCAACTCTACTTTTGGTGGTTAAGCGCCTAACTTGCCCTACCACTATTTAAAAAGGTAAATAGATAAAATATTTACTAATAGCTGGATATTTTAAAACAAATCGGTGTTCTCCTTTTTGTGCAGAATACTTCAACTTCAACTTCAAGTTCTTGGCACCCGGCTTTTGGAGTATCTTTAGACTCCTTTTGCGCCATTAGGTGTCACTGTTAGGTTTCCGGATATTTCATGCGCATTTTGTTCAGTCATGCTTTATCAACGGTTTTGTTTAGAGTTGGCTGAAGAGATTTGTTTTTTTAAGAAAATTCACTAGTGCTTTATGAATGGGGTATTTTTTAGCAGGGGGAATAGAAGCGTCGATGCTGAGGGCATCAGGAAGAAAGAATTCAACGTTTAGGTTTTGCAATAATTGTTTTGAATTGGTTCTTTCTGGTCTGAAATTTGGGCAAAGCATTTTTCTATTAGAATCCCGAGATTGATTTCTGCGTGTTTTTTTTTGTCATCTTACAGCACACTAGCGACCACAGGGACTTAAGTTCTTCTTTCTGGTGGAGATTTTTTCTTGCTTATGCATCTTAGCATCTGCCCCTTTTTTACGCATTAGAGCACAAGTATTCCACTGAGGCATCCCATCTTAGTTTTGAGTCGAAAATTACTCCTAGCTATTTGTATCCGCTTACCATGTAATTGTGCTGGGTGTTCTGGTTGTTGGTTTTTTTGGGAGGGTGGTTGCTTTTGTTTTGAGAAGACAGCTAAATGCGCATTTGGGAACGACGAATTTGAGTCTCCACTTCGTGGCCCATTTTCCTATTGTGTTTAGGTGGGGTTGGAGGATCTGAAGTGCGGTATGGTTTTTCTGGGCTCTGCAGAGGGTAACTACATCATCTGCGAAGTTGATGTTAGTGTTTAGTTTCCTCAAGGGAATCGTGCGTCATCACTAGGAAAAGGATGAGGCTCGGGACTGATCCTTGGGGTACTCCTACGTTTTGTCTTGTGGTATCTGATTCTTCCCCATCAATTCTCACTTTCATTTTTCTTTTTTTCAGGAAATGTTTTATCCATTTCACAGGTCTGTCTAGAACTTTAAGCTGGGAGATTCTGAACAGTATCGCGAGGTGCCATGCTGAATCGTAAGCTCCAGCGATGTCAAGGAAAACTGCTTAAGTGTTAATTTCTTTGTTAAATGCTTGTTTGATAAGAACCTCTGTTGTAAATTATATATTAGACATTATAGCATAAAGATGACACAAGTGTTTCAATCAATGAACTAGTTTATATAGCAGTAATGTGGTCCACAGCGCTGTGGCCCATTTAGTATTTGTAGTTTAAGAAACTTCTTTGCATAATGTGCAGTATCCTGCACGAAAATCCGAACACCGATTTAATTTTTTAAAGCCACCTATTGGGTGGGTAGTGGTTTTTTTTAAGGGGGAGAGTAGACGGGTTGATGGACATGACAGAGCAGGGTTGGGTAAGTCTAGACATTTAAAAAAATGCCTTAAGGTATTACGCTTTAAGGCTAGTTACAGGTCAGGACATTTTTGCAACCCCCAGGGTGGCGTGTTTTTTTAAACGACAGCTGGGAATTGAGGGCTTGGGCTTGGTAATGTTGCTTACCGAAACAATTAAGCCTATGTTCCAGCTGCCTATGAATGTTTACGTCGTTGTCAATGGCGTAGGTGTAGCCTTTCTGAATGTGATGCTGGAGATCGGTGTTCGATTCCAGATGAGCTGATGAATTATTGTGGTTACCTTACGAGAAATTCTCGTTCATATATAGACCAAGTTTTATCGAGCAATATGTAATTTTTTTGGTTATTAAATAACTTAAAAAATTCTAATTCACTTATTCGTTCTAAAAAAAATTTATATTCCCAGCAAATTCGAATGAAGAATATTATAAAGAAACAAAATATTTCGCAATTCCTTATCGGGAATCGAACATTGATTTACAGTGTTGCAATCAGAGGCTCTACACATATGCCATCGGTATCGACATAATTGCGCACAGGCAGCTCTCTAATTTATTTTGGGTAAGGAATATTACACAGCCTAAATCCAACATTTCCAACTGTCGATTTAAATAAACACATCATCCTGGGGGTTGCAAAAATGTCCCGACTTGTTACTTGCCTGAAAGCGTAATACCTTAAGGCATAAAAAAAATTTCCTAGACTTTCCCAATCCTTTACCCCGCCAATAGGTGGCTTTAAAAAATTAAATCGGTGTTCGGATTTTTGTGCAGAATACTGTACTTGTTGTTGGCTGCACACTTGTTGTGCTTTGAGTTTAGGCAAGTCAAAATCTGGAATGCTGTTTTTCAGCCAACCAACGTTCGGTTGTTCTGTTGTTCAACTTCAGTTCGATCGTGGTGAGGAGAATGCGTCGTGCAGTGCAGTCCTTGATTTTCGACTCCCTAATGGCATCAGTGTTGATGATGGGTCCACATGTTGGAGTGAATGGGCCTCCTTCATTAGATGAAACTTTTTCCATTACTTGTTTTATCTGTAACACAAATAATGGACAAAACTGTAAGTTTGTTTTCATTTTAAATGGTCAAGACTTGAGTCGACATTAGCTTTAAGTAGATGAACAATCGAGACAAACAAGATAAAAGATTCAATGGGTCATTCCGCCGACTTTCGAATTTTTTCGTCGCTGAAAAAATTTGATTTGCTTCTTTTTTTAATCTCGTATTCTTCGTGTGATGAAGAATCAATACACTAAAGGATTTTTTTTTATTTTTAGCGGGACGTCTGTTATAAAATGTTAAAGTTTTGCGCTTTTTATAAATCTTTTCCGCGTTTTTTTCATTTAAATTGATGCACGGGTTATACATATCATGTGAAAAAATTAAGAAAATGACAAAAAGATAGAGAATTTGTTTCTCTATCGAATGATGTGTTTCAAATTGAAAAAAAAATTTGCCGTCATGTAGTTATCTTCTTTTTAATTTTTTTTTTAATTGTCAGCGCATCAAATCTGGTCTTTCGAATCGGCCCCAAATTTGCATCAGTTATAGATGTGGGTGTGAAGAACATATTACCAAATAACGAAACTTTTTCCGCTATCCCTTAATTAGTTATGAATTTTTTAATTTAATTTTTATTCCCTACGCATTTGATGCAAGCGCTCCTTTACCGCGCGCACACTGCGGGCGCTCCCTATCTGCGCACTGCGCAGGCCCTATGAGAACAGGGCAAAAACAACTGTCGAATGGATCAAAATGGCTTTTTAAAATATTCTAAGTAAATAATGAGATGATAAAGGTTCGTTAGTGAAAATCAGCATATTTATTTGAAATCTTTGAAAACTCATCTTGGTTTATTTTATACATACGACTTTTAACGGACGTTGACTTTAATGACTGAACTTTAAAAAATACATGTGAAGAAAAAACAGTTAGCTTGGTTTTGGTATGCTTATAGCCTTGTAGCAAACCAGATTCCCCATCAGGCGACATCAACATAACAATAAATTCTTTTTCTTCGTCGATTTCATCGATGCCAACTAATTTAGAAATATACCATTTCTTATTCTCGGGATGTACACATGCGATATAATCATCTACATTGCAGGAACTGGAATCGAAAATTTCACGGGGTTGCGGTAAAACATCAAATGTAATGAAGTCGGCTTGATCCCCAGATAGACACGACGCTTTAACTTGAAATAAGTTAAGTGGCACAAATGCGTGAAATTTTCGCGTGCCTTGAATTGGTAGTGCGCTCAGCATCCGATTTTCAATCACTTTTTCATTTTCTCTCACTGCTTCGGACGTCACGTAAAAACATTTCACGTCAAGATGAGCAGTAGCCCAGTCATAAAGATGCGCGGGAGTCGTAATCTGATCGTGAATTCCCCGCTGAAGACTTGCTAGTCTCGCCAAGCGTTTAATTGTTCCGCCGATGCCGTCGCACGCACTTTTGCCGTGGCAAGAGGCAAAAAAATGCCATTCTGCCTCTAGTTGAAAGTCTTGAATGTGAACGGATAAATTCGCAAAAATTTTTTTATTTTTATATTGAGCACCGGAGCCATCCGTGAAGTACTTAACCCTTTTTAGAGCAGGGTTCAACGACTTAAGATAGGTTAACACAGGCTTCAGGTATGCGTGAACCGATACGGTATCATGAGTTAGATGATCACTGATTATTGACATCGAAACATTCCACGAACTTCCATCAGTTTTTTTCATATAGGCCATGAATGGTAATAAAGTTGCTTGGTCGTTCGACCAATAATAGCCTTGAACTGAGTCTTGAATAACGAATGAAAAATTCTCAGAAAAATCGCTCACTAGCACGCACGTTTCATGATCAACATTTTCTTTACTATGGACAAAATAGGCACTTTGGTTGCGAGCTACGAAGTGGTGCGTTGTTAATTTGTTGACTAGAACGACGAGTTTCTCAATATAATCATCTCTTTCCGCCAATATTGTTTCTAACTTATTTCCATCCGTATGGTCCCATTGCTTGTAGATAACACTTTCCCTTTCTTCTGAAATCAAATCTTCTAAATAAAGTTTGAGGTTTTCCGTTCCTGGACAATTTGAGCAACGGCTCATCATACAATCTTTATTGTACACGGAACACACCACTTTGTCCATTAATAAATGACGGTCGTCGTAAAGTCCGATTCCCGATAACATTAATTTCACGTTTTGATGGTAAATGCATACGCACACTAAATGTGTGCCACTTGCTCCGACGGTTATCACATGTTTCGGCCGCTGATCTGCGAATACGGAAAGGCCGAAAGTTTTCACATCAATAGCATCTTTGAATTTTTTTTTATAGTCTGCATGAAGCTCGTTGATGTTGACGAGCAGCAATCTCTTTTGAATTTTTAGTCTCTTTCCATTTGATTGTTTCACACTGATCACATTCTTCATTCCAGGCAGCTGTCGGCTGTATTCATCAGATGTATAAAATTCGATTATGCGCTGCTTGTCTGCATCGGTCACTTGCCCTTTCCGATTTTTTTCCGATGGTGGGTCCGATAATATTCCATATTTCTCCTTATTTGAACGCGCTTGGGCAACACAATATTCTGACACACCGAAATATTCACTAGTTTGTCTATTGGTCCAACTATTTGGGGCCAAGGTTAAGAGAGACAGCTTTTTTCTTCGGTCTTCAGTTGAATTTATTTTCTCCTTAACGGCCTCCATCAAATCCAAATAATCTTTCATTGAAGGATCATGATCGACGTCAAGAATATTTCGTTTCAAATTGTCAAGAACTTTCACACAAATTTGAGAGCGTCGTTCTGTGTTACTCTTATTAAGATCGGAAACGGGAGTAATGATTGAGGCATTTGAAAGAGCACTTATCACGCGGCGAGGGGTAATAACTCGTTCTTCAGAAGAAGGAGTAACATCGCCGTTGTTAACGAACTCAAGTTGGTCATTTTCTTCACATCGCGGCGATTGCGGTTCGAGATTCTTGATGTTTTTCACTTGCATATAGCAACGCGGACAAAGAGTTTTTCCGGGAATTAATCTCAAATCATTTTTTAACTCGAACACGCTGTCACTCAATTTGAGATCAATTTTGCTACTACCTCGAACAACACGTTTATGTTTCTTGAATGGATCGCAGCAATATTTAGAAAAATTGAACTGAGGCGTATCATAGTACTGAAAGTAGATGGAGTAGTGATGAGCGCAGATTGTACTTATATTTTCACACTTCATCCTTAACTTAATCACGCGCTGAATCTCATCCTCTAACTCGCGCAAAATCAGCAAACTTTTGTTGGTCGTAAAATGTTGTTTGTGGCACTCACTATTTACAATCACACCCACACAACAGTTATCTAATGGTGAATCCATGATGTTAGAAACTTTTAGCACATGAGAGAGGCTGAATATTATGAACCATTCGCTTTGACTTTAGAGAAGAAACTGATTTTTTCCCTCTTAGTTTTTGAACAAAAAGAATAACCTTGGGTACACGTAAGACGGTAACCACTAACAACTCTGTTAACAAGACAAAAATACCCTTTCTTAGGCCTACCGTCATCTAAGAGGTGCCGTATACAGTGTAAATCTCATGGGGCGCGCGGAAAGGGAGCGCGCGGTAAAGGAGCGCTTGCATCAAAAGCGTAGGGAATAAAAATTAAATTAAAAAATTCATAACTAATGAACGGATAGCGGAAAAAGTTTCGTTATTTGGTAATATGTTCTTCACACCCACATCTATAACTGATGCAAATTTGGGGTCGATTCAAAAGACCAGATTTGATGCGCTGACCATTTAAAAAAAAATTTTTAAAGAAGATAACTACATGACGGCAAATTTTTTTTGCAATTTAAAACACATCATTCGAAAGAGAAACAAATTCTCTATCTTTTTGTCATTTTTTAAATTTTTTCACATGATATGTATAACCCGTGCATCAATTTAAATGAAAAAAACGCGGAAAAGATTTATAAAAAGCGCAAAACTTTAACATTTTATAACAGACGTCCCGCTAAAAATAAAAAAAAATCCTTTAGTGTATTGATTCTTCATCACACGAAGAATACGAGATTAAAAAATGAAGCAAATCAAATTTTTTCAGCGACGAAAAAATTCGAAAGTCGGCGGAATGACCCCAATGTAACTTTAGAAGTCAGTCGAGTCTGGGTCGATCAGGCTTAAAGTAAGTTAACCAGTTTTTGTAGATACATACTTAAAAGTTTAGTGGAGAATGTGTCCATTTAGGGCTTCCCCTTTTTAAAGATAAGGATTTACCTCAGGTAAGCAATGAAGTGTTCCACCAGTGACAGATTGCACATCGTGTTCTTCTAGAGCCACGTCAAGTCCTAGCCTCCAGAATGGTAGGTTGGAGCCATCAAACTTGACCACGTGAGCCAGATTTTTATTGGCACAAGCCATTTTCAGTAGAGTCTAATATAATTTGAGACACTGATCCCATAACCAGTTGTAAATTGTACATTATACATGATCGCATAAAGATGACACAAGTGTTTCAATCAATAAACAAATTTATTATTTCGTATCTAGTAGAAATTTACCTTAGACTCTCACAGATAAAATTTAGAGTCTAGTCGAAAGTGTAAGGATAAATTTAGCTGTACAAAATGTAACCTGTAGTTTAGACAAATTTTGTGAGAGAGAGAACTTCAGAAAAAGGACATAAAGCAGGAAGACTTTTTAACGACTAGCGGCTGAGGTAAGAACGTCTGCTTTTTGGGTTAAGCAACCAATAAAGAGTTTCTGCAACCGGTTGTGCGATTGGGTTTTCCAACAACCTCTTGTGTCAGGATATGGTCTAGTGTGGGACGTCCTTGACGAAAACCTGCTTGGTTCTTTTGCAGGAATTTTTGGTTTCCATGTGCCATGACAGTCTTTTATTGATGATTTTCTCCGTCAGGTTGCAACAGGAAGTTATCAGCAACGCAGGAATTTAAAGCTATTGGTCTGTATGCTTCTAGATCAGTCGGTATCTTGCCCGGTTGAGGTATCGGAATAATAGTGGATGTTTCTATTGACTTGGTACGAACGACGAGTTGTAAGATAGCTTTATAGATAAAGAAGTATTTCAATATTGGTTTTGATTAGATTCCTTATCATGGTGTTGTGGATTAGGTCATCTTCCATGGTGGATTTATTCAATTGTTTTGTTGCTTCTAATAGTTCGGTAAGTATTATTGGTTGATTGTAGCTTTCGTCACAGCGTTCCAATAAGGCTTTCTTGATTACCTTTCCATCCCCACACAGCACACTGACGTCTTTTAAAGGATATTTCTTCATCCTAGCGGCATTACTAAGATTTCTTTATTCTGTCCTGAAATGAAATGACTTAAAGACGATTTTAGCAGGTGTGGATGACCGGCAAAAACTGCTCTAATACACGGATTTTTATGGTCACCAAAGCTCTCGTTTGGGCGTTCACTGGAACGACTTTTTGCTCTACCAAAAAAGACGTTAAAAATGTTATTCTGCCATCAGATTCGAGCACGGGTCTCCCGCATGGCAGTCGAGTATTCTATCATATAGCCAACGTTCACACATTTTAAATCTTTTTAGTTTGAGAAACATTACAGTGAAATACTTTTGGCTTCCATCATTAAGAAATGAATTTTTGAATACAATTTTGCGTTTCAAAAATCGACCCTATGCGCTTTTTGACCAAAATATCAGAAAAGAAACATAATTGTTATGAGTTTCGATCATTGGACTCCCGCATCATAGACAGAGCTTCTTCTTCTTAACCAATCACTACGTATAAAAAAAAAGCAATTCTAGATTAATATTTGAGGTGGTGTACGTAATTCTTACAAAGTTGAACCCCAACGCTACCCTGTGAATTGTGGCAACGTCGCTTTTAAAGAAATGGATTGAAATTAGACGTCTTTTGAGGGAGGGGATTTAAAAAAAAAAAAGAGCCGTGGCTTAAGCGCGTCCTTATAACGTCCTTTGGCGGTCCAGTACTCCACGTCCTAGTAAGACAGATTTAGGATGAGTTACTGCATTAAATTGTTATGTGGGTCTTCTTTATATGTACTTTGGTATTGTTATCAGATGACGCTGGTGTTATTACTTATTTAGTAAAAACTTCAGGTAATACTTGTGCTTTTTGGTGTGGATGAGTGATTTCAGTCCCGTTTGGGAGGGTAAAATGATTGCACGGGAGGGATTTCACTGGTATGTTGGACATTTTCCTCCACGTGTTTGTGGAGTAGAGGAATTTATCCCATGCATTCCTTTTTAATATCAGAATAATTTTCTTTTTTTTTCTGCAATTGCTCTGTTGAGGGTTGATTCGTTTTTAGGCGTGAGCCATTTGATCTAAAATGTCCATACTGTTCGACATAAGGCAATTTTTTTTAGCACTCTGAGTTCTACGGTCTCTGGTATTTTTGGCTGGCCTCTAGGTGATTTTAAGTGGAACGTTTATTTGATCGCTTGTATGATAGCAGAGTGGAAAATTGTGAATGCCCCTTTTGGTTTTGTTATTGTCAGCATACATTCGTTTCGGAGGTAGTCGGAGAGCTTCCTGTTCCAGTCAGGCCATTTATCTTCTTTCAGAGTCCAGCTGGATTTTTTTTTTCTTTGTTGATGCATTTCTTGGAAATTCAGTTTGGTGAGGATTGGTAAGTGGTCACTACCTAGATAAGACCCCACCTTGGATCTTGGAGAAGTGGGCGAGGCTTGGGTGAGCTATAGTAGTAGGACTAGTGTAGCGGATTTACGTGTACTGGGTTCAATTCTAGTAGTTAAGCCCTTGGGAGTGATAAGGATTGCTTGGTCTGAGTCTGTTAGGAATTGTCTGAGTTCTCTGCCCACTGTATTAGTCGTGTTTGCTTTGGCCCAACGTGGTGAATGACCGTTGAAATGTAATCGATAATGCTTTCATTTTTCCTGTTTGCCAAGTAAGAAAGAAGGTTAGAAATAGAAGAGTTTCTATTCAGGCATTAGATTGAGAATATTTCTATTTTTCTTGGGGCCGAGGTGGACAGGGTGACTCCAATAGCTTCACATTTTGGGAGACTCCAAAAGCTTCACAGTTTGGGAGAGTTGGGATAGCGTTCCGGGTGGTTAAAGGATAGCGTATAGACAATTCCAGAAGGGCATTTTAAAATATGGGAAGGTAGGTACGAAGTTGTCCTTCCACCATGTTTCAGATAGAAGGTCAACGTTAGGTTTTACTGTATACAGGTAAGCTTGGAATCCATTTTTCTTTTCTTTATTGAGCTCTCTTGCATTAAATTGTATGATTTTAATCTTCTTATTCATTGTTTTCAATTGCTCGTTTGGTTTACCCACGCTCCTGACAGTACGTCGTCAACATCCATGTCTGTTTCTGGGGAAGAGGACAGGTATGGCGCGAATGGTAGTAAGGCCGCTGGTTCATGCTGATTGGTTGTGGTTTCTTTCCCATCAATTTGGGGATTTGGCCTTAGGGTTCACGCTTATTCATTAACATATTGTTGAGCAGCATAGCGAATTGTTTGTCCAACTGGGTTAGTACTTTGTTGGAGTTTTCGTGGAAGAGTTTCCCAAGGAAGTTATTTTCTTTTTGATTTTTCTCAATCTGGCGATGTAAAGTTAAATTTTCACTAATATCTCTTCATTAGACCTTTAATTCTTTTCTAGTTTTGTAATCCTTGTTTTAAGAGTTTCGATTTCCTGGATTGACTCCTTGTGCTGCTCGTCGGATTATGCATTCTTGGAGTGGTCTGCTTGATGGAGCTCTGGGTGAGAGGTCCCAACTTGGTAAGTTTGTGAATTAGTCTTGCTTGGGCTTCGTTAATTTAAATTTTTATCTTGATGGCCCGTCTAAATATATCTTCCTTCTTTTTATATTTAGGGCACGCTTTATCAGTGAAACTTGGTTTCCCACAATGACAGTTTATGCAGAACTTTGGGTGGTGATATTCTTCAGTCTGTTGGTGGTTTTTGTGGCAATTTGGACTTACTGCTTCCTGTCTACATAACTTCTTGGAGTGTTCAACCCTCCAAGATTTATTGCATTGCAGTGGTCGTGGCATGCAAGGTTTTTTTAGGTAGCTCTAATCGGATATCAGGAGACTTCGGGGGATGATGGCCGTTGGAAAGGTGATTATGACTGTTATGATGTTTCTTGTTTTCGATTAGATGCTTGTAAAATTTGTGATTCCTGCTCTTTCCATCAGGTAATCTATTTCTTTACTTTCATGTAGTTTTATTCAAACCCCATATGTTACACTTTTAATTAGCCATTCTGCTTCTATATTTGTTGTAGTTACAGGGTCGTCTTATACCTAGGAGGTAGCTAGTGCTAGTTGTGCCAGCTTGATTTGGTTCCATCTTATGCTGTTACACGAAGAGACGCTTGAGTTCTTGAGTGATATTCACCTTTGGACATAAGATTGGTCACACAATGATATCATTGCATTACTTAATTTCAAAGAAACAGGGGTGGTTGGGCTTAAATCTTGCAAATTTTCCGTTCGATTTTTTTTTCGGTAATTTAACTGTCACAAGAGGGCTTAATATGTGTTGGTGTGTTAGTGTGCTTCCGTGGTGGTTCAAACTCCCTTATCGTACATAATACTGTACAGTATCCTGCACAAAAATCCAAACAGTGATTTTAATTTTGAAAGCCACCTATTGGCAAGGTACCGTGTTTTTTGTTTATTTTTCTTTAAGAGGTAGGGTAGGTTGGGTAAGTCTAGATCTTGTTTTTTATATGACGTAAGGTATTACGCTTTAAGGCAAGAAACAGGTCGGGTCATTTTGTAACCCCCCAGGGTGGTGTGTTTTTTAAAGCGATTGTTGGGAACGCGGGTCTTGGGCCGTGCAATATTGCTTTTAATAATTTACGTTAACTTCTAGCTGCTTGTGGATTATGCCGTCGTTACCGATGCCGTATGTGTAGTACTTCCGTTTGTGATGCTGAAGATCGTTCGATTTCTGATGAAGTTTGAATAACTGCTGCGCTAGCATTACTCGTTCGTATAAAAGATAAACTTTTATAAAGTGTTTTGTGTTTTTTTTATTATATATTGTCAAACGGGACTTAAACTACCCACTGTATTTATTCCGACACTGAAAATCAATAAAAAGTAACTCAAGAAATAAAAGAGAAAAGACTTAATTTCTAGGCGTCTAGCAAAATGGACCTAGAGCAAAAAGAATGCGGGTTTTTGTATTACTTTAGAATTTACGTTTGTAAAATGTATTTGTTTTGTACTTATAGTTTGTCAGCAAAAAATTATTTAAATTTTATGCATTTCAAAAAGATAGGGATTACTCGATTCCCCTTCGAACCACACCGACCTACAAATAAAATTGTGAACCGGATTACTACTGGAGTAACTATTTTCAAAACAATAATTTTGCATAAATGGCTAGATCTTGTCAAGAGCTATCTATAATTGCAATTTCTTTAAATTAAGAATTTATAGTTTACTGATTGTAGTGTTTTGAATTTGACTACCCATCAAACCACACCAACAAAATATATCCAATTGGTTTTACTACTTAAGTTAGTACTTTTTAACAGAAATTTTACAGAGATTGATACCCCATCATGAGGGCTATCCAATTTCGTAAAATTTATTTATTTCAGACTTATGTTTTTACTGATAGAAGCTATTTGAATATTTGATACTGGGACAAGGGAAATACACGATACCCGTTAATCCGCACCGACCTACCTAACTGAAAAATGACTGATCGGTTATAACTCGGGTAGGTACTTATCAAGCGGTTCCATACAGTTCAAAATACCCAATGTAAACGATAAGGCTTTGCCCAAACTCGAAAAAGTGTGAGCAAGTGAAGGGAAATTTAAAAAAAAAAGGTAAATTACAATGTAATACACGAAACGGGTGCAAACAGGGTTCAAAATAATTTAATCGGGTTGTGGGACCGGTTACACCCCGTCGGTGTCAATTGATAATTAACATTATTTTAATGAAAGCACACTGTTAAGTCATCGAAAAAATGAAAACAAAATTGTAAGGGTAAAAGGCATTGTATTGCAAGAAGAAAAAAAAACAAAAAACAACAATTAACATAAGTAAACAAAACAAATCAAGGCCCCGTCCTGCCCCGACCTTTCGGCAGTGGCAGTGCACGTAGATAGGGGAGGTACCATGTTCCACCAACGACAGCAACGCCTAACTTGTGGTAGAGGGGCCTGAACTCTACCAGGACTTTCTGCCATTCTTTGCCTGGTTGGGTTCAGGTACCTTAACGAGATAGAGTTGAGGAAGAGATAAACACATCCACTGTTGTCCTACCGCGACAATATTATTAAAATTTTTATAACTCCCCCATTCTATGCTCGAAGTAATATAAACAATAATCGTTGTATACGAACGAAGATTGTTACAAACACGTCATTTAATTTGCAAGTCGTCATCAAGGATTGAACCAAACTCCATCATCACGGACAGAAGCGCTACACATACGACATTGGCCATCATATTATTATGCACAAGCAGCTAGAAGCTAAGCTAAATTGTTATATAAAATTTCTTATTTTAAAAATGTTGTACAAAATAGTGAAAACAGGAAATATTTAATATTTTCTTATTTTAGTGTATAGGGCAAGTGACTGACGCGTACCCCCTACTGTTTTACGAACGCACCTTACTATTTTAAGAGAGAAATTGCGGCTGGCAGCCATGTTTGTATGTCGATACAAACATGACTTGAACACCAAGACGAAAGGCGAAAGAAGAAAGAAGACTTGAACATGATCTTAAAACACCAAGGTACGTTCGTAAAACATTGGGGGTACGCGTCAGTCACTTGCTCTATTGTTGACATCATTGTACGAAAATTGCAGTCAACCGGCCGTGGAGGCCGGTTTTCATTTTCATCTGGGTAAAGCCAGAGTCATTAATTAAGTCAAGTTAACAATACAATCGAATTAAAAATGAGTTAATAAAGATATTGTTGATTGATTTACTTACAAAGATTGTTCTGGAACCGTTGATCGGGCTTCGATGCTTGGCACTCCACCAACTGGTTTCTTTTTCGGGAAACTACTTGCCTTGTAGCCTTTAATTTTGCAATAAAGAAAAAAATAGTAAAATAGGAAAAAGGAAATTTAAAAAATATTGTTGTATTGTTATGGGGGTGGTGTAGTTGCTGTTGGTGAAGTGACTATTTCTGGAGGGCCCGATGATGGACCAGGGATCACATCTTCTACAGCCACATTTTTACTTGTAGTTGGTGTAAGATATTACTAGTTGAAGATTTGGCCATAGAAATAAGGGACCCCTGGTTATTTGCCCTCTCCTGTGATGATCTAATAGAAATAGAAATATTAGATATAAATAGGGATTTTCAATCTTCTCTCCTTTTTACTCCTTTATATTTTCCGTTACTTCCTCCTCTCAAATTTACTTATTTTTGAAAACAGCAACTGTATAGATTTAAACACTTTTGTAATCTTAAATTTAATTAAATTTTAAATTAAATTTTTATTATTATTTTTTAAATATCCTGTATTTTTTATTTTTCTTATTCTAATGGTAGGCTTGAGGATTTCCAAAAATCCTGTCATCAAGAAAGAGGAGTAAATAAAAATGTTTTCCAGTTATATAGATAGTCTTTCGCTTCGTAGTAAATGCAAGGGAAAGGACGGTTTTTAATAATTTATGAATTATGCTGCCAAATTATATTCCAAAGAAAAAATTAAAAAGGATTCAGTACCAAAACGTTAAAAAACATGTGTAAAAACATTTCCTAACTTAACCTAAACTATATATTTTTTAAGCTTATTACTCTTATCATTTGGGGGGGAAATTGGATTTGGCATTGGAGTCTCGTTTATCACACACGCAGAATTTTCAAAGTTTTGTAGTTCCAGGGAGAAAGTCAATTCTGCTTCACAAATTAAATATTTTCATGTTACGTCTATAGTTGGTTTTCCATCATATTTATTACCTTGTTTGTTGGAATTCAAGAATGTTGTGGTGGTAGTGTTTTAGTTGATAATTACGGTATTTCTCTTGAGTGAACGATTGTTTTTTCTGTTGTCATAACGATCCGTAATAAAAAAATAATAATTAATTGAAATAAAACAAGTTTTTGAAGTTTTTAAAGATAACAGAAGATAGCTCTTTGATATTCCCATTAATTATAGCTTATAATGTATAACAATAAAAAGTAAAAAGTAAGATATTTATGCGGGATGTTTTATTGTGAAGATGAGATAAGTTTTGTATAGGATAGACTACTGCTGATTAGCAGTTTAAAATTCTTATATATAGGATAAGCCGAATGTGTGATTGGAAGAAGCTGCGATTGCGACGCGGGAGACTCGGGTTTGAATCCACTTCCAGGAATTTCTTTTTTCAAGTTGACAGATACAAGCTCGCGCAGCGCTGGCTGACTTAGCTTGAATAACCCAAGTCTGATGCTAGCTGAAAAATCTTACATTGGATCGGAGCAAATCTAGCTTGTCTCGTGGAAGCTTACACTATTATGGGAGCCTGCCGTACGAAGCTTGCGTCCAGCTTCTATCTAGCTAACCGTCGCGTACGGGAATAGCATCGATAAGTTCATTTAATAACAAAGAAATTTTTTTTTGAAATTTTATTTGATAACAACATAAATAACTTATATGTATGGTAACGATTAATTGCATTCCAACCATCGCCATAGTCGGTTTAGCATTTTTGAATAGTTCCGTACCGTGATCAATTATATAATAGTGTAACGAGTTATCGCGGATGGGTTCGGTGTATCAATCTCGGTGTATTCAATCTCTTCAACAATCAAGCACTACACAAAGTTAACATAACTGTTCTATCAAACTACTGGCAACGAAGGTCTACACTACAGTCCCATTTATAGTCTTTCAGGCGTGGGAAAGAGTCAGTCGGCGAATCCGATGCATCAGCAATCGGATGACACTCGAATGACAGTCATTGTCTATCCGTTACAGCTATAACGGATGGCGAGAGTTCTCTTACGAATGATGCGTGAACGCTACAATAGATTCTGAATATAGCTTGAAAAATTTATTTTACATAATTTATTTTGTACCTGGTTAGCTGGACTCTGGATTCTGAAAGGGTCCTCCTCGCCCCGAAACTAAAATGACAGAATTCAAATTTTAATTGTTGATTATAAAAAAGGAAATTAATGAAATAAATCAATGAAAAATTTCATTTTTTAAAATGTGGTTCTTTAAACACTTCGTGACGTGTGGAATGTAGAAGAGAAAATATATATTTTTTATTTGCGGGATTCACGGCGAAATTTAAACTTCTCAAATTTTTCCACTAACATAAAATAAATAATGCACGCATTTGTTAGTTAAATGTCCATTAAAAACAACTTTCGTGACTATGGCGTTATTTTTTTATGAAGCCATAACCACTTTAATTATAAGAGATTGAATAGCAATGGCATTTGCTGTTCCACTTGTAACGTAGACTCCAATTGGTTAAACCCATTTACCTAAGTAAGGGGTAACAACAAAACGAGAGCATGATCAGCCAATTTGTCACTTTTGCGTGAGCATAACACCGCCGAAGTTCACTAAACCACTAAAACACTAAATTGATAGAAAACATACCAGGCATTTTGTTGTTCTGCCGCTTAGCTTGCCCATCCGTTGCAAGTTCCTTACTTGCAAACAGTTTGCTGAAGGTCACCAACTTGCGGGGTGCAAATTCCAGTCGGAATTCGACAGTCCATTCCACCCCATTTGCTCACACACATCATGAATAGGTTTTCTAAGAGTGAACATATTTTTCATCATGAGATAATTTGAAGACCATCGAGTACTCACATCACTTAGTAGTTTTTTCCCAGAAAGCCTGATAAGAAGAGGCGTGGCAATAGAAGACGTGTTTATTTTGAAGCTAGCTTTCTTGCAGATGCGATAACTTTAACAAAAGCTGGTATGTTGTGTCTGGTCGCTGAGGTTTGATCAGAATTTGAGCCCGAATTTGAGCTTCTAGCCTCGATTTTAAATTTGTCAAAAATGGACATCACTAACTGCAGATGGTGGGACAGGTCTGAAAGCCTCCACAGCTTGTATTCTTGTTCAATTTCATTTGGAAGTATGAAGCATCCTTGAAATTGATCTACAGCCTCAGTGACTTGAGTGTCAAAATGATCATATTCCACTTCTTCATCCTACAGTAGAATTATTGATTCCACATTGTAAGTGTCTCTGTTGGGATAATAAGTCGGAAATGCGAGTGGTTCAACTTCTTTATTGCAATATTCTTCACTTTCAGAATCACCCTCTTGCATAACAATATTTTTTTCTAGATCTGAATATAAATTCCTGCTATTCGAGGTTTCTCTTTCTGAATTAAACGCAACCACATTTTCGATGACTTCTTCAACATACTTTGCACCAACCTCTTTAAAAGCCTTAACCATACTGCTCCCATTGTCGGTGATAATTATAGGAAATTTGAATACCCCATTCCATTTCCATTTTGCCACTTCAGTTCTAGTATGAGGAGATGGAAAATGGATTAAATTTAAAACAACCTTATGGAGTTTGCGTTCCCAAGAAACAAAGTGAAGAGTGACTCATAAAAAATTTAGAAAGAAGACCGCGTTGCCGACGGAAACGTATCCAATAAGCTACTAACAATTGTAAGGAATGCATCAGCTCACTCTTTCTTGGAAAAATATCCTCCCTCTCATTCCTGGAAACAAGTCATTTTCCTTTCCATCCTTTCATTACGCTCACCTTGCGTTGGTGATCGCGTTGACTTTGTTTGTCGTATAAAACCCCATCAGTTGTAATTCTTCGTTAGTCAACGCTGGGCTGTTCACCCAGTCTAGTGTTGATTCACCCCTTCGCGAGTCTAGTGTCAGGTCGTTTATTCGACCTGCTACTGGCTTGCTCGTTCCCCGTTTAAACTTGTCTTATTTGTGTCTTTGTTGTGCTTGACGCTGGCTATACGGCTACGGCCTGTATGTATGCCTCCAATCGTTTGAGACATTCATCGACTTGTTTGAATCATGTTAACATTTTACGGGAATATACCATCGAACGAAGTCCGCAGCTTCCCTTAATCGAGTAAAAGCTATTTACTTAAACATGAAGTAAGTAGGGGTTTTACATATTGGTGGCAGCGATGAGATCATCATCACCATCGATCCCAACCACGAAGTTCTATCGACCGGAATTCACTGCTGGGCCTTCATTTACCTTACGCTCAAGAGATCGAGCCACTGAAAGAACAATCAATAGCTGATATTCTACTCGCTATCACTTTTTATTTTTATTTACAGTTACGTTCGCTGGAACGCTCTGGAACGCTCCGTTCATCGATGTTTCCCATCAGCTTTCATTTCTCACTGTTCCAATTTCAGTCATTGTCTTGTTTTGCTAGATTGCGGGACGCAATCTCCCATTTCCCCAAGGTATGTAAGGAATGCATCAGCTCACTCTTTCTTGGAAAAATATCCTCCCTCTCATTCCTGGAAACAAGTCATTTTCCTTTCCATCCTTTCATTACGCTCACCTTGCGTTGGTGATCGCGTTGACTTTGTTTGTCGTATAAAACCCCATCAGTTGTAATTCTTCGTTAGTGAACGCTGGGCTGTTCACCCAGTCTAGTGTTGATTCACCCCTTCGCGAGTCTAGTGTCAGGTCGTTTATTCGACCTGCTACTGGCTTGCTCGTTCCCCGTTTAAACTTGTCTTATTTGTGTCTTTGTTGTGCTTGACGCTGGCTATACGGCTACGGCCTGTATGTATGCCTCCAATCGTTTGAGACATTCATCGACTTGTTTGAATCATGTTAACATTTTACGGGAATATACCATCGAACGAAGTCCGCAGCTTCCCTTAATCGAGTAAAAGCTATTTACTTAAACATGAAGTAAGTAGGGGTTTTACACAATTT
Organism: Daphnia magna; assembly: GCF_020631705.1. Classification (NCBI taxonomy): domain Eukaryota; kingdom Metazoa; phylum Arthropoda; class Branchiopoda; order Diplostraca; family Daphniidae; genus Daphnia; species Daphnia magna. The sequence continues at coordinate 6,426,940 of NC_059186.1, read as the reverse complement.
ACTAACAGATAACTAGCATACTGATAAAAATAATTTTGTGTTTCCATATGCTACCCGATTACCCAACCGATAATGACAATAACGAGTGATGGAAAGAGTATTTTGTATTGCAAAAATTGTTCTACTTAGCCGGGGGGTAGGGGAGTCTACCGATAATATAGTCTACACTTTTTCCAGACATTTAATACCTAGGGCGAAAAAAGGTGTCTGGACTGACATTACCCAACCCCCCTTATGATGATTTTGCGCCAAAACCACCCTACCTCTCCTTAAAAAGGGAAACTATTAATATTTTCTACCCACAGATGGCTTTTTCAAAATTTATCGGTGTTCACCTTTTTGTGCAGGATACTGTACATTTGAAATTCAACCAAAATAAAAAAAAAAAGATATTTTGCACGCAGGAACCATTTATATACTTATTATATTTCATCGGAAAGAATTTGCAAATTTTGGGCTATAAAACCGAGAAGACCTGCCTTTCGATGACTAAGGCGTTGACGGCGATCTGTTATGATTAATCCCATTTTAGAAAATATGCGTTCACACGGAACAGAGTTGACGATTATACAAAGAGCTTTTCTTGCTAAAATAGAAAGGCGAGGGTATCGATCTTGGCGTGCCTTCCACCATTGCAAAGGGTCTTCATGCCTCCCAATAGTCGGGTCAGTAAGATATGATTCAACTTCGCGACGAGATCCAGCACAAATTAGGGAAGATTGATTAGCAATAGCGCGATTTTCATCAAGACGATCAAAAATTGATTTAGGGCGTTCACTTGATGATAACTCGACTACAGCTTCATCAATGCCATCGTTGCTATCGTTGAGCAGAGATGCCTTCCTAAATAGCTCGCCTTCAATGATAAAAAAGGACAGTATAAGAAATAGAGAAAGGGAACTAAAGTTAATATACCTTTTGCCGCTGGAACTGCTTCGTCATACGGAAGCCCAGCAGTTTTGTAACGGGCATCTAGTGTAGTTGCAAGAAGAAGTATTTTGTTCGACGCATATGAAGGAAATCCACGCTCTAGCATTGAAGCCCTCATGGAGGCTGCAACAGCTGCGGTCAATTTGTATTTGTCTTCATGCAAGACACTGAAATCGGTGGCATGACGCATAAGTTCAGTAACGAGATAAATCACCTAATAATGACATGAAAATCATTTCTAAATATATAAATAAGTTCATAAAAGTAATTACCGACGATGCAGTTATATTCTTTTCTGACGACATTACTGTAGTAACTTCTTGAAAAGGTTTCAGATAGTCCCTTAACATGGCCAGGTCTTTCAAATCAGATAAGGATGGAAAAGCAAGGTCAGACTTCAGATCACTTAGGACGTTGTAAATTTCCTTGTGCCGTTCAAGGAAACGTTCTAGCATGAAGTAAACAGAAGACCAGCGGGTTTCGTTGTCTCTTATGATCCTAGTAAACAAACAATTAGCTATTTTTTTTTATTAAGAAATGATATGTGATTACTTATGTTCAGCCAGTTTTAGTTTTTTTATTCACTGTTCAGTAAAGCAGTTGCTTTTGCACTCCTGCGAAAATGAGAAGCAATTGCACGAATGGAAGCCAGAATATTCGCACAATCCGAAATATTAAGACCATTTTTGACAACAAGATTAATTGTATGAGGGATACAACCAATCCAGCTAATTTAAAGTTTTCTGCATGTGGACTTCATAACTTCGGCATTGTCCGAAGTTAATGTAGTTACCCGTTCGATTAGTCTTTTATGATTGTTTACAAGCTTTTCTATTAGTTTCACATGCCCGTCAGCTAGTTTATTGTCGAGTTTTGCGATTCCCAACGTAGCCGATCTAAACACGAAATTTTTGCAAATAAAATGGGCCGTTAGAGCTTCATAGTTGTCACAAGACTTAGACGTCCAAGCATCAGTTGTCAATACAACGTCTGCAACATCCCGTTGTTCAAGGATCGTAATAAGTTTTTCTTGGATTTCATTTGCCAGTTTTGGAACCAGGCACTGACTTAATTCAGTTCTTGATAGAATTACGTAGTCAGGTCAGGTTACTTTTCCCGGTTCAAAATGGCAAAAGATCGTAGCAAAGCCACATAACGTAGAGACGATCTAGCTCGGTATCCACCTTCTTCTTTGCCAGGATTGTCTTATTGGCCGATTCGTTTACCTTTTTCGTGACTTTTCTACAACCAGGATTGATCTTATGCACTGTTTTCAAATGCTACACAAAATTAAAAAACGAATCGAAATTTTTTTTTACTATCCAGACATTTTAAATCAAAATTTGTGATACCTTAATCAGGTTATTAGTAGAACTACCAGAGCGATTACGAAATGAGTCGCACATTTTGCACTTCGCTTTCGTTTCATCTTTACGGTATTTTTCAAAGTATTTCCAAATAGGGCTTACATACGCCGAACTAGAGCCTTCAATGTTGTCTTCAACCTTTACAAACAACATATCTAACATGAAAAAGAACTAGATTTTTTTTTTATTTTTGAACCTCAATATTCATCTCCTTCACCAAACCATCAAAATTGTCCAAATTCTCAGCGTCACTTTCAAATGTAGCCACGATGTTGAAACACCCACGAAAACGCACTTATTCGACTATCAAACTCTCGTGAAAATAGCAGACGCAAGTGAATTGACAAAATTAATAACAGATAAAAAGAGTTATGGAAGGAATGGATTGTTCATCAAAATTATTTGGCGCCTTTTATTAGAGCAGTTATTATCGTATTCGATAGATGGCGCTGAAAGCCGAGTACGAGTACATTCACTCGTTTTCTCTCGCTTTCCGAGTAGTACTCGGATCGTACTCGAGTACCGAGTATTTTGACGAGTAGACTCGACAACACTAATTTCCACAGTTAAGGTCGAGGATCCCTGCCGCTGCCGTTCTCCCAAGCCTGTCCAGCCGTCAGTCCATTTGCCGAGCCAGCCTTGCGACCTGAGACGACCGAAGCCGACCCGGGATCCAATTGATCACCGCGAAGAGTAATACTCTAGCGGCCACCACCTCTGTTGAGCCCGATAAGGCCCAATAGAACTCTCGGCATTGCTCTAGCCTGACACGGCGAAGGCAATACCAAGGACCTCTAACAATAGCCCGACCAAGGCGAAAGCTGTGGCTCCTGAAACGTACTACGGCACCTGATAGTAGTTAACCGCGCAAAGATCATACCAGTCCGACAGGCTCACCCCCGTAAGACCCGACTGACCATCTGCGCCAGCAGCTAACTGGTCCTTCGGAAAATAATTCCTGAAAGTAACGAGGAAAATCTTTTTTTGACCAAATGTCAGCTTCACGATTGGCTTGGAAAGGCCTGAACTGATGATTTGTTTAATAAACTATTTCCCTTTGCAGGCTAAACTAATAATGTCTTGATTTATTCTTTGTCGGGTAGGCAGTGTGTGACGTTCATCCAAAAGAGATATGTAAGCATTGAAATCCTCATTGTTACAAAGAAAATTTGCAAATGAAGTGGTTGCTACGAAGAAAAAGGCTTACGAAGTAAAATTTGCTTTTTTGATTTAGGGTAAGCCAACTTTCTAGAAAGAACCTGAAATAAATCCGTTCAAGAACAAAAAACAATGAGAAAAAATCGCAAGTAATGAATGTATAATTTATAAAGTATACATTGTGAAGAGTTGGTTGTGGTTTTGGTGTCAAAGTCTTCAATAATTTTTTCTACCTGATTCTAGATGCATCTTTTCAGCCTGAGAATTCTTTCAGATATTCCTGGTATTCATCGTTGATATGAACGGAGATCTTCAGGTGGTTGGCAAGATTTGTTGAATTTTTTCCTTGGATTTCAGCTTTGCATTTCTTATTTTTTCACACACTTTTATTCGTGTCTTTGTTACAGACGAAAAAATTATGAATTTGACTCCGTTTATATAAACCGGTAGGAATAAATGGCACGCCCGCCTCTCATTCACCTGAATCTTCAGAATCCATGTCATCTGACCTAGTGAATTAGAATTCCTTAAACTTTTCTACTTCCAATACGATAAGCCTTTGCTTTTTCGAATTCTGATTTTTTAAAATTACTAGTAGACTACTAATTACAAAAAGTAAGCAACGTTTTGTGTGAACTGCACTAATAGGGTAATGGGAATGGCTAATTGGCTAATGCCCATTACTTTGTTGCCAACGTACTAGAAATAAAAAAAGCAACCCTATATTTTGAGTAAATAACGTAAAACTTTAACGTCTAAAAAGAAAATAACGTTACGTTGTTGCGGACCCTCAAAAGGTTCCGTTAACGCATGTTTTAAGTTATACGTAAAGTTAGACGTAACACCACTAGGGTTCTCCCTCGAGGAAATAATTTTCCAGTAACTATCGTAACTACTTCATACTGCATTAATGTTTTTTTAATGGTATAGGTAGACGGGCTGCCGTGAATGATGTCGCTAGATGTTCGCGTGATGGAGATGGCGTTGAAGCGGTCGCTGGAGGAGCTGGAAGGCGTACAAAAAGGACGGCCAAGCGAGAGATCCTTGACCCTTCCCATATAGTCCAACGATGTGCTGTTGTTTTAGTCGCTGCCCAACAGAAAACACCATCACCTCCTCGTTAACGAAAATCTCCGATCGCGCGCTTAACTACCTATTGAACTATTTCTACTTTGGCAATTTTCATGTCTCCCGTTTTCTTTCTTGCCTCTTTAATTAGATCCCCAAGCGTTTCTCCTCCGCCTGTTGCTCCACCACGATGAAGACGCCAACCACACAATTCTCCCCTTATGGTTGATGAGCCACTAGTAAGTCTAATATTTAAAACATTTCTAAGTAAATAAGTTCTCTTTTTATTTTGTGTTCTTTTCTTGCAATTTAAAGCAACTGTTAATCTTACTCTTCCATCTGTTCCCAGGCGAAATTACGAACGTAACGCACTGATCCTCTTCAGGAACCGATTCAATCTATTTTGCAGGTAAGAAAAAATCAATTTACTGCTGGTATTCCTTATTATTTCATGTAATTTTTCCTACAACAATCTTAATTTGAAGCATCAACGCAGTCCTTTTATAAACATACACAGCAAAGGATGTAATAACGGAAAAGTCAAGTTAACCAATAGATTAGGTAATCAATTTAATTACCATTAAAAAATATGATAACTTACTACTTATTTCTTCCTAGGTTATTGCTACACTAAAAACGGGTTAGTGATAAAACTTTTACATGGTGTTGCTCTTCTCGGAGTTGAGTTGAAGACTCCAGCAAAATTTCAATAAATAAAAAACTAAAATCTAGTCAAATGTACTTTGTAGACTACCATCAAAACGACTTCCAAGAACGATAAAGATGAGAATAACGAGCGGGTATATGTTTAATTAAACGAATGATGGATATTTAAAGGAAGTTTAATTTATAGATTCCAATCTCCAAGAACGCAAAAAAAGAAGCCGTAAAAGAAAATTCAAACAAACTAGAAGAATTGTATTTAATGAAATAAAAAAGAACAAAGAGATCGCAGGAAGAGATATGCCTGATATTGAAAATTGCAATGGATTTGCTGCACAATATTTCAAATATGTAATGTAACTAATGCCAATGTTTACTTACAGCAGATATTTGAGAGCAAGATCATTGCCTCGCAACCCTAGCAAAGATGAGACGAGCCTTAATTTCATGTCCACGTCACATTCTTCTCTTCAGATTTTTATCAAGGAGCGGTATTCGTTAGAAACGTCATCAATATTGCACGCCATTTGCCCTTCTATAGGCCAGTTATGAAAACGCAGCTGGAGGACTGCAAAACATGGTTCATCGACGCGACTTTCCACTTCAGGGATCAGTTTTTAAATAATGACAGCAAAAAATAGTAGGAAGAAAAAATAAAAGGAAAAAGGGACTGCTATGCTATTCTCACCTTAGGGGTTGATCGTGCTCATGCGTTGACCAAAAAAACTCAATGTAACTCATTTAAAAATTGCCTTAAGTCAAAACGCTGTTGTTTTAGTTGAACCTTTACACTTTTGTAGATGAAGATGTTATCTATTTACTATTTCGGTGATTTTCCCTTAGAATTCCCCTTCCCAGCGTTGGTTGTTGGCCATGCTGACGACATCACTTTGGTAACCTGGGATAAAGATACTCTGTTAGCCACCCACAACTTATGTTTCTAAACACTATAAAAACCGTTTTCATGCTTATCAGGAGAAGATCGGCAAACGCGGGTTCTTCTTGGATAGTTCTAATCTAAAATCAATATAGGGCTATGACAAGCGGTGTTTCAGGTTTCTGTACCATTCTGCAGTAGAATCTATCCTACTGTATGGTTGCTCGGTCTGTACACTAATACTTTCCACCAACGAAGGCATTAAGCTGCTCCGCTTTTTCAGCGTGCAGTCGCTCTCCTGTTGACAAGTTCTTTCAAATCTGTATCATACGAATGCTATATTGCTCTTTCCAACATTGTTTTAATTAACTGCGTGTGTACGGGATCCCCTATCTCCGCTACTGCTCGACAACCACGGAGCGATTCTAGATTTTTACTTCCAAAAGGCTAGCACGCCCCCTCCCAGATCGTAGTTTTCTTTCGAAATGCGATGCGATTAAACACCAGTTAATTCCATCTTGGCCTCCTTGGTCACCATTTTGCCAATCGGTACATCTGCTTAACGGGTGCACCTGCTACCCTCCACAAATGATTTCCATCACATCTTCGTCCCTGTCGTTCACGGGTATGTCTCGTATCGCTGCTGCTACATTTCAACCTACTGGTTTAATGTCCTGGAGTGCAGAAACGGACTTTACCGTATGCTCAAAAAGCATTACTCGAGCTTAACCTAGATTTTTTTCATGCCATATCCAGGGCTTATCATGCGATCAGAAAGAGTCTGCTCGCAGAGATTTTCTCCCACCAATCCTCTACCGTCGCAATTACCCGATTTGGCGCAAAGCTATCCGAAATCAAGAGACTTTGTGCAGACACGCTGGACGCAGGACACCGGAAGGGAACCCTCCGGGACAACATTAAACAATTTTTCCGTCAGCCATCTAAGGCAGTTGGCCTTAATTAGCCAGCGCCGGATGTTACCTACAGGGTGGTGTACATCACTCCATTCCGTGTATACTCCCATCTAAATCCCCTCTTCGCAGTGCTATCAAAAAGCATGTACATAATGTATGGAATCTGAGTTGCCCCAAAGGCAACAGTTTAAGATTTCTTCCCTTCAATCCAATCAATCTCTGCTAGGCTTCTGCACCCCCTATGTAACCAAATGTCACATGTGATATCTGGCCACTGTCTTCTCAACGAACAATTTCGTTTCAAATTTGCCTATTACCTACGCTGTGGGTTCGGCCATACAGCTGAATCCCTCGATCATTTGATTTTTCATTTCCCTCGCCATCGTCGCCCAAGGGTTTCATTCCCAGTGAGCGGTTTCACTGTCGACGTTGTCTGGCTCAGACCCCTTGCCTCGATTCCGAAAAACCCTTTCATTTCGTAGGAATTTTGCACCTTTGTTCACTAAACCAAATGTATTTTAAGACTTGACTAATTTTGAGGAAAAAAACCAATAGGCACCAATGATAAATGTATCAGTCGGGCTAGTGAGGCTTGTTTATGTATTTGGTTCTATTGGAAATTTTTTTGTAGGATCCCCATTTTGGTAAACTGTGGTTATAGCCAGATTGTGACAAAGTAAATTTAGACTTAGTGCGTAATGTTTGCAAAGAAATACGTGTTTTGGTGGCCGGGAAATTGCAACTAACTTGTATCGCATTCTGTCTAGTGCCATTTTGGCAATGTGGCGGTTTTAGAAATTCAATATACCTGGAAATAACTTAATTGGTGACACATTACAGAGTGTGTGGGAGGCAATTTATTATTCGCATAATTAGTTTTACAACAAAAAAAATTTTTAGTCTCAATTTATTTATTTTTAATCAGGGAATTTGTGAGGAAGCAAGACGAAGAAAGAGTGAAGAAAGTTAACAGTGAGAATAAAATAAAAATATCAAAAGTGCAACAACAAGAAAATGTTAGCGGAAACCATATTAACAAGTTACTTGAACAACTAACGGATTTGTAAAAAAACTTGCTTTACGTCTCAAAGAAAACGACGTTTCTTACTTTTTTCAATGATATGATATTGAATGCATTGAATTCTGTTATGAGTTTTATGAAGCTGATTGTGGAAAAGACATTAGAATCCAGAGCTGCCCTTCGATCTCGATCTTACCCCAATTTGAAATCGAAGAATCCAAATCAATCAGGTTTTTTTATTTGATCAATCGATCGGTAAAATCGATCTTTTAGATTATTTTTTTTTAAATTGTATTTCCAGTGTGCTTCATCACACAAACTATAGTGAGCGGCAAATTTCACCTCACTTTTCATACTACTACAGCAGCGAAAGCTTAGAGAGGAAAAGTGCTTGCCTTGCAACTCGCCGCATTGTTGGACGTCACACATTTGATGTTTTGGCTAAACTTATTAAATCCGTCCAGGAAGAGTACCAAGTGAAGGTTAAGTTAAGTGGCACAACAACAAATAATGATACTCGGTTAATTTCATAAAGTTTTTCAGAGATACAGGGGCTACATCAACACTTCCAGATTACGTAATTCAAAAAGTACTGATTTTGACTGTTATTTTCCATTGCTGTGAAAGAAAAGGATTACTATTTATTGATTACAATCTTGTTAATTGTCGAAATCGGCGCCTCTGGTGAGAATAAATTTTAACGGCACAAAAAATTAGAACTCCCTTCTCACTGAAAAAAATCCTGTCCATGAAACAAATTGTTTTGAATGAATTAAATAAACAGAGCCTAATGAGATTGATCTTATTGGGCCGATCGAGAAAAATTTATCGGATTGAAAGTCAAGGAAAGAACGATTAAACAAATGAGCAGTGCATGTCAATTCTATGGAAATGCTTTATAGTCAAGTACTGGATTTCCTAATATTAAAGAAGAAATACTCGATTCAAAAAGTATTCCATCCTAAACCGGCAATAAAACTACTATCATCCCCATCGTAGATAGGGGTATCAATCTAATTATACATCCCATCGGTGTTGAACAAGAATTGGCTGAATTGTTGAAAACCACAAAGCAATCTAGTATTCAAACTGTGGTTCAACAAACATTGCAGTTTCCAGTAGTAAGGTAATGTGCACAACATATTTAGTAGCTTCATTTTTTAACATTGAGAACTACGTATATAGAAATGAAGAAGTGAACCTTCCTTCTGACGCAGGTGATAAAATTTGCCAACGAGCAATACAGTTGACTGCTAGCAACCAGATATAAATTTCTAGACCTCACACTTCTGCTACTTCTGAAACTGTGGACTCAGACGGAAACAATGCGTATAGTACCGACATCGTATTTCGGCATATGTCAATCAAGGAGGACATTATAAAACATCTTGCCCTATTATATGTAAGGAAAAAACTCTCTTTCAGGGCCTTTGGAGTTATTGCAAAGTTAATAGTAGCCCTAAGGCACGGTATACCGATTGACCATAGAACTGTTCTCCAAAGTACAAATACTGTACTCTGTAACATGTCATTCCATCATTTATCCTTTAGAAACGGTCTATTGGAAAAGTTTAAGGAAGGCATGATTGACAGTGACAATCTCACTATTAAATGTCAAATCCACATGGCTTACACTGCTTTTTTCAAAACAAATTCTGTTGACCTATGGCCGATATTTTGTTGTTTTGCCAACTCCCTTGATTCCTCGCCGGTTGTGATAAGCACTTTTGTTGGTGAAAACCTCCAAATTTAAAAGGCCATCTAAGACCATTCATTACTGAATTGATGCTCTGAAACTTGAGAAAAGATATCGCCGAATTAGTCTCTCGTATCCTGAAGAATATCACCGAATTATCATAACACTGAAATACCCCAAACAGTTCAAAGTCAGAAAATTGCGCACAATTCTTCTTTATATTGGACCCATTCTCATCAAGGTAATAATTAGCTAGAAGTAATTCATATTTTGTACCCCTATCTGGTGATTCAAATTTTCTGCTACCCTACCTTGTCCAGAACCTACTCGCACTTAGCCAGAGGTTCTTTGCAATATTACGCTTTTCAGTTTGGAGAAATTTTAGGCAAGAATAACTTCATTTACAATGTTGTTTCAATTGTTCATTTAGTTGATGACTGTGAGATCCATAGCGTACTTGATTCCAGTTTTGCTTTCCCATTTGAAACTTTCTTGCATCAGATGAAGATACTAGTAAGATCTCCAAACAAAGTGCTCACACAAATTGTTTGGAGAATATCTCAAAATAAGCTTTTTTTCCCAATTACAATCAACGAAAGAAAAAAAATCTAATTTTAAACATGAACGTTTAGTTTTTACACTGAGGCATCATGCAAAACCTCGTACCTGAAAATATTCATTTCAGCTTTGCTACAACAGACATGGTTGTTAAAATTATGGGTTTCTCCAACACTCGAATATCATTCAAGCCCCTCATACTAAGGGGATTTTTTTTCAAAACAAGTTAAATCTACAAACCTAGACATCAGCAAATTAATCGTCATGGAATACAAGGTGAAAACGTTCTAATAGATCATTTCTGGTTGTTTTCTAAATGCTGGGTGATATCTACTTCCAGAGTCTGCTGCATCGTTCCAATTTGTCATGCTGTACGCATGATGAAAAGGAACAAAACAATATTTTGTTATTGTTACCTGATTTGGATATTAACAATAAGTTTAACTTTTATTTTTGTAAATCAGTTACCAGGATAGGAGCAATATAATATATAATTTGAACCAACATTTCAGTCCACATAATTTTCCAGTTTGGTCCATTGTCGAACTGTATAATTCTGGCATTTCTGAATATAGCATTATTGTTAATTGTACAAATAACCCTTGTTGGTAGTAGATTAGATTTTTAATTGAAGACTTCTTCTTCTCTTGATGCTAATGGGTTTCCTCTAAATAGGTTAAGGCCTATTAGAGGGGGTGAAAAAGCCTGCTATCTGTAGAAATCGAACCCGGGTCCATCATTTCTTAGAGCATATAATAAGATAGGAAAATATTGTGGTCAGCTGTATTTAAACGTTAATTCTACTAATCTTATATCGCCCACCTAGGTAGGGAAAAAACCTTCCATCGGATTTATTTCCCTCGGGTACTTGATGTTTTGATGGTTCTTCTTGGTTTCGAACACTCGATGCATGCTACTTCCATCAGAAAAGCCCTACCTCAGATTATTTGTTTTAATACATTTTTTCATTATAAGTAAACACATGAGTAAGCCTTTAACTTTTTGTACCATTGGTAATTGCTTGATATCGTTGGTCACGCGATTTGTCTAATTGAAACAACGAATAATTCATTGACATAAAACTTACTAGAGGAGAAATTATGAATATACTGCACATTTTTTGATATTCTCGAACCAATTTATGTAAAAACCGATTTTTTAAGAAATCCTACGACAAACAGTCGTTGAAGGTGCCCGTAAACGTAGTTCGTGTTATTCTCGAGATAAAGAACGACATTTCAAGAATCAAGCATTCTTTGGAAATCCTAGCTATTCGTAGTCCCGGTCTTGAACAAGCAAAGAAGTCTTGTTGGGAATACACCGTATCCCCAGTACCATACGACCCGGACTGGGTAACGGACAAGATTGCCCAGCCGCTTTTCTTTGTATGATAAGGGCGGCCCTCGATAGAGGACCACCGCCCCAATTTCTGTAAAATACGTAAGCCCCGCCCCTGGCCTACCGGCCGTTGTTTTCTATAGGGCGAAGGCTTTTCAGTAGCGAAATACACTCCCTGCAGTACACACATAACCACTGCTTTCCGTGTTCGTCTTAATTCTACAATTTCATCATCCTTAATAGGTAAGATCAGCACATGAGCTGACCAATTACTTATAAGTCTAACCTTCTTACTCAGTTCTCTTTTCCCATTGAATCTCTTCCCGTTGAAACAGAGGAAGCTTTTGTCACTCTTTGCCGAGCCTTAAAAGACGTCCTACTTCAAAACTCTATTAAGGCAAACCAAAATTTGCTGGGTGGCACCATGATACAAGAAACTACACGACTCATTCTTAGAGCTGTGAGGGGCAAAGGTTTAAGATTGACTCATGTAGCACAAAAGAAAAAAACCGGAAAGAAAGTGTTCAAAGAAACCAAGATGTTGCCTTTTGTTCGAGGTGATATGTTGCCTTTTTATCTGTTATTTATCTGCTATTTGTCCTTTGACTTGCTACGTTCAATTCGAATATTGGTATCCAATTCTTGGAGTATATTGGGCTGGTGAGTGATATCGAGGTTCATCCAGTATAGCGATGCCGATAGGGCTCGGCCCCGATCACGTTCTTATCGGGGACACCGCTAAGCTTCCCCGATTAATATGAATCGGGGAAGTTCGGCGCGGGGAATTTTTTTTCGGTGCTGAACGGTGCTATAATCGGTGCTGCACCGCTAGCACCGACAAGAAATGCGTCTAAAGTGATGGAAAAAAAGGTGACGCCATGTTTGACTATTCAATGTTTCTCTTTGGTCAATCAGGACCCCGTGACTAGTGTGCGATTTGTTATTGTTTTCGTTCGATGGTGACTAACATTTCTGAGTTGTTTACGAATCGTGGGATTAATAGTTTGACTCCTTTCGTAGTGTAATTTTTATTTGATTAATCTAAAGGCGATTTTTCTACTAAAATGCCACCGATGAATTCACGTGTTCATAAAAGATCGGTGTCGGCTTTGTCCAATGCGTCGAACGTCAGTACACAAAGCACAATTAGCATTGAATTTTACGACAGTGCAGATGAAAGTGCTGAAATGCAATCAACAAATGAAGCATGTAGTCTTGCAGGTCAGTTCTCTTCTCTATTCCAATTCTGTGAGGAGAAATTAAGTAATTTAAGAAATACTTGTCTACAGGCACATCTACGTCAACATCATATTCTCAGTCTACAGAATCAGCAGAAAGCTCCTATGTATCAAGAACGAGGAAAAGAAAATCCTGGACTTGGTTGCATTTCGATGAAATTGGCAAGTAAAACTTGCAAGTGTAAATATTGCCCAGCTACTTTCATCATCAGTGATACGGGCACAATGTCGAAACATATGCATACCAAACATTCAGATATGATTGGTATTACAAATCTAACCACAGCAGTGGATGGTGAAGGTATAGCTGTAAAGGCATTTAAGGTAAACATAACCTGTTTTGCATTCTATTCAATAAAGCTATTATAATGGAAATGTTTCTATTTTCAGTATGACGTTGCTGAAGCCCATAAGGCATTTTTGGAGTTTATTGTGAAAAATAGCCATGCATTTACTCTTGGGGAAGAGCCTTCATTTAGAAATTTTATTTCTAAATTACATCCATCGTACAGACCCTTCGGAGGAACCGCTGTAAAAGACAGATTAATGAAAACGTATATTGCAATGAAACACAAGGTTACGGAGAAAATAGGAAGAAGAAAAGTGGCGTTCACTACCGACCTTTGGACAACACCAAATAATTTTGCAGTAATGGGTATTACAGTGGCAACATGGAAAGAGAAGTTTCAGCCTGTCGACGTTATAATTGTCTTTAAACAAGTTAATGGGGAACATTCCGGTAAAAATTTGGCAGAGCAATTTTACGATATCGTTTCGTCATTTACTTGGGATTGCAATGCAGAAGAAAATGGAAAACGTAAAAAACAATGGCGAAGGATCGAAATGGAAGACACGGAAGCGAACTGTGTGGGCATGGTCTTTGCTGAAGGCAAGTTTTTAAAATAAACTCAGTTATTGAAGATGTCTTTCAGTGAAACCTGCTGGCAAGGTTGTACTGTCTTGTTTTTTTTTAAATATGCAAACCGTTTTGCAACAAAATCATTTCATCTCAAGTTTAACTGCTCCTTATCTTTAGCAATCCGGTGCTGATTAACTCGGCAAACAACCCCAACGTATTTAGATCACCCATCCCAGCTTTTTCTTGCCAGGAAGGAGCCTGGGCTGCCTGATCTCTGAAAATGTATTTTGTTGTTGATTTAATAAATTTAATATTTAATACATAAAATTTTGATTATTTAATTCAATGACGTCAATTAGATGACTGGCTGGACTATTCTGCGTTCGTTAATAAAATTATTGAAATTTTATTACAGAAAAAACTTTCAGTCGCAATGTCGCACCTCCCACGACACATCCCTTTATTCGTGTGACGCGCTCGGCGCGAAAGGGTCACACGTGTAAAGGTCGTCAAAGGTTTTGTTCTCATTTATGTGAGTGTAAAACTTCTAGAAACTTGGCTGCGCTATGCCTATTTCATTAACTTTGATAGAGAAATGTTGACTTTTCGTGATCTTCTCTAAAATGTTACTGCTATACTTCCGCTTGAAAGAGAAATGAACTTAAGAAGTGTTTCACCTAACTTTCATCCATTCCATTCTTCATGTGATGTGACAATTTTCAATACCAATGGCGGTTGTATGCAGCATGCTTCCCAGGAACACGTGAGCAGCGTGGTGATGAACATAGCAGTGCAGTTTCATCCCATGGTACGCCCTTCATTCTGCAAGGTAGGGTGATTCATTTACTATGTTTCAAATACTGATTAGGCTTTCACACAATTTGAAGTTTAAGTTCAGGCGGTGTCTCTGGTTTTTGGTATTCTGAAAGTTTCCCATTTTCTGATGTCCTTTGCTGCACACTGCAGCAGCATAATTTGTTGTATGCTCTTTGCTTGATTGGGCACGATGTCCAAATGCTCATCTTTCTAACTACTTGTCTCCATCCACATCTTGTTATACTTGCCATTTTCTAATTTTTACGTAAAGTCTTGGATTAAGATGCATGGTCGAATGTTGCTGCACACTACAGCAGCCTAATTTGTTTTATGGGTTTTGCTTGATTGGACATGTTTAAATGTTTACCTTTCTAACTACTTGTCTACATCCATATCTTGGTACCATTTCCATCATGGAAGCCTAATGATGTTCCTGTTTAGCAGTTTGATCTAGCTAAATGAACAGAAGGCATTACAATTAGAGACAAAATATTATATTTCCGTTTAAAAATAGCAATATAATTACGACGTAAAGCACCAAAAAATTGTGAAAACATTTCTTTATTTTAACGAGCGGACGTTTAATCCATAAATATCAGATCAACAACATTTATCTTAGTAAAATTTGAATCAGAAGTCTAGGCAATAGCGTAATTTTCTTCCCTTAGACTTTGGGGATCTAGTTGACCGTGTCCAGTGCCACAGTGTTTTCTGTCTTTGGATTGTTTTCTTCGATAGGTTGAGCCCAGGTTTGACGATTTCCCGATGCTCTTGTGTGTTTGCGCTCATGGTATAGGGCAGGATTGGTTAACGGGATTGAAGTCGACGAGTTTATCGAAGATATGCATAACAATTAAATTAACATATGTAAAATTCGTGTGAATTGGTAAAATGTAATTACGTTTCCAATTTTTTCGGGGAAACGCCCCGGGAAAACGCGCATTCCATTCAAGGACTATTATTGTGTGTACAACGACACAGGGAAAATGTAGTATGATTTTTTCACACTGGGGGCGCATGGCGCGCAAGGAATGCTCAACTCTTTCTTTGTCGCGAACACATATCCGCGCGGCTGATTTTTCCCCCCCAGTGGGAATAAGTCATACTACATTTTCCCTGTGTCGTTGTACACACTATAATAGTCCTTGAATGGAATGCGCGTTTTCCCGGGCGAAAAAATTGGGAAGGGGTTCATGGATAACGATCGAATCGCGGTTGTGGAATAAAGTGCCCAATGGGCAATTTGTAAAAAAATCCCCGGCTCCGTATCTTAATCGGAACAAAAGATATGGCCGCCGGAAAAATCCATCCCGCCATAAGAGATCCACACAAAAAAAAATTTTCTAATACTTCTGGAAAGTGGTGTACAGCCTCAGCGGAGGCTTGTACAGTTCTGATTTTTTTTTCACGAATACATCTTCAACAAATGTATTTGTAAAAAAAAATTAAAAAATCTATCCCCAGTATTTACCTCGCAAATCAGCGAGGTATTTACACGGAGGCTTACGGGTATCCGCGCATTTTCTAACACTTGTGGTGGGTACTGTAACTCTGTTTAAGAAAAAATACAAACCATGTCAAAGAGTCACTCGTGCTCAATATCAGGGTTCAGCACAACATTGTCATGTAAGATGTCAATTATTTCATTCCTTTTCGCAACACCTGATTGAAGGCTAAACCAATCATCAGCAATTTCATTTATATCTTCATGTTCAATATCTTCCAGTAACTGGTAAGTCACGATTCGTTCACCTCTGCTGATAAGAAAATTGTGGAGGGCACAGCAACACGAAATAATTCTCACTGCCTTTTTCACGTGAGCATAAATGTAATGCAACCGCCAAAATGTGTTTTTGATGTCACCGAATGCATGTTCGATGAGAATGCGAGTTTTAGATAATAATGCGTTGTAATTTTTTTTTTTTTTAGTTGTCGCTAAACTCGCTTTTATCGACGGCATTACATGAGGTGTACAAGGGAATGCAGAATCTGCCAACACGTGATACTGGGAACCCGGAAACAATAAAGTTGGTTCTTCATAAATAGCGACACCTAAGTCAGAGCAACGGAAGACTCTGGCATCATTTGCACTTCCGGGGAATCCAGCGTAAGTGTAAGAAAACGAACGGTTTGGAAGACAAACAGCTAACAAGATGAGGGAGTGGCGCATCTTTCCGTTGTTGAAATCCTTCTGATTTTCTGAGGGGGATACAATTTCTATGTGAGTACCGTCCATTGCTCCAATAACACCAGGGAATCCGGCAACATGTTGGAGTTCATCTGCAATCAATGGGGCCTCTTCACCTGTTGGCCATTTAATGAAATGTTGTAGCTGAAGTTCGATGATTTTGGTACACTGATTGACGGATCTCCAAATTGTTGAAACAGATCGATTAAATAACAACGATATTTCTCGATGTGTGCATTGATTTCCTATATACCACAGCGTTATATAAACCATTTCGTACATTGGCAGAGGTTCTATATAACGGTGTGGAGACTCTGCTGAATCCGGGAGCTTGTGATCTTGGCAAAATGAAACCAAAGCTGTAAAGGATGCCCGCGACATACGAAAGTGACTTTGGAAATCCAAATCTGTGAACTGTGGTATAATGTTGCGAATAAATCTGCGGAGAAAAAAGAGAGATTAATTATTATCGGTATCATAGCAAAATAGACACAGAAATAAAGCTAGTTTTTCGAATTGGTATGTTTACTACTCTCTATTTCTACGTACCCTGATAATCGGATATGAGAATCTTGGATTGTACAATTTTTTCCAATAATTGTTAAGACGTTTATTAGTAAGTTATTGTAAGAAACCTCAACATCTTCCTCGTCATCCGAATAAAATTCCGGAGTTTCCGATAACACTAAATCGAATACAGTTTTGCAACCTACTATAAGCGCGCTGTGATCCATGACTAATACTGACTCATTTTTATGTAGAGTTCTGGTCGATCTGATCTTTCGAAAATGAAAAGTCGATTTTTGCTTGGTTTCAAAAAAGGAGGTAGGGTAAGGAAGCTTTCCATTGAATTTGTTTCCTTTTCATAACAGGTACCCATCACATGAACAAGACCAACAAAAACAAATTATGTAAATAGGCTATGTTCACTTTTTAGGTTTATGATATTTGTCTACCGTTCCCCACAATATTCTCTGTGAAACTCAGTTCTACTTCAACCTCTGACCATGGAAGATCCCAAAGATTTCGATTATATTGGCAATGCTATCCTGTATGGATTCATAATCTATAAGTGTAATGCCTTTTATATTAATTCAGGCACTAGGGCTGATGGTACGTTTCATTTTTATTTATTTTTCCCGTATATGCACTGCCCCTGTGTATCTTTTTTAATCCTTGTC
The DNA here is from genome assembly GCF_020631705.1 of Daphnia magna. NCBI lineage: Eukaryota > Metazoa > Arthropoda > Branchiopoda > Diplostraca > Daphniidae > Daphnia > Daphnia magna. The sequence continues at coordinate 6,409,068 of NC_059186.1, read as the reverse complement.
ACATTTATTTTATTCTAGAAACCTATGTCGTTTCTATTGATATTGATGACGTGCCTGTTGGGCATCATGATGTTCCCTGCCAAAATCCAAATGAGCATTACATTGAGAGCATCCAACAACTAATCAACGCCTCACAAACCAATCAAGAACCACAATCTGCCAGAGATGGTATTGACACTGAAGCCAACGCTGAATTTGCTCTGGACGTTGCATTGGCCGCTTCCTCGACTGCAACAGAAACGGCGTCCGAGGAAGGAGAAGTTATCGGCAATTGTGCAGTTGACAACGATACGGTCGACACGGATGATGATATTTGGTCAGGCAAACGATCTCAAGAACGAAAACAAATTGACTCCATTGCTTCTGTGCGTCTTTTGGAAATCATAAAAGACCGTTGGGAGGTAGTAAGTAATATTAAATTACGAGACGAGTGCTATTCTCTTTGATTGCAGCCGAATTAAGGCAAAAAGGTGTAAATATAAGCCGGAAACCAGATTTAGCATGGGTGAAAGTCTATGGCCGATGGAATAAACTAAAAGAGTCTTATAAGACTTACACTGACTCCATATCGGAGACTGGAAAAGGATCGTCCAAATCACCGCCGTTTTACGAAGAACTACATGAATTACTGGGTAACTAGAAATTTATTGTAATTCTTGTTTTTCTGTAATTTTCTGATTATCATCATTTAATTTAAGAAGTAGAGCCACAATCAAGCCCAAAGCAGTGAGTAGTTCTTTACCGTCGGGAAAAAGAGCTAAAAAATCTACATCCGCTGACTATGAAAAAGAAATAAGGCTAATAAGGCAAGAAAACGCTGAGTTAGTGGCCATGGGTGATATGACGCAGGAGGAGGCACAAGAAGCCGAAGAATTATTAGGCAGCAAAGAACAGCCAGCAAAAAAAAAAGAAATTAGGTTCAAGTGCACAGCTTTTTAGTGACGTGGCCTCACATTTTGGGGAATTGAAAGCGTTCGAGCAAGTATTTTTGGAAAAAAGGAATTCATTTAGCACTTCTGCTATCCTATTTTTATTTTCTAGAAAAGAATGGAAGCTGCTGAGAAAAGACAGAGAGAGAGAGACGAGCGAGCAGCTGAAAAAGACTCCTTTATTCGGGAAAGTGAAGAGAAAAAAATTGCTATTGCTAATGCTATGGTTGAAGTCTTGAGTGGATTGCTGAAGAAGAAGGAGAAGAAACAAGGAAGAAAAAGGAAGCGAAATAGCTATTCATCCTCTTCATCATCGAGTGATTAGTAAGCAAGTAGTAGTTGACAATGTGCTACACCCTGAAGTAAAGCACGAGTGACTCTTTGTTTGACATTGCTTGTATTTTTCTTAAACAGAGACATGTTCATATTTCTGCACGATAATACATTGGTGTCACTACATAGTTTTTTTCTTAAAGGATATATTAATAGATACTGCTTGTTGAAATTGAAATTAGTAGTCGAAGTGCTGGATAGTTAGTGATTCTCACCTTCCTAGACATAAAAAACCTACACACAATTTTTGAATTAGTCAATTTATTCAACATAAAGATGAGAACGATATTTTCTTCTTTAGGTAGTCCTATAGTGCAGCGTTTTTTCAAATATGGGAATCAACTAAGTGACGGTTTACATTTTTCCGTCATCTCTTTTGCTGTGATTGATAACCTGTATAAAACATAGCAGAAATCTCAAGAATTAGTCATAACAACGCTTATAACATAATACATAGCTTACCATTTGGTCAAATTTATCCAATAACACTTAATAAAAGCAAGCGTTTAACAAAAACAAGTGTCACTTTTACTAGCAGTCGACGGAAAAACCTCGAAAAAATCAGGAATCAGTTGGTCTTCAGAAAATTCCGCACATGCTATACTTTCTCGTTGGGAATTTCCAAAGGAAGCCTGGAATTAGGAAAAGCCCTCAGCTTGCGCACAACGATAATCCCCGGATAAACAAACACACCGACAGATACACAAACAAATCCCACCAACAAAAAAAGCTTTTGCTTTTATAATAGTAGGAGACTAACTACCGGGGAGATGCGTCATCGTCCCATCTGATAAGCTACAGGACCTTAAGCCTACGTGGGAGTCTTGTGGCGGGGATCGCAGAGCATCGCTCTAGTATATATAATCTACCTAATGCGGTGCCCATTACTCATAGAAAAAATTTACTAAAACTACTACTCCTGTAAATAAAACCGAACATAATAAAGCGATGACAACAAAATGGCGAGTAATCATGAAAATACAGAGTAAAGCTTGGGAAAACGACTAAAGAACGTTTAAATAACATACTAAAGGATTCAGGAAATTTTTTAAACGGCCTACCAAAAAAAGACACTCAAAACCAACGGACTCGTTCTTTCATGCGGTGTTTAAATCTCTGACCCAACAGAAAAAGTACAAAATCTTGTTTAAATGTTTAGTAAGCATCAGAAAATTATAACTTATCACTGCGTTTACAAAACCTCCAGGGGCCGTATTCCGAACTTGGCTTGAAACCCAATCCAGCTTAGGATTGGTAGTTCAATCCTAAGCATACTTAAATCTCTATTCTGAACAGATCTGGGTTCAATCCAAAGCATTTTGCTCCATTTCACACCTAATCTTCCTTCAAAAGCCTGTTTGGCACATATAAGCAGACGAACTTTTTGTTTAGCGTGTTGTTTACTGTAGCGCAAAGTGAAAGTACAATTCATAATTTTTACTATGAATGACTTCAATTTAATTGACGAGTTTGAAGAAGAATTTTGGCTTTCGGAATCGGATGATAATTCTTCGCAAAGTGAAGATGAAATTGATCGACAAATTCGTTTTGGGAATCTTAGAACATTTTATTCTCAACGGAGAAAAATGTTTGAGCTATTTGACGATGAGAAAACTAGAAAAACCATGTACATCACAGGTACATCACTTGATGTATTGGTTTCTACGTAAAATTCATATACTTTTTACTGTTGATGAAACTAGATTTATCCCTGAGGGTATATATGTATATATACTGAAGGACTATAACAATTTTAGGGTGTGGGGTATAGGGGGTAGGGTAGTAGTAGTAGATCTCAGAAGGTTTAATGTCCATTATGTATTTCCATATACGTTTCTTCTTGAATGACCAATCGTCCCCAAATTTTGTACAAAATTCTGTCAAAATTTGATACGTGGTATAGTAGCTTTTTCATTTGATTCTATTACAGTTTTAAAAAATTGATTTGCGTAATTGTTACCTAGCTGGTTGCCGAATCCTAGGCAGTGAATTTGATTTTGTTTGCGTAACCTTACAACTGTCAATGCATTGCAGTCAGTGCAGAAGGCTGTATAACAGTCACTAAACAGTAAGTGTTTTCTTTAACAAAATGTTTTAAGCAGTAGATTTTTATATTTTTTTTTATATTGCAGTAGTAAACATGCTGCCAGAACGGAGACTATGAAGAAGAAAGTTACACAGCGGCGACAAGATAACTAATTTTAGATGCTATATCTACATGTATGTGTGTGATAGCTCAGCTGTAAGGTGTTGGGATCATAACACCAAGATCAATCGATCAATACTCTTTGAAGCACAAAATTTATTTAGTTTTTTCCTTTTTATGCGTATATTTTGTTAAATTTTTAAGTCGCTCAGTATGTCTTAAACTTAAACTATCCTAAGTAATATTTATATGGTTACATTCCCTGAAATTGCTTTTACAAGACAATTCAATTTGTTGTCTATTTTTGAGGAAAAATCTTCATCTAATTCACGATTGCATTCTCATTTTTTTTACATAAGTCCCCGTGTTGCTAATTCCGGACAGTATACTGCTGCAGATGATGTAAAATTAAACTGCTATTCATACTAGTCGCATTATGTCAATAACAGCGTAGTGGTAAGGTGTTGCGCTGGCATCATTAAGTTTAATTGTTCAATACTCATGCGGAAATAAAACATTTGTTCTTCAAATGTCATTGTTTTTCTAATTTTTGGAAATTTTTTTTAAGTCGCTTAATAGGTCTTAAACTTACATTATCCTAGCCAATATTGATATGGTTAGATTCCCAGAAGTGTATTTTAAAAAACTATTGCATTCGGTAGTACATTTGTTGTATAAAATTCTTCAAATTCGTTATTGCATTTTAATTTTTTTACATAAGCTCCCGTGTTGCTAATTCCGGACAGTAGACTACAGCAGATGAACACTATAAATTGATTGAAATTTAGAAATCTTGGATCCAAAATCTGTTTATCTTTGGCCCACGTTACATGTCTATAGACAATTTTTTTTCAAAAAAATTGCCCGAAGGACATTACCGAAGGAATCTTGTTGACACATTTTCTTAAAGTGAGAATTACTAAAGCTAAACGGAGAATTACTCCTTTTGATCACGTTTTAATTGACTTTCAGTTTTATGGGACCGAAACATTCCAAACTGTGGTTGGAAATGTTTTGAAATATAGTCAGGCTACAGTTTGCTGTTCAATTCATGACGTATCAAGAGCATTGTGTATGATTGCTCATGACCATATTCATTTTCCTCCAAATTTATTGCAAGTAAGTGATGTAGTCTTTTATTGATTAAAAACATCTTTCAAATCATTTCGTATTGTTCAGTTGAAAAGAGAATTCTCCGAAATCGCAAGAATTCCTGGTATTATTGGATGTATTGATACACACATAAGAATTCAACGACCTCATCAACATGAATATGCACTTGTAAATAGAAAAGGATACCACTCCATAAACGTACAAGTATGCATCAATAGGACGTTTATTTATGTATTATATAGAGCTTACGGCTTTTATTTAAAAGGGTGTGTGTGACGCTAATGGCCACTTGCTTAGTGTAAACGCCACTAAACCGGGCAGTGTACAGTATGTTCCAAAAAAATCCGACCACCCTTTTCAAATAAAAATGCCCCCTATTGTCAAATAGCACAATTGTATCGAGTTTAAGGCCAAATTAAGCAAATGGTAAAATGTGGAAAACCATGTAAGAAATTGCCATGGAAACGAGACACCCATCAGTGAGCTCGCATCCTTACATCAGTGTGTGCTGGGAATACTTGCCGTTAGGCATAGCAAAGAATTTAACAAAGTTTTACCATTTTTTTACTCTACTGGTCTACGCGAGACAGAGTAAAGGAATGGAAATCTCGTTTCTATGGCAACCAGACATTTATTTTAGGTCGATTTGCTCAACCCCCAAAACAAAAGAATATTTTTATTATATCATTATTAAATTATAATAATATAATTTAAATTACTATTTATAAAAACTTTTTAACTGAAATAAAATAATATATAATTTCTATTTATGAATATTAGATTTATTTATTACAATAGTAAATTATTAGGCATTCTTTTGTTTTGAAACGTTTTCATTAAAAGAATACTTAATAAGTCACTATTATAATTAATATATTTAATATATATTATTAATTCCAATTGTTATTTTTTAATAAGTTGTGATTTATATTATATTATTATAATTTAATAATGATATAATTAAAGTATTCTTTTGTTTTTGTTGGTTAAGCAAATCCGCCTACAACAAATGTTTGGTTGCCATAGAAACAAAACTTCCATTCCTTTAGTCTGTCTGGCGTAGACCAGTAGAGTAAAAAAATTATAAAACTTTGTAAAATTCTTGGCTATGCCTAACGGCAAGTATTCCCAGCACACACTGATGTAAGGATGCGAGCTAACTAATGGTTGTCTCGTTTCCATGGCAATTTCTTACATGGTTTTTCCACATTTTACCATGTGCTTCAATTTGGCCTAAAACTCGATGAAATTGTGCTATTTGACAATAGGGGGCATTTTTATTTGAAAAGGGTGGTCGGATTTTTTTGGAACATACTGTACATGACTCAACCATGTTTAAAATGAGTGGGCTGGGGCTACAATATGATCTGGGGGAATTTGGTGAAGGATTTCTTTTGGGCGACAGCGGTTATGGTTGCACCCCATACCTTATCACGCCGTTCAACATTCCTTCCAACGATGAAGAAGTATAATGGCTCACAGAGATTGTTTATTTGAGTGCACTGTTTACTTATGATATCTATTGATGAATTGTCTGATTTCTTTTCACAGGTAAAATTTAATCGGTCTCACAAAAGAACTCGATGTGTAATTGAAAGAGCTTTTGGAACCGTGAAACGCAGATTTTATTGTTTACATGGCGAGATAAGAGTCCAATCTCAACGTACATGCAAGTATTATACGAAAAATTTATAAACGTTTTGGCTTGATGATAAATAATCTAGAACATCTCTTTTTCAGAATTATATAGGCCTGTTTTGTTTTAAGCAATATTGCTTTATCAAGAAAACAACCGGATTTTGAGGATGACATCGAAGAAGGCGAATTGTTTTAATGCATGATGCCTAGGAAAAACGCGCCTGAACCTTCCACTCAACAAGATGCTAGAGCTCGAAGGCTTGGCTTTGAAAAGAGAAGAAGAATTGCTAAGAATGTTTTTGGAAGACACTGACGACACATGTAAATGTATTCAAGAAGTCAAGTACATGAAGTAGTCAAACAATCAAACATGTTCTTTTAGATTCATCATTATTTCGTAAAGGTCTTCAGATACTTCTTCCATAGTTACAGGAACCCCTAAACGAGCTCTACTTTCCATCAAAACGTTTAAATACGTAAATCTTTCCCTTTTCAGTCGTTTGTTTCCAATTTCGTCACTTAACTGACAAATTTTCTTTTTCGTCGCACTCATTGTTGATCGTGTAGTTTGGGGTGTAGAGCGCCCGTTGCAACTAACACCTTCAGTTATTAATATTTTGTCAGCCATTGATGGAGTCGGAGTGATTGAAAGAACGGTCCCATCATCCCTGTTTAAAACAACTTTAGCTTTCAGTCAGTAAAAAGAACATTTACTTTTTGTTACTTACGTAATATCTACAATCCCATCGCTTGTTATGACACTATGATTGCTGCTCTCATCTTTATCAATCTCATCGACATTTGGAGTTGGTGTTGACTTTCTTGCTTTAACCACGCAGCTACTGCTAGCAGTTTCACTCACTACACCTCCCTATAATAAAAATTTTTAATAGATGAAAATTGAAAAGCTGCTTTTGTTTTACTACGATTCCTCCATTAGCTATTACTGGATTGTTTACTCCTATGACATCTTCAAAAATCTTTTTGTGAAGCAGTTTCTTCAATTGATATTCAGGGCCTCCACCTAGGTTAACGTTTCAAGTTAAGTAAAATTGCAATATGCTTATAGAATAATAAACTAACTGTCCCACTTATCGACGAGTTATACTTGGCAATCTCAGCTCTTGCTTCTCTATTGAGATCGCCCCATTTTTTTTTTACTTGAGAACAGTTTTTTGGATCCCCATCGGGGAACTTTAAACTAATTGCCTCAGGAATCTCATTCCATGCCTTAGTTTTTTCTTCTCTTGTTACAGCATGATCGTGGGCACCTTGGAGATTGTGCTAACAAATAAAAGGCAGCTGTTAAAATGCAGAATAAACAATAAAATAAAGCTAAAGTATAGCTACTCACCCTTCGAAATGCAAACTCGTCGACCAAAAAGTTTTCTTCTTAGGTAGTCAATTCAATTCTGTTTTTCAATGAAACTGAACTTTCACAAACACTTATTGGTTTATTAACTGATTTCTTAAGAACTTTTCCTTTGTTATTGCTAGCCATTTCTCACTACTTTTCAAACTGACCAAAATTGTTGTGTTGACTTTTTTTGGTGTTGTAGTTTCGTCTGCTAATAATTTGTAAAACGCGTTCCGTGATTGGTTGAAATAAGACACTCCTCCCAAGCTTGTCCAAGAAAAGCAAAAATGTCAATCCAACTCAATCAACAAAAAATTCGTGTTTAGAATTCTCTCTTCAAACTTTGGCTTGGTCAGGATTAGGATTACTCAATTCAAACTTGGGATCCAATCTCCCTTGAAAATCAAGCCAAGTTCGGAATACTGCCCCAGGAAACGGCAATTCCTAGAGAAATTGAAAAGCAACAAATTCAAGTATTAATCTTGTTGGGCAGGTAAGACGAGAAGAAATGGTAGAAACAATCAGGCTTTTGAAGAAAACAACGATGGGAGATGGTTGTAAACACAACAAGATGCTGAAACAACAAGGGAAACATATTTGAGCGAAGGAAACATATGTCAGTATCTTTTCCACCTATCATTCAACCTCATTTACATTTCACGAATGGAAAACATCTACAACATGCCTAATCTTGAATTCATTAAAAAACCGTCAAATGCAGAATCCTTCCGACCTATTGCTCAAACATCAAGCGAAGACAAATCCATGTAGACAGAAAAAATCCAAACTAGAAAAATCACATTGTTCCTAGAATCAAATTCCCGCCTCCAAAAAAAACCAAGCAGCGTTCGGTAAGGTAAAATCTCCTATAGACCGAATGATGACTCCGGAAGCCAATATAATGGTAGAAATAAACAAAATCTGAACACCAATACCCATGCTACTTTTCTAGGCCTAAGTAATGCGAATGACTCGACATGGCACGAAGCGATTCCTACGAAATAGGAAGACTACAGAAATGAAGAAAAAAAATTAGGAGTGAATCAGCCCTGAACTGCTAAAGGACGGTATAAAACGCGGTAAAGTCACATTCGTTTTGGATTAAAAATCATGGCTTACATAAAAAGCCTTATTTTAATCCATTTTTTAATATCCTACGTTGCCATAATTATCAGTGTAGCAATAGAATTGATTTTTTAAAGTTTTGTTTTTTAAAAACCAAAAAAATATTCTAATATTGATTTGAAATCGGTAAAGATTGGATAAGTAGAAGAAGCTCTGTCTATGGGGCGGGAGTACTGTGTTTGTTTTTGGTTGACGAGCGCAAAATTTTTTCCCATTAAACACCAAATTAAAAAAACAGATAATTTTCGAATTCTTGAAGTCATATTAAAGAAAAAAACTTTCACAGAATAGTTTAAGAGTCTAAAATTGATGAAATTGATGAAGATAAGATAAAAATACAAAAAAAGCCTTGCTATATCTTTGCGTAGATCGGATGGCAATTCATCATCAATAAACAAAAAATTACTACTTCTTGAGTGAGGTACGTATCATGGTTGAATATGGAATTGGTTTACGCGTCAACAGATTCCAAGTTGACTTCTCTGTACCATTTCATTAACCGTAAATATTTGAGATTTTTTTATGGTGGTACTTAACTGAGTCGATTTTGCAGAAAAGCCTCCGAATGAGAGAGGGTAATAAACCGAGCAATAGTTTTGTTTTGTTTTCGCTTTTTCTGATTAAGTGTAAATCCCCCATACATGAGTTCGGTGTTTTAAAAGTTCACCATTATCGTCCGTTTCGATTAAAAAAAGTTACACTGAATTTAATCTTCATTTTTCTTATTCGGAAATTCTGTACATATCTAACAAGCTAAGAAACAAGACCCAGGGAAGCTGTCAACGATGCGCAAGGTTTGCGTGAGACTCCCCTTTCTCTGTAGAAGTATGAGGGGCGATGCCGCCTGTGTTAAAAGATAGGGATATACAGTAGGTGCCGAAAATATCGGAACACGTCTAGTTTTCAGGGATATTTAACACGGCATCTTATGGCGTTAGGTTATGGTGAATAGGTTTATCGCTTATAGGTATACTGAAAAATTTACGCGCATTAAGGAATGAACAAACCTACTGCGATGAAAACTTAAACTGTTCAATCCGCCGCCGTTTTATTAAATTAAAATACAATTAAAATAATATAATTAATTATATTATATAATTATATATAATGAAATATATAACTAAAAATATACAATTAAAATCCTGCCATTGATTTCTGCGCGTTTTTCTGTCAGCTAACCGCACACTAGCGCCCCTAGTGACTGAAGCTGAAGTTTAGATTTTTCACTCTCGAAGTGTATAGGGAGTAAACTAAAAGGGATAGGAAAGGTTTCCAAACAATAACATTAAAAAAAAATAAATAAATAATTATAAGAAATAAAAAACGCCGCATTTTTTTGGTGCAAAAAATTTAAATTCGTGTAGTTAAAATATTTTATTTTTATTGGTGAAAAACGCGGTTTTAACACAGCGCTTATTGGGGGAAAAGCTCGTGTTCTTGATCAATGAACGAGTGTGTAGGGGTGCGAAAGTTACTCCTATCTCTAGGCGTTAAATAATTATTTGAGTATTACTGACACAGGTAGCGCCATAAGAATACATGGAAATAGAGGGGGTGTCCTTAATTATTTGGTGGGTACTGTACATAACGCAAGGATACAGAAAGGACGATAAAGTGTTGTTTTAATTACAGAATAGAGCAAGCATATTGCAGTTATCTCGCAGCGAAACTGTTCTCTCAAGATGTAGTGCTTGCTAACAGAGGGTTTCTCATTGCAAAATTAGTAGCCTTGATGTGAGCAGAATTTATTACACCCGAGTGTAACGGATTACGACAGACGCTAACCCAAATAGAAGTTGAACGGAAACGTAGAATTTCAAACTTCAAAATTCATTTTGAGAGTGTTCACTGTTTTGGAGGGTAATCTAACTTTAGTTTAACTGAAATCTGACACTGATGTATAAGCTTCCATAGATAAAATTCCTTTTGTGTGTGTGCTTCTGTGTCTTTTTAATACAGGATCTGGAGTAGTTCAATGTTCGTAATCAACCTAAAACATCATAGCGTTTTGTTTCATTTTCTATTAATGGTAGGTTTACATATCAATACGTTTAAGAAAATTTTAATGTTAAAGTTTTCTCTGAATAATGAATTTTATTCATTAAGAATACGTTTTCCGGATTAATATTTTCGTGTAAACTCGACGAGATCTCTTTGGAGTAGGTACTTGATAGGTGGAAGCATTGATAGCTGCATTCGTTTTGTATGTGTTGTGGTTTGCCTAACAGGAATCGCTTAATCGTTTTCTTTATTCCTTTGAGTAACATAAATTTTTTGTTAATCATATTTTGAGTCAGCTATTGGACGGCAGAATTTTTTACTTTACAGCAATGCCCAAATTCTTAGAAATCTCTTTTTATCCTTTTCAATTTCCCGCCTCTTTTTCTCTTTACAAGTCTGGTAAGTACAGTTGACACCAATTAGTTTTGCAACGGTGGAAGTTTTGTGGAAATATTTGATCAAGTATTCACCATCCAAACCCTTTCACACGTTCAATGGAGAGTGCTTTCTGGCACGTGTAAGGAAAAAAACGAAATGAGAGAAGTGGGTTAGTAGCAATTTAAGTTGAATTCTTGACTACACGAACAGGTACAGTGTGCACAAGTAGTTCTTGAAAAACAGTTTCCAGAAAATACAGTGTCCGTAAAAAATGTCCGAACCCCACACAGTTTTCAGAGCTTTTTAACATGGGCTCTTAATTAGACGGGTCTCTTGCGCGGAAAAATTGCGAGGGGAAAAATCAGCGTATACTAATAAAAATGTTGTTTATTATTAAGAAAAGAATAGGGGATTTCATAAAATTTGTCAACATTTTTTATCATTACAGGATGTTGACTAGCATGCTAGTTCACATTTTTTCAACACTTTTTGTAAGCTCTGTACATTTTACATTGATTAGTTATGTTTCTATTGAGAACAGAATTGGACTCTTGCTAACCATAAATTATATTAAGTTTTGTTTACATTGTAAAGATACCATATTTTTGTTCCGTGACCCTTACTTGAAATTGAACTTCTTAATAGTACAAGTGTGCATTACATGTTTTTATACTTATAAGACATCATTTTAATACATTTTTTTTGTTTGTTTAAAATAAGATGCTTCTGAAAGCCGCGCTTCGTCCCGGAGCAGCTTCTTGTGTTCTTCACTGGATGGATTGGAAGCGTCAGTGTCAACCGATGGTTAGAGTGATTATTCTACCACATCTACATAGTGTAAAATTAATGTAAATAAAACATAGGTGTTAGGGTAGAGTTAGGCTCTCAACCTTACCAGAAGAGTTAAGCACAAATAAAGGCCGAGGGATGCATCCTCTGAGCATGGTCGAGGATGAACATTTCCATGCGTTCGTCAAAGCCGTCGACCCCAGGATCGCCTTACCTTGCCGCAAAACGCTAACACGTTCACTTCTTCCAGAAATGTATGCTGAAGCAAAGGCTAAGCTGGTGACTGAACTTTCTCTTGCGAACCACATATCATTCATCGCAGACTGTTGGACGTGGTTGACAAATGCCAGTTATATGACTGTAACTGAACATTTTATCAACGATCAGCTCAAAATGGTTTCGCGTGTCCTTTCAACGTTGGTTCTCGAAGTTAGCAACACTTCGGAAAACATTGCTGCAAATCTTAAATCCGTCATTGCAGATTGGGATGTTCCAGAAGACAAAATTTCAGGGATTGTCACGGACAATACATCAAATTTCAAGAGAGCTATAGCTAACATCTTGAAATGGAAGCATATTCCTTGCTTTGCTCACACCTTGAGCCTTGCAGTCAAGGATGCTATTCATGACAACCCTGAATTTTACGGTACTAAGTATATAATTTAGCCCAAAATTCAAAATTGTATCATAGGTTTTCTTTAGCTATCCTGAACAAATGCCGAAATATTGTCACCATCTTTCATCACAGCGGACCGGCCACTCTGAAGCTTAACCAACTTTCTAGTGGCAGGAAGTCGCGGCTTCAGCAAGAGTTGCCAGTAAGATGGAATCCCACGCTTATTATGATCCAGAGCCTTTTAGGTATTGATTTGATTAGTGAATTTCCTTTTGATTTACAATAAGTAATTTTTTTTTGTTTTGGTCTGTAGCATTACAAGAACCAGTTACGGATACTTTAAAAGTAATGGAAAAGCGGGGCTTATTGCTTGACGATTAGGAGTGGGAGACCTTGGCTGGTGCAAAAGCTCTCTATAAACCATTCGATATCCTTACTCAAGACTTAAGCTCCCAGTATTATCCATCCATCTCTAAGGTTCTTCCGTCCACCAGACTACTTCAGGAGCACCTGACGGAGATCCGCAATCAAGATTTCAATGATTTTCTTATAATGATGTTTAGTGCACTGAATTTGAACATGAAAGCTCGTTTTCTGGATTTCTATCAGAATTCTTCGCATATAGGGTCGAGCTACCTGGATGCTCGGTATGATTTATTTTAGAGAAATAATATAATTTAAACTTTATTTATTTCTTTTGTTTAGTTTGAAGACCGAATATCCTTCTCCGAATCATTCGTCCGTCGATGCAGACTTTGCAGAAAAAGGGTTGTTGTGGAAATGAGAAATTTAACAGACGCGAATTGTCAAGACGGTTACGATTCCGTCGGAAAGCACTTCCTAAATGCGATATCGAGTGATGACATTCGTGCTCTTTACGACAACCGTATTTCTCAGTTAAATCTGAATCGAAGTGGCCGAGGAAGAAGTGCATCAGCCAATTACATCATTATTACTAGTGAATATAAAAAGTTGCCACTTCTTCCATCATCTAAGAATACACTAAAAGCGTGGCGATCAAAGCAAAAGGATGGAATTTTGTTGCCAATGATCCCCGTTGTAAAAAAGTATGCCTGTATCCCTGCTACCTCTGTTCCATCGGAACAGTGATTTTTCTCGGCCGGAGACCTTGTGCGGGAAAAAGGAAGCCAGCTCTCTCACAAACATGTGGATGGATGTCCTGCTCTTTCTCTACAAAAATGCATAATATTTCAATCAACTACGTTTCTGGCCAATAAAAGAGATACAAACAGAGTATGTTGATGTCGTTTTGTTATTTATCAACTTTGGCCAAACTACAAGAGTTTGAAGAACCAAAAAAATATACACAACATATTTGTCTTTTAGGTATCCTCATCATTCACTATTGATTTTCGTAATCATTCTTGTTTTGAATTTCTTCTAACACCAAATTTTATTTAGTAATTAAATTATGAATCCTTCCCTTCATCCTCCTCAACAGATATTTTTAACAAAACAACCTAGCAGAAATATTATATGCCCATTTCCTCGAAAATCTTTTGACTTGAACCATTAACTCCCTGGTTACTATACGGTACTATACGACTGTGCCTTTAACATGCTCATAAAGTGGGAGGTAGGGACGAGATGAATTTCAATATATCGATACATATCGATACGGGGAGCAAACGGAAAATATTGAAAACAAAGATAATCAAAAATCAAAGTCGTCCTCGGATTTGAACCCTAAACGTACAAGTTTCCAGTCGCAGATCCACTCTCCGTTTACAAACCGATATGCCATTTTTACTCAAATTAGTTTTACAAACTAAAAAGACATGATTTTAGGTTTGTCGATAATTCCGATACGGAAAAAAAAACAAAATTCAAAAAGCAAAAAAAAAATCTAAAGTAACTTTGAACTCCGGGTATATGCAACCACAGTCAAAGATTATACCAACTAGCCAGGATAACGATACACATATTTCAATAAGGCAGATCAATTTTTCATGAAGAATACCGATACCGATGATTCGAAATATATTTTTCAACTACAATATTTTTTTCAAAAAAGATTTTCCTTATGTTTCCTACTGACATCTCAAAATAAACATCTAACATCTAAATACCCATCTAAGATACCGATACACCGATATATCGAAGATACACCATTACTCCGATACGATTTATGTAGTATCTATAGAATTTCGATGTGTCCCCAACACTATACTTAGCGTGCATTTAATGGAATAATTGTTGGATGGGGTGGGCAACCTCTTCGTGGTCATTTCCCCACCTATAAGTATAGAAAAAATATACAGTATACTGCAGAAAAAAGGGAACACCAATTTATTTTGTAAAAGCCATCTGTGGGCAGGAAATATTAATTGTTTACTTTTTTAAATAGAGGTAGGGTGGGTTTGGCAAAAAATAAATGTTGTTGGGTAGTGTGTCCAGACACCTGTTTTGTTTTGCTCGCTAGACTATATTTTCGTTAAACTCACCTACGCCCAAGATAACATGGAAAGTTTCTGCAACAGAAAACAAAGTCTCCTTCCATTGCTCATTTTGGTCATTATCGGGTCGGTTATAGATTGGGTATAGTCGGGTAGCATATAGAAGAACTAAATTCTTTTCTTCGGTGTGCTAGGGCCGTAGTCTGAACTTGGCTTGAGCGTCAAGCCAGATTGGCCTCCAATCCTGGGGTCGTATTCCGAACGTCGACTTAGATTTGACTTGGACTTGACTTAGGCGTTTTTCCTACTTGACTTGAAAAAATTTTCAGACTTTAACCGAAGTTGAATTCCGAACCAAAAAATTTCAATTCAAGTAAGAAACTTGGACTTGAAAACTCAAAAGTCGAGCATTAAAACTAAGTTAAGTCTCTCAAATATCAAGGTACCTTTTAGGTGCTTTGAAACTGACTTACGGGCTTAAGTTCTATAAGTAGCGGTGAGAATAGGCAGTGGCGTTGCGTTTGTTTACACAATGGCCGATTATTGTAATGACGTCATTAATGAAATCTTAGAGGATATGGGTAACCCTATATTTTTATAGTATAAAAACTATATAAATAGTTATATATTATTTTTATATAATAATATTATATATTAAAATATAAATAGTACATATAACTATATATACTATATATAGTTATATATAGCTATATATCGTATACTTATATATTATATATATCTATAACTATATATAGTATACATAGTTATATGTACTATATATATTTTAATATATAATATTATTATATAAAAATATTTATATTTATATATATAGTTATATATGCTATATATAATTTTATATAAGGTTTATAAAAACCTTTATAAAGGCTTAGTTTATAGTTAGCTAGTTTAGTAACGTTTTCCAAAAGTTCCAAAAGAGTGTAGGTTTCATTTTCAAGCCAAATATCACGCTGCCTTTTCTGAGCTTTATCACGACTCATTTTAAAACAACTATGTAAACAAAAGTACAATCACAGCAATTTTGAGTCACTTTGCGTACAAGTTCCAACTTCTTTTTGCTATGACTTAGACACTTAAAATTCGTCTGCAACCACGAGAAGAATTTTGAGCAACGTCCTCTGCCATTGGCTAAGTTGCCAATTTCAAGTCAAGTTGCATTTTAAAGTCAAGAAAAAAATCTAAGTTAAGTCCTGGGAAAAACTTCATCTTTTTGTGTTCGGAATAACACCTTGACTTGAGATTGAAAGTTTTTAACTTTAGCTCAAAACTTGACTTAACTCGGACTTAACTTAGATTGTTTCAAGTCAAGTTTTCCTTAAGTTCAAGTCGCCGTTCGGAATACGACCCCTGGATTGCAGAATCCACTCTGAGCCGAATCCAAATGCTCAAGCCAAGCCAGAGTCCGAACCGAGAATGGACGTTGGCTAAGACTGGCTTGGCCCAATTTGGATTGTGTGTGGGGATGGAGGGTGGAGTGGGGGGCGGAGCGATTTTCGACCAATGACAGCGTTTTTCAAGAACAACAAAGCAGACGAAAAATTTTCATATTCAAAAAAGTGTACATGTGCATTTAGTAAATAAACAAATATAATAAAGCGTCAGTTTAATTATCTATTATGGAGTTGAAAGGAAAAAATGAAAAAAAACGTGGTCTGCAAAAGAAACTCATATACTTGTGGATCAGTTTATCCTTCGTAAGGTAAGGAATCATCACCAATTTAAAAAAAAAAAAGCTATTGACTTTCAATTTCGTGGTCTTATTTCTTCTAGGACACCATTAATGGCATGTTATCTGCCACCATCACCAAGGACACAAAAAAAGCTGCCTGGAGCAGCATAGAGGCAATATTAAATGTGGAGTGCCCCGATGGGGAAAAAAAAGATGTGGGCCCCATCAAGAAGAAGTGGAACAACTTAATTAGGGAAACGAGGGCAGAATTAGCCAAGTATAATTCTTCAATCCGGGGCACAGGTAAATTGTATATACATATTATTGACATATTTCCCTGTAAACACATTTCATTCTAAATTCATTTTCAGGGGGTGGCGGCCACCCGGGATAAAATAATTTTGTGTTTCCATATGCTACCCGATTACCCGACCCGATAATGACAATAAAAAGTAATGGAAAGACTCTATTTTGTATTGCAAAAATAGTTCTACTTAGCCGGGGGGTAGGGGAGTCTACCGATGATACAGTCTACACTTTTTTCCAGACATTTAATACCTAGGGCAAAAAAAGTATCTGGACTGACATTACCCAACCGATGATTATTATGATGATTTTGCGCCAAAACCGCCCTACCTGTCCTTAAAAAGGTAAAATATTAATATTTTCTACCCAGAGATGGCTTTTTCAAAACAAATCGGTGTTTCTTTTTTTGTGCAGGATACTGCACAGCAAACGGTGTTAGTAAATATGTTATGCAGGCATAGCCGCTGTCGCCAAGCAGATAGCCACTGCCAAATTGTCCAGAGGCACATAGCTTTCCAAAAGCACTGTGAAAACTGTGGAGTCATGCACACTCCCCGGTTGAATTGCTGACACGCTAACAAATTTGTAGTTCGCATCGCAAACACCCTATAATATGATTTTAGAATACATAAATGAGGTGGACGCAAAATTAAATATTATTAACACTCACCTGTTCATTGATGGAATGGTATCCTTTGCGATTAACAATGCACCTTCGAACTCATGGGGACGAGAAATTTTTACATGCGTCCCGTCGATGCATCCAATAATGCCGGGCATGCCAGCAATTTCAGAAAACTGTCTTTTTTCCTGGAAATATACGGAAGCACGTCATAGAAAAATAATAATGAAGTATAAAATGATTTTTACCTCCAGCAGGTTGGGGTTAATGTTTATATGATCGGGAGAAATTCTGCAGAGGGCATCAGCCACTGCATGGATAGAACGTCCAACAGAACGTTGGCTCACTTTTAGCACATTTCCAACTACGCTTTGGAATGAAAGAGGAGTTAAACACCTCTTTGCCCTTGACGTTCTAGTAGGTAGCAACTCTTCAATCAACCCTATTGTTAACAAAAGAAATAGTGATTACATAGTTAAGAAATAGATGAAAATACGTACCTGCTGTGTAACTTAAAGAAGATTTGTCAAATCGAAAAGTGCGCATTACTTGAGCGTCATCAAATATGGAAAATATATCCCTTCGATGTGCATAAAATGGCTGCATTCTAATTTTACGTTGCTTTCTACGTTCCCTCTTTTCATCGTCACTATCACTTTCACTTGATTCACCTTCATAATCACTAAACACACCTAGTAAATCGTTTAATTCTTCAAATAAGGTGTGGACACTGTCTGCCATTTTGACAAGTGAACTGTCAACAATAACAAAAAAAGCCAATTAGCGCATCCTTAAGTACGAAAACATTACTTTCAATCCAGATTGGCAAGCCAACGTTTTTCTGGATTGGGCTTAGACCCCAATCCAAATCCAGATTGGCCTCCAAGCCAACTTTTAGATTGGACTTCTTGTGTTCAGACTTCGGCTTGGAGCCCAATCCGGATTGGACCGCCAATCCCAATCCGGATTGAGGCTCAAGCCAAGTTCAGACTACGGCCCCAGATGGTAAGTTGTTAATAGCTTTTAAGATCAGTTTTCGTCGGCAATGCGGAAAACCCGTGTTCAAAGCTTGAATGAGATAATTGCTTTCAAAATTATTTCGCTCCTAAAATAGTGTCTTTGTTTATTAATAAAATCATCATCAAATAAATATACAAAAATATCTAAAGACATATATTAAACATTGTCACACGAATGTTGTATTGGTCACAAACAAGAAAAAATACAACAAGTGATGACTTAAACTAAACAATGCTTTACTAAAACAAAAGGGGAATAACAATTTATCCAAACTCGGAGAAGTGTCTGAAGACCTCTGGGAAAACCCGGGAACTCCTCAAACGGAGCCCTGATCCGGGATCTCACCCGATGGAGACTCATCTAATGGAGATTCTGGGCAGCGTTTTATACCCTCGCGCGAATTACTCCCCTTCCGGACTGCGTATCTCCGTATCTTCCTTAGAGCGGAATTCTCCTGATAGTTTCTTCGCCATGATCGCAGCGTTGTTCCAAGGAGCGGGTGATTCATCTCTGCGAAGAGATAATCAATCTACCTATTCACCCGCTACAATAAAATATTTATCCTATTAATATGTATTTCGTTATATTCATGAGCGAAATTTACTTTGAAAACTAACAACTCAATCAAGCTTAGAACGCGAATCTCCTGCGTCGCCGACGGAAACCTATAAGGTTAAAGTTTTGACGCCCTAGCCAGAGTTAATAGATGGATACCCAACTCTATCATTTTTTATCCATAGGTGACTGAAACCGTTTTTTTTGGGGGGGGGGGTAACACGA
This sequence comes from Daphnia magna, assembly GCF_020631705.1. Taxonomy (NCBI): domain Eukaryota; kingdom Metazoa; phylum Arthropoda; class Branchiopoda; order Diplostraca; family Daphniidae; genus Daphnia; species Daphnia magna. Next base: position 6,389,811 of record NC_059186.1, on the reverse strand, counting down.
ATTATTAAATCTAATGAAGATTCTACCAATAGTAATTGTCCGGCTCTTTGCTGCTTAACGAATAAGACCGTCAAATTGCCGAACTTCCACTAATTGGCAAAAACACGGCAAATGAGTGGATCAAAACTATCACTGAGAAACAGAACAAGATGAAGAAGATACGTGCGTTCACTCTGACGTACATGAAGAATCTAAGTCTAGTAGGTATCTGAATTTTCTAAAGAGGTGAAGGTTAATGGGTTTCTGGGTACAACATTAGAATTCTGGGTAGAATTATTAATTAAGGGTTTCTGGGTAGTAACAAAGGTCATTCTCTGGAAAGACCGAGAATGACCTTGTGTAAAAAGCATAAAAGTTATAATCAATAATCTCATGACAGTATCTGCTATACTAGTTAGCTTTGTACCACCAAAAAAACCAACCATTTGCTTCTACCAATGACATAGTGAATATTGCACAAGATACAACTCAAGATTTACAACAACAAATTTGATCTGATGTATCCACCTCACCAGTTAGCTGTGTTACACAGCTATATAAACCAGTTCATATGCAAAGTATTAATGCAAGAAAATAAGAAATCAGAGTTGAAACAAAAAAATTGTGGCTGTTTCAATGTGTGCATCAACGCCAACGCTGTTCTGTCAGCTGAAAACTATATAGGCCTTACCTATACGAAGGTGGAGGGGAGGAATAGGACCCATCTAGCGGAGAAATAGAACCCTAAAAAGAAAGATAGAAAAAGGGGTCCTATTTTTCCGGGTCCTATTTCTCCGTGGCCTTTTTTTGGGTCCTATTTCTCCGGGTCCTATCTGTCTGAGTCCTATTGCTCCGGCAATCGTAGAGTACACCAAGCAAGGACAACCCCGTTGCGGGTATGTCTAATATTTGAAATCGTCCACAAAGTACAAAGTATCCCTTCATCGACTAAGTCCCCTTTTTCAAATTTCATCCACAACAAGATTAACTAAAACTATTTGATGAAGGTCATAAATATAAAAATTTACGAAAATTTTTAAATCAAGAATTTTTTTATTTTTTTTTATTTGTGCTATTTTTTATCGTTGCTATGCATGGAGGCAAATGTTTCTAGGCAAAATAATGGATTTTTTAGTGCAAAAATTAAAAAAAAATTTCATTGAGTTCGTTGTAACAAAATCAGGTTTTTATATTTTTTTGTTAATAGTAGTTTTTAAATATTTAAACTGGTTTCATACTGAGAAAAAAGAAAATATTTTTATTGTTTGAATCGCAGTTAGTTAAAATTTTTTCTCATTGCGATGGAAAATAAAAATGGAAGATGTGAAACAGAGGTTATGGAGAATGCGTTAAATTTTTTTCCTTATTATTGTATTTTGAATATTCTTTTCAAATCATATTGTCATGAGATTGTTGGATACTACCTATTCTTTTCTTATCTAGATAAATACACAATATCATTCTCGCTCTTTCCAGAGAACGACCTTGAAGACTAGCAAGAAATCCGTAATTAATAATACTACCCCAAATTCCAAGATTGTTGACTTACCCAGAAACCCATCAACCCTACCTCTTTGGAAAACTCTTTAGTAGCCAGATAGTTTTTGGGTGTCCGAGTAAGTGGGTGTTTTCTCAAAAAATAAGGCGAAGGTGGGAGGGGGTTTGTTGTTATTAGATTTGATAAAGTAAAAGTCCCTGTATTTGGTGAAATCGCATTGAGGGTGCGTTCCGGTTGCCAGTTAGGGGATCTGTGGGGTGTTACGTTCGTTGACGACTCTATTATGATTCTTGGGGTAGAGTGGATAGAAAAGGAAAAAATTTTTATATTCGGACGGTCTGTTTTGCCAAACAAACGTCATTACCTACCGATAGCCGGTGCCGATAGAAGAGAAGAAGAGCTTCAATACCCCTCCATTTGTTTGGTAATCGGATTGGTGGTAGAAATTGAAGTTGTATCACTAGGTTTTCAGGGTCTATCTCACTCTCGCATACGTTTCGTCGAATCAAATGAGGCACTAGAGCCTAACGCGGCTGGTTTGTGTCCTTTGTTGGAACGGCAGTCGTTGGCTTATAGACCTTGCTAGGACTGGTGCAAAGCTTGTGCTCCAACCCCGAGGAAACAAAGATGATAGAAAAACCAAATTTTCTTCGTGCGATCACCATTAGGATTGATCAGACCACTCAAAGTGTACCTCAGTATTCCTACCTCTCAAAGCACATCGTACTCCCGGCTCAATGTATGCGTCTTTTCCAAACGGATATCAATGCAGCTAACGACGAAGACTGGGTAGTTAGCCGTAAGGTTAGCCGTAGGGTAGCGCTCCGTTACACAAGCGCAGCTGAATGCAAAGGAGCTTGTGTAAATTTTTTTGGTTTGATTCAAGAAATCTACAATTCCTTATCCACCTCTCCACACAGCTGGGAAGTGTTATTAAAACATATAGGAAGAAAACTTAAAGTTTCAAAATGTCTTTCGCTCCCCTCGGTCTTTTACCTTTTTTCCTATTTGCCGCTGTGTATTGTAATGTGTTGGTGCTAAATTTAAATAAACCCGAAACAATAAACTAGGTTTGTTGAAGTTAAGTGCGCAAACTGAATTTTACATGGTTGCGTAAACCTATGCGTTGCGCCAACCCAGACACCTCCTTGTCAGCTCGACTTGTCGTCTGCACTTTCTTCGTCTCGTTCACTCCTACACTTGATGTCAATGGTAACACTCGAAGTTAAATCTTTTCTCCTTGTTTCACCACGTTGTGTAGTGACTCTTCAGTTCATTAGGTAGATATGTACATTCTAAACCCATGTCTGTGTGCCATACTCTTGTATGTACTGAAACTGTGACAATCTACAATATATGTACATGTTTGCCTCACATGGGAGTTATACGAGCAGCCTTGATTCTTAACAGGTTATGGGCCCAGTGCAGATATCTGCTAGCTAAACAAGATGTCAAGCTCGTCCCTGAGAGATGTAAGCCATTTGGAAAAATTTGATGGCAAGAATTTTCCCATATGGAAGTATGGATGCTGGTTACTACTCGAGCAACACAAACTTACCCACATTGTGGATGGAAGTGAAGTTATCCCTGTTGAGGTATTTAGTTAATCACGCTAATTCTCAGTTCCAACAGATGTTACAACCATTTCTTTAAATATTTATAGATCGCTAATAACGATGGCTCAATAGCTAATCATGAAGCCATATCAGCCTGGCATGATAAGGACGTTACAGCCAGAAACTATCTGTTCGCCACCATCGAAAGAACTCAACAACGCTCGCTGATCAATTGTAGAACGGCTAACGACATGTGGATCAGACTCTCGACTCAATACCTGCAGGATGCTGTCGAAGACCAACATGTCCTTTTGCAGAAGTTCTTCGAATATAAGTTCCAGCCCGAGCATGATATAATTGCACATATCACCGAAATAGAAACAATGGCATCAGCTCTAAACGACATAGGAGCCACAACTTCCTCAATACAAACCATCACGAAGATGGTGACCACGTTGCCACCCACTTACCGGAATTTTATCACCACCTGGGGCAGTGTGCCGAACGCAGACAAGACAATCGCACTACTGACTTCACGGCTTCTGAAGGAAGAAAGCATGATGAAGCGATGGAATGAAGAGGAGAACACTACAAGAGACGCAGCTCTCCTGGCAAAACACACAATGCCATCATCACGCTACAATCAGGGTATTCACCAACAGGCTTTCCAAAGAAGTGAACGCGGGTTATGGAAAGGGAAAAATCGAGGTGCCCTAAAGTTTGGACGCCAACAATCAGAATGCAGTTACTGCCACAAGCCTTGGCATACCTCAATTGTCTGCAGAAAGCGCATCTGGGACGAGGCTTTTACAAAATCGGAAAGGAACCACAGCAAGAAAGAAGTATCATTCATTTCTAGAAACTCGACTGGCGAGCAAGATAGTGGTTACTTGTCTTCTTCCTCTTTCATGGCGCGCAACTCCATGGACTGGTTTGCAGACTCCGGTGCTAGTCAACACATGACGGACCAACTATCTATGTTAACCAACTTTACTCCAGTCGACCCAGGCACCTGGCAAGTAAATGGGATTGGTGGCGCAAAACTACATGTTCTTGGTCAGGGAGACGTAAGAGTGTCAGCAGCAGTTAATGGAACGCGATGCAACGCCACGTTCAAGAAGACGCTATATGTCCCTGGTCTTGGAGCGAATCTACTGTCGGTTGCTGCCGCAACCGATCAAGGAACAACAGTCTCTTTCTCTGACACACACGTTGCCTTCATCCGAAATAGGAAAACAGAGATGGTCGGCCAACGTGTCGGTGCGAAACTCTACAGGCTAGATATAGAACCGCGGCAAGGTGATCAACCGAGAAAACTAGAAGTAGCACAATTCGCCCCATCAGCGGCAACTGCTCTCATCTGGCATCAGCGACTAGGCCACACCAATTACAAGAACATCTTCAAGATGTCCACTCTACACCTGGCAGACGGCCTTAACCTATCTACGAACAGTACAATACCACCGATCACCTGCCCTGGTTGTGTTTTTGGAAAAATGCAACGGACTTCTTTTCCAAAAGGTCGGACCAGAGCCACAGCAATAGGACAAATAGTCCACTCAGATCTCTGCGGGCCGATGCAAGTCGCCAGCCTTGGAGGAGCCTTTTATTTTATACTATTCACTGACGACCTAAGTGGCTGGAGAGTCGTTTATTTTCTTAAAAGGAAGTCGGAAGAAGCTGACCGCTTCAAGGAGTACGTAGCTCTTCTTCGGAACGAGACGAGCAGCCTGGTCAACACCTTAAGATCAGACAATGGGGGCGAGTATATCAGCCACAGCTTCAACGAGTGGAAGTCAGAAAGAAGCATCCGACATGAAACAAGCGTTCCCAACACTCCGCAGCAGAACGGAGTCGCAGAAAGAGCCAACCGGACCATCATGGAAGCTGCGCGAAGTATGCTTCATGACAGAAAACTACCACTCTACCTCTGGGCGGAAGCTGTAGCGTGTGCGGTGTACACACTTAATCGAGTCGTCAGCACTACAGCACCAGCAACGTCGTTTACAGTATGGCACAAGAAAAAGCCAAACATCTCTCATCTACGAGTATTCGGATCTTTGGTCTACGTTCACATCCCAACCTCGGAACGCCAAAAGCTAGACGCAAAGAGCATCAAGTGCATATTTGTTGGGTACTGCCTGACTCAGAAGACCTACCGTTTCTGGGATCCAATCTCGAAACGTATTAAGATCAGCCGGGACGCAATCTTTGAAGAAAATCCTACGTCAAACACCGTCATCGACAACTCCACGCCCCTTCCGCCTTCATCAGTGATTTATCGCCCCCAAAACACATCGTCTGAGGGGAAGTACGACGTCCTTGGATTCCCAAAGCTGCCTAGACCAGAAGCGAATACGCCAGAATTAGATCAGCCGATGGTGACTCTTCCAGCAAAAACAGGGGATCCCTCGTCACGCAAGGTTCCTATACCGGACCAACCCTTTTATGGTTTTGAACCCGACAAAATCGATTCGCCAGAGACAAGTGTGACTCCTTCACCACCAGTTCCAGAGATTGCACCCCCATACCAACAAGCGTTGGACCCACCCGCTCGTCGCTACTCACTACGGGTTAGGGAACCTAAACGACAGTGGGGAATGCAAGCAACAACGTCACCAGAAAGCGAAATCTACGATCCTACTGACTACAAGGATGCAATGTCGTCACCGGAGGCACATTTATGGCACCTAGCCACCGTGGATGAATACAACTCGCTCATCAAAAATAATACCTGGACGCTGACGGAGCTGCCACCCGGTCGGACAACTGTCAAAACGTGATGGGTATTTAAGGTCAAGCTTGGCTCAAACGGTGAAGCTTCACGGTACAAAGCCAGGATGGTGGCCAAAGGCTTCACTCAGCGGCCTGGCATAGACTTCAAAGAGACGTATGCCCCAGTTGTAAAACTAAACTCACTAAGATCTGTTCTGTCTCTTGCCGCAGCACACGACCTCAAAATGATACAGCTAGACATCAAGACGGCATTCCTGTACGGCGAGATCTCCGAAGAAATCTACCTCAGCCAACCAGAAGGATTCATCCAGCCAGGAAGCGAAGAGAAAGTCTGCAGACTCAACAAGTGCATCTATGGCCTGAAACAGGCGTCACGAGTCTGGAATCAACACTTCGACTCCTTCCTTCGGAAGTTTGGCCTGAGCGTTAGTACCGCCGACGCCTGCCTCTACTACCGTCATCAGAATGACGAGCTTACCATCATGACCATCTGGGTAGACGATGGGCTGATATGCAGCAACAAGAAGAAAACAATTTCTGACATTTTGGATTACCTTCAAGTACACTTCGAAATGAGATCAACCACGGCATCATGCTTCGTCGGCTTGACAATCACCCGGGATCACAAAGAAAGGAAGCTGTATGTATCTCAGCCGAGCTACATCAACAAGATCCTTAGGAAGTTCGGTATACAAGAGTGTAATCCTAAGAGTCTTCCCGCAGATCCGAGCTCAAGACTACCACTCTCGGATGAGAAGAGATCATCTGCCACAGAGTGCCAAACACCATATCGTGAAGCAGTTGGTAGTTTAATGTATCTCATGACAGCCTCTCGTCCAGACATCGCTTTTGCCGTGGGACAAGTAGCTCAACACTGTGAAAACCCTGGAGCTCCCCACTGGACTGCGATCAAGAGAATCTTTGCATATCTCCAAGGGACATCAAATTATGGTCTTTGCTTCAGCGGCAAACAAGGCGGCTCGCTGATTGGATTCACCGACGCAGACTATGCAGGAGACCCAGCCAGTCGTCGTTCCACCACAGGTTTCGTTTTTCTTTTAAATTTTGGCCCAATAGCATGGAGCAGCCGGCGACAGAACTGTGTTGCCCTTTCTACCACCGAAGCTGAATTTGTTGCAGCAAGCGAGACAGCCAAAGAAGCCATCTGGCTAAAACGCATGCTGCATGAGGTGGATCCGCAACACGTGACGTCGGTACCCATACTCTGTGACAATCAGAGTGCAATCAGGCTGATAAAGAATCCGGAATTCCATCAACGTACCAAACACATAGACGTGCGATACTACTTCATACGAGACACGCAAGAGGCCGGAGATATCGCAGTCTCACACATCAGGACAGAGGATCAATTAGCGGACATCTTTACAAAGCCACTGCCGAACCCTCGCTTTGCTGGTCTAAGAGAACAGATAGGAAGTGTTGAAGTTAAGTGCGCAAACTGAATTTTACATGGTTGCGTAAACCTATGCGTTGCGCCAACCCAGACACCTCCTTGTCAGCTCGACTTGTCGTCTGCACTTTCTTCGTCTCGTTCACTCCTACACTTGATGTCAATGGTAACACTCGAAGTTAAATCTTTTCTCCTTGTTTCACCACGTTGTGTAGTGACTCTTCAGTTCATTAGGTAGATATGTACATTCTAAACCCATGTCTGTGTGCCATACTCTTGTATGTACTGAAACTGTGACAATCTACAATATATGTACATGTTTGCCTCACATGGGAGTTATACGAGCAGCCTTGATTCTTAACAAGGTTCACTAATTTTTTCAATATGGTTCAATCAAATGTGCAATAGCACTGAGGTTAACGACTTTGCTCATGACTAATTAGTACCGAGTTGAAGGCCAGATGAGGATTATGTTTTTCAGGATTTTTCACTCTTGAAAAAAACATCTTTTTGACACTTCTTAAAGCCAGCAGACGACGGAAATATTAGATTTTGGTTTCCATTTTTATCTATAATATCAAGAAACAATAAAATTTTTCTTATGCTTCTTAAGTACAGCAGAGTAATGGCGCGGCGGTATAATACAAGGTTCGTGACACCGAGACAGTGAGATCAATACCTGTCAAAGTTTCTCAAAATTTTTGGTTTACTTTGAACGCTTGTACGTTTTACCATAAGCGCCCGTATTAAATGCACACGACTTCGACCCGCTTATTCTGGTCTAAGATATAAGCTATTTCTTATACATTTATATCGCTTAATAGCTAAGAAAATTTTCTATTTAGCGGCGAGATTAAAAAAATTTTCTGATGGCTGGTTTTTCCGTCAAAGTAAAAGCCAGCTATATTTGAACATTGTGTTTCTTACATGTTAGCTTATGGAGAAAGGGTGTTTTTATTTCTTGAATTGTATATAAACGACTTGAATCATTTGCATGCCGTTTGTTGGCATTGATGCGGATTTCATTCCTCTGTAGATGCTAGAAATCCCCTGGTACTAACTTATGATATGAATTCTGTGAATTAATTTTTTCCGAATTCATTCTGTTGTCAACAGTCAATTTTATATTTAAAGGGAATTACTAATTTTGGCTACAACTCTTACATCAATAGTAAACAAATATACTGCGCAGCCTCTTGAAATAAACCAGAGGACGGGAATATTAGATTTTTGTCTATATTTGTATTATTGCACCACAAACACTACATTGCCGGTTGTACAGTAAAACATAATATTAACAGTTATTTATAGCGTTATGGAATAAGACAAGGCTCATAATTCAAAGGCACCGATTTCAATCCTGGGTAAAGACCAGAGTTGCCGTTCGATCACTAGTTCGCGATCGATTGATCTCGATCTCGATCAAAAAATTTTTTGATCGTTTCGATCGTTTCGATTAATCAAAAATGAAATGATCGATCGATGATAGAAATCGATCGAATCGATCGCGTTAAATTTTTATCATTGTATTTCTGTTTGAATCTTTCCTGCAATTACACAGCAATAAACAGCATTATTTAGTGGGGTTACCATACGTTTTTGAGGTTTTTTTTCCCACTCACGACAGCAGGACCCATTTAACTTCAAAAACAGCAATATCTTGGAATTCAAATCAAATAGCTTGCATCTCTTAGAAGTGAAAATTAAGCCTGCCGTACTGAATAATCTTTCACAAGCTGCTGAAGAAGGTAGACCACTATTATACTTCCTAATGGAAATATAAATACAAATACGTAATAATGTATAAATGAGCAAGAATTAGGAATAGAAAAAAAAACAACACGTGAAGTTCGTCTACTATCTGAACTCTTAAAAAAGTTTTATGTCGTCTGATTAATGAATGTTTTATAAACTTTCTACATCCGCCACTAGGTGTCACTACAGTCGAGATCGATTTCGTTCAACCCCTTTTGATCTCGATCTTGATCCTGATAAATCGGTTTGATCAATCGATTGATCTCGATCGCAAAAATCTCGATCGATCGATCAATCATCTCGATCATTAAATCGATCGCGGCAACTCTGGTAAAGACATATATTTTATAAATTTCGTGTTTTGGAAAAAAAAGATCTGTTAGATGTTTTTTTTTACTGGACGTTAGAAATGGGTTGCATAATACTTATATAATTTTAATTCTGATGTTTTTTATTATTAATTAGATATACAGTCATGCTTGGAAGTTTCTTTAGCAGGCTAATCGGTCTATATCCTTCTATTTCTTTTTGATGGAGGGGATACTTTGGTGCCTACCGTACCCCTTTATGCTATTCCTATTTCTCTTTCTTTGCAACCCGCGAAAAAAGTGCAAAATTAAAAGTAGGAAAATTGACTGAAACGTAGAGGAAGAGAAGAATGGAAAGAAAACGAGGGTATGGTAGGCACCATAGTATCCCTTCCGTCCAAACAAAATGAAAGGATATAGACCCATTTGCCTGCTAAAGAAACTTGCAAGCATGACTGTATATAAAGAAATAATAATTTCGGTTGCAACTCTGATATGAATAGTAAACAAATCTGTCAGCCAATTACAGTGTTGCAGAATGCAGACGACGGAAATATTAGGTTTTTATCTGCAATTTGTATCGATACTGCGAAACTAGTGAAAATCGAAAATAGAGAACTCTTTCAAGTTAACAACATATACAAATATGAGTGGCACATTGGTTTAAGACTATACCCATAACTAGAAGGAACTGAGTTTGATCCCAATGAAAGACAATATTGTTCTGTCATTATATTTCGAAAAAGGGCATTAAGATTTATTTTTTATAGGCTTTAAGTAATGATGATTTCTCAATAATTAATCGTTGTTAATTGCATAAAATTTATTGAATAAAAGTAATATTTTTTTACATTCGAAAAAATATTGATAAAATTAGCTTAGTAAAATACTGTTCAGACTTAAGTAAAGCAGAAGTTGACCAGTTTAGATTTGTTTTCTGCAATTTATATCGATACTCGGTTACTAAAACATTGTTCTTGACATGGAACATTTGTTCATTGACAGAGTAGCGCTGTGGTTGAAAACAGCGTTATGAATCTGAAGTCTTGAAGTTCAAATCCCACGCATGGGAAAAAAATGCCGACGACGTTAAGAAGAAGCCCTACGTTAGCTGACTACCCTTCGCTTGGTTCTTAAGAAGGAGCCCTGCATTAGCTGACTACCCTTCTAGTATTGTGTAAATAGATAGTTATTTTGTATCATTTAATGTTATTTTCGTTATAAGCATTGGGCCTGTGCACGTTTTAATAAAGAAAACTGCAACAAAACTACTGGACGAATTTTTGGATTTATTTGCCACTGATTGTATGTCCAGCTTACATGGGATAGAATACTCTTTTTACACAAGGAATGCCTTCCCAATTCGTACTACTCTTCGCAGGACGTCTGCTCAATCAGCGAGCAAGGACAGAATATACTTAACGAAGGAGTCATTGAAAGGTCTAGTAGCCCTTGGGCTGCTCAAGTAGCTATGGTTTGAAAGCGTGACCGAACAAGACGATTTTGCGTCGAATTTCGGCCAGTCAATGCCAAGACACGTCAAGACGTACATACTTTGCCCAGGATGGACATAATACTCGAGAAGGTGACAAGCGTAAGCCAAGGGAAAAGAGAAAATTTTATGACGTCACTGGATTTTAAAAGCGGGTTCTAGCAGGTCCTTATTCATCCAAAGGATCGCGAAAAAACCGCCTTTGTTAACTCGGATGGGATTTTTCGATTCCGTCAAATCCATTTTGGGCTTCGTTACTGCAAAGCTACGTTCCAGCGTTTAATTTATCAGTTGCTTCGTCTCTTTAAGTGGACGCATTACTTGGTATATTTTGACGACGTTTGAAATTTTGCGAATTTTTTGAAACGTATCTCGAGTGCTTGGGCACGGTTAAAATTGAATCCCACGATTTGCATATTCACCACGGATTCTATGCCGTCCCTGGGACACATAATTAATGTTTGTGGCATTCGTCCCGCCCCCCAAAAGCTTACAGCGATCAATAACTTCCCTGTGCCTAAGGAAGAATCTTCCCTGAAAAGTTTCTTAGTGGTGGCCTCGTATTACCGGAGTATAAAACAATTTGGTGTGGACAGATATAGAGCGGTGTAGTGTTCTGGGCTGTCACCAGGTGGCAGTCGAGGACCGTGGGTGCAGACCTTAGATGTGGGTCAGGCAGTACTGTGTTGAGCGAGGTGTGAGACAAGCGCGGTGTCGTTCCATGTAGCTGACAAATACAGAGTGGTTCATCCAGCAACATCGCAGTACATTTGCTTAATACATCACCGAGACTATTACAGAGCGGCAAGCAATGCGAGCTATTCAAGATGTCCTTATTACTGCGCCCACGCTAGTGAGTGACGATGACAAATGCCAACCGGATTTGAAGACCGATGCAAACAAACATGACAAAGGTGTAGTCCTTAGCCGTGTTGACCGACAAGACAAACGACGGATCATTTTTATCATTCGGGGAACGACTAAGGCGGAGCAGAACTACAGTAGTAACGAGCTGGAATGTAACGCATTAGTGTGGGCGTTTAAAAAGTTTTGCCACCACCTTTACGTTTGTCGCTTTATGGTTTGGACGGACAACATGGTCCTGAGGAAGTGCGACGTAGCGTTGCTACCTATGTCTTGCCGTGTGCCCATTGTCAACTGAAGAAACCTCCATTTGTCCAAGTGAGTAGAAGGCTGATGCCGATTCCTCCAGCTTCGTCTTCACCACCACCCATTGTGAATCTTGTTAATACAATGATAAAAGTGGCTGAGGTAGAAGAAATTAATCCTGTAAAACTCTTCATCATCACTGTTATCAGAGTAAGATGAGCTTCGTAGTGTGTAGATCTTTTGTACTGGAGGCTAATTGAAGGTCTTCATTGACATGACTAACAAATAGAATTAAGGTACAAAATTAGACAAAGAAAGTTATTTCACAGCATCGTAAACCATGCTATGGTTTGGTAGATATGCCTACCCCAATATAATATCAAATGCTGATCATACAGTCAGTTAATACATATCTAGTAATAACCTTTTCAAGTGATATATTAAAATTCACAGCATATAATTGTACATTTATTGGATTTCTTTGCTGTTGTGGTTTCACATTCACCTTTCTCTGTGATTTTTCTCCTAATGTCAGGAACACATGTTTTCTTGACATATTCTTTCTGGTTTGACCAAAATATATTGCTATATTAATCAAACTATTTGCTTGTGAGAAATGATAATTCACAGAAATTTCTTACCTACTCTCTAGTAGACCAGACTATTTCGATTAGATATCAAATTAATCAAAGCAGTGTGACAGAATCAAAACGAAAAATAAATAAAAATAATTAAAAAAACCATAAATAAATAAATTTGCCTAGACTGTCTATTCCCATCAGCAACGTTATATATTAATATTGTAATATTGGTTATTATTTACAGTTTAGGTTTTGTTTATATATTTTCATATCCAATTTGAATTGATGCAGCGGTTGGATTAGTCATCTTAGTTCAAGTTGAAAACAGAGCTATTTTATAGCCGATGTTAGCGAGACCGATAGAGATAGCAGAAGTCAAGAAAGATTCCTCATTGACTTTTCGAAAAGATTTGAAATCTCAGCTTAAACTTATTTGTAATGGAATAACAGTAAAATTGTTCGAGCGCTAGCGCTGGACAATTCGAATTATTTATTAAAATGAAAAGAAAGGCAGAACTGTGTGTGACCCCTTTATATTTAGCATTTTATAGCAAGCATGACTATAAGTATGGCAACATTGTAATACAAAAAAAAGAAAAAGGGGGTGTGGTCAAAAGTCCAACAGACTGCAAATAACGGTAGACTTGTCAGACTTTAGAAGCACTAAATATAAAGCAACACGGACAAAAACCACAAAAGGAAAAAAACATGATAAATTCTTGTTCAGGCTAAAGATATTGCTAAACTTGTCCGAATTGTTGTTGCTGTCCCGTCTTTTCTTCTGACAATGGTAATTTTTATTACTTCCACTGAAAAATTACAAAAAAAAACAAGAATGATCTTAATCATAATAAAATACTACATCAATGAAAAGCAGTGGGGGTCGGGTAGGGAAGACAGTCTTGTCTCTAATTTTAATAAATAATTTCAATTGTTCAGTGCTAGTCCTCAAAAATTCGAAAAATTCGAATTTTTATGCATATTTTTACCATATTAGATTTTGGTGAATCTAATGTTGGAGACTGCCGACTCAGGTAAGTTCTTTGAATGTATATTTCTTATATTTTCTATGGCCTAACACCGAGGTGTCAGCGTATATATTTTTTCTGTGGCCTAAAACTGCAGTGTTAGCGTATATTTTTTAGGCTTAACAACCTTCTGAGGTGTCAGCGTATGAAGAGTTATAGCCGTAAAGTACGGAAGACAATTGCAGGTTATGGCAGTGACACAAACGGCAATAACTTACAGAGCAAGAAAAGGTGAGAGTATATATATATATAAATTTACTGATGGCTTGGACTTCTCTAGAACGGTTCTCTGGAAACGGCTGGACAGGCTCTGATTGCTAGGCGGCTGGATACTTGCAGGGACAGCAAAAGGCAGCAAGGTGGCAAAAGGCAGAAATGGCGGCAAAGGCAGCAAGGCAGTACAGCAGAAAGGCAGCAAACACAAACAGCGCAACAGAACAACGGTAATTTAGATACTGATACCAAAAGAAGAAGACCAGGCAGGAAATCGGTAGAAAACGAATGTGTGTATTAGTAGGCCTGATACAATCCTTTTTATACCAATTACAAAAAACACCATTGACAAAGAAAATAGTTAAGCGTAACAATTCGAAAAACTCGAATTTTTAAAATTTTTTTAATTTTCGAGGACAAAAATTCGAAAAAAAGATGAGTTACGGAAAAAAGCAAAAAACCACAACCCAGCAGAGGGTTACTCGGTGCTCTAAGCTGGTGGCGGATGAAGAACGGAACTAGAGATTAGGTTAGCTGGTCAATTGACCACCTCCCTGTGATAGAACTGCGTGAAAGTAGACTTTCTGTCCCAATGGCAAATGTCCAATATGGTTTGAATGGGATCGCCATTCGATGGAATGAATTTACTTTAGTTATTCGCTAGTGGCGCTTTTTCTAGCCAGCCGGGTCTCGAAAATCCGCCTGTAAAGGCGTAGGACTAGAAGGCGTAGAACTGTAGTAATAAGAAATTTTACCTTTTTGTCCTGTTGTTTAATATTGGCATGGTTATCAATATAGTTGTGGGTAGGAATTCCTGGTCATCAAACACATTTACTTTTCTGCTTCTTTCTCGTTGAAAGTCCAAGAGATCTTACAGACAGGCCATTTTGGTGCTGGAGCAGTGTTCTGTATTTGACGAATAAAATAAAATACAAATACAAATAAAATACAAATAAAGCTGTATTTTTATTTTTATTTTTGACTTATTTTAGTGTGCATATTTTATTTTTGTTTAATTTGATGATATCTGTATTTTAATAAAATACTCAAATAAAATATCCATTTTCAAAATTTATGAGTAAAAAAATGCTATTGTTTATCTTCTGAGTTCTGACATCTGCTGTTTAGTATTTATAGTTTTCAGTTCCACTTTCACTGAATGAAGCCGGCTATAGCAGACGGCCCTATCTATCACGCCACGAGTCTAGTTGTCACCGACCTACCTCAACAGTGGAGAACAGTGTAACATTTTTTCTGGTAATATTTGGAGTTTATTTATTATTACTATTCGTTTAATGATGCCCTCTAAATTTATACACTTTCTTATACTTAAGTCATCATGAATGTCAGTTGAAAACTGAAATAACTTATTTGTTGTGTAGAAATTTAGGTTATAATGGGGCCGTTGGGGCGTCCTAAAAGTAGTAAAAATAATAAGCAGGCAAAACCAACCAAAGGGCAGCGGGGAAGGCCCCGAAAGTATCCCAATTCAACTGAACAAGGGAAGATGTTGGCCCGGAAGTGGAGTTATTACTTGCTGAACAAAACAGTGACGGTGGTGAAGGACTTTCAGAGACAGAGAGTAACCAGGCCGAAGCAACCAAATCAACACCTGGCATTCCCATCCCAACTTCAAAAATGAAAAGCTGACCATCTTGACGGAGTCATTTCTTTTCCAACTGGAGAGAGAATAAGAAAGAATTGATATACGCCCAGTGCAAGATTTGTAATGATGGTCGTTTTTTTTCTGGCTCAAAACAAGCATTTACTAACTTTAATACGCATTGTGCAAGAATTCATCTTGACGAGTGGAACAAATTTTCAACACCAGGAACAACAAACAACCAGAATTCAATTAAACCCTTCGTCGTTCTTACTTCTTTACATGTTTCCAGAAAACGCCAGCTCGACGAGGGGATCACTCGAGTTGTTGCTGAAGGCAACCTTTCATTAAACAGATTGAAACTGAAGCCTTTGCGTGAATGGATTGAGGTATAAAATTAAATATTGATATAACTATAATAGTGAATTATTAAGGCTAGTACATTAATTTGGTTTTTATTTTAGATGGGTGTTCCTGGGTATTCATTACCATCTGTTCATGTTATGAGAAATGCTCTTATACCGGCACGGTATGGGAAAGTTAAAGAGTTAATTAAAGACAAGCTGTCAGCCAGCACAGCAAATACTATTATATTAGACATTTGGTCTTCGAAAAGTATGGTTGGCTATATTGGATTTACGAGTTCTGGAGTTCTTAAAACCTTTGAACTATTCAGATGTTTTTAGCCATCAGGCAAATGGTTGGAAAGCATACCGGAGAAGCAACTATCAGTGAATACGAAGACGTTTTGGAAGAATGGGGAATACCGATTTCAAAGGTTAAATTTTTAATATATAACTTTATGACGTCTCAATTCATTTTGTTTTGGTTCATTAGATTGTTCGGGTCGTGACAGATGGTGGTAAAAATATGATTCGGGCCTTTAATCTGAAATTTCCTACAAACAAGTCTGATCCATTGAATCATTTAATCGTCGACCTATCAGAGACTGAAGCACAGCGGCCTCAGCCCATAATTACTGATCTGGATGAATATCTTATAGTGGATATAAAAATTGACTGTGACGACATTTCTTTGTGGAATAGAATCGATGAAATTCAGCTCTCCTGTGTTCAATTTGATAGTGACTTCAACCAATTGGATAAAGAGGAAGAAAGTGAAATGGAAGAAATTGATCAAGCACTACGAGACGGTTTTTTTTACGTTCGTGTAGGGGACAACGATATTATCCACGCACAACAGATTGTTTTATCCACACATCTACGAGCGCGCTGCGTGGTGCATTTCTTACAACTTGTGATCAAGGACGGTCTAACCGCAATTTGTGTAAGATTTTTTTTTTCATTCATTATTGCACAATTATTGACTATTATTCCTTTAGAGCGCTGCAGTTGTCGCAATGGATAAAGCATTCAGTGTTATCGCTTCGGTACGAAGAAGTGCCAATGATACCGAAATCGTTTATAAAGCAACAAAATTGCATCTACTGGCGAAAAACGTAACGCGATGGAACTCGCAGTATTATTCAATAAAGGGTTTCCTAAGAATTTTAGAAATTGATCCTCTGATTCAGACCAAACTTAATGCCACCAAAGAAAAATCTAATCGTCTTACCAATAAAATGATTGGTATTCTGAAGGAATTAGTCCTGATTTTAGAACCTTTTCAAGGAGCAACCGATGACTTACAGGCCGATTACGAGACACTCGGCAACGTAATCCCAGCCTACTTGGACCTACTCAATAAAGTAAGCTTGTCAAGCGAGGAAGAAGACGGAACCATCATCAACAATCCTAACTGTCCTTTTGCTAGCAAAATTTTTCACTGCGCAGATCTGGTGGATGCCTTAAAAAAATCTCTGAAATCTCGAATGTCATATGTTTTGCAAGACACTTACTATGTGTCAGGTAACAAACAAAATAATGCTTTAATTGTTAATCATTTTTTTCAAAACATTTTTTTAGGTGCTGTTCTTGATCCCCGCTTTAAAAAATGCTGGATTGCTGCAACTTCAATGTCAGAGCACGCCCTTTTAAACAGCGTTAGGTTTGAACTAACTTCAAGATATTCAAAGCTAAAAGACGATGAAAGTGAATCTCACAGCAATTCAACTAATGAAAAACAACAATTTACTAATCAAGAGAGTGGCCCGACCCAAAGCAAAAAGGAACGCAACTTGTACAGCACCATAAATACTCCCAAAAGGACCCCTTCAACTGGAAGTGCCAAAATTCTCGACGAATTAGAAGTCTACTTAAGTGAGCCGAACATCCCAATGGAAGAGTTAGATGATTCTGGTGTCTTGCAACCAACTCGAGCTCTTAAATATTGGAAGCTTCATTCCCACCGTTTCCCTATCTTGTCTCTTGTTGCAAGAGATATTTATGGTTGTCCTACCTTTTCCGCCAGTATTGAAAGAGCGTAACTAGTGATATCTTAACAGCAAAGAGGGCTCGAACTAAATCTTACTTGTTTCAACAATTATTTTTTCTCAAACACAATTCTAAATTGTTTGATTGTTGAATCGTATCATTTCAGCCTACAGCGATTAATACTGAGTTGATGGAATAAACAGTGACGAAATTAAAACTGACGTATTTGCATTTTATTTGTATTTTATTTTTATTTTACACTTTTTTTTATTATTAAAATACTGTATTTTATTTGGTATTATATTTTATTTTTTTTTTGCTTGTACACCTTCATAAATGAACAAAATCGACATTCTTTCACAGATTCCGTTCCCTTTATTCCATATTTTTTACATACAAATTTTTCGATGGAATTTATCGGTGCATCGAACAATATTTCCATGTAGCTTAACTTCCCAAATGCAATTTTTGCATCAACATTTCTTTCGAGAATAAAAAGCAGGCGAATTTTCCCCCTATACGCGACGGAAGGAGTATAATCACACCTAGTTAAAGCGTGAAATCCAGGAGAGATATGCACAATTTACTAGCTAACCCTAATTACAAAAAAACATTAACATCACCCCTTATTTTATGAATATTATCAAAGGCAACAATAAATACATCTGTATCAGACGTCCTAAGAACTACGTTCGCGGGCCCTCGAATACATGCCAGATGGGTAATCATCTTATGGTCCACTTCTTCATGCATATTACAAAGACATTCGAGCTCTTTAATAACTCTTCCATCAGTAGCAGTTAAAATATAACAATTGCACTCCTCATTAACGTTCACTGATTTGTCACTGATATATGGCACGAGTTGCCATCATCGAATAAATAATCCACAAACTTTGCGAACTCTTTTTTGATAATAATGTCGTTTCTAAGGGCTTTTAAAAAATCAGGGGGGCGAAGTTGATTGAGACCTGAAATTGTAAGGGATCCTTCCCTATCCCCATCACTCCGACGATCCCTTTCAATGTGTTTTATAGGGGAGAGCGGGGTCATACAGGACAAAACTTTGTTTTGTCTGTAATTCAGTGTGTAACAATGTTATCTTGAAATAAATTAGATTAGTGTAAAGTAAAAAACGTTGTTTATATAACACTAGGGAATTTTTTCATCGCCATACGTTATATAGTTTAGGAGTTATTGAATTTCGAAAAATAGGGGTAAAATTGTTGTCGAGGGAAAATGTGGGGGTAAAACTGGACAGAGGGTGTCTCATACTGGACACGGTTAATTGCACTAAAAGTTTCTAGTTGGTAATGTTTTAAAAAATTTCCCTAAATACTTCATCAATAGAACATCTATTTTAGCGTAGATTAAATTTAAAAAAAATAGATTAATGTGAAGAAAATTAACGAATGAAGTTGGGGGGAGGACTGGGCAATTTCGATACCAGATGGAGAAGTGGGAGGGGCATCTTAGATATGGCGTTATCGATTCTTGATCGATTGTTAGTGAAACAAATTTTTCGAAGCAGACAACACTTTTGGACCATGATTGGACTAACTTAGGCCTCCCCCATAAAAAATCAATTTCGTCCGATTGTACTCCCAAAACCATGTCCAGTATCACCCCCTATGAGGGTCTATTATTAATTCACTAACAACTCTTAAACCGTAATCCGTAAAAATAAAATTTATACCGGCTCTGTAGAAGTAAACGAATTAACTAGCTTCTTTAACTATTCTATTAATTTTTGACGAGTCATAGTGTGGGCAATACCAAAAAAATGTGCTGTAAATAAAAATCAAAAGACAGCGCTCTTTTTTTGTTTCCTCTATAACTCGTGTATTTTTAAGAATTTCACGATCATTTTTTTGTCACATATAGAAATTGACATTAACAACATCCTAGTATTTGTTTCCCCCCAGTTCATCATCACGCTAACGTAACTGCTACTGTCCTGTTTTTTACGTGCCCTGAATGACCCCGCTCTCCCCTAGACATTGCTACAATGTGATCAAAGATTAGATCAACCCTTTTGCAATTCATTCCAAAAATATGGCTACATGTTTTACAAAATTTGGCTGGCAGATCATGAAATAAATGCAAAAGGAAAAAGCCATCGATAATCTTTACATCTACTTTGAAGTGATTGCTTGAAACGTTGCGTTTTTCTAAACAATTCAGCATCGTAGCTTTGGGGGTTGAATAGATTGAGCCATCTAAATGGCTCAAACACAGAGGGATAGAGGTTAATGGGTATGAAAGGACAGCATTCATGTCAATTTTCTGGTCCATGGCAACTGCCAACTGCCTACCCATGAATTTGCATTCCATCCGGGTTTACAACGTGTTGTTACCAGGTTTTTATTTTTTATTTTGACAACTTCAGATGAAAAAGTCAAAATTTTTTGTGAATGAATGTCTTTCGCATGGATTCCTCCATTTTCCTTGCTGTCCCTTAAATTATAGTAGAAATAGTTCCGAACGAATACCTCATCGGCTCCCAGACTAAAGGCAATTGGGTATTCCATGCCTTCGAGAACAAATCCATCTCTGTGGGCCAGATACTCATTTTATTAACCGAAATGGGGTGATTGTTTATCTGCCAGAGTGTTTTGTACGCCCGGCAAATGGATGGCCTGTTAGAGGGGTTCCTATCCTCGCACCATTCGCATAGGAGCTTAGCTAAATTGCATAGCTGCTTAGAATGTGTCCCGCAATCACGATTAATGTAAGCGACGGTGGTTGTGTTATCTAAGTAAAGGTGAATGAATGGTCCCCGAAAGATCTTTGTCAGGAATCGTACAGCATAGAGCTCCACCAGAAGTTCTAGTTCGTTAATGGGACGACAGAGATCAATTGACGTCCAAGGGCCTCTACCTGAGTTGCCATCGCAATAAGAACCCCGCCGGAAAACAGGATGCATCTGAATTGATCGTAAGATCCGGGCTCGACGCAAAGATGCGTGCTTGGAATTTGGTACCACTTTGACCCACTATTTAAAATCAACTATCGCACCGAACGTTAAAGTTATCTTGGCCTCCAAACTGTTGGAGGAGGAGTGAGGATGGAAAAAAAGTTACAAGCTTCTACAATGGACTTTGGCAAAGTGCTGTTAGCCTTTTTTATCTGCCGGCACAGGAAAGGATAACGTTTCGGTGGTCAAGAGCATTACCAGGTATTCAAATTTTTTGTTTTTTATTTTTCTTGTTTTTTTTTGTTTTTTTTTGTTATTTGTTTGTTTGTTTTATATTTTCTTTCCAACATTAGCTTAGCTACCAGATAACGGATGTGCAGCTGACCGATTGAATGAAAAATTCCTTTATTCATGTTACTTCTTACAAGCACAATTTTTTATATAATCAGCCACCTAGCTGTTACTGTTTAAGGGTTAGTTTAGATATATTTTCGGTGAGCTACTCAATTTTGTTCGGAAAATAAAGGAAATAGTAAAAAGGTACTAGTTCTATGAATATGTAGCGAATCACAAAGTAATTAGAGTGAAAAATCAGGTTTTGCGTGAAAAGATGTGGAAAGCAAGCCAATCGAAATTGGTTGAAAAAGACTACACAGTTAAAAATGGCTTTTCCACTTACCTACACTTATCAAGTGTACCCATGTGAAGTGTAGGCTATGTGCGCATCGACCACACTTTTAAAAAGTTGGCTAGCCCACCAAAAAACCGATTTTTCGCGTACCCATTCCTAATTGTGCAGCACACTTATCAAAACCCTTTGTTATTCCTCGTGCCTTTATCCTCAGATAATATCCGAAGACGAGATAGAAAAAGCAAGGGGAGGAGGAATGGCGTGATGGAGTTATGCCTAACGAGGGAGTCAGCATTTTTGGCAAGTTCGGTTTGCCCAATATTTATTTTATTTCCAAATCTAAAATCAAAATAACACTTTATTCTAAATTTATCTAATCAAAATTCCAAAATCTTATCTACTTTTTTAAGCTTATTTGGGATAATTACAATTATTATGAACAGAAAATGTACCCTTGTGTTTAAGGATTTATTACCCATTACTGTTACTGCATGCCCGCATTCTCAATAGCTTCCCTCATTGTATTTTCCTAGACTGCAATGTTTGAGCCGTGTTTGTTTTTGCTTTCGATTTTATAAGAATTTGCTCTAGATTTTCTATGCATTTCTCTTAAATGACACTTGAAGTGTATTTGAGGAAATTGTTGTTTTCGGTTTCTAGTTTGATTTTCGGGGCTTGATTTTGTAAAACTTGTGAGCTGTATCGTCATTTTGCTGCTCTGTCGTTGCGGCCCGGTTTTGCTCCTGGTATTTTGCTGATTCGATTGCCTGTGGTCTTCTTCATCGGATTCTCTCATTCACAAATTAGTAACTTTTACCATGTTATTTTTTTAGTACGACTTCAGTGTAATTTTGTGTTAGAATGATCATCAATTTATCATTTTATTTTATTTCTCTGTAAAACGTTAAAAGAATTATGGCTCATGTGTAAAAGAATAGCGATTTTGCTTGTTTTAAATGCTCTAAAGTCATTTTCGGATCCTATGAAGCTCTTAAAAAGCATTTTCGTAAGCAGCACGGATTTAAAACTGCAGATAGAGAAATAAATTCCGAAATTTTCTGTGGGAAAAATGGTTATACACTTAAAATTAATTCATTCGCCATTGTTTGTTACCATTTGTCAGTATGTGGAAAAAAATTTCTTGGGAGGCTCGCCGCCAACAATATTGAATTAGAAAATGTAGTAGAAACAATGGTAGTCAATATTCCCCGTGCTGTTTTGGAAGATGACTTAGAAGAAGTCCAAATCAACCACCAAAATTCAATTGAATTACTGATGGGTAAAATACTGTTTAAACTATCTGCACAATTCATTGTTAGTGAAGCAGCGATAAATTTTCTGGCTGAAAGTGTGTTGGGTGCTTTTATTGATTGCGAGCCTTGTAGTACAAAGTATAAGGATGGGGAAGGAAAATAGAGAGTAGTAAATTAGAGTGTGTTTCCGCTTTCCTTACTTTTAATATTGGGAATAGTTGTATATGATGATGAATTTTATTGTAGCACAGTGTTAACAAAGACTGAGCTAACGGATAAAAAACGAGTTGAATTAAAGAGATTACTGGCACGTCAGACTGAAAAACACTGATGAAGACTAACTAAGACTGAAAGATAAATGCAAATGCGACTGAAACATGACTGACTGACAACCATTTCGACATGCATTTCTGAATAAATTCATCCCTTGCATGTTTCCCGTTTTATCTCACATTTAACAAAAAGTCGGCCGTTTCTTTGGAAGTGACTTTACCCGAACTTATGTTAACCAAAGATGAATCACAATCGTCTTTGAAGGGATTTCGACAGGAAACAATGAACTGTTGAATTGATTCTAAGGCGACGTTATCCTTTTTAACTCGGGATGAATACGCTTCCCTTGAAATGTCCTCTCCTTTATTAAAACCCAGATGATTACTTAGGTTTGATGCTAAAGTAGTTTCGACGGTTTGTGTAATAACGTTCAAACAAAAAATGTACCAAGAAATTAATTTTGTCTCTACATAACTAAGAGGTAAGATGTAACTTACAGTTTTTAATAAAAGTTTTTTTTTATTACAATCTATTATTTTTATTTAATTATAATGTAAACTTTAAAAATTAAGTATTTTAAATTAGATAGAATTGAAAAATCATCGAGACACCCATAAGAGTATCAATATTTCCATAGCAGTTAAGGATTTTTTTTAATTTCGCGCTTAGAATGCGACGTTGTCATTTGGAAAAATTTGTGACAGGTGTGGGAAAACCGTTACACACCTGCGTCTGATCCATATTTGGCCCCAGATTTCACCGTCTGTCTCAATACCGCCTATTACAGTTTTTTCAAAAATTTTTTTTTTGTGTTAATAAAACTTATCATAAAAAGTTTTGATTATTTATAAAAACCTACACCCCTTTGGGAGGCTAAAGCTCCCGAACGCCCCCACTGAGAGCCGACAGGCGGCCATTTTTAATCTTTTTTCACTGAGACGAAGCGAACGAACTATCAAAACCTTCTCATAAAAGGTTTTGATAGTTTTGCTCGCCGGCTATCCGACTATTCTTTCCTCCATGGCTGTTGAGTCACTTGTGCTGATGAACATGTTGGTAATAGTAAATTGTGTTTGGAAATACGATGAGGCGAAAACTTGGTCAAGAATCGGTTGTTGGAGATGTTTGGTGACGTCGTTTTAATTTTCAATTTGGAATAAGCATAAAGGTATAATGGAGCTAAGTGGTATTTTTTATCTTTGCATTGGGCCTTGGACAGTTTAATGGATCGCTGAATCGCTGAATTCTGTAGTGGCCTTTTAAAACTGTACAGTTCTTGATTTTGTCCCAATATTCTGGTAGAATGGACTAGATCAGGGTGTTAGCAAGGAGGTTGTTGAACTGCTTATTGATGCGTGATGGTCCGAAATTCTCAGCAGATGGAGTAGTTGTTCCAGTAAAATAAAAGGCCTAAGATTTTAAGGTAGTGTTTCTCGGTGAAGAGATACAATCTTTGATATTGCTCCTTTCTCGATTGCAGAGTGTTTGAATTTCTTCGGTTGACGAAAAAAGGCCATTAATCTGTATATTGTTGGAGAAGACATGATCCTCGTTTTGATAGTTAGAGATGGCTATTGAATCTTCCTGATCAATCGTTAAAGATTCATTTTCCTCCAATTTTTTCGAGGCTTCATTTGATGATTGATCTCCTACCGATGTTGGAAGTTCAGTGTTAATCGAAAAAGGTTCGCTGGTGCCTATGCTAGTGTTTTCTGGAGTTTGTTTGGCACCGATGATTATAGCGGGTTCTTGTGCAGATACTTGAGTTTCAAACCTACGTGTAGAAATGTCTCTCAAAATTTTCCCAAATTTCTTCAAATGACGTGTAATTTTTTCGTTCCATACTCTCCTGATCATCGTAGTATTTACCTTCATAGTTTTTTGCATTTTTAATTAATTGTTCAGTTACCTCTAGGTGGCGCAAAATGTTGGTGTACGTTAGCGAAAACGCTGGTTAAGGTCTTTTCAGGGGGTTTGTGGTTCGAAGTTCACTGTCACCAAATGTTAGGATAGAGAAGAAAAAAAGAGAGTAGTAAAGTAGAGTGTGTTTCCACTTTCCATACGAATAGTTGTATATGATGATGAATTTTATTGTAGCACAGTGTTAACAATGACCGAGATAACGGATAAGAAACGGGTTGGATTAAAGAGATTTACTGGCACGTCAGACTGAAGAACACTGATGAAAACTAACTAAGGCTGAAAATGATTCAAAAGCGACTGAAACATGACTGACTGACAATCTGGAAAGGGGCAACATTTATACAAAGGAGCAAGTTCATTTAGGGTAGGTGTCGGAAAGGAAATTAATATTTTGCGTGCAAACACCTATGTGAAGAATTCACACGTTTGAAGGCCAAGTAGAAGGGAGGTTGAAGGCCGGAGCCATCGGTAGATGACCTATCGGCAGGAGAGGGGAAAAAGGGTTGAAAGCGTGAGAAAGGAGAATGGGATGTAAGGAACGCGGCTGGCCTTTCATTACAAAAGGAAATCGTTAAGCCTTTACAAACGTTGTTCACTATCTTTAAAAGATAGTGATTTTTCTCTAAATATTTCAATAACGTTGCACCTGAAGAAATTGATATTGCCAATGAGGAACGACACGTTAGAAATAAAAATGGTGTTTATTTTTTCCGAAGCAAATCAATTGTACGTTTCAGTATATCAGTGAAAGACAAACATTGACCACTTTGTTTTCCAATAACGGCTTTTTTAACACATTTTTTTCGGAAAAGATATCAACAAACGGATTCATACGGTGCCAAAGGGGTAGTTCTCATTTTTCTGCACACCCTTTTTTGAAAAAATTCCCATTTGCTGTTAGATTTCAAGTTTTTTTTTATGGTGTAGAATTAACTAATCCAGTAGGAAGTAAAGTCAAAATCCACGAAATCGTGGATTAGCTACATGATCCTAAATATTTCTCCCCTCAAAAATTCCAGTCTGAAAAAAAATTTTCCTTTTGCAATTGTAAAAACAAATCATTTTAAAGCATATGGATTTGATTTAGTCATAAAAGAATTTATGAATGAAATCAAAGTTTTGGAAAGTGAAGAGGGGATGCTTCTCGACAGGAAACATTGCCCTGGTTTTCAAGTTCACGGGACTATAGTGACTCTTTGTGCTGATACAAAAGGGGCTAATAAAATCTGCGGTTTAATGAGCCCCTCGGCAACATCGTTCTGTCAATTATGTGACATTAAAAGACATGATATCAGAAATCATGCCACGACAGATAATGTTGTACTAAAAACGAGGAAGTCAATTGACGAACAATTGCATTATGTTACAGAAAACCTTCAGAACGGAGATCCAAGTAGGGGATGGTGGGGTCATATTGGACAAAAACATTTTTCTGTCAATAACTTCGAAAGTAATGAAGATACAATAAAAAAAATTACTTACTTGTTGGTTATTGTTGCATCTTTATAGCTATATTTTTTGTTAAGTTTACCATTGAGAACTTTGGGAGTTATGAAATTTTGAAAAACTCAGAATGCATTGAAAAAATGAAAAAAAACTGGGGTGAAATTGAACGAAATGGGTTGAGGGTTCGACAAACCCAATTTGTAACACTTTTCTCCAAGTTTCAATTTTGTAAAAACTAAAGTAACAAAGTGTTCTATGAATACCATTCATGTCGGTGAAAATTATTTTAAAATTCCGTTAAATAATGTCAAAATTATATGGTTTAAATAGGGAGGGTATGAATTGGACGAATTTGGGAGGAGCCACAAAAATAGGAGGGACTTTTTCATTATCGCAAATCGATACATAATCGATTTTTGCAGTCACGCAAAGAATTCCGCAGTTTAGTCAAATGGCGTCACAAGTTGATTCCCAGTTGTATTTAGGTGAGATTCCTTTTTGCACACTAGATCCAAATTCAGGTAAGTTTACTCAAGTTTTTATTGCTTATTATTCAATATCTAATGTATTCTAATTCCTTTAGGCCAGCTTGTATATTGGTTATTTGACGACTTCACTGACAAATACTTTAAGTTCAGCTACTGCTGAATTCTTCGTATGTGAAACCGAAAGTTTTTCCGACATGGGCATTATTTATGGTGAACCTCGTGTTGACTAAAGCAGTCCGATTGAGTACTTTCAAGACCTCAACTATACACCGAGGCATATCTATTTGTTGGGTTTTGTATAAAATGATTTAATGTTTAACTTAACTCATTGGTCAGTGTCACTCATTCTTGCTAAAACCCTTTGTCATAATCAATGTGGTAACTAATTTATAGTTTTATTACCCTTTAATATTTTAGAAGAATGCCAAGGACTTATGTGAGAAAAAACAATGAGTAGAAACCGACTGAAGAAAATATTACATCTGCCATTACTAATGTTCTCATTGGTCGCTACACAATCAGAAAGGCTGCTGAAATTCACAATGTTAAAAAATCTACTCTGTGTTATTATAAATCCCAACATACCTTGTCCAGTGTAATGTTGGTCCGATTCATCAAGAGAAAAGAAAATCACAGTCAAATTTTCAATTTCAAACAAGAAGAACATCTTGCACAGTATTTGAAGGAATGATGTTTATACAACCATAGTCTGTCAATTCAAGAGACGAAGAAGCTCGCCTTATCATTTGCACAAGCAAACGACGTGAATGCTCCACAGAATTGGCTAGAGAAAGAAGAAGCTTCCAAGGACTGGCTAACATGTTTTTTTTAAATGGAAGCGAAAACATTTTATCTGGATTTGTGAAAGCTGGCATTTGGCCAATTAACAGAAGTATAATCCCCGCATCTGAATTCAGCCCGAGTTTAGTTACGGACAGATTGGGTAAGTATTATTCACTAATCTTTACATTTTTTAGTTATCTAACATTTTTAATATCTTCTGGCTGTTTTAGAAATCGCAAATGCTTCCACTGGGAATGCAGGATCAACCAAAGACTTTATCTTGAATTCAAATATAAATCTGGCAATCAGGTCATCAGTTGAAACTTTTTGCGACAAGCCTTCTACTAGTGGTGACGCAAATACTATTGGTAGCGCTACTTTTATTAAATTATTTTTGAATTTCTTTCATCAACAAATTATATTAGGTAAAGAAATTCTGATTCCGTCCGTAACGCGTTCGGAAATGTTTTTTTGGTACTATCCGGCCATTTCCTAAAGTTTGTCAAACACCAGTTACTCGCCGGACTTCTAGTCGATTAGGAAGGACAAGAATTTTAACAGATTCACCAGAAACTAAAACTATTGAAGAAGACTTCATGAAAAAAAGGAAAAAAAATTTAAAATGAAAAAAAAAAATACAGTCAAACGTCAACTGACACCAACAAGTGGAAACACGCCAAAAATTAACTCGTAGCTTAAACGCTAAAAGGAAATAACACGAAAGAGGAGTCGCGGCGTGATAACATCCTGCATTCAAACGAAAATTAGGAACAAGAGAAAACTCCTACTCTTTCACGATCTGGTCGATTGAGTAAATGTCCTTTGAAATTTCTTGTGTAGTGAGAGTAATTGTCTATGACAAAATTCCTGTTTATGATGGAACGTTGTCTTTTGTGGGCATATCTTTCGGTTCTTTGAACGCTCAATCAATTTACTTATATCCTATGATACCTCGTCTGCATTTAACATAGCTCAAAAGCGCTTGTGTACAATTCTTTTTGAAAAAGAAGTTGCACAATACAGAAATTGTAAATCTGACGTTAGTTTTTTAATTGTTATTATTGAAACATAAATGGATAAGCATTAAATAGCAAAAGAATCACAATTCCTTTTCTTTTTTTTTATTTAATGTTATCTGTCAGTTGACAGCAGACGAAAACAAAAATCATGGTACTAAAGACTGGGAAAAAATTGCGTAAAATTTAAAGGAAACAAAAAGTACGACGATGACAACAATCTAAGTTCCGCCCCCTAACAGTCCGATATCACCCCCATTGAGCTGTCAAAAAAAAAACCGCAGCTGAGATCATCGGGGAAAACTGTGATATTGCTTTCGTTTAAAACTTATCACATATAAAAATTACATTAACGGTAAATGGATCGAAAAGCTATCGAATTACGTAAAATTTTTAATTCTTTTGATGAAGATTCAGGCATAAAAATATAAAATTCGGAAAAACAATAAACCAAAAAGTAAACCTCCAACTTACTTTTGTTTATGTTTTAGAAAATAGTAGAGAGAATTACGACTAACTTCCTCCCTAACTAAGAAATTCAATTTTACACTTCCGCATATTTTTTAAAAGTAACTTTAGTTTCTAGTTTACATGAAAATCGATTTGTCCAAATTGGGAATCGTCCAATATGACCCCGCCCTCCCCTACGGGTATTAAGGGAGCGTGTCCCTTTAGTGAAAGCAGATCTTTTCACATCGAAGAAAATTTTATTCTTGAATCAATGCACGATTTTCCGGAAGAAGTTATGTCATTTTTCTTAAAAATAGGTTTACAGGAGTGGTCTATAAATAAAAAGGATTATGGACTCACTGCTGAGTTCATTAATCAAAGCATCAGATCTTTTCATTATAGACAATATGATTCCGCGAATAAGCCAAGCCCCAAATTCACTGATGCGAATTTAAGAGAAAGAGGGAATTACAGCACAAAACAACGTGCTGCGCAAAATCTGTTTCTATTCAGAAACTTTCCTCTCATGTTCTGTGATAAAATTCCCAAAGACGATCCACATTTCCATTTCCTTCTATTGCTTCTATCCATTTGTGATAAAATCTTTCCTAACGAGATTACGATTGCCAATTGTAACATGTTGAATGACATGATCTCTGATTTTTTTTTTTAATTTAACCTGTTGTTTCCTGATGTGCAACCAATTAACAAAATCCATAATCTGACACACTATCCTGAAATGATCAAACTGCATGGACCACCGATTCGGTATTGGTGTATGCGGTTTGAAGCGTTTCATTACATTATGAAACACAGAGCTCAATTCATCGGTAACTTTATTAATATTTCTAAGTCCTTAGCTTGCCATGTTCAACGTGTAAATTTTCTTTATTTGATTGCAAATGATGCGGTGTGTACAAAACCAATTTTTGGACCAGTTAAACTGGAAAATCAAGTATATCGCTTGCTTATCTTA
Organism: Daphnia magna; assembly: GCF_020631705.1. Lineage (NCBI taxonomy): Eukaryota > Metazoa > Arthropoda > Branchiopoda > Diplostraca > Daphniidae > Daphnia > Daphnia magna. The sequence goes on along the minus strand of NC_059186.1, from coordinate 6,360,053 downwards.
CTAAAATGCTTCCGCTGTCTCTAAATCCGGATTTTAACTTAGATCCTTCTTTAAAGAATTCCGTCCTTCAATGGGTTAAATTTCGGGGTTAAAAATACCGCCCTGGAGGGATAATTGTTACGAAAAAAAGTTACGAGACGTAATCTGGTCTGCCAAAATTTGGCATCATTAGAAATGTAATTGTGCAAAATAATTCCATAATTTTCCTTCAACCATCCATTTTGAAAACGGTGTCTTATGAGTACCATTCGGTCATTCCATCCAAATACAACTAATTTTTTCGCGATCATCTTGGAAAAATCTTATTTTTATAAAGGGTGTTTTTAAAGACATAAGAAAAGGTCTGGAAAATTTACAACTTCATCCTTGAAGCCGGAAGCGAAATATAAAGGTGCAAACTTCCCCCTTTTTTAAATTTGCGGGTGGCTGTTTTTTCACTTAATCGCTTATAACTCATTACCCATTTTAGCTAGATTTAAATATTTAAAAACCTCATGAAAGAGTTTTTTATTATCTTCAAAATGGTCGATGGAACATTTTGTCTGCTACGACCGGTTATTTTTCCATTAGAACTTGTGTTGTTAAGGCAACACAACATTTAGTCTGCTACGACCAGTGTGTGACCGGACTTGTGTTGCTTTGCCTGGCTTAATGGAAAAATAACCGGTCGTAGCAGACGAAATGTTCCATCGATTGCAACGTTGCCCGATCTGGAAAGGGTAACAAAAAGATGTCGAAAAGCTAGGGCTCGGCCCCGATCACATTCTAATCGGGGATACTGCTAAGCTTCCCCGATTAAAATGAATCGGGGAAGTTCGGTGCGGGGATTTCTTTTTTCGATGCGGAACGGTGCTATAATCGGTGCTGCACCGATAGCACCGCTTCAGCCATAGAGGGTTAGTCTTACCAGTGACTTTGAGTTCTGATAGACCAACGAGAATCACGTTACTAGGGTCACATTTTGTTCTTGTTGGCCGCAGGGCAGCTGCCAATTTAGAGCACTATTCATTAATAATCGGGGAAGGAACCGAACACCGATATCACCGCACCGAGCACCGAAATCGCTTCCCCGATTAAGATTATCCCCGCACCGTATCGACTAAAAAGCTCCCCGATTGGCGCGGGGCCGAGCGCTACGAAAAGCCCTATACCATGCAGATATACTCGACCCAAAAGACGTAAATAAAAAATATTATTCTTTTTAAAAACTTTCATTTGTTTTTTCCCGAAAAATTATATATTCCATGTATTACTGGCAGACCTACCGCGATCGAATGCTGATCGAGATCGATTGCGATCGATCGATCAGTTTTTGCTGATCGTGAACGATAGATCGATCAACTACCTCAATCGAGATCGAGATCGAGATCGAAAATGCATTGATCAATTCGATCAGCGTCCGCATTGCCATCTATGAGTCGCTAATATAACTTATTCTTTTTTATTGGGAAGAAGCCATACAGTCTGTCAAAAGCTCTGAATTCTCAGTCAGGATTCAGGAATAGTTCAGAGTTCACTACAATCATTTTGGTTAATTTTTGATTATGGCTGAAGCCACCTCGTTATCAAGTATGGATGTCGAAGACGAAGTGTAAGTAAATCTTAATAAACATACTTGTAATATTGGTGAAAGAGGTTAACACTTAACAGTCAACTAATTTTTTTGTCAGTGTCAATATTACAAAAGATGTAGAATCTTGTAAAACTCCCAGTTCTGGAAAAAGGATCGATCATCGTATGTTTAATTTGTGCCTCCATAGTTTTTTGAAAACTGATCGAAAACTGATCGATTGAACGATCGATCCATCAATTTTTCAGGCTGATCGAAATCGAGATCACCGATCACATTTTGCTGATCCAACGGCAGGTCTGATTACTGGGAGGAGAGGATTACCCGATTCGCGTTAAACCGCACCGACTGCTTTAAATATGGCCAATCGGTTTAATACTCGTCTAATTACTTTTTAAGCGATATTTCTACAGAATTAGATAAAGATTATCAAGAGCTATTCATTTCTGTAATTAAAATTTCAAACTTATTGTTTTGCCGATTGAAATTTTTACTGGGACAGAAAATTCCCTGATACCCGTTAAACCATAGCGACCTACAAAAAAAAATAGGCAATCGGTTCAAACGAAGCACATGGATGACAATTTAGCATTTATCAGACTTGTATGGCAACCGTATGGCAACCGGTTTTCCCTCAATAAAAATTCGTGAAGGAACGTTAACAAAAAATCCTACCCATTCGCCATCTAGCGGTCGATTATCAACTACATTTCCCCAATTTATTTTGGTTAAAGGAACCAGTGTTCTGTATTTGACGAATAAAATAAAATAAAACTGTATTTTTATTTTTAAGGCGTAATCATATGGCGTATCTTGGATGTCAAAAAATTTTTCGAGTTCCGGAGATGAACAGTTTACGGTAAGTATCGGAAGTGGCAGCGGAATAATGGGATCAGTAAACTTATGGCGACCATTCACTGTTACATTGCCGCTCGTTGGAGACAATGTTTTGTTAATATCTTGGAAAACAATCTCCGTAACCATTTCCCCACTACTCACTGTGAGGTAGCTTTGTACTTCTTCTAAACTGGAGTATTCACGTTCCGCGATGTATTCTTCTATAACGCAGTCGGTACTTTGTTTTTTCTCCGGCGAGAGGCGTTTTTGGGATTCTGAGTGCACTTTTGGTGAAAGAGATACAATATTCTCGAAGCCATTATTATTTCTGTTTCTTGACGAAGGGCTCCTTTCGCATCGAGAGTTGCTTCTTCGGTGTGGAAAACGGTTACCGTATAGAAAGGGGCTTCCGTATAGAGAACGACTACGGTATGGGGAACGACTTAAGTGACGAGAATAGCTGTCGTGTCGAGAGCGGCTTCTGCATGGAGAACGGCTACGGTAACTAGCGCGGTTTCCGTATGGAGACCGACTGCGGCAATGGTAACGAGAGCAGCTTCCATATGGAGAACGGTTACGTCGATTAGAACGGCTGCGGTAGTGAGAGCGGCTTCCTTATGGAGAAGGGCTGCGGTAGTGAGAGCGGCTTCCTTATGGAGAACAGCTACGTCGATTAGAACGGCTGCGGTAGTGAGAGCGGCTTCGGTATGGAGAACGACTACGGTGACTAGAACGGCTACGGTGACGGGAATGGCTACGGCGACGAGAACGGCTACAGTATCGTGGGATGCTTTCGTGTTGAGAGCGGCTTTTTACAGATGGAGACCTACTATTTTCCCAGTGATGGTTATTTTTTCCTTCCGGCGAGAGGTTTCTTTTTGTAACCAAGGCTTCCTCAACGTGAGACGCATTGACATCACCGGTATCTGATGTAGGTAGAGATAATTGAGATCCATGACGCCTGTAATTAAAACAACGTAAGTAACTGGTAAACATTGTTACCACTGCAAAAAATTACCTCAAATTTGTTTTGGGGGTTACAATTTCTACCTCTCCATCACCATTACTAATCTCGTTTCCGTCTATGATTGGCGACAAACTTTTTGTCTCGTCACTTACAACAGGACGACCGTATTTAATCCCATCCTTCAATGGAGTTTCATCATAACTATGGTAATATTTAAATTAATTACTGGAACAGGAAAAAATCGAAAGGGGAAATCACCATAAATCAGCAAGGTGAGTAAGGAAATGAACTCTGTTCACGAGTTTGCCACATTCTTTGCATTGAATTGTTGAAATCTTTACATTGGGATCTGGCCTTCCTATTAGATTACTTTGCATGGGAATGAGGTAAATCATCTTAGGGAAAATTCCCTGATAATTTTAATGTCTTTTTATTTTCATTGTTTAACATAATTCATATAGATTTATTTACTAACCTTAAGTGACTTGCAATCGGGGACAGTACTCTGTACCAGTTTCAAAAATTTCCCACTCTTCATGCACAGGCAATAACCTTCACAGATTGACAGCTCTTGGAAAATCCTAAAATGTACAAATACATTGATTACTTCATATTTCTTTTAGTATATTTGTAAAACATACTTCTCTAATTCAGAAGATAAGACCTTGCTGCTCCATTCTTTGTAGTATTTTATTGACTTGATTCCTAGTGACAAACAGTATAGCTCCTCCAGTTCTTCCTCGCTGGGACACAGGTAATTAGTGTGCCACTTCCTCTGCATGCAGCAAAACAAGTGCGAAGAAGGTTTCAAAAGACTATTCTTTCTGTCCCTTTTTGTCCGTTCCAAGATTGATGCCCCATCTTTGTGTAACAGAATTTCCATTCTGCAAGCATGGCTTCTCCAATTCATCTCCCCCACATCCCTCGTCACACAGCCTCCACTTGAACCTACCATAAGACTGCAAGCAGCAACAGAATAGACCTTTTTCCCATCGACTCCCTAAAAGACACCTGCGCCGCCCGAAGACATATTCTTACATCAGCTGACTAACACGGGAGCACTCTCGTCTAGCCGGAAGCTCCTCGAACATCTTCTTACCTGTTCCCACGCCTAGAATATTCATGCACCTGCACCGCACGTGCCAGAACATTCAACCCCTTTTTAGATTAAGATCACAATGCATAAATAACCGTAGATATAGAAATAGTTTTAATAAGTGTGAGTAAAGTGAGTTGACAGAACTGTCAACTCGAGTCGGGGGATGGCTTTTGCACGGAGCCTTCTTTCCCTATTGTTTTCTTTATTCAGGTCACGGCCGCATCTTTTCCATATAAAAGGCCGTGACTTTTCTCTCATAGCTCAGTTCCGTTAGCTCTGTCTAGCTCGTTAATTCCTTTAGTTCCTCTTGAGCACCTTGCAGCTCCTACCGAGCTCTGAGACCCAGTTTAAAGTACCAGTTTAGTTCAGTTAACTTAATTCGGTGAACCAGGTATTCCCTCTCCCATCGTTCAACTGTTCCCAATTGGTATGTCACACCTCATTTCACTTATAATTGTAGACTTAGACTTAGTAACCAATACATTTGCATTGTGGATCAGCCGTCTCCTTTTTATTTATTTAAACCGCTTTTAATTTAATTATTCCGTAAAGGGAAGAATGAGTAAATTCATGATCCCTTTACATCTGGTGGCAGCGGTATTTGAACTTATCCACAATGTCATTGTATACGGGTGCTAAGCCTAAAATTTTTAGTAAACCAATAAAGAGTACTGTCCGTCACGGATATGAACCTATTTTGCCCACCTTTGATAACCTTACTTCTGCACCTGTCTCTAAAGTAAATCTTGATTTATCTGAGCCATCTCCTCACCAAAAGAGATCCACTCGTTCAACTGTTAGCCTTAAAACAACTAAGTTATTACAGCTTAGGTTAAAAAATTCTAAAACTATTAGGAAACCAAAATCTTTTAAATGGCAAGATATTAAGGCATCTAGTAATAGTCCTTCACTTCTTGCTCGCACTATTCACTGGCTTCGGCAGTCGCCATCTACTTCAGATTTTGAAAGTGACAGTGAAAAACCACCACGCGCTTTATTACAGGGCTCCTCTCCACAACTCCCCTCCTCCCTACCTGTAGTTAATGACCTTACGATAACCTTTACAATTCAGCCGACAGCCACTGAAATAAATAAATTTAATTCAGGAACCTTTACCCTCACATAATTCTAGCAACTTTAATTTTGACAGCACTTTGCTTAGCTCATTAAATGAACATCAACGCGTCGATACTACAGATATATGTGAAGCACGCGCCGTCAATAACAAACCCTGTCAATTACCAACCGCATTCCCCATTACCTGTAGAACATTTACGTCTAGCCCTATTTGCACTCAAGAAAGCCTTACAATCCAAACAAATTTTACCGGTTTACGAACAAAATTATCTGATAGCGCAATTAAAATCAATCAGCAATTATATCCAACAATCAGACCCGAAACCGTTAAAACCATTGCCCAACCTATTGCCCTTGCTAGACGAAATTCACTCCCTTCTAAATCAACCGTTAGACCACACACGCCCCTTACGGCCGTTGTCAGCAACAATTATCAAAATCTTTGTCGATTGCTTGATGGACTACACGGAGCTTACATAAAAAAATCAGACAGCGACCCTCAAATTTTTTAACGAAGCCAATCGTTACTTCATTCATACACTTCATCAAGACGCTGACTCCAGCGAAGACTCAGAGCAGCAGGAAGAAATAGCATCCAATTCCTCACGGCATTCTCCGTCACTTATCCTTGGGCCTCGTAGAAAAATTTGCACAGGCTCACTCAACGACATTCATCAACGATTTTCTTCAACTCCCATCCCTACTACGGCGCCTAGTCAACCTTGCAGCCGTTCCAGACCTAACCCACCAACTAGTTTTAAATCTCCTCTCACACCTGAAAAACCTAGCGGATCTTCCGGAAGCAATACTGAACACGGTACAATTCACGGCACAGCAGCTAAAAGTCCTCATCAAACGAGGAGACCAGCGCACTTTTACGCCAACGTTATCATCCGACAACACAGTACAAGTCAAAGCAGCTGCGAAAGCCTCAGCCTCATTCTCACAGTACAGCAGGCATTCACACAACCACCCTCTGGCGGAGAAAAATCAAAACAAACTAAAGATAAACGAGATAGCCAGCAAATTCCACACAACGCCACATACACCACCACGCGGAGACTTAACGCAACTTCAATCAAAACAAAGCAGCCAGTGCCAACCGTCGCGCAAACGACGCCAACAGAAAACAACAAGTAATTCCACAGAAAACAAACAATAAAAATGGATCCACTTCAGTATTCATTGGTGACAAATGTCATTCCGATAGGAGATCTGCAAGAATTACAAAAAGGACAACACGCGCAAACTATGCTCATCCAACCTCAAAATTTTACAGGAGGACCATCAACTCGTTTTGACCGCTGGATTAAACTGTTCGAAAATATTGTCGCTATGTCAAACTGGAACGAAAAAGAAACAATGAATATGTTGGTGACCAAAATGGCCGGCTCTGCTCATGATATTCTACAAAATATCCTAGAAAGCGTCACTCAAGATTATAAAGAAGTAAAACGGCTGCTACAAGAACGTTTCCATGGAAACGAAAATCAAGACTTTTTCCAAACCCAACTTGAAGAAGTAAAACGACATCCAGGCGAAGCTATTCTTGATTATGGTTTCCGCCTCAAAA